>NC_000073.6:106831374-107431374 GCF_000001635.26 Mus musculus | reverse complement strand
AAGAAAAGATGGGAGACAGTGCCGAGGATCAAAGCTGAAGTTGTCCTCTGACCTATACATAGACACATGCACATGTGCACACATGCACACACAGCCATACAATAAACACTCTTCTAAAAATCAATCACAAATATGAACATTACCCAACAGCTTTACATGTTAATTCATTTCCACTAAAATGTCTCCCCAGAATTACTAGTGGGAAAACAGTTCAGTCCCACTGTAGAGTAGAGGACTAAAGTAAAAAAATCAAGAGTAGAACTGGGCATGACAGTTCTCTGCCCGGAGCTTCTTCCAGGGGGCAGTGAGATTTTATTGAAATCGTGTGTGTGTGTGTGTGTGTGTGTGTGTATTTCTCTGTGTGTGCAAGTGTGTCTATCCCTGTTACATATATGTCTCTGTTTCTCTGTATGGTGGTGCACATATGTATCTTTGTGTGTGCATGTATGTCTCTAGGTATGTCTGTGTGTACATGTGTGTCTTTGTGTCTACGCAGTACACACATAGAATAGAGAAGTCCAAAAGAGTCAGAAAAACCAACCAGTTTAACTCACAACTTCCCTGCATAACTGTTAGCTAGCAGTCTGTCTGCTGAGAAGTCAGAGCAGGAAGGCCGCCCCTGGGACTCAGGGAGAAGATGAGGTAGAGGAAATGTAAAATCATTATCCATAGCTCTCACCAGCTGCTCACATGGAGGAAGGAAGAAAAGGCAAGTCTAAAGCAAGAGAAGAAGACAGAGACCAGGGCTATGACCGGCTATGACCCACACAGGGTGCATGGTTCTGAATGGTCTCCAGTGCAGTATCCACGATGCTCCCCCAGGGAGGGTCGGGAATTCTAGTGTCTCGGAGTGACAGTGTGACATTGAATGACTGTGGGGAGGAGAAATTTGTCTAAAACACGCTATGTACTTTCTGAGTAGGTGTGGGAAGTCCTGTACTCTCAGGATTTAATGTATACAATGAATGAAAAGAGGTTAGGGGGCTAGAGAGACTGTTTCAAGGTTAAAAGCACTTGTTGCTCTTTGTCTGTTAAAAAAAATTGGTACCCACTATAGAAATTTCTATACAGCAGATGCTTAATCCACATGTTAGAGTAAATACATTACTGCCATGAATGTAACAGCTTCTCATAATTTAAATACTAGTCAGGAAACATGCATTTAAATATAATTTCAGGGTTTCATAGGAATTCAGAGAGGTCTAGGTAAATTCCATTTTCAAACTTACTCACTTATTACAATCCAAAGAAATAATTATAAGGGAATTGCACAAACCCTTTTTGTTCTTAATACAAAAATCGGGCTTAATAGAAACCTGTCACTCAGGGCTGGGGGTCCAACTCAGTGACAGAGCATTTACCTAACATGTGTGAGACTCTGGGTTCTACCCCAGCCACGGAAATAAGACTGCCACACCGAGTCATGGCATTAACCTCAGGACTCTTTGCTGGGGATGCACACGTGAAGGCTGGTGGTTTTCTTCATCTTCAGTTCCTGTCAGTGCATTGCCATGACTGTACCGAGTGCTTACTTCAGAGATAAGGTCAAAAGTCTACATGGGAGGCTCTTAATAAATATGAAGCCCGAGGTGAGTGCCTTTCCATCAGGCTCACACCATTATAGGCCCTACATAGTCTATAATTCTGACCTTTAATGTGGCCTGCCGCTGACCAGTATATTCTGTCCACCATTCACAGAAAAAAAGTCTGCCATTCCTGGAACTGTGCCATGGACTAGACACAGAAAAAGAAACAACATAGGCATGGGTCGTTGTGCTTACAGAAAAGTCTAGAGGAAAGTACAGGAACAAAGCAAACAAATGACGACTTGGAAACAGAGTGGGATGCTATGAAGGAGTGACAACAAAACCTGAGGTAGGAGGCAGTAGAGCTGTGGCTCTTCCTACTGCTGCAACCCTTTAATACAGGTCTTCAAGCTGTGGGGACTCCCGACAATAAAGTTATTTCATTGCTACTTCTTAAATGTAATTCTGCTACTGTTATGAATCATAATGTAAATATCTGATATGCAGGATATCCAATATGTGACCCCTGTGAAGAAGGGTTCATTCGACACCCCCCAAAGGAGTCGTGACCCACAGGTTGAGAACAGCTGCAGTAGAGGCTAGACCACATTCTTCTGATGGGGTCACCTGGGCAGAGACTTTTAGGCTAGGACATTAACATTGCAAAGGCAAGAAGGAAGGGTCAGAACAGAAGGAAAAACATTGGTGGCCGAGGGAACAAAGAGCCAGTGTTAAGAACTCTACTACACAAAAACAGGCTCAGACACTGCAGGGAGCCAGGGAGGCAAGTGTACAGCTGACTGTGGCTGAGTGTAGAGAGCTTTCTGCTGAGTCCACGTAAAGAGGAACTTCTAGAGTTTTGAACCATGGTGGCCCTGGCATGAGCGGAAGCTACACTGATAGACGCAGGGCCTTCACAGACCTGATGAGGAGTTGTGCTGTGACCAGTTCAGTTGGTATTTAGGTAAGAAATTTGAGGCTTAAGTAGACTTGGACCTTCATCATGAAACAGAGTAGATAGAATTTTGGGTTCCTTCTACTTCAGGAGTCCAGAAGTTTCATATATTTAAGGTTTCTTAGACAGCTCTGATATTAAAGTAGTCTGAGAAAAGTAAGATTCCCCAATTTAGGCAATGTTGGAATTATACCTTGGTTGGTTGGTTGGTGGTAGTGCAGAAGATAGACAGGTGGTTTGCAACTCCCCAGGGAAAGAGCACCCACGACACACCTTCTCCTTCTCCTTTCCCCTGTGCATGTGCATGTGTGGGTGCGTGCAAACGTGCATGCTTTCCTGTGTGCGTGCGTGTACATCCTAACAAAAGACACTTGCTAGTGAATTTGAGGATCAGTGTATAATACACTACTAGACAAAGATATGCATTTCCAGGAAGAACCCACAATAGTTAGTAGTAATCTAGGTATGATTGGTTTAAATGCACATAATAGTTAGTAGTAATCTAGGTACGATTGGTTTAAATGCACATAATAGTTAGTAGTAATCTAGGTATGACTGGTTTAAATGCACAATGATGCAAATTGTTAATACTGGGTCAAATGCAGCTGAAAAGGATTTAAATTGCTAATGGAAGTTCAGCTGTTACTGAACCCAATTTTCACTGTTTGAAAGATAATTTAATTGCATATCTTCAAATCTAAAATAATCTGAATATAAAATGCACTTTAGGGGGATTAGTCCTTTATTATTCTACTTTTTATTTATTCTACTGAATTTCCACAAATCTATGGTGAAACCAACAATGAATTTTCTCTTTTAAATCCATTTCTCTATACACAGTATATATAAATATTCTTCTGTGATAAACACTGTAATAATTACAGAGATATCACTGGTAGTAGTCTGCTGGAGTTATAGGGCAAGAACACAGATCAAATCTAATAAGAATATTTTGTTTTTCTCTCATATATTACAACCTGACAGCAGTTTCCCCTTACTCCCTTCTCCCAACCTCTTCTCCTGTTGTCCCTCTCTCCGAGAACACCCACACTCTACCCCAACCCCCTGCCTCCACTCAGAAAAGAGCAAGCACTCCAGGGACATCAACCAGACTTAGTATAGCAATCTACAAGATTAGACACATGCCATCACATCAAGGCTGGGCAAGGCGACCCAGTGGAGAGGAAAGGGTCCTACAAGTAGGCAAAGGAGTTGGAACAGCCCCCACTCCCACTGTTAGGATTTCCACAAGAACATCAAGCTACTCAGCCATAACATACATGAAGATCAGGTGCAGGCCATACCAAATAGACGAACAGGTGAGTAGGGAGATCGTTTATATCACTCTGTGTCTGAGAGAATTCAGACAGGAGCAATCGGATGCAGAACAGAACCAACTGTGAGACACCATGAGGAGTGACCCACATGAATGGCTCCAGGTCTTAGGGGACACTAAAAAGATCTTATTATAAGTCTATCCCACTGTGTGAACTCTAGTCATCTGAAGAAAAATCCTACTGATAAAATCTGAGAATTTCTTATAAATCAAATGGCAGCCAGCCAGCCACTTCCTTAAGGAGGGCTACTTAAGCTTTGCTCTTTGATATAGAACTAGAAATAATGCTAAAATAAGTTTCTGGAAAAAATAAAACTATAAACTGTCATATTCTATGACACTTAATGTGAATGAGCACAGTCTCTAGGATAAACGCAGTTTATCCTAGAGATTTATAAACATTATCATTCCTATTTTTAGAGGATAGAAAGATCTTTTTTTAAAACACCCAAACTAGGCTCATATTTAAAAAAATAAAAATAATTGCATGCTATTCCTCTGGCTATAACTCAAGCAAATACTTTCATTTTTAAGAAGGCTGATTCCTATGTCTTTTTTCCCTAAAATGTCTTACCAAAAAACTAGGTTATCTGTTCAGTGATTAGAACAGGTTGCTTAACCTCAAATTATCCTTTGCACAGCCTTAGCATTTTGGAGGAGGTGTGCTTCTACCTCAGAGTCCAACCTCAGCATCTTGGGAGAGCTACATTTCAATGGCAGTGGTGATGAAAACAGTGACGTGGAAGGCAGAATGGCAGTGCCACCCCCTGCAAATCTGTGCAGTGAGAGACTGGTGCCACCCCTGCAAATCTGGGTAGTGAGAGACTGGTGCCACCCCTGCAAATCTGTGCAGTGAGAGTTTGGGTTTCTTTAAAAACCCAGTTAGCTTACATGAATATCCTTTTGTTTTAATCCCAGATGTGGACTAAATGGCTGCGTCTCAGCAGGTGACTTTGATTTTGCCTTGTGCACTAGCAATGGCAGATAGTTTAATGCTGGGGACTCTGGAGAAAGTATAAATGGGAGAGCCCAAGAGAGCCTGTGGAAGCTGATCCTCCCTGCTGCTGCTGGTTTCCTGCTGTTGCACTTTGTCAAGTGGTCTTGAGCAAAGAGATGAACAGAACTGAAGATATCCTGACTACAAAGAGTGAACTTGTCTCCATCCAATGTCCCAATGTGCAGGAAGTAGCCTACCGAGGTTACATCCCCTTTCCCCTCTCACCTTCATTCTCTCCTACCTAGTGTTGGGGGGTTGGAGAGATTAGGGTGGAATAAGGGTTGGAAGGGAGGTAGATATAAGAACCCAATAAAATCAGCCTGGTCTACAAAGTGAGTTCCGGGATAGCCAGGGACTAACTATACAGAGAAACCCTGTCTCGAAAAACCAAAAACCAAAAACCAAAAAAACAATAAAATAGCTAAACAAATCTGTGCGACTATATGTAACCATTTCACTCTCAAAACCACTCCTAAGTTGGTACTTCTACTTCCCTCTGTTACAGAGGCTGAAACAGACATGCATGGAAGTTATGTGATTTGTTCCATGGCACATATATAAATAAAGTAGTTCTTTACACCCCAGAGCCCGCTGATTTTTAATCACTATGCCATTAGTCATCAGTATGTTATTCATCTACTGCTTAAGAGCATATAACATCCAGACAATAAAAACCCCACTCCTCGTAGTCTGCAGTTGTTACAAAGCCTGAGGGTAGACAAAGACTTCCGGTTATATTGTGAGATCTAAAGAATGCTAGGATAGGTCAGAGGCATTTTATAGCTTTAGGACGACACCACAAGAAAAGTAGCTAAAAGCTCAGATCCTGGCATCCAAATCCTGACCTGGGTACATACTAACATACATCCTTCTTGATTTCTAAAATTTTCTTACTGTAAAATCAAAATAACAGTATCTGGGTCAGAACAGTAAACGATACAAAAATCATGACTAAATGATTTGGGAGTAATGTTAATTGTTACTTTTATGGATTCCATGGAAACTAAGCTGAGCTCTGGCACTAGGTCCACAGAGTTTCCCCATTTTCATGTTTCTGACTGAGTGGGCATCTAGATTCTCAGCTAGTCAGTACCACCACTGGCAAGCAAGGGGGAAAGGGTGGTCCCTGCTTTGCAATCATAAAGCAAGGGGCACTACTGACCGAGCTGATGGTGTTGGCTCTGTGACTTGTCGCTGCACACGGACGGCATGGGCACAGTTCTCCTGGCCCCCTGGCTGGGTGGAGAGGGGAATGTCGGGGGAAGTGTGGCTTATCTTCATGGAGGAGTCAGGGCAGGGTGTAGGTGGGTCTAGGAAGTCCTCGCTGTTCTCCTGCTCGTTTGTCTCTGTGTCGGTGTAATTAAGAGGCTCTTGGTTGTTGTCTTTGCTACCAGAGAACAGGCCTCGCTCTCGCCACGGAACCCAGCACAGTTTCCAAGACACGAAAAGAGAGACACCAAAAAGGGCCAGACCACAGGCAGTAACCACGAGGGTTAGCAGGCTCACAGAGATATCTGCAAAGAAGAGGAAGAAAAAGTCAGTGTGATGATGTCGCTCATGGCCACCCACTGTGCAGTCCTTGCAGAATGATCATCGTATCCACAGGGTCTGAAGGACCTGACTCTGAAGGCCAGGGTAGAAGATTCTGCAGTGTTACCTGACAATGGGGATTCAGACACAAACCAGAGGCTCCAAGAGCAAAGGGGCAAAGTTGTGCAAGTTGTGATTAGAAACAACAAAACACTGTATATTTAAGGAGACTCTGAGTGCCCTGCAAGTCAAATGAGACTCTATCCTGCAGAAAGCACTTATCATTAAAGTTTTCTGAGAAGGGAACTTTTAGCTGTCTTCTGAAAGTACCCTGCCAACACAAAGAGCCATACAATTTCAATTTAGGAATTAAACCACGTTTTCTTTCTATTAAGTTTTTAAGAGTCTAAGTTCATGTGTTTATTGGGTTTTGTAGCATCAAGAGTACCTACTATTTAGGTTTTCAGAAACCAGACAGTCTTCACAGTCTGAGTTTCCCCCAGTTTCAAGAGCAAGAAGCTTTCTTAGAAAGTGAAACACACACACATACACACACACACACACACACACACACACACACACACACACACACACACACAGGCAAAGGAGGAGGGGAGGAGGGGAAGTTGTCGGTATATGGTGTAGCATCAAGCCAGTTACTACAGTGAGGGCTACAAGATAAGCTGCTGGAGGGATCCAGGCACTTAAGAGCTATCTCACACAAGAAGAGAAGGTCCTGGGCGCCCCCACCCACTCCATTCAGTCACTGATATAAACATCTAATACCAGCACTTCAACATACAGCATAGGAGAAAGAATGGGCTTCAGCTGCCAGAAGAAAATCCTACACTGAAGCCAAAGCCACAGTGGAGGTCTGCAAGCTATGAAGGGGCGAGGGCCAGGGGATACAGCAGGGAATGATGATGATCGTATATGGATCATAGTACCATGGCCATGTGGTATTCCATAGCCGTACTGTGATGGTTTGTATATTCTTGGACCAGGGAGTGGCACCATTTAGAGGTGTGGCCTTGTTGGAGTAGGTGCGTCACTGTCGGGGTGGGCTTAAGACTTAAGTCAGTCTTCCATTAGCAGCCTTTGGATGAAGACGTAAAACTCTCAGCTCTGCCTGCGCCATGCCTGCCTGGATACTGCCATGCTCCTGCCTTGATGATAATGGACTGAACCTCTGAACCTGTAAGCCAACCCCAATTAAATGTTGTTTTTTTTTAATAGGACTTGCCTTGGTCATGGTGTCTGTTCACAGCAGTAAAACCCTAACTAAGACACGTACTCATAACTTTCAAGGCAAAATCCAGTCTCCACCAGCTTCCTACCATAAGGTAGGGTTGGAGAGACTGAAGCATGACTCTGATCTCAGGCCTGACACCACTATTTTAAACCATGCTCCTGACCATTTAAACCATGCTTTTAAACCATTAAAAAGCACTATTTAAACCATGCTTCTATACCCCTGACCCCAAAACTTTTCCCAGATTTTTCCTCTACTGGTCATTTAAAAAATCTGCACTGATCCCCCTAGCATATTCCGAATGTCTATTGTGTGACAGACAGACATCATGCTAGGCTTTGGGGACAAGGTGGGAAGACAGCCTTCATACCTTCATATTCTGGAGAAATTTACAAAGCCAGTGCTTCTAAGGATTCTATGACTTGTGACAAGTTAGATTCCTGCTAAATCATGCAGGACCTATACCACTTACCCACTGAATAAAACTGACCAACTACCAACTTGGTTTACCACATGACTCTGATTGTTCTTACAAAACGATAATAGTTTTGTCAAGAAAATTGTTGCTGATGGATCAAATGGATACCCCCACTGCCTCCCAGTCAATCTTTGTTGTGGTAAAATGATACTACATTTCTGCTTATAACACTGGGATTCCTGTTTCAGTGCGGCTACGGAGCTAAAAAATCTCATTGAAACAAGGTAATCAATTAAAAACAAAAACAAACAAATAAACAAAAACAAAAAGAAAACCCAAAGAGTAACATCATCACTAAGTCACGTGGAGGAATTTCTGGAACTGTTGTAGAAAAGACAAACAGTGTCGAACATTTCCAACTAACCTGTGAGATTAACCAATAAGACTAACCAGTAAAACTAACAAGTGAATGGGCACTAATCAAACCAAAAATGAAAAATCCCAGGCACGGGGCTGAGGACATAGCTTAGATGTGCAAAGTCCAGGACTAGATCCACAGCACTGCATGGATCAAGCATGGTAACACATGCCTATAATCTTGGATCTGGGGAGATAAGAGGTGGGAGGATCAGGAGTTCAAAGTCATCCCTGGCTATGCAGTGAGTTTAAGGTTTGTTTGGAATGTCCAATACCAAAAAAAAAAAAAAAAAAAAAAAAAAAAAAAAAAAAAAAGCCCAGGTAGAGAGGTGGGGGAGTAGGTAGTATGGTTGGTGGAGGCAAAGCATAGGCATAAAGGTATCGTGCTTCATAGATCCCCATTGTGACTAGGGTAGTGATGAACAAGGTGCAGACCTCAGGCTCCACTTGGCTGTGAAATCACACACAGTGAAGTCTCTATTGGTGCAGCTGGCTGGGGCCACTGTCGCTGGCATCAATCCCCAGCCCCGAGTTCACAATGTCAAATCTGAACACAAATCAGGCTATACATAGTAGTGGAATCTCTTAACACATTATGTACTCCACATGCAGGCAAAACTTCTTCATGAACTCCTTCCTATAGCTTTGTCCTGACAAACACTGTAAGGAGAGCAGCTGCAAAGGCTGGAGGGGGGCATGATAGGGGACATTACTGATTATTCTTGCCTGTTATAATACAATCCTCTTGGAATCAGTTTAAATAAGAATTCTCTGTGTTGGTCTGGGACACTGACTAGGTCCACCAATAGGAAATTAGCCCAAAAGCTTGAATACCCAAGATACAATTCACAGACCACATGAAGCTCAAGAAGAAGGAAAACCAAAGTATGGATGCTTCAGTCCTTCTTAGAAGGGGGAACAAAATACTCAAGGGAGGAAATATGGAGACAAAGTGTTAAGCAGAGACTGAGGGAAAGGTCATCCAACGACTGCCCCACCTGGGGATCCATCCTATATACAGTCACCAAATGTAGACACTATTGTGGATGCCAACAAGTGCAAGCTGACAGGAGCCTGATATAGCTGTCTCCTGAGAGGCTCTGCCAGAGCCAGACAAGTACAGAGGTAGATAGATGCTCGCAGCCAACTATTGGACTGAGCACAAGGTTCCCAATGAAGAAGTTAGGGAAAGGACTGAAGGAGCTGAAGGGATTTGCAACTCCATAGGAAAAATAATAATATCAACCAACCAGGCCCCCACCCCAGAGCTCCCAAGGACTAAATTACCAACCAAAGGGTGCACATGGAGTGACCCAACCCATGGCTCCAGCTGCATATGTAGCAGAGGATGGCCTTGTAAGGCAGCAATGGGAGGAGAGGCCCTTGGTCCTGTGAATCCTCAATGCCCTAGTGTAGGGGAATGCCAGGGTGGGGAGAGGGGAGTGCAGGAGTGTATGGGTGGGTGGATGGGTAGGTGAGCACCGACTTAGAGGCAGGAGGAGGGAGGATGCGATAGGGGGTTTCTGGGGGAGGGACTGGGAAAGGGGATAACATTTGAAATGCAAATAAAATATCCAATAAAAATATAGAAAAATATTTAAAAGGAAAAGGAAGAGAAAATTAGTTAATACAGATTATCCACCTCAGACCAGAGGTACTTTTGAGCTCTAACCTAGTGTGTGAGAGTAAGAACTCTCGTGTCAGACACACACACACACACACACATACATACATAATTTAACATGAAAAGTCAGGTATAGTGGTACATGCATCTACTTTCTGTACTCAGGAAATAGAAGCAAGAGGAACATTATAGTTACATACCAGTCTAATCTACATGGCAGGTTTCAGGGTAGCCAAGACTACATAATAAGATTATACATATCAATCAATCAATCAATCAATCAATCCCATCTACACCCTGAGCTCACTTGTCTTAGCACAACTACCTCTCAGGATTTCACTGGGCATAGACAACATGTCCAATAACACAAAGCCTGACCTACTTTTACAGGCCTCTGACCCAGTTCATAACAATTCAGGCTTGCAAAATGACATCTAGGCTATGCTTTCTAAAAAACAGCTTGCTCATAAGTCCAGTCATGGAGCAAGGAGCATGAAAGGAGAGAGCTTGTTTACCTAAACATTTGACGCCAAGCATTCAAAGAATTCCTGGCACGGGTATGACATTTGATAATGATGAGGTGCATCTGCAGCCACTTGCTGTGCAAACCTTGACTTATGTCAGGGTAGGCTGTGGCCTATAAACTGTGGAGGGTGCTAAAGTCTTCTAGGTTTTGTGTGTGTGAATGTGTGTGTGTGTGTGTGTGTGTGTTTACAGTCATTATGAACAGCAAGAGTAAACTTTTCATATTTACACAAAGACACCAGGTGAGTTAACAGTACTTCAGAACACCTGCCAGGATGCCAGAGAGCAACAGTGGCCTGTGTGACCTCACCAGCCTCCAGTGTAACCATCTGAATGTCCATTACCAATAGCTCAACGTGTCCTCTAGACACCGTGTGGGTGCTTTTTTACCAAAAAGAAGTATCTTACAAAGAAGACTCTCCATGTTCACTCCCATCTCCTTAGAACTTGACCTCAGCAAAGGGCTGTGGGGATGGATGAGTCAGCCTAGAACTGCAGAATATTTTTAAAGAGGTAATTCATTTCTCAAGTTAGGTGGTAGATATGTGGTCAATTGCTTTATAAGCTTTAAATTACACATATATTCATTACACATATTCATTGGCATTTAGGTATATTTTAAAGTAAAGATGGAAAAAATGATGATAAAATATAAGATGTATTTTCTAAAAAGTAAGAATAGTGTAATTGGTTCTTTTGTCTATGGGTCAAAAAAAAATTTCAGATGATGGTTCAGGGCTTGAAAGAGGCAAATGCTACAGTTCTCTGAAGGCTGGTAGTGATGCAAACAAGAGGCTGTTTATGAAAGTGTAGTAAGAGCTGGATGGTATTTTCTCAAGGACACAATGCTCTGCAACTAGGTCTAACCACTGCACATGATGTACTTTAATGGTGTGCCCATGCACACCAGACAAAATGCCGCAACACAGAATCCCAGCTAGACAAGTGCAATTCTAAAGGACAGCTGAAATTTTTCAAAAGTGGCAACTATTGCTGACCAATGAGAAAAAGGGCCTGGTCACCCATTGAAAGAACCTAGTGGGGAAACCCCGACTCAATTCCCGATTCGGCGTGCACCCAAGAATCACAAACAGATGACCATCTTGATGTAAAAGCATGAGGTAGTTTAATGACAGAGCTCCAGGCCGACGCGTATCTCCCACAGGAGACAGAGGTGTGGACCACATGGCGGAGCCATAATGATGGAGCTCTGGGTTGAAACATATCTCACGCAGGAGACAGTGGTTTCGACCCCAAGGCTTGGAAGCTAGGGGTTTTTATAGAAAAGGGGTGGGTCTGGGGGAGGAATTGGCGAGGTTTCACATGATTGGTCCATTTAAACATCAGCAGCCTGATAACATTTAATTTAGGTTAGAAGGGCGGGAGATAGGGAGGCGCTGGGTCAGTTCAGCATGCCATTATCTTTATGGCTAAGCAGCCTCAGGAATGTCTTAACAACAGGCCTGCCCGGGCATGTCCTGGCCTGTTCTGCTATGTTCTCAGCCCCAGGTTTCAAAGCTCACAAACAACTCTTTGGGCTATTTGACATACATTACATGAATCACAGGTCTCAAGTTTTATTTCCTTTCACTATCAGTTGTGTATGGTCTGAGAAACAGCAGCCATTTTCTTAGTTTTCTATTGCTGGGATAAAACACCAAGGCAATTTAATAAAAGAAAACACTTAATCTGGCTTAAGTTTTTCTAGGATTATGGAGGTAGGGGTGAAGAGAGACACATTGTGAATGGCATAAGCCTTTTGAAACCCAAAGCTTGTTTCCCAGTGACACGCCTCCTCCAGTATGGTTACACTTCCTAATCCATCTCAAACAGTTCAGCAAGGGGGGGGGGGCAAGTATTCAAACATATGAGCCTATGGGGGCCATTCTCATTCCAACTACTACAGGCTAGAAGTAACAATCAATGGGACCAAACAGGAAGAGGAGCAGCTCAGAGGACACTAGCCAAGCTGAGTATCAATATAAATGGTCCATGACATGAACCAAATTAGAGCAAGAGACAATTTATTTATCTACTGAGATTTATAAAATACCAGTGTAGATTAGAAAGCATGGGTGAAGCAGTAACCAGCAAAGCAGACCCTGGAGATCCCACCTGACCCGGGAATAAAAATAAGACAACTCCCGGAACAGAAGAACAATTCAGCAACACCACAGCTAAGACACTTGGTTGAAGGTAAACCTAAACCAGCAGCAGCAGTAACAGCAGCAGCAGTAACAACAACAACAAACCCAACTCAGAAATACAAGCAATGATGGGGGTGTTCGCTCCCCTTAAAGATCTAATATTTAAAATTACTGAAAGACTAAGACTCAGAAAATGGAGGCGAATTTCACTGAAGGGGGTATAGTGTTTAAGTTCCTTAAAACTGAAGGAGAAGTGGGTAGAGATCCACCCAGCACTGGGATACAATTCTTTGATCGTAGATATTTTTATTTTGGCATTGAAAATAGAAAGATAAGAGAAAGCCATAAAGTTGAGATAAAGATAATAAAGAGCCAGGACTATTTGAGTACACCACCTGCTATGCACAAGGCCTTATGTTCAGATCCCCAAAAGACATGTTAGATGTGGTCATATGCATCAGTAACCCTAGCACTGAGGGGAGAAGTGAAGATGGTCCCCAGCTCACTGGCCAGTGAGCCCAGTGGAAGCAGTGAACTCCAGGTCAGGAGAGACCCTGTCTGAAAACATACCGATGGAGAAGGACAACAGACTCCAACCAACACCAGCCTATGGTCCTCTCCCTCGCCACACACACTCATTAAAACACTAAAAAACTAGACCATAATCAGACTTACCAGAAACCATATACAAGAAAATGCATGAAAATTTCTGAAAAGAATGAAAGCTATATTCAACTTAAAATTTTCTACCCAAATATGTTATTGATAAGTGTATAAGGTTCAAGAAACATTTCTAGAACTGGATGGTGTCAGAAGGACACTTCCAGGTATCCCTCATGGAAGTCCCTTATGAATGACTGTGGGAAATGAAAACGAAACATATACACAGAGCAATTTTCACTCAAGGGAGGAGACCTGAAAAAGAAAACCACAGCATTGGGCAACAGTCCAGAGAAGAGTCAAGTCCTGCCTGCAGCAGTGAGCTGATGGAGCATAGTATACTCCCCAGTCAGTAAATCTGTGGGACAAGGAACATGTGGCCCAGGAATCTAATGATACTGGGGTTATAGCAACTCTTAAAGATGATCATCATATCATGGCTATGGGTCAGGGGCATGTGTGGAGCCATTCTAGGTGATACGAGGCCTGGAACTGGCTTCAAATTACAGATCAACAAACACTAACTAGGATTTAATTACTGAATTTTGACATGTGGTCTTTACCATACTATTCTCTCTATTCTTGAATGTTTGGCAAGTTCCTAAGGGAACATAAAAAATGTAAAAATGCTTTGATGGAGAAAAATGATCTGTGACTTTAACCTTAGACATTCATATTTAATAGGTCTTGGCTGAGGTCCAGAATCTCCATTTTTAACAAGCATCTCAAATCTCAGATTAATCTGATACACATGGCTTACTGATCACAATGAGTGCTTAACCCCTACAAGTTAATTCCAGTGAATGTGCCTTTGTGTGTGTGTGTGTGTGTGTGTGCATGTGTGTGTGTGTGTATATATATATATATGTTTGTGTGCACGTTTTATGTGTGCATTGAGAACACAAGATGCTTTCCAGACCCTAAAACAATTATGTCTTTGGGACCTACTACAGATAACACCAGGAAATTCTGTTAGGAAATTAGGCCATGAAGAACTTGAGGACGTCACATGGTTTCTTTCGGGGAAAGTGGTAATGTAATTAGATAGAGGAAATAGGCAAGACCAGACAGCTCTGATGATGGGATGTTAAGAGTTTCAGAGAACAGAACCAATGAGGACATTCTGTATCAGAATGAATCTTTAGCATCATCCAGAATATTTAATGCAAGAATTCCTTTGTCAGCATCCCTTTCATGTGACTACATTTAACACTTCATTATATATATATATATATACATATAATCACAATCAACCTCTTTTGACTGTTACAGTTTAAAGAGACAGTATTACTGTGAGCCTAAAATTGTTCTCAAGGCAGCCTATTCTAGCACAAGTGAAGAGGAAAAAAGGGAAGGAGGGCGGATATTGCATTCAATATCCCAGCCCTCCGGAGATACACAGTGCAGAGGAACTCAGCTCCACACCTCAGTAGGCTCCAGAGCATCTTCTGAACAGCATGCTGGAGAAGACACATGCACTAGATTCCAGGTTAAAATTAAATGCTTTGACGTTAAAATGATTGAACTTGTCTAGGAAATGTGATCATGCAAAGATATTGCTGTGTAATTACATTGCAGGCACCACAGTACGGCAGTTATGAGCAGAGTTGCAAGTCACAGTCAAGATTTGTATCTCTGAAGTGGGTGTGGCGGCACACTCCTGTAATCCCAGCACTTGGGAAACAAAGGCAAGAGAATTAGAAGTTTAAGGCCATCCTCTACCACATGGCAAATTCAAGGTCAGTCTAAACTACCAGAGTCCTAGACTCAAAGCAACAACAAAAATGATTTTTCATCTCAACATTAGTTGTATAATCTTAGGTTAATTTCTTTATATCTTCATTTGTCATAGTAATGATGTTGGTCTCTACATCTTGGAGTTGTATGTAATGACTACTCAGAAACTCCTGGTGCTAGGGATGGGGTAGGGGATCAGTGGATAAGAGCACCTGCTGTGTAAGCAATGGGAACTGAGTTAAAATCCCTAATATCCATGAAAAAAATTCTGAGTATGGCCAAATGGGATTATAGTAGAACCCAGGCATCAGGAAACAGAGAGATGTGGATCCTGAGAGCTCAGTAGCCTGTCAGTCTAGCCACAACAATGAACTTCTGGTTCAGTGAGAGACCCTGTCTTAAAGGAATAAGGCAGAGAATGATAAAAGACACCAGGCTCTGGCCTCCACAAATACACATACCTGCAAACTCACATGTACATACTATACAAACACAGCACACAACATATATACCAAAATCATTTTTTTAAAAAAAATTAAAGTTACTGGTGCTAAACAAGTATAAATTATTATTATTTTTAATGTCTCAGGATTAGGGTGTTCCATGTTCAGGTCCATTACTGCCACCAATAAGTGATAAGTGGGGTTAAACAGTAAGGACTTCATGAGGTGGCCTAGCTGCAAGCACAAACAGAGATCCTGATCCTGAAGTCACCTAGTGACTTCAATCGCTGAGGACAAGGCACTTCCCTCACACAACTGATCTATGCTAAGAACTAAACCGGAAGCTTAAAATAAAATCAGTCTTTGCTCTTAAACTACTAGCCAGGAAGATTCCCCATAGTACTAGTCCCAGCTCAGGGCACCCCTAGGTGCTGAAGTCAGGGTGCAGATCCAAACCTGAAATTCAGAGATGACCCCACATCCCTGCTAACACTAAGACAGTAGCTGGTACTTGGAAGTAGGGATGCTGCGACAGCAGAGCTGGAACGGTGCAACCGGTGGATACTGGAGACTTCTGACATGTGTGCTCAGGCAGAGCTGTGAACGGACTGCTAGGCTGATTCTGGTGAGTGAACTGAGAAAGGAAAGGGAGCAATTCGAAGGCCCTTCTTCCTGAATCTCCAGGTGAGCATGGACAGATGGCTTTCAAGTCTGTTCTCCTGGTTCTCTGATGGCAATGAAGGCTGTGTTATTAGAGGCTAGATGGCCCTTGTCCTGTGGTGTGAAGAACCGTGGTGAGCTGTGCTCACACAAGATGGTTTTGTGGAAAACAGAACTTATAAACAGCAGAATGAGATGTTTAGCTCCAGTGATTTCTAAGTGAAGTATTGAAGACATGGTGCTTCCTGGCTAAAGGCTAAGAGAAAATTTAGAGATGACAGAAATCACTTGAAGACAACTGACTAAGCAAATAGAAGCTAGAACTTAAGGATTTGGAAAAAGTCTTAAAAACAATGTATTTATTATTTATTCTTTGAAAATTTCAGATAACAGATTTTGATTATGTCCCTCTATTTCTCCCAGCTCCTCCTCCACTTCCGTACCCACCCACGCTCCTCTTCCTCCCTCTCTCACAACTCTCTTTTTGAGACCCCATCCAGTCTAGTTTGTGTTGGCCAACTCCCCCAGGAGTGAGGTCTCCTTCAGAGTATGGCTGATGTACTGGGCATCAATCCATTGAAGAAAACTGTCTTTGCCGGGCGTGGTGGCGCACGCCTTTAATCCCAGCACTTGGGAGGCAGAGGCAGGTGGATCTCTGAGTTCGAGGCCAGCCTGGTCTACAAAGTGAGTTCCAGGACAGCCAGGGCTATACAGAGAAACCCTGTCTCGAAAAACCAAAAAAAAAAAAAAAAAAAAAAAAAGAAAGAAAACTGTCTTTCTGTCTCCCAACAGCATTCACGCATCAATAATTCCTCAGGTAGCATGGACTTCACACCCACCCACTTCCTCCATGCTGGAATCTTATCTGGCTTGAGCCTGTGCAGGCCTCACTGCTATCACGATCACTGGGAGTTCACATGGGCATGGTGCTACCCTGTTACGTCTGGGAAAAAACTGCTGTTTTCAGTTATCCACCACTTCTGGGTCTTCATAACCTTTTAACCTCCTCAGATCCCTGAGACTTGAGGGTCGTGGTATAGACATCCCATTTAGGAATGAACACTCCAGTGTCTCCTTCTTGTCTGCACATTGACCAGTTCTAGGTGTCTGTGTTAATTACCATTTACTACGGGAAGAAGATTCTTTGCTGAGGATTGAGAGATACACATCATCCGGTGTCATTTTGTGTCTGCTTAGCAGAATATTATTAGCAGGTTTTTTTCTCCTAGGCTCAATGACATATTTAGCCACCTAATCTTAGCCTCACTTCAGTGTCAGGTGTAGAACCCATCTTGTGGAGAGGACCTTAAATAAAGTAAAAAGAGTGACTGGCTGTTCCTTTAACATCACTGTCAATATTGGCCACAGTGACTGCCAGGCAGGGTTCACAGTGGGTGAGCCAGGTGATAACTTCTCTCCTCTGGCAGCGTGCACAGCACCTTCTAGCACTGTGAATGAATGATAGCCAGTAGGGACGAAGCTCAGATCTTGAAAATTCCTAGTCTTTCTACATGGTAGAGAATAAGAAAGCATGTTGAGAACATAGTGGGTGTGGTAAGCCATGAACGAAGAACTAATAAAGGGGTGAGCCAGACCGGAGCAGCTGAAAAAGTAACAGCCTGAAGCAGAAGAGAGAGGAGATGGGAAGGAATGACAGAAAGCTCCACCCAGAGGCACATGGGTGCCCTGGGAATGCAAGGCACGCTTGGCAGAGCTGGGGAAGATGTTCCATGTGTCCAGGAGAGACCAACACTCACAGTGCTCCCCAAATACCCAGACCCAGCACAGTATGCCTGGAGGAAAGAAAATCTAACCAAAACAGATTCTTGGTGAATCCTAAGATCTCCAAGAGTTTACCTTGTAGTTTGGGCTTAGGTAGGACTTGATAGCCTTTGCTTCTCTGCCTCCTCCTTTTGGAGTGGACATCTCCATGCTACACCACGCTGCGATGTGCTACCCTCTCCTGTGCTAGTTCTATCACTAAATTTTGGACCCTTGTGATGTGTGGTTCCATTGGTTCACAACAGGAAGGGCAGTGTGGCTCAGACTGAGTCACACCTTGAGCTCCAGTCCTATCTGATTAAATGACATTTAGATGAGATTCTGCATTTTAGACTTTAGACTTGATGCTCACATAGGTTAAAATCTGGGGGCTCTGGAAATGTAATGAGTGTGTTTTGCAAGTGAAGAGATTATGGATCATAGAAGACCGGGAATGTAATACCAGATGGAATAGTTTTGTCTCCTCAAAATTTATACCATCCCAGGTGCAGCAGGGAGCTGGAAGCAGCGGGATCAGGCGTTTAAGGTCATCTTTGGTAATACTCCAAGGTCAAGCCAGGTTTGAACGTAGCTTGAACTTAGCACTGGCTCATGGTGAAAATTGCAAGGATTAGGGAGCATTAACTCAGGCCTACAGGGGCCCCTTATTAAGGTACTGAGCCAGGTAAACAGAACACGTAGCTCCCTTAAGACCTCAAAAAAAAAAATCCATGTTTTGAAATCCTCATTCCACAGAGAGGTCCTTCACCTCTTTCATTTATGACATAGCCATTTGTGGACAAGGAAACAGACATTCACCAGATACCAAATCTGCTGGCACCTGCTCTAGAGCTTTTTCAGTGTCTAAAATCGAGAGGCATTGTGGGATGTCACTAAACCTGCCAGTCTGTGGTTTTCTGTTACGGTACTCTAGACCGACTAAGACTTATACTCACTTCTCATAGAGGACTAGGTGCAGGCCATCTGATTATGTTTTTAAAAGGTCACCCAGAGAAAATAATGGGCAGGGTTTCCCACTGTGGTTATATTGAATGTACGGTGTTTTAGTTACCAACTCTATTACTGTGAAGAGACACTACAAACAAGGCAACCTATAGAAGAAAGCATTTAATCAGGGGCTTGCTTACAGTTCCAGAGGGTAAACCGATGACTGTCATGGTAGGGACTGTAGTGGCAGGCCAACATGAGGCTGGAGCAGTAGCTGAAAGCTTACATCTGATCCAAGCAGGAGGCAAAGAGGAAGAGACTGGGCCTGGAGTCGGCTTTTGAAACCTCAAAGCCCACCCCACAGTGACACATCTCCAACAAGGCCACACCTCCTAATCCTTCTAAACAGTCCACCAACTGGGAAACAAACAAACAAACAAAAAACAAAAACAAACAAAAAAAGGGAACCATTCTCATTCAAACCACCACACATAGGTCACTATCTACTCAAATATATACAGTGAGTAGGAAAGAGAGCTTTCATGTTTTAAGAAACCCAGACCTGGTCTTGCCCCATTTGTGCACCATTGTGACCACAGCTAAGTCTTTGCCTCACTAGGGTCTTCTGCATCTGCCCTGAAGGACCTGGACATGGCACACACATTCTGTGGCTCTTGTGAAACCAGACAACTGATCTTGAGCTCACAGGACTCTATCTAGAGCTAAAGTCATCATAATAGTTCCCATTATAGCCACAAGTCAGAGTGCTATCCAACTGAAGGCTACAATTTATGGCCATTCCTGCTTTTTATTCCTGCCGCAGACATGAGATTCTCTTAGCACTGGCTCATGGTGAAAATTGCAAGGATTAGGGAGCATTAACTCGGGCCTACAGGGGCCCATTGTTAAGGTACTGAGCCAGGTAAACAGAACACACGGCTGCCTTAACTCTAAGAAGCCCGTGAGTAAAACGAATTATAACATGGACCCTGGCAAACGGCATCAACTACATTTAGTTTCCTGTTACTCACACAGAGCATGGTCTATCTGTAACCAGACCGTGTCCACAGAGTACTTCCTTAGAAGACCGCCCAAATGATTCCGCCTGTGTAACTAAGCAGCTGGCCTAAAATTAGCATGGGGAGACATGTTCTTTTGCACCTTTAATTTGCAAAGTGCTGCTTCATGAGTGTGACCAGCCCTTCTTCACACTAACATCGGCACCTCTGCCGCAGCCAAATGAGGCTACACAGGGGCTGCAGCTGCAAGCACTCATGGGGGGCTGTAACACCTGTGTTTATGTCCCTCACTTCCAAAGCCTGCTGTACCACAGTCTGCATAGCAGGAAGGTCCAGCCACCATGGTCTGTTTGGCTACTGTGCTTCCTCTATCTTTGTACTTGCTCTAGAAATTATTTGACTGGGGAAGGGGGTCTACTTACAATATCTTACCTCGCCTGGTTGGAAGCAAATGCTTATAGAATCGATACTTTCTCCTTTGTTTTTGCTTTTGAAATTTTGAGATAGTCTCTTGATAAGTAGCTCTGGCTGGCATGGGACTATGATGCAGTCTATATCCTTGAACTTGCGACCCATCCTCCTACTAATCCTCAGCTAGGATTACAGGTTTGTACACCATGCCCAGCCCCTGTGTTTTTGTGCATATTGGGGTTCTGGCCGATGCAGAACAAACAGAATCATTCAGGTATGCTAGAATTACTGAAAAAGAATAAATGACTGATACACAAATAATCTGAGACAGAAAGGGACATCTGCCCGAGGGCTTGGAGGAAACATCTTGAAACACAACTTAAGAACTGGTGGTGACAAAGGACAGACTGAAGGGTCAACAACCATCCTTGGTGTGTTCACAGGAAAGCACAGCCCTACTCTGCCCACCTGTGGGACTACAATGAGGTGGGAGCATGTACCCAGAGCCAGGAAAGGCAGCTGGTACTCAGAGACTGCTGGCTGCCTCCAGGATCTTACAGTCCACTCCTCACCTCCACCACGGGGAGACACTCCTCTGCACACCCACACCTGCCCAACAACTCACCACAGCTCTCTCATTCTCTTTCCTGACATTTCTTTGAAGCTGGGGCCTGCTGCATTGACCCAATAATTCATACCTCCCAGAGGACCCTTTTCCAAGCTTTTTCAGTCAGGATCCTCTGCTAGGCCGGATTTGCTTTAGCTTTGATCCAATTTTTGTCCAAATCTCTCATCTACACTGGGAAACAAGATCAAAAGGTTGCTGACAAGCACCGTTCTGAACTCGTGTTTAGAAGCATCTCATAAACCAATGTCTGCTGTGGGACTACTTCTTCCATTTGGATCAGCTCGAGGCGTGATGTTTCCCTAAATGAACCCGATCACTTCTCCCAGCCCATCACCATTCAGCAAGTAAGTGGACCTCTTGATTGGAAAGCCAGACTCAGTCCTGCCTCCTATCTGGCATCTTCCCACCTGCACAGGGCATGATGTGGAACTAGAAGTTGGTTTTGATTTTAGATCTCAGAATTAAGCTGACCTTCCCTTTAGGTCCTTCTTCAGACATAGTGGGACACCTCCAGAGCAGAGACTTGCCATCAGGGCATCTGGCCAAGCTGGAAGTAGACTATGTTCTTGCTTTCTGCTGGCTGGGGCTATGCTGGTGTGGTTGGAGGACTCACAGGCTTCTGTTAGTATGAATGGAGTGCCATAGAGTGGGGAGTTTTCAAGAAACATCCTGGAGATTGAAGGCAGGCTTGACTTCAGCACAAGATATTCCTTCAGAGTCTTCTAATATTTCATTCATTCATTCATTCATTCATTCATTCATTCATTCATATTTCAGTCCTCCTCACAGAATCTCCCACTTTTCTCCTCCCCTTCCTCTCTGAGAGGGTGGGGGCCCCCTGGGTATCCCTCCATCCTGGTCTATTAAGTCTCTGCAGGATGAAGCATATCCTGTCCCACAGAGGTCAGACAAGGCAGCCCTGTTGGGGAAGGGATTCCAGCTACAGCTTTAGGGACAGCCTCTGCTTCAGTTGTTGGGAGACCCACATGGAGACTGAGCTGTATGTCCTTCTAATAGTTCTTGAGTGAGCACAGCTCCTGGAGAGTCTCAGGGCACTTTGGAGGCAATGGGCCAAAGTGTAACTTTTGAAGGCTATTTAGGCTCTAGTCACCTTACAGTTCTAAGTCCCAAAATTTTATGTTTTTGCAAATTAGGAATGCACATAAAACACATCCTCCAACCATACAACTCCTCATTTGTACATGAGTCAAACGCTCTCTTTTAATGCATGCTTATGAAACCCTATCCTCATACTTGCTTTTGATCTCTTTCAATGGGCAACACTGGAAATTCCACCATCACAAATACACAGACCTCCATTCTCTTCACTGCTTTCAGATATTCTAGCCTGACTATTATGAACTATACCCCAGGCTTCCCATGCCCTTTGCTCCAGTAGACTTATACCAATACAAAGTCCTAATAGAAAACCAGATGGCAGTGGGAGAGGCCAGCTAAGGCATTTAGCTTTATTCTCTTTATTCTCTCCAGAAATACTAGAGAAGACACTGAAGGAATAGCTGTGCTTAAGTCAAGCCTGAACTCAGTCTCTAGGTTGTTGCCTCATAATTTCCCACCGCACGGCTCTCCCTTAGCTGTTTTCTTGTGGCTATCATGTCCTATGTGTCCTGTTGCTCAAACCATAGCTCTTCTAGGTTCTTCTCTATCCACAGGTAGTGACAGCTCCCTTCCGTTACCAGCTCTAAAGTGTGCATTATCCCTCAACAGTTCCCTTGAATCCTGACCTCAACATTACAGTGAGTCCTCGTGTTAAACTTCTCACAAATTACCCAGTTTGATCATACTGCCTGCTAGCTTCCACTAGCTCCCAGACTAATTCACTGCAGAACTGGCTAATTTCTATCCCAGGCCACAGCTCTAGCTACCTGGATAACATTAAGGGAGTTTTACTCTTATTTTGAGATTCCTAACATATAAAACAAAACGGAACTGAGATGGAAGAGCCTTCCATATCTCATCTTCTGAAATAAGAGTGAAAAATTCTATTTCTAATATATCTCTACAACTCAGCATGGCATCAGTTCCCAAGACACTCTTGTTTGATAAGTGATAAAATTATAAGCTATATGTCATTTCTACTTTACATCTATTCTTACTCCACTAAAAATGTGTTTAAGATAAAGAAGCTTCTAAAAACTCTGTACAAACTGTGTGTGTGTGTGTTTATGTGTGTGGGTATGTATGTGTATATATATATATGTATATATAGAGAGAGGGGGGGGAGAACACCATCATTAAGAAGAGAGAGAGAGAGAGAGAGAGAGAGAGAGAGAGAGAGAGAGAGAGAGAGAGAGAGAGAGAGAGGGAGGGAGAACACCATCATTAAGATTGATTGTTCAGGTTGGGTATGGTAATATGTGTCTACAACCCCACAGTCAGAAGATGGAGAATTTGAGGACAGCCAAAACTCTGTAGTGAGTTCAAGGTCAGCCTAGGCTATGCGACTTTATCTTAAAAAATTATCTATTTTCATGATTGAAAATGATACAATATTTCACTTTTTCCTGGATGTTTAATATTTCATATATCACATTATAGAAGGAACATAGACTATGGAAATGGACACAAGTTCTTAAGCTAACTTTACAACACACTATACAAAGGAATCTCTCAGGAAGACACTATGTTACCAGAGGTACTGTGACATCTTCAGAAGATTCTAGAGCAATGATATCTTCAGAAGAAGCTAGATGTCTTCAAATAGCCTTGCTTCCTTGGTTAAGACTAACCTTAAACGAACTTGTCCTCAGAGGTTTCCCAGAGTCTAAGTACAGGAGATTGCCTTTCTATTCCTCTCTCTTTCCCATGTGGTTTTAACCCTTGTGCACAGCTAACAGCCAGACACCATTCCAGCCCATGACCCTTGCCAGTGTGGCCCTCCCTAGGCCATATCCAAACGTACTCTTAGGTTATCAAGAGGTTTGTGCTGAAGTCACACTTGGACTACTGGTAACTGGTTAAAAGCTATGTATTTAAGTGTCACCTTTCCTCCACAAATTATATAATTTGAAATAAATTTCTCTGTAGCCATATTTAATGTTATTGAAATGTAGGCAGTATCTTTTCAATCATTCATTTTTCTAGCAGTATTATTAACTGATTGAACATGACAATATGAAGAAACATAACTATTGTTCTAAGAAACATCGACTAGGAAAAAAAGCGGTTAAGATTTCAGTAGTATTCTTGACACTCACAAGAAGGAACAAGGGCACCAGCTATTCTCACAATGCTCTCAAGAAGCCTGTCCTCCACGAACTGCAAGCATTCTGCATAGCAGGCAGAGGGCAGAACTTTAGCTATAAGCAGGCAATTTCAGTTTCGCCTAAGACATTTCAACACTCTAGTCTCCTTTTATACCAGATAGTATTTTCTAAAATTTAAAATTTAAAAATTACAATAAAATACAAATAACATACAACATAGCACCTAACTATCTCAAAACAGACAGTTCAGTGACATCATAAACATTCACTGCTCCTATTTCTAGAACTTTTCCACCATCCCACACTGGATCTCAATACTCAGTAACCTTTATCTAAGCTCCTGTAAGCACTACCCACTTTATGTCTCTATGATGAATCCAGTGTTTGTGTCATTTGAATGAAAGCTAGTCACCAGACAAGGGCTTAACTTGCAAAAGTGCACAGAACAGAACTGGACCCCTAAAGCATAGGCAGGGTGTGCAGGCAGAACAGCAAGGTGCCTAGGCAGGAGGGAAACATGGGATGGCTGGATGCTGCACAAATACTGAGTAAAGAAGAGACTCTGGAGGCACAACCCAAATGATGCTCTGCAAAGTGAGGCAGACAAGGGTATATGAAATAGAAACAGGTCATGTCTAATAGTTTCCAAATCCTCTGACCCTCGATGTACATATGCTTTTTGGGGGACGTACACAGAACTCCCACTCCTGTGGGCAGTCATGAGTATTCTATATCATGAGAGATCCAGGCAGTTATGACTATGAGATGCTATGACTGTCTTGATTATGAAGTGATCTTTATATACCAGAAATGTGAATACTATAGACGAGAGTAATGGGGACTTCCTACAGCATCGAAACAAGGCAAGGTTCTTATTGCTAAAGAACTGGAAGAAACCAAGGCCATACAGGGCAGGGCAGAGGACAGATTGTAGAGAGAACAAACACAAGAAAACAACCTGAGGAGAGCAGAAGAAACATCAGTAGCAGCATAGGTGATGGAGTACTGAGAAAGCTATATGCTGAGTCAAAACACAACAAAGCAAAGGAAGTGTTTCATCCAGGTAACATATTATTCTCCATCATATGTCCAGACTCAGGAAACAACATGCATGACAGGCCAGGGATCCTTCCTAATGTGGCGGGTAAAGACTACTTACTGATCTAGCATGCCCACTTGTGTTTTAAGCCCATAAATGGGTCATATGCTGGAAGACATTTGGATTACACTATAAATAATGAAAAAGAAATAAGAAGTACTAAAAAGTTAAAATAAATTAAACATTATCGCAAAAATATGTAAGGATCACCTAGCTAGTACAGCTGATGGACAGATATGTTTGGCAAAAAACGTACATCTTTCAGTTTACTAAATACCAGTAATAGCGATTTACAAAGTTACTCTTAAAACCTCCTGCTAGAATACTACTGAAGGCAGTATCATCTACTCACCTAGCTGCCAAGATCTGAGGCTCCCAGGGTCTGCCAGCCCCTTGACAAATGCCTACTTAATTTTTTCTGTAGACTCAGAATGTGTCTTAAGGCCCTTGGCCAACACTGAAAAATTAACTATAAAGAGGATCTCCCTCTATCTCTCACTATGATACCATGGTGACCTTTAATTTTTAAATTTACATAATTTTATTATTTATTCTTTTAAAGGCTTACTTTTGAGAGTTTAATATAATTACAACATTTCTCCCTTCTTTTTCCTTCCTTCAAATCCTCCCACACACCCTTCCCCACTCTTCTTCAAATTCATGGGCTCTTTTTGTGTGTGTATATACATACATACATACACACATACACACACACACACACACACACATATCCAAATATAACTTTGTGTATATACTCTATAATTTCCAGGGCTGACCGTTTGGCACTGGACGACCACGTGATGCGCTCTTCCCAGGGAAAGACTTCTCCTATTCCTAGCTTTCCTTAGTTTCCTGTAGTTTTCTGTGTAGGGCTGAGGCTCATGGGCTTTTCCTGAAGCATGCCCTTTGGTATTGTCCTTGCTCAGTTCATGTTCAGGCAGCCATGCTGGTGTGAGTTCATGGGTGTAGCTCCTGATATTACTAGAAGACACAACCTCCCAGCAAACTCCCTTATCCTCTGGCTCTTACAGTCTTTCCTCCCCCTCTTCCACAGTGATCCCTGAGAGGAGGTATGGGAGTGTTGTGTACATGTGTCCACTGGGAATAGGCTCCGTTTGAAATAGAGGGGAGATATACACTTGTTTGTTTGCAAGGTATTGGGAGAGAATATATCCTATGACAGTTTAAGAAATATAAGATGCTTCTCTTGCCATAAAAGAAAGCAGCAGCCAAAGACAAAGTTGATGCAATCATGGCAATATGGTCAACTCTGGATTCTTCAACTGGCGCAGGAGTAAGGACATAAACTGTTTCCATTTCTGAGCTTCCAATGTGCTGCATGGCTTGGTATGAAATAAAATTGCAATACTGTGACAGAGACACATTAGCACAGATTCCAATTGGTGTTCCGGAAAACGATACTGGAGGTTATCCTCTGCTTCTTCCCAATGGTGTGGCACATACGCAAGCGCTCCCACACAGACACAAATAGGAAAACTCTTCCTCAAGTGTATGTGAATAAAATGTAAAGTATATTGTTTACAGAATGGACAGAATTAGCAAGAAATTAAAATTAGGCAAAGGTAAATATAGTTGCTTTGTGAGGATCCTTTTTTGTTTATTTTTGTTTTTTGTTGTTGTTTTGTTTTGTTTTGTTTTGTTTTGTTTCGAGACAGGGCTTCTCTGTATAGCCCTGGCTGTCCTGCAACTCACTCTGTAGACCAGGCTGGCCTCAAACTCAGAAATCCGCCTGCCTCTGCCTCCCAAGTGCTGGGATTAAAGGCGTGCGCCACCACTTCCCGGTGCTTCTCTCCATTATTTAAAAAATACTGTACATATATACTAGTTGGATTATTATCATTAAATTTGTAAATAAACACACAGAGGTTAAATTAATATACAGGCAACATGCTTTAAAACAGGAAGCTAAACCATTACAAATTCTGACAAATGAGGATCACAGAGTGCCCAGAGTGGGAAACTGCAGCCAGAAAGTTCAAAAAAAGGACAGAAAAAGTACCTGCAAAGAATCTACTCATGGACAATTCTGCCCAGCCCCATCACTGGCTGACACAGGCTGGAGCATCTGGGAAGGATTCCCGAGTCCATGAGGGTGCACACATCTGGGGCAGGGACAGGCTCCACTGAGGAACTGTGGCTAAGCACCATATGCCAAGGAGCACCATGATGCCCATGGTACACAGCTTGCCACCTGTCTACCTGGGTGCTCCTGTGGATGCCCACTTCTTTTCTACCCACAGAACGTCCAGTGAAAACCCTTGGCTGTGGTCTAAGGAATCAGCTCTCCATCAAGCACACATCTCCCACTTGCTGCCAGTGTGGCTTGGAGACAAAGGCAGAAAAAATGGCATCAGAAATGCTCACAAATGGCTTCCTCACCTTTTTTGTTTGTTTTCAGTGATATTAAAAAAGTTGCTTTTCCCACTTTATAGTGCAAATGTTTATTAAAATATTAAAAGACAATCTTCTTTACTGCAACTAAGACCCAGTGGACCTCAGAGCAATTTTTACTTGAGGTAATATTCAAGGGCCTGCAACAGGAGAGCTTATATGGTTGAACTAGAGCCAAATTGCTGGGTCATAGCCAATGTCCACAGCAGGAAAGAACAATTAGCAACTTGAAGCAATTTTGTGTTTACACTCATTCAGCAAGTCAAGTTCGGTGTAAATAGGCCCCCGTGCCATAATTACAGGGATCAGTTCAGAATATATTGATAGAGGCCAGATACCTACAGTGGGACATTCAAGCCTACTTCAGGAAATGTTCTCCGGGAGCATAATAAAGTTATTTAACAGTTTGCATGCAAGCAAAGCAGTAAGGAAGCACAAGGAGACTCAGCGTATGAGTGCTGTCCTGCCTAGTCTGTGACTATCTAAACTTCTTTCGAATAAAAAAAAAAAAAATCCCACAACACTACCTTAAAGGAGAACTTTCATAAAGATTGTGGCTCATGTCCTAAGGTTGTCTTTTTTTTTTTTTTACATGTGCCAGACAGCTTCAAATTTTTAGCTCCTGAATATTAATTTTAATCCTATACACAGCTTTCACAAAGAGTTCCAATCTGTAGCCACAGCAGCTACAACACCATCAAATTTTTTGTTGTTGTTGTCTTTTTTGTTTTTCAAGACAGGGTTTCTCTGTGTAGCCCTGGCTGTCCTGGAACTCACTTTGTAGACCAGGCTGGCCTTGAACTCAGAAATCCGCCCGCCTCTGCCTCCCAAGTGCTGGGATTAAAGGCGTGCACCACCACCACCCAGCATCACCATCAAATTTTAATTGCAAGCTAAATGTCCTTTTACAAAACGAGTATAAAAGTGGAAAAGTAAAAACCAACATCACACCATTGCTGGATACCAGAGCTTGTGGAGAGTGCAAAGGCATCAAAAACCAGTGTGGCTGCAATCAGCAGGCTGCGTTCCATGCAAGGTACCGGTCCATGTCAGAATATCCACTGATATGAAACAGTCTCCCAGACAGGACAGAGAAAGCCTCTCGATGCCATCCAACTTGCCTGTTTAGGAATCCCTCTCAACTCTGGCGTCCACATTTGTTAGTTACTGGATAGCTGTATTTGTATGCAAAAATGAAAATGTGCTTATTTATTTGTATTCCCACATAATAGCAGGGACATAATTCTGTGACATAGCTGTGAGTTCAGAAAACTGGCTTCTATTCAGGTAATGTTCCATAACCAGCCCACAGGAGCTCGTAAGGGCCAATTATCACATTTTCAGAAAATTTAGAAGCTGGTTATTAAACACAGGCATTGCTGAAGATTAAAGTACATAAACTGCCAATTAAACAAACAATATTGGAAAGAAAGGTAATAAATATCCCAGAATGATCATTTCCTAGTAATTCTTACTGCACATCCCTATTAGCTACTTAGAGTCCCTATGGTATCTGTGAAGTATGTTAGCTACTGACATGTAATCAGGCATCTTTTCCCAACCACACCTTCAGCGATACCATTCAGTAGCTTGAAATGGGCCACAAAAGCATCAATATCAGTGAAACTACAAACACCAAAGACCAAGGTTTGATTTATTTGTTCTGAAGACAGCCCATGAAAGCAATGTCTAACTAAAGTCTTACAAAAGTGACTGGAGCACTCAACAGCACAGATAAGAACTGTGCTGTGCCTGTAGACATCACACTGGGAACTGCACTAAAAATTAAATAAATAAATAAATAAATAAATAAATAATAATAAAAAAAATTTAAAAGTCAAGGATATTTTCTTCTAGGATTAAAAAAAATGTTTCAACAAACAGGTTGCTTACATCGATGGCTGACAAGCAAGGGTTTGAGATGTGGTAGTGTTTGCTTTGGTCTTTACATAAATGAAGCAGCTATCAGCCAGCTTCAAGAGGCGGACCTACTCTCTCTCCTTTGTCAGTTGCAATCAAATGTTGCTATGGAAACAGGAGTTTGACAAAATCGAAAACTTTTGGTGTGATGGTAATTATTGTATTATCAATTACAATATAATTGATGAATGGAATGTGTGTTTTAATATGAGTTGTCTTACATATTCTTTATGTGGGTGACATTTATTACGAACTTATGAGTGTGCTTACAGGTACACTTTTTTATTCTGGATAGCTAGTTGTTACATAGTACTAGTATGTCACCCTTCCCAAGCCAAGAGGTGGAGAGTCTGACTCTCCTACAGAATCACATGTAACTATACTTCCTCTCATGTCTCTACTGCTCTTTAAATCTTTACGTCTTTAATGAAAATTATCCCAGTTTCAGTACTGAAAAGATTTGCCTCTGCAGGATTACTTTTGCATCATCAGCTGGATATGACCCTGGGCATTTAGATAGATGTAGAGGAAGATCAGAAATTTCTGAGTCACAATCATAGCAAAATAAATTAAAGTAAATAAATAAAAACCGACTCAAAAAAAAAAAAAATGGAGCCAGGCGTGGTGGCGCACACCTTTAATCCCAGCACTTGGGAGGCGAGGCAGGCGGATTTCTAAATTCGAGGCCAGCCTGGTCTTCAGAGTGAGTTCCAGGACAGCCAAGGGCTACACAGAGAAACCCTGTTTCGAAAAAACAAAAAACAAAAAAAACCGACAACAACGCAACTGAATCTGCTCATGAGACAACTGAAGAATCCCCCACTTTTCTGAGTAAACTTTCTTCATGGTAGATAATTTCATCCTTGAAGTCAAAGTCACAAAATTGGGTGTGCTTCACGGTCGCCTCAAAAGCTTATTAAAAGTAGACTCCTGAGCTAAGCCTCCAGAGATTCTGACACTCAATGAGGCTCGGCAATCAACATTTTAAATATTCGCCCCCAAGTGTCTCTGAAGGCAGGGTGTGGCTTGAAACACACAGTGAGAAACACACTGTCAACACACAGTCAACATAAACACAGTAGGTATCCCCGCTCTCCACTGCTCTCCCAAGCTCACCCTGATTCCACCAACCTGCTATAGGAAGCCATCTTCCTGTCTCTCTGGCTTTCTTTTCAGCTGGCATGAGCCTCACCTCACCCACCCATTTCCCAACAAAGTTTCTTTGTTCCCAGCTTTTTTTAAAAAAGGGACGCATGTTGGCTATCATAAACAGTGTCACGAAAAATCTCCCTCGTCAAGAGGGCCAGCACCACAACAGAAGCCCGGGAGGTTCCCTATGCCTTGGCTTGAATCTGGAACACCTTTTTCAAATGCTCAGGAACCATCTGCTAAGTTGGCTTAAGACTTTGCCAGGGATGGACACTGAGCTGCCAATCTTCCATCTCCAGATTCCGCGTATCCTCCACTGTGAGGACTGGGCTCGGAGCCCAACTCTCCCCGCTAGCGGAGCTGCCTCTATTGGATGTCTTCTCGCATCTGTCACCGTTATTCTCTCTCTCCAGGCAGGGAGATATCTTCCTTCTCAGTTTGAACTCAAAGTAAAATAATATTTCTGGTTTTCTTTCGCTGGGTGTTTCCAAAACTCTAATTAATTCTAGCTAATGGAATTCCTGAAAGTATCTCCATAGCATATGCCTTCTGAGAGTTCCTAGATGTATACTAGCCAGGCCCTTTCATTTATGTGCCATAAATGTTCTAGTGTATACTCACTAGTATGTGAAAGCTGCCGAGATGGTGGGGTCTCCTCAGATCCCACATAGAAGAGGAAGAATAGATGAATATTTTTAAAAATTATTGTTAGTCTTCTTAAGCTATTTGGAATCTAACTGCATAAAATATGCCCTTTGTTCACTTAAATACTATGTCAATTTTTTTAAATAAGAAAAAGTATACCTTTTTTTAAGCCACTTTTATTATAGAACAGTAACTGAATTATATCTATCAAGCCAAATTAAGGAAACTAATAGTGCATGAAATATGATGAAGAGTCACTTTCTGGGGGATGGAGGTAATATAGTTCAGTTGGTACAGTGCTTGCTCACGATGCACAAAGCTCTAGGTAGCATCCCCAGCACTGCAGAAACCAGGCATGGTGGCATATGCTTATGATCCCAGTACTCAGAAGAGGTAGGTTTTTGTCAGTTCTATATCAAGTTCTTTTCTGAGATGCAGAGTGTCTCACAAACCCTGTCTTTGAAAGAGAAAAAAAGAGCCCCAGTCTATGAACCACATTCTAGTGTTGCCTTGGGTACACCAGGAGAAAGCATGGCTTCAGCTCCTTAGGCACTTAGGTGTCCCCAAGAGAGTCTTGCAGAAACCCAGGAATCAGGGAAGCAAGAGTTTTAAAGTCACTACACAGAGGCAAATGCTCAGTACTTACTTCAGTACAGAACCTGCTTTCTCTCTGCTGAGTAACTTGTCACATTCCTGGCTTCTAACCCGTCTACAGCATCCTTGGCACACTGTCTTTCTTAGTGAGGCTTTACACACCACTGTGATAGAACTGTGCAACTGAAAATATTCTGAGCATGAGTTCCAGGAAGTTGGGGATAAAGTTCTGCAACAAAAATGTGTTTCAACACTGAAAACTCAAATCAAGGATGCAGTCTTGGGGAAGAGACATCAACTTTGAACTAAACACATAAAATCCTTAAGGAACTGTTCACTAAACCGTACTGCCCTGAGCCTAACACAGTACATACAATCAGAACAGCAGTTACTTTAGTACTAAAAATGCCCCTTTGAGAAAATCCTTTAGATTTGTAACAGAAGCAATCTCTCAATACTTTCTCCCCTTCCCTGTCTCATTCATTATTTCTTTAGTTAGCATTGGATTCTGATGAGGAAGGTAAGACAGGAACTCTTTCTAAGAAGTGTAAAGACAGTATTCTTTAGCATACAACACATAACAAATTCTCATTTTGCAAATCTCTCCTATCTTCTGGGTTTTGAAAGTGCTTTCTATGCTGTCACTTGATGGCAATGACCAGAATTCAGCCCAAAACAAGTATCTACTCGGACAATCCACTCTTCTTACATCTATTCAAACATTATCAAGCACTATTGTGCTTTAAGCACTGAGTAAATAAGGGGAATGAATAAAAAGATGCAAATACACATTGCATTCCTTTAGCAAATCTCCAGGTTAAAGAAGAAAGCAGATGAAAGGATAGTGATGGCACATGCCTTTAACCCCATCACTTTCAGAGGTCTACAGAGTTCCAGGACAGCTGGGGCTACACAGAGAAACCCTGTCTCAAAAACAACAAACAAACAAACAAAAAGACCAGAAGGAAGTAGATAGATAGAGAGAGGGAGAGAGAGAGAGAGAGAGAGAGAGAGAGAGAGAGAGAGAGAGAGAGAGAGCGCTGATACAAGAATGGAAAAATGAGTAAATAGAATTCAGGGTTCAGGATTAAGCAATGATCAAGAAAAATTAATGAGAAAGGAAGAGAGAGGCTGAGAGAATCAGGATGGCCTGAAGGGCAGTTTGAGAGTTAAGAAACAGCAGCCATTGTTGTTGGTGGGGGTGGGGGTGGTTGGTTGATTGATTTTTGTTTATTTGTTGGTTGGTTGGTTGGTTACTTTGCTAACAATTGTTGCCAGTCTGTGTGTTTCCATTTTTATGTTGCTGTGCTTGCCACACATGTTTTACATGCTTTGAATGTCAGGATATTTACAGGTACCAAAATTTTCCTTTATGATTATTTTTCTGGTACCAGGCATCTCTCCTAAGGTTTCAGGCACTCTGGGCAAGTACTCTAGCAATTTCTTTTAGGGTAAGTTGTTATATACGCATTAAATTAACATATTCCATCCGCCAGATTCTTATGCTGTCCTTCACACATCTTGTGCTTTCTGGTTTTTTGTTTTTATTATAGTTTATGTAATTATTTTCAGATCTATGTTTACTAATCCTCTTTTCTTTATCCAACTGGTTATACAAATTTCTATTGACTTTTCCCCCCATCACAGATACATACTTTCATCTTCAAAAACTCTTAAGAGATTTGTTGAAGTGCCTCAGGAGTTAAAACACATACAGCTCTTACAGAGGGCCTAAGTTCAGTTCCTACCAGCCACACGAGTCATTCACAACTACCTGTAATTCCAGGTCCATGGGGACATGATGTGGTTTGCTTCTGTAGGCACCTATACTCACAGGCATATACTTACCTAATTTAAAAAAATCTAGTAATGGAGTTCTGCCACACTAGAGCAGTGTCTCGGAGAGTGGCCAAGCAATAACCAGCCCAACTAGAGACACATCTCATGGGCAAGCACCTATCTCTAACACTACTAATGATACTGTTAGGCTTGGAGACAGGAGCCTAGCATGGTTGTCCTGTGCAAGGCTCCACTCAGCAGATGACTTAGACAAATGTTAAGAGGGAACTTTCAGACTCTTACAGAAGAACAGGAAAAACTGCAGCCCCTAAGGGGATAGGAACCCTGCAGGAAGACCAACAGAGTCAACTTACCTGGACCCTTGGGGCTCTCAGAGACCGAACAACCAACCAAAGAACATGCACAGGCTGGACCTAACCCACACACACACACACAGACACACACACACACACACACACTCACCCCCACACACACACACACACTTATTTAGTAGATGTGCAGTTTGGTCTTCATGTGGGTCCCGAACATCTGGAATGGGGGCTATCCCTAAAGCTGTTGCCTCTCTGTGGAATCTAAATCTATTCCCCTAACTTGGCTATCTTGTCTAGAAGAAGTGCCTAACCCTGCAAGAGATTTGATGTACTAGGGAGGGAAGATTGAGAGTGGGTACAGTAATCAAATGTGAAGTGAATAAATTTTTAAAAATCTAGAAAAAAGAAAAAAAAGAAGAAACAGCAGCCAACTCAGCCAAAAATGAGTCACCTTACACAACCCGATAAGCCTAACATGTATCACACAAAGCATCATGTGTCCTTTGCTCACTAAAGGAAAGCAATGAGTCCTATCTAGTTTTCAGAAAGTCTACTGTTGCCTCCTTGGAGGGTAGACTTCTACGATAAAGACAGATAGTAGGAAGCTGATAGTAGCTTCCATAGGTCAGGGAATGGTCTGATGGTGTGAAACTGGGAGACAGTCATAAGAATAGAGATAGAAGACAGATATAAGGAGGAATTATGAGGTAAGAATGGTGGACATAGGTGATGCTAGATGTGACTAGCTGTGGTGGGACTGGTAATGAAGCTTCTGAAAATGACTCCCACTTTATGATCTGAGTGACTGGGGGTAGGAGTAGTGTCACCCACTGAGATAAGAAAAAAATAGACTTGGGGAGTGACTTATCCATTTACTTAATATTTGAGTATTTCAAGTTGGTCTGGATACTGTGAGCACATAGAAGGAAATAATTGCAGTTTATATACTAGTGGGGTAAGACACACACTAAACAAATAGAATATTATGTAAACGCTGGTATATGTTCTTTGAAGAAAAGAAAGCCAGGGAAAGGAATGGCCCATAAGACCTTTCTAGGGAGTTACTTATTGAGCAACGAGACTAACTGAAGAGTGCTGAAGCAGACGGGACCTGTGAGGGTGAGATCGTATTGAACTGCACCTCACTGTCCAAATGGAGATCAGGAGGATCCAGGCTGGAATAAGTTATCATCATATCAAGAGTTTCCTGAGTCTTGGGATGGGAGAGGGCTGCTTAGGAGATAAGCCTAAGTGGGGACATGTTGCATGTAGTTTTGGCTACACTGCTTTGTGCTCTCAGCTGGTTGCAGGTACGCACGCACCCAGAAGTTATCTCAAATCCACAGATGACACACACACACACTATCTCTCTCTCTCTCTCTCTCTCTCTCTCTCTCTTCTCTCTCTCTCCAGTTAATCTTAAAATGCCTTGGCTAACTCAGTGAGTATGCACTCCTAAACCTTCCCCTGCTACTTTATCTCCTGCTGCTACTGCATTCCCTTCTTCCTGAGTTGTCCTGATTCTCCCTTCATCCTACCTATACATCTCCCAGTGTCTGGCCCCGGGCTCAACCATTAGCCACTAGCATCTTTATTGATAGATCAAAAACCAATTGGGAACAGGGACCTTTTTTGTCTGGACACACTGGTGCAAGCATTAGCACCAATCTCCCAAAAGAACATTATGGGTCAAGTTTATAAGGGGCAAAATACTAATACTTATGGGACAAGAAGAAAAAAAAAGAGACACAAGTGAAAGAAGAAAAGAAAAATGGGATTCACTGTTATACAGCTGCTGAGGCACAAGGCACCACTCACCATTTTAAATGCAGCAGCATCCTTATGTGCCCCCAGAGATTAGCAATTAGCAGGTCACTAGTGACTGTAGCTAGTGCAGCCTCAGGAGGGTACGTGTGGGAATTGAACTGCAGTGGTGTGAAGGCAGAGGAGGAGACTCAGCCAGTGAGAGATGCCTTCTGAGCTGTGTGAGAACAGGGCAGAGATCTACAAGAAGACCAGAGCTGGCCAGCGAGAGCGGATGAACTGAAGCCATGCTTTCTGACAAAGGGCATATTACTGGAGCAGAGGACATGCCCACTGGGCCTGCTAATCATGTACAGCACAGGCTCCTAGGAAACTAATTACCCAACTAGAGCCAGCCAGAATGGCAAGGCTAGGATACCTACCATTTCTTCCTCAGATGGATTTGTAAAAATTTTCAGGAAACTATCCCTGGATATGTATATAGAATCACATTTAATGGGAGATATTGTAGTCATATCATAACATGGAGGTGTTTTTTCATGGAAAGGGGCTGGGAACCTATAGCTAAGTAGGTGGATTTACACTTGGGTGTTGTATCCTCTAAGGGAAAACACATTCCTCCGTTCATTCAAAGAGCACTGGCCTCAGGTCGTGTTTGGTTGCATGTATCAACTGAGGTAAAGGAGGAGAAAACCTGAAAAGTGCTAGAGAAGAATGCTCAGTGAGCTGAGAGAAACTAACCAAGCACAGTAATAATATAAAAAAGATCAAAAACTAGGCAGTGATGGCAGGAGTGAATTACCGAAACACAGTTTTGTGAGTGAAAATTCCGAGACAGATGCTGTGACTACAAAGGCCGAATGACTGATGAGAATTTCTATGATGTAGACGTGTTGGCATGTTGCAAGCCCAGAGACAAATTATCCTGTGTCACTTATTCCGCATCTCTGTACATGTGACCTACCATCTTTGTGACTACTGGGTAGATTCTTAGAATACAGGAACAGATCCATAGCTTTCCCCGACCCAATGGTTACAAATTTTGTCAGATGGCATCTGAGGCCTATGGCAGAGAGTCCCCCACTTTGGCATACCCACCTACCTAATGTTACCACCAAGGTGAAAGTGCCTTGACCTATGACCTTCTTTGTTCTGTCAATATAAAAACTTCATAAAACTTCTGCCCCATTAGAGAATGGAATTTGAGGTTACCTGATCCTGTGTTCTTGTTCCATGGTCACTCATATTTGGCTCCAGAATAAAACATCTCTTATCTCCTTTGAGGATAAAGCTGTCTCTTATACCTATGGTCTAAACAACAAATCCTGAAATACCGAAATGAGGGACTTCACTGCAAGCAAAAGAGAAGTGAAGCCTGGGCTAATCAAAGGCAGTTTAACAGCACGGCAGGCAATAAACATATCACAGGGCTGTATCTCAAAGGGCAGCAATAAAAATAGACTCTGAGAGGTTTTAGATAGATCTAGCAAGAGAGAAAAACCATGTCTATTTCTGAAATTAGGTGATGTGGAATGCTCTGTAATCTTAGAGACTGAGTCCACTTAGGTTTCGACTTGCTCACTCTCTCCATACCCCCATTCACATACTTCCCTGACAGGACCATCGGGTCTGAGATTTGTTTAGAATGGTGTTTCAGTTTCTTGGAAAGATGCCAACCTCGGAATTCATGTAAGCAAACCCCTGGGTACTGCAGGCTAAACATACCTTGCCTTACCCCAATCCATCCATAGAACATGCGCACTGGTCTCCTTCTCCCACCTTGACTGTTCTTGTACTTAGACCTCTCCTGGAGCAAGAAAAACTATACATAGAGAAATGTGAGGGAGTGTAGAAGCAACAGGATCACATTTTAAAAGGAAAAAAACTGCAATGAATGCAATTATTATTATTATATTGAAACAATACTAGAAACAGCTTTCATTTTGGACTCTCCTCTAAAAGTTCTACACATTTCCAACCCATATTCTGAAACCCAATCCAATCTGTCCCTCATCCCAGCCCCATCTCTGCATTATGTATGACCCAGATGCCTAAGTTATAAGACCCATACTGTCTCTATACCTTTCTCCTATTCTATCCCATGTCCTGTGGATTTGATCACAAAACAGACAACTATGACCATTAACATACAGTTCAAATTCTAACATGGTTCACAGACCCCTGCATGGGCTCCTGACTTGTTTGTCAATACAAAAGCAGGCCATAGTCTAACTTCTCAGTCTAACTCTGTCATCCTTAGACTTACTCAGATCCTCCAATGGGCTGATTTCTTCCTTCCTTCCTCCTCTTCTCTTCCCTTCCTTTCCTCTCCCTCCTCTCCTTTTCTTTCCTTTTCTTTTTCTTTCTTCCACAGCACTCCTTCCATGTTTGAGTTAGGGGTCTCCTATCACACCACACTTTGTTTTACTGTTCTGTTTACCCATATTGTCCAGGACAGACACTGTGTCCTAATCACAGCAGCTCCAGCACCACGGACAGTGCCAAGGGAGCTTCCTGGTGCATGCAATGACTAATTGCATGACATTGCATTTAGGAAAAACAGTAGATATTGACAGTGGTGGCGCACATCTATGATCCCAACACCCACACAAGAGGACCACCACAAGTTCTAGGCCAGCCTGAGGTATATAGCAAGACCTTGTCTTAAGAAAGAAACAGAAAAGCAACAAAAAATAGTCAACAGGTTTAGAGAAGAGAATAAAGCAAGAGTAGGAGAGGAAAAGGAAGATGGGTAACGGGAAGAGTCTTAAAAGGTGGGTGGAAGACAAGAAAGAATAATGAAGTCAAAGGCAGTAAGAACGAAAGGTGTGCTGGGAATGGTTGTGTGAACCTCTGGAAATCGAGAGGAATAACAACAGAACATTAGCTGACGTCTAGGTGCCACACCCTGTCCCAAAAACATACAATCTTCTTTGTACCTCACAGTTCTCCCCTGTGTGCTACTATCATATTACCGAAAAGAATGTTGAGGCACTGTGATGTTGGGTAACTCTTCTGACACCGTGAAGCAGTATTCGAACCCAGGTTATACACACTGCCTAGCACATATGCTCTTTATTGGAGGTGTTTATCTAATGAGCATTTACACATTGAACAAAGGTAAAACACACCGAACAAGGGTAAAATGTTCCACATTCAATATCATACTTGAACATGTGACTTTCCTTTCACATGTTCACACTTTCACATGTTCTTATGTTCCCTTTCACACTTTCAGCCCTTACTCCACTCCCCCCGCACCCCCCCACCTCAACCTAGATTTCTACTTGACTGTTCCTCTGAGAAAATGCAGAATTACCTGAAATTAATAGGAGCCAGAATCATGAGACAGGAGGTGAAACAGGACAGCCCACTCCTCCCCAGCTCCTCCAGGTTACTCTGTAGAATTTGGGTGTAAGTTGGGGACTGACAACATGTCTGTACTGTGTGTTACTCTCATTACCCTGCACTACAGATCCAGAGGGAAATGAGAGCAGAACTATGTATAGCACAGAGCAGTAACCCGCACTACACTACCCAACTCTGACCTTTCTCATCTTAGCAATACTGTCAAGATGTTAACTTCTGGGAGGGCAGGGAGGGCAGTACAGATGGCCCTCAAGCAAAGCACCTCCCAGGTCCAAAGAGAACTCCTTCTTCAATTGACATTACAGATGGGTCTGGAGCTGCAGTATTTGTTGTACTATTTTACCCTGGGGAAAAAGAAAATGTGTTCCCTAGTCTTTTCCAAACTTCTGCAACACTAAAACAGCTTTGTCATAATGGTTAGCATTTGCAGATGTAGAAAAGGAAGGCTTCTCCTTCAGCTGAACAAAAGCTCACACAGTGGTTATTATACCTCAGGTTCCTACATTTACGTAAGTCTTTCCTCGCCAAACAGAAGCAAAGTAGTTAGAAGCAGAGCCCTTTGAAACCTTCCTCAACCTCCCCACTTTGTACTAGGCTTTTATTATGAGGCTTTGCAAATTCCATCTATGATAATCATCATATCTGATGGCACTGCACACACATGTGTATGCATATGTGCTTCTTGTGCATGTAAGCATCAAAGTCAGTATCCCTTGATGAAGGCAGATTTTTCACAAGAAATTAATTTTAACTGATTCAATTCGCCATCTAACAGTGGTTACCAAGGATACCAAATAGCCAGAATCACTTGGCTCCAACTTGCTTGTTAAATCAGAAGATGTTAACAAAAAAACTGTGAAGAATTATTATTGTCTAAATAATCTGGCTAGAAATAGTGCCCCCTCCCAGTGTTCCCAAGTCCTGAACTCTGCTAAAAACATCCCCATCTATAATAATTACCAAGATTTTGCAAACATTTTTCTAGCATTTGAAGTTGAGTGATTAATATGCAAGAAAAAGACCACTAATGGTTTCACTTTCATTCATTCCTGATAAAGCACTGGACTGAGAATGGCCACTGATTTGATCTCCTTATCTATCTCAAAGCAGACGATTCTCACCATGGCAGTTAATTGAGCATTCGGGTAATCTCGCTGAGTCTGCTCTAAATCAAACAGCCCATATCTGTGTGTTTAGTAATATGGGCAAGCATTTAACAGACGAGCCTAGAACATGCTTTTGAGGGCAGACAATTAAAATAAAAACACTCAAAACAACCCCCAAAAGCACACAAAAGACCAGGAACTGTCTGTGTATTCCGTGTCATTGTAAAGAGGAATCAAATGTCAGTTATTTTCTTTCTAAAAGACACAGCCATGCTTCTTATTAATAAAATCCTGCCATTCACTGCTAGTAACATGTGCTATTGGGTGGTATGCCTGCACTTTGTTCATACTATCTTCTCTAAAAATGGTTAATTGTTACAGCTGTCAGAATCTGCCAACTTTCTGTTTTACAGTTGTTACTTCTGGGGCCATGCAAAGGTTTTACATACCTTAAATATGACAAAAACGGGTAGGTGCTACCCAACGTGTTTTCACAGTTTTCCAAAATAGCAGACATGACTTGTATCTTGACATGGCATCTCTCAAGCCACAAGACTTCATTTCTCCATTTCCCATAACTAGGCAAGGCCACATGACTGACTCTGACCCGTGGGGAGCGGAGTGGGCCATGCAAAGAGATTTTTTCCATCTTTCCAAAAAAGCAGGCTTGGGCCTAGAGAGACGGCCCAGCAGTTAAGAGCACTTGCTGCTCTTGTAGGAGACCCTGCTTCCATTCCTAGCATCCACATGGTGATTCACGACAATCCTTAACACTAGACCTCCACTCAGGGATCCTGCATCAGTGATCGTGTAACAGCTTTACCGCAGTGCACGGTGCTAAGGCTCAGCAAGTACCTCTGTTGTTGTTAGAATTGTTGCTATCAGCACCGTCCTTATCACGTTCGGATACTGGCTTGGCTTCAGAAGGTATTTTCAGAAATAACACTGGATTTTTATCACATGCTTTCTTGGCACCACCTGGAATGACAATGTTTGTTTCTCCAAAAAAATTTAGCTATAATGAATGAGATAGCTTTTCACACCCACTGCAGTGACTGTACTAAAAAAGATAGGTAATGACAAATGTTGACAAGGCTTTGTTGAAATGAGAATCCTTGTACACTACTGGTGGGAATATAACATACTGCAGTCATCTTGGAGAACAGTTTGGCAGCTCATCAAGATGTGAAATGTAGATTTACAATATGACCCAGAAATCCTATTTCTAGGTATACTGCTAAGAGAAATGAAGAAATACATCTATATAAAAACTTTGTACCTAGGGAAGTGGGAAGAAGACTCAGTCAGTTGCTTGCCATGAAAGCATGATGAGTTGACTATAGATCCCTATACCCATGGAAAAAAGCAGGCATAATAGCATACACCTGTAGCAATACAAGGGCAGTGGGAAAGGGGGGGTGTAGTAATTTGAATGAGAATGGCCTTCAAGGATTCACGTTTGAATACTTGGTCCCCAGCTGGTGGAACTGTTTGGAAAGGAATGAGAGGTATGGTCTTGTTGGAGCAGGTCCGTCATGGGGAATGGGATTTGAGGTTTCAAAATCCCACACCATTTCTGGTTAGCTCTCTAGTCTTATGCTAGTGGCTCAGATATAAGTTCTGAGCTCCTGCTCCAGCACTATGCCAGCCTGCCTGCTGCCGTGCTCTCTGCCCTGATGGTCATGGACTCACTCTGTGAAACTGTAATGCCCTATTAAATTCTTTCATATATAGATTTCCTGAGTCATGGAGTTTTGTCATGGCAATAGAAAAGTATCCAAGACAAGGAGGATCCTTGGGGCTTGCTGGCTAGCTAGTCTAGTTGAATCATAAGCTATGGGATCAGTGAGAGACCTTGTTTCAAAAAGCAGGGTGGAGAAGAATAGGAGAAGACATCTGATATTTTCTTCTAGCCTGTACCTGTACCTGTGGGCACATATCCCAGTGCATTTTTACACATATACACATGCACAAAATATACACACAGACACACATTGTTTTTTAAAACTTGCAAAAGAATAAATTAATGAGTACAAGCCCCTTGCATGTAAATGTTCTAAACAGCATTGCCAATAATACCACCAAAAATGGAAAAATACCAAAGACTGGTAAACAGATAAGTAAAATACAATACAGCCATAAAGTGGAATACTACCAGCAAGAAAAAGAATTAATGATATAGAGAACATGGTTGGACCGCAAAATTACACACATACAACCCTACCCAAGCTCTTATGTAATAAGACATCATTTATCTATAACATCCAGAAGTAAACTTAGAGATGAAAAGTTGTTTCGTGACCTCCTGAGGTGGGAATTAGCAGAGCACATCTATAAGGAGTCTTTCTGGGGTCATGGGAACTTTCTAGAACTGATGTATGGTGATGCCTGAACAACTGTAGACTTGCGGGGAAAAACCTAAGTTGTGTACTTAAAACAGATGAAGTGCATGATGTGGGAAATATGCCCTAATGAATTTTTTTTTAAGACAGGGTTTTACTACGAAGCCCGAGGCTAGCTTTAAACTCATCTATCATAATCCTCTGGCCTCTGCCTTCAAACTACTGGGATTATAGGTGTGCGGCAGCATGCTCAACTGGACATATGCATTTACTCCTTTGAAGTTCATGTATCCTTTGTATGATCTGGCCATGTATTTACCAGTTTCCAAAATGTTTCCTAAATATTATTTTTCTCTTGGTGGATAGAAACTTCCAAAGATATGGCAGACTTTTAACTGTTAACTCTACCCTCTAATTTGTCTATTTGACATATTAATGCAGCAGCTTTCCAATTCTGATTTTCTTGGGTTATAAAGTCTTAGTAACCTCTCCTGTACACATTCAATTGTTGCTCCACTAATTAAAAGTTTATGGCTGGTAAGTCTTCATTGTTTATCATATTACTTATGAATAATAAATAGTTTTACGTAATGACATGTTTTGCATACAGCTGGTTAGAGCAATCATAATTCAATTAGCATGAAGCTTTGTCAAAAGAACAAATAAAGACAACATAAAATCCATGGATAAATATTTTTCACTTATTAATTTAATATAGTTAATGAAACTCTCCTCTAAACACTGAGCCTGGCACTAATTCTCTTCAACAACTCCCATGCATTAGTTATTATGAAGGCCGCTGCTAGCCTCTCCTGTCCTGGAGCCTCTTGGATCTAACCTGCTGACAGTGCACCATCTAATCCCCAAAGCCCTAAAACATCACTGCCTATGTGCAATGATGCACCCAACTTAACCACCCAGTTCTCACAGACTAAAGCACTGAGCAGACAACTATGTTGGGTTACTGAAACACAAAAGTATATTAAAAGATTAAAAATATATAGTGGAAGAGAATTGTGACTTTAATCTCCATCACTTTGCTGAGTGAGTCCTCTCAAACTGAACCTGTAGGGATTAGATTAGAAGAAGAGAAGGCTCCAATAATCCACATACAAATGGCTTCAAGCAGTATGGGTTAGAACCAATGGGTGGTTTTTTTTTTTTTTTTTTTTTTTTACCAGGAACACTTTGGGGAGTTTTCTGGTTCTCTTTGTAGACTCTCTCCGAAAAAGGTTTATAATATGATAAAGTTTTGCTACCTCAAAATTAAAGCAATATGCAAAAAGGACTTTTAAAGCCCAAGAATAAAACTGATCTATAAATTCTGGTATTACAATAATGGGAGATCCAAAGCCATGGTACAGGAAAAAAAGAGACTGAAGAAAGGCTAGCAGCCTGTTTTCTTCATTCCCTTGGAAATAATCTGTGGAGCCGTAGAGCAACTTCAGCTATGTTAACATCTGACATGCATAGTTTTGAAAAAATATGATTGAAAATATGTTTAGCTTGAGATTCTCTGAATCATTTTATTTCCTGGATAAAATATTAAGTAGTTCTCATGTAGCTTCCTCAATCCAGTCAAATCCATTCCCTGTCCCAGAAATCTTTCTGGCAAGTAAAAACATATTCCAAGATGATTGATAGCAGACAAGACTGGAGCAGCCAGTCTCCTCACTCTGTGGCATAGAGGCCTTGCAGCCATGTCTACTGTACAGTTATCCTAAGTGATGAACAGATGGTAATCGTGTTACAGGCTTAGTAACAAAGAAGACCAAGGCTCTCCTCATTGCCAGGATATTACAGCTACATCCTAAAGCTACAATTTCAACAAGAATTTACATAAAATCTGTACGTAAGAATGGGGCTGTACTTCATAATCTAACGTTTAAAAAAAACTAGTGGGCCTCTTAAAAATCATTGTTACATAATAAATGCATTGGGCTGTCTATATTTCCTGTCCCAGTATTTTATAAAAGTTTCCTATAGACGGTTTGGACATTTTTTAAAAATTGGGCTGCAAAAGTCATTTCAACTCATGTCAGCTCATGGAGGCCATGGATGCAAGCCCTTCCCAGTGCTGACAGTGCATGGGCTTGGGAGCATGGATCATTTAGGCGTCATCCTGATAATCCTGACTCAGTCCATGAGGGCTTCCCTTGTGACGTCAAAGATTCCCTGGGGTGATTCTGACATTCAACTCAAACAGAGAACCACTCCACAAACCCCTTGTATGGTGAAGGATTTTAGATTTCGGTGCTATTCTAACTTCTTCCCAGGGGCCCTGGATACCTGCAGCAGGAGTCATAGACATCCTTGAACTTGATGTATTTAAAATTAATTTCATTTCTATTTCACACAGAATATTCCCAACTTTCTGTAGTAAGCCCAATACATCATGTGACCACCCTCCTAGTGGCAGCAACCAGACACTCAGACATCAGGAGCCCTCTATTTTATATCAATGCACTGGCTAGTGTACCTCCCAGATATTTCCTAAGGAATCTGTCTATTGCCTCACAAGGGCCCCTCAACACTTCTGCCTGATAAAAACTAACTTGCTGATGTTTTCTCTAACCCCATCTCTCCAGCTTTCTCTCTCCCACTGCATGGCTGGCCACACCACTGCTCCACACTGCCCATCCTTGCCCCAGTGTTCTACCATTCTGTAGGCTTGCCTCCCCAGTTCCTGGCTCACTTCGCTTGCTGGTTTACTGCCATGCTCCCTAAAACCACTTTCAGCACAATCCCTGGTTAATTCCTTATCTGTGTACTCAGAACACTTCCAAAACCTTAGAGTCGTGGTTCTCCACTTTCCTAATGCTGCAACCCCTTAATACAGTTCCTCATAGTGTGGTGCTCCCCACCATAAAGTTGGGTTTTTGTTGTTTTTTCTTTCTTTCTTTTTTTGTTTGTTTTTTGTTTTTTCGAGACAGGGTTTCTCTGTATAGCCCTGGCTGTCCTGGAACTCACTTTGTAGACCAGGCTGGCCTCGAACTCAGAAATCCGCCTGCCTCTGCCTCCCAAGTGCTGGGATTAAAGGCGTGCACCACCACTGCCCGACAAAGTTGTTTCCATTGTTACCTCATGACTGTACTTTCGCTGGTCTTATGAATCGCATGCAAATATTGGGTAGCAGGATACCTGATATGAGACCCCTGGTTTGAGGCCCCCGCCCCCCGAAGGGTTTCAACCTACAGGTTGAGAACCACTGCTCTAGACTCAGTTCTTTGAGCTTTTCTCTTTCAATAATTTGCCTTCCAACCTATCTTAGAACCTTATATGGCAAAAATGCCCTGGATCCTGGTCTCATCAACAGAGCAGTGCTTTTACCATCCTGATGAATAAAACCTCTTCCTCTCCCCTTCTTTAATGCATTTCCAGTAGCCATCCCCAGCAGAGCCCATGTCTGTTTAATCTTCCTCTTCTTTAATGCCCTCTCGTATGTATGTATGTGCATACGTACGTATTATGTCGTGTCTCCCAGAGACTCACTATACAGCTGAGGAGAACTTTGAAGTGTTCCTCCTGCTTCCACCTTCCAGACACTGAAATTACAAGCTTTGTGCCCTATGCCTTGTATTATACAGTGCTGGGGATCATTCAAGGTTTCATGCACACAAGGCAAGGGGTCTACTGACTCAGCTACGGGCCCAGCCCATTCTTAATCCTCTTATAAGTGCACTTTTCTCTCCTTGTTCTAATGAACTTTCAGATACTCTAATCACTGCATGCTATGCCCTCTTATACATACTGACAATTCCTATTTAAACACAAATATCAGGGCAGCAAGATGGCTTAGAACAGAGCTTGCTGCCAAGCCTGACAACCTAAGTTTGAACCCAGGACCCATATGGTAGAGGGAGAGGACCAATTCCCAAGTTGTCCTCTGACCTCACATAAACATTGTGGCACATGTGTAAATGTCCACACATACACCCACACAAAATAAAAATGTAAGAAGCGTGAACACAAATCTCTTCCTTGTCTACACAAACATGGCTGGATGTGGTAGGAGATTTCTACTTCACCAATTCCATGCTCACTGATTTGAGACAGGTCTCAGTACGAGCCAGCAGGCACTGTATCCATCTACTCGCCCAGCCTCCTAGGTAATCAGTATCACACTCCTGTTTTCAAACCGCCAGCACTCCTGACCCTCAGTCCCTCTCAGAAGCGGTGCCTCCTCGTTCAGCAAGAAGGGAAGAATAATCACAAGACAAATGACTATGGAATGTCTTCTCCACATCTCCCCACTGTGCCCACGGAGTCTGCCTTGGCTCCCTGAGGAAGAGTGAACGGCTGAGAAGCATCTCGCCTCCCCAGCATGCCACTCCTCTCCAGCGTACAAATGATTCTTTTTCCTTTAAAAGTCATCTTCCTTTTTCCTTTTTCCTTTTTCCTTTAAAAGTCATCTTTGCAATCTTTCCTTCTTTCCTGTTATAAAATTTGCTTTTTAAAAATTTTTCTCCTCTTTTTCTTTTCAAGAGACTACTTAAACACTCCCAGCTCTGTCTTTCTTCCAAACTACTTAGTTCAAAGTTACCAATGAGCCTCTACATCATTTAGTAAGATGGTCAGCCCTGGTCTCTGCCTTGATTGGCCTACTAGCTGTATTTCCTGCAGAAGATTATCCCCGTGCCCCAAGAAATCTTTCTTCACATTTAGCCAGGTACCCTATTTCTTGCCCCACCCCCCAAACTTGCTAGTCCTTCTCAGTGCCCTTGTTGGTGGACCCTCATCTCTAATAAGTTGTGTGAGGTCTACCTTCACTTGCCCTTGATCAGTAGTGTGGTCTGAATGTCCATCCACATCCAGCCCCCAAGTTCACATGTTGAAACCTAGTCACCAAGTGACAGCATTAAGATACGAGGACTTTTAGATGATTAGAATGTAAGGATAGGGCTGGAGTGTAGTTCAGTGGAAGAGTGCTTCCCCAGTATGCATGAGGCTATGAGTTAATCCCCAGTACTGATGATTATCAAAATAAAGGCAGAGCACACACAGGAATGGGATTAGAGCCACTTTTAAAGAAACCCATGAAAAACCGGACATGGTAACACTTGCCTATAATTTCAGAACTAGGAAGCAGGGCAGGAGGATTAAGAGTCAACGTCATCCTTGACTACACAGCACAGGCCATATAGGATTTTGTTACCTATCAATCAATCAATCAACCAATCAAGGCCTGAGAGGACATATGGCCCATCTACCGTGTGAGTACACAGAGAGGAACTATCTGTAATACTGACTCATAAGGCCTTGAAGTTGACTCTAGAACTGGCTTCTAGAACTATAAAACTAAAAATGAAAATAAAAAAAAGAAACATTTGGTGTTTAGCCGCGTCTCTCCCCCATCTAGAGTAATTTTGTTGGGAAAGGATGAAGGATGAAGAGACTAGTAGAGTACACACACCTAATCACTCGACTTTAAATTTTACTCATGTGTCCTGGGTGCCTAAGTACGTATTTTGCTGTTGAGACCTCTTCCCTAAATGTAAGAACACCAACCCAGCAACCCTCCATCCTTTGTCTGGCATTAAGAACTGTTATTCACTAGCCTAGGTTATTCCTATCATTATTAGGAATCTATCCAATCACTATCACTCTCCTACCACATCCAGCCATGATTGTGTAGACAAGGAAGAGATTTGTCTTCTTGTTTCTTACATTTTTATTTTGTGTGGGTGTATGTGTGGACATTTACACATGTGCCACAATGCTCATGTGAGGTCAGAGGGCAAGTGCTATTAGCTCTCCACGCCTAAAACATATAACCTCTCTCAAGCCTCTCACCAGCAGCTATTTCTCCATTTATCTATTCTTCGTTCAGAAAGGGTCTCATGTATGCCATGCCAGCCTTGAAGTTGCTATATAGCTGAGAATGACCTCGAACTTCAGCTCCTTCTGCCTCACATTCTTTACAATGGTTCCCAGACCCTACAATCTGGCCTCCTCGCCTACTTCACTATAACCCCACTGACCCCTGGCAGACACCTGGACATGCCAGGCATGCTCCTGCATCGGAGCCTTTGTGCCTACCAATCCCCTTCCTGGACTCTCTTCCCCTTGATGCATTCATCTCACTCCTAAATCTCCTTCTGACCCTGACTCATAAGCAACTTACACTTTTTTCATTTTTTTATTTTTCCTCATAGTACATAGAAATACTTAACATACCCTGTAATTAATTTATATACAATACTTACCTGCCCATCATGCATGTTCCATGAGGGAAGGATGTATGTTTTGTGTTTGTACACTATTACTGTATATGCAACTGCACAGATTGATGTACGATATTCTGAAAATCTAGCCATTGCATGTGGTCATAAGGATACATGACATGCTGGCCAATAAGGGACTACATATATGGTATCATATTATTATAATGAAGCAAAAAAAAAAAAACCTCTTCTCTCTTGACTACATAAAAAGAACATGATGAGAGACTGGCCTATACCATCAGACTTGCATGAATCTGTGTTTGCAAAACAATGAAACTACCTAACACTGCACTTCTCAAACCATTTCCCCATCACATACATGTGACTGTACATACAACAGAGCCTGGCTCATAGTAGATGCTCAATAAATGTGATACAGAAATGAATGACATCCTTAATAACCTGGGCACTCAACTTTTATCCTGGTTCCAGAATGATCTAACTAAATGGTGAATCTGAGCTAGGCATGGTTGTGCATACCTGTGATCCCTGTATTCAGGTGGATAAGGCAAGAAAGTTGAAATGAGTTTAAAGCCAGTATGGGATACACAGTTCCAGGCCTGCTTTGGCTACAGTGCAAGATCTTCTACCCCACCCCACCCCCCAAAAAAAGTTCTCATGTCAGTCTTTAGATAGAAGCCCTTCAGTGGTTCTGACTGCATGATGAGGCAAACGGAAATGTGTTCTGAAGGTAGGCATGTCCTGTAAGTATCAAAAGCAAAGTGTGTGTGTGTGTATGGGGTTGGGGAAGCAGATATGAACAGGAGATAGCCTGTGACCTGTAGGCATTTGACTCAATTACTTTTAAAAAGTGCCTATTACTTGGTAGCTCCCAATGTAGAGGAGGAAACATTATCTCCCCAGCACGGCTTTGTGGATCCTGGGCAGGCCTCCCATGCTTACATCCTGGTCTGTGGTGAGAAAACAGACTGTGCATGCCCATGGACCAGGTGACTGTAGTGCAACCAAATGTGCAGCCATTCCATTGTTGAGTAACCAGGAAAGGTAGCAAGATGTCACCGCTGGCATCGTCAGAAATTATATCTGGGACCCAGATGTTTGAACCAGATGTCTAAGCTTGCTAAAGGCAGCTTTTACAACTCTATGAGGTAATTATATTTGAGTTTCAGAGTGACATGACTGGGGATCTAAAATGGGAATCATTGAACAAAGGATTTCCTATCTGTCAGGACCTTTCTTACCTTGGACAGGAAGGAGCCTGTCAACTGGAGCATGTCTCCCAGGAGGACACAGAAGACTTGAGAAGCTGCACTATAGAATTCCTCCTGCTGAAAACTTCCTGCCTTACTCTGCTGAGATGGATCCTTTGGGCTCACAGCAGGACAGAGTACTTTCAGGTTTCCTGTCAGTACCAAAGCCCACCTAACCTCAGCCGCCCTGGAATCTGGCAATGGTTCCCCAAGGACTTCTGAGATGGACCAGTGCTTACTACAACAGTCTCTCAGTCTTCCCAGCATGCACTGCGCTTGCTTGCTATCACAGAGGATCCATTCTCTCCTGTTTTATGGGCTTTGAAATTTCCTAGAATGCTCACCCCACCCACAAACAGACTTCCCTAGGAAGCCTTTAAAGACCCACTCAAGCCAGTTAATTGCATCTCTTTTCCTGCACTGTATCCAGTGCATGGCTCCAATCATGCCTTTATTTTATTAATTGCAGTTATTATTTTATCTCAGTTCCATAGGGGCAGTAAGCTTGTCTAATGTGTCTTCCAATTACTCGTGCCTAACCTGGTACGTGGCACTTAGGAGGCACTCAACGAGTGTTTCTGAACTTAATTTTCATTAGGAGAGAGTGATCATATCAGTGTGGCCAACATAAAGGCCACACGACATAAGTGAAATGGGGGGGGTCACAGATGAATTTTATAATTCTTCATATTCATATAAATAAAAGCAATACTTAGCATGGGAAGAGAGTGTTACAATGGCGGCAAGAGGACAGGGGACATAAGGTCATTCTCAGTAATATACTATGTTCAAGACCAGCTTGCCCCCTGTCCCCCCAATAAAACAAAGTAGGATGTGAGGCTGGGGAGACTGCTCAGTAGATGGCTCAGTAGATGAAGTCCTTGCCACGTACGCAGGCTGATGTGTATTTGAATCCCTATATAAAGCCATCCGTGGGAGTATGTGTCTGCAAAATATAATGTAGTGAACAAGAGACCCCATCTCAAACGAGGTAGAAGGCAAGAACAGATGCCAAGGTTATATCCTCTGACTTTCACACATGTGCCTGCACTCACGTGCATACGCATGAACACATACACATTATACATGCATGTGTATGTACATGCATACAAAGATAAAACACAGGATGCACAGTACAATGGATTTAGTCAATCTGAATTAATTAAGTCACTATACAGTGCTCCCCAATAAGCTATTTTGATTGAGCTTTTATATTTTAATAAATGCAAATTTATAAGAAAAGCATCAAGATTACAAAACAAAACAACTAAAACCCAACAACACACAAATGTACCTTGGCAAGAATAAACAGAAAATTCATCGGGGAGGAACTACTTAACGAGGCCTAACATAGTCAAAACACTCAATTCTACCAATGACAAACTACAAATTAAAATCACCAGGTAGCTACTTCAATCCTGTTGAATCAGCAACCTCCTGCTCATGTTGTCTCTCCCACTGACAGTAAATTTACTGCTGATATGTAACAGGACTAAATGACATAGGTCCACTAGAAATCAATTTAAACTCATTATTATTTCAAAAGAAAGAAAAGCAGGGAAAGTATAGATGGGAATTATTATCATACTAGAAAAAAACCACAGAAGCATCACTCACTGAGCATGGTGACATATACCCATAATCAGAGCATTATCAGAAGGGAGGTGGGAGGACTGCCATGAGTTAATGGGTAGCCTGGGCTACAGAGTGAGTCTGAGGCTAGCCTAAGTTACATAGTGAGACCATGTCTCAAAAGACAAAGAATAACAACAACAACTACTACAAAAAGTAACAGAAATGAAGAAAGGAAAAAAGACAGAAAAACTAAAAGATAAAATATTCTAAAGCAATGATAAAGTAAAAAAGTTATATTCATTCTTTGGAAGATATGTAGCAATCACAACAACAATAATTATTATAACTGGACAATAATCATAGAAATAATGGCTAACATTACTCAGTATTTATTATAAGTATTTGATATGAATTATGATATACTGAGTTTCCTTGCCAACCTAATTAAATGAAAATATAGGATGCCCAGTTCAAATTGAATTTCAGAAAACAACAGCTAACTACTTTGTCTAGGTATGATCCATGCAGCATTACACACTATTTATCTCAATTTTAAACTGAACTGACGTCCAGTACTTTACCTGGATCCTGTAATAGTAATCCAGATACTAGCAATCCATTAGGTGAAGTGAAAGGCTCACAGTTTTGAAAAGTAAGAAAATGCTATGTCTACAAAAGAGTAGACTAGAAACGCTGCCTGCAAGTGATTTCAAATAGAGGGGGGGAAGTGGCCATGAACCACCACTGAAAGGAAAACAGGCAGGAAACCACGACCTGTATACATCAACCAGATACCTGAGTGTTTATTCTGAGCAGAGAACTGTCTCAATAGGCTACTCCCATTTTATCAAATAATAATAGAGAGTGAAATCTTTTGCACAAGGTCACTAAACTAACCAGTAAGTGTAGGGTTAGACTCTGGCTCTAAAGCTCACGTCCAGTCCACTTTATCACACAGTTTCCTTGGGTGGAGTCCCTTTGTTTGTTTTCTTTTCTTTTTCAATTTGGCTTGGCATTTAAGAATGCTTACTCTTCTTGCAAAAGACCCAGCACCTACAGGGTGATTCACATCTGCCTATACCTCCAGTTCCAGGGCATTCAATACTGTTCTGGCATCCAAGGAGTCCTGCTTGCTGTGCTGCACATAAACTTATGTAGCACACACATATACACAGAAATAATAAATAGAAAAACGTTTCCTGCCAGTGTTGCTATACACTCTTCATGTAAAGTCATGGTGACACATTCTTTACTATCAGCACTTTGGAAGCTAAGGCAGGAGGATCAATTTAGACTTGAGGCTAGCGTCAGCCATGAGGTACACGCAAGGCCGGACAGCCTGTATTAGAGATCAAGACCCTGTCTTAAAACACAAACGAATAAAACCGGTCCTAGTGGCAAATGCCTTTAATCCCACCACTCAGGAGGCAGAACCAGGAACCTCTGTGAGTTTGAGGCCAGAAGGGTCTACAAATTGAGTTTCAGGACAGCTAGGACTACATGGTGAGACCCTGTCTCAAAAATCACTTAGTGCCCATGTGGCACGCATGTGCAAGTGTGCATGCACACACACACACACACACACACACACACGAGTACACACACAGACACACAAACACACACACACGCACACACACACACCCCTTTGTCTAGAGATACAGTTCAGTTCCTTAGTTTGCCAACAGTGTATCTACAAGGCACAAGGTCCTGATTCCTTCTCTATGCACAATGAAGTCGTGTGATAAAATCTATGCACTAGCATCCAGGAAGGTTTCAAATACACCTTCAAAGCCTGCTTCTCTGAGTTTGCTTTGGTCTAAAGTCATATCCATAGCTTCGACCATGACATACATGTAAAAACTGGAAAGATGACAGTGCTTGCTTGTAATCCCATCACGCAGGAGGATAAGGAACTCAAGGTCAGTCTCAGCTACACACTGAGCTTAAGTCCTGACCTTCATTGAGATCACCATTCCCCCTAAAAAGAAAAAATAAAATTAAAAAAAGAGAGAGAGAAAAGTTATGATACACAGTGAGAACTCCCAGGAAGATCAATTCCCACTGGGAAAACATCTGCATAATTCAAGTTGTGACTTCTTTTAGAATACAGAAACACACACTCCACACGTACCCTCTTCACAGTGCGATTGCGTTCCTGACTCAGTCCCCTTGTATGCACCTGAAGAAGAGATGTGTGTATTTTTTCCTAGCCAACCACATGGCAAGCACACCTGCTCACACTCAGGGATGCCAGCACGCTTCCCTTCCAGTGGTGTCACCTGTGCACTACCCCACGGGTGTTCCTCCATCCACAGCTTCATCTTTCCTTGAGACGCTGGCCCACATCAAAGTCTGTGCCTTTGATTGTTTATTCCAAAAGAGGCAGCTGGCTAGGAGCCTGCCTGTGGGGCCTGCACCAGGTTCTGCTTTTGTTTCTCTCTCGAGATAGTTACCTCGTGACTAAACCACTCACTGGTCCATGTAGAGGGATCCCACAGAGATAAAAACACACTTGTTTAAATAAAATATTTATGCAGAAACCCTAAAATGTCACTGAAGTAAATGCAAATTAGACCCTCACACACTGAACATTCATATGCCACTCACTTCTTGGAAGACTACTTCCCATTGCAATTAACATTCATTAAAAAAAATTAATCCCACTGCATAATCACACCAATAACTATTCCTAAAAAATCCAGTGTTTTAAGAATGATTCTTTTTACTGTCTTGGAAAGTCTGACTTAAGTGTTGTATTTAATCACAACGATTATGAAGATTTCCCCTTAAAAACTATCTTTAATTCTTATTCTCCACACACACCTCCTGATAAGAGAGGTCACTGTCACTCTATATGAGGTTTTAGCAGTGAAGTCCGACACTCTGGTTCTTTAATAAAATACTATTCTCGCAAGGTTTTTCTCAATGTACTTTTTGTTTGTTGGTTGGTTGGTTGGTTGGTTGGTTTCTCTGATTCTGAGACAAGGTCTCATAAAGCCCAGACTGGCCTCAAATTCACTAAGAAGCTAAGGCTGGCCTTGAACTCCTGATCTGGTGTCTCTATCTACTAAGAGCTGGGATTATAAATACACGATGTATGTCACCACATTTAGCTTTTAATGTGGTTGTTTTTTTTTTTTCAACCTTAAAAGTGGATGGACACAATCAAGTCTTCTGATACTCATTAAAAGTCCTCAAGGCCCGGCAGTGGTGGCGCACACCTTTAATTCCAGAACCTGGGAGGTAGAGGCAGGTGGATTTCTGAGTTCGAGGCCAGCCTGGTCTACAGAGTGAGCTCCAGGACAGCCTGAGCTATACAGAGAAACCTTGTCTCAAAAAACCAAAAAAAGAAAGAAAGAAAGAAAGAGAGAGAGAGAGAGAGAGAGAGAGAGAGAGAGAGAAAGAAAAAAGTCCTCAAAATAAAAACTTGGCAAAATATTATCAAAAGTAAGTTAAGAATCAACTCATATGGGTAGTAGCTATACCAAAGGCAGCAGTCAAATTCCTCTGGGTTTTTAAGTCACTTTAAAAATATTTTTAGAGTAAGGGAACATGAGCTGAGCTGAGTTCAGTGGATTCTGCCGTGGTCTATGGTTATAACAGGTTTTCCTCTATCTGACTGTAAATCAGCCTCAACCAGGAAATGTAAGGCAACACCAATCCCAGGTACCACCACCCCTGAGACTTTGGTTTAACTGGTCTAGGTTACAGCCCAGTCATTGCTAGGTTTCTGATATTCTTCTTTCTGCTGGAATCCTTAAGGGTTTCTCTGACCCTGGGACAGAGTCTCATACAGCCCAGGTTGGCCTCAATATGCAGCCAAACCTGACCACCGCGGAAGTAGAGCTTGCTTTCCATGACATAGTGAAGTTAGCTGCAAGGGAGAGCCACTGACAAAGTGACATTAAAGCTCTGTCTCACAACTCAGCTGCTAAACATTTTCTAGGCCTTTTTTTTTTTTTTGAAAATATGCAGAAATACTTCCAGAACATAACAGTGGACCATGAATGGAAACTAAGGCTGGATAAAGAATTCATAATCAAAATACTAAGGTGACTAACTATGCACAATTTAAGCTATACTTGGAGGATTTAGCCCACTGTACATGTTCAGAATAGAGAAGCCGGGTAAAAGGATGGGTATTTTGAAGTATTGTCTCCATTGACGATGACTTTTGAGTTCTGAGTGGAGTCAGCTCTTTGGGTCAAAGGCCTCCAAATCCATAGATTAAACAACTGTAGATTAAAAAATGCTTGGGGGAAATTGTGTCTGTACTGACCATAGCCAGCCCTTTCCCCTTCCATTAGTCTGTAAATAATATGGTAACAACTTAACATGTCATTTACATTATTAGGTATGAAAACCAACAGGTTACTTACAGTGCATGGGGGAATGTACATAGGGTACACTCAAGCATTAAATCATTTTGTATGGTAGGCTTGACCATCCTCAGACTGTTCCACTGTGGGACTCCTGAACCAATGTCATTCAGATACTGAGGGACACCTGCAACTGTGCCATGACTAGCTAACATGCTACTTTGACTTAAGCCCGCCTCTTTGTGTAAGCTGAAAGTGTGGCTGTGGGCTAGCCTCAGTTTCTGCATTTCATTTTCCTTATATATATGCCCATCATTTTAACCATGCTTCTTGAACATGAATGTAGCCGGCCTGGTGGCGCGCGCCTTTAATCCCAGCACTCAGAGGCAGAGGCAGGCGGATTTCTGAGTTCGAGGCCAGCCTGGTCTACAAAGTGAGTTCCAGGACAGCCAGGGCTATTCAGAGAAACCCTGTCTCAAAAAAAAAAAAAAAAAAAAAGAACATGAATGTGCCAGTGCCTCGCCTGAAGATCCTACAAAAGTAAAGGTGCAGACTGGGTAAGCATGGAGCAGGCCTGAAATCTTACACACCTATCTACCACTTGGATCCAGATGCTGCTGGCGCAGGACAAGTGCTTTGCGCATAAGACACAAGAGAACCAAGGGAACTAAGTGAACCAACCTACATGACCATGATGAATCCATGCAACCCCGTCAGCCTCCCACAGGGTAGAGACCAGAAGAATAATAGGACACATCTGAAACTAGGAAGTGCGTCCCAACATCCATCCTTTTCTAGATGTAGAAACAATGCAATGGACTTCTGGTCCTTCCCTCCTAACAACAGCTAAAGATGCAGACTGGAAAAAAGGAAGGATACACTCAAGATCAGTGAAAGCTGGGGATGAGGCTCAGCAGTGGAACAAGAGGCCATGGGCTCAGTCCCTACTGTGACAAGAAAAGACAAACAAGGAGACATCTCAGTTCTCTAGAAGGGAAAACCCTCAAAACCACGAATGCATGGCACAAGTCAGCCCCTTGACAGTAAAGTCTCTAGTTACAAACTGAGCACTGGGCCAATGGGTAATGTTAAGCAACACTCAGATGCAGGACGGCTTGGCTAACTAAAGGGGCATGGTCCGCTCAGTTATATACAAAAAGCTAGACACAAAAGAGAACCTTCCTGATTCCCTCCCTACGCCAAGCCTCTTCCTGAAACCTGCTGCTCAGCAAACGGAGTTGCTCAGGTCGGAAGGCCAAGAACCATCCTCAGCTCTTTTCGTCCCCCTGATGCCTCCTGTCAACAAATATTAGCGGTGGAACATTCAAGGTGGTCCCTAATCATTACAGCTCAGCTCCTCCATTAGGGCCATGCTGAACTTTGCACCCCTTCCTGGTTTCTGGAACAAACCACTAACTTCACTCTTGCTTTTCTATATACAGTATCTTCTCACACAGCAGTCTGGCTGAGACTTCTCCAAAACGTCTAATGGTCGAATCTAATTCAGAGTAAAAAGCAAAGTCCTTCTAATAGTTTACAAGCCCTACAAGATCTGCCCTATCTAACCCTTGACCAGATTTCTTACCACACTCCACCTCCAGCCGCACCTGAAGTGAGTGTTTCTTAAGTGACAGCAACAATGCTTCTGCCTCCGAGCCTTCCACATGCTCTTCCTGGTGCCTCAAGTCCGCTGGCTTGTGAGCCTGTCTTACCCCATCTCTGAAAAGGGGGGAAATCATCCCAGATGCAGTGCCACTCTGCTGGGAATTGCTTGTTTTCTCCCTTTATAACTCAAATCTTTAATGGCGCTTGAGAAAACAGCCACCATGGGGGAGCCATGGATAAGCATCAGGCAGACAAGGCTGCAACGTGGCATTCGTGGGTTCTTTCACAGAAAAGGAAGTCACCCATTTACAGAGAGGACTCTCTGGGGACCCATCAGGGCAGCTGTCCATAGCTGTTCTGGGTCAAACTACCCAACAGCCGTTCACCTAGCATGCGCAGTGCAGCCTCTTCAGCCACTCATCTTTAGGGCTCAGAGATTAAGGGCACTCTTGGTTTGCACGAACAGCTTCAGAGGAAAGGACATGCACTCACGAGATGTATGTAAGAATTACTGTGAGCAAGGTGAGGAAGGGAGAGGGATGGGGAGGTCTGGACTGAGCAGATGTGCCCTGAAAGAGAGGGTGGTGTGTTAAATGCATCTTTGGCTATAAATTCCTCCCACTTTCTTAATTTCAGGGCCCTTCTCCTGTCTCAAGCTCAGGCTACTTCCTGACACAATGAAAAGAGCCAGAGGGGCAGGAGCTACCTCAAAGCCATGTGCCCTAGTTTAAGCAGAACACAGCTTTCAGGAAGTCAGGGAACAGCAAGACAGTCATTGAAAGCAATTTCCCAGTTCAGGAACCAGAGTTCCTCTTGTAAGGAGTATGCTTGGGACTCTTCCTTCAGGCCCACCCAGTGTGGAAACTGGGAGAGTCTAGGCACATGGGAAGCAGTCACTTCATTAAATGGAAGAGAGAGAGAACTGACCAGAAAGATGTGGCTTATTAAAGCCCAATTCAGAGACAGGCTGCATCCCCCTTCTCTTGTAAAGCCAAAGATGACAACTTGTCTGAGATAACAAGGAAAATCTGCTTCACAGGGGCAGGAACACAAAGAGAGGTGTCAGTACTAACATGAGCTTTGGGAAAAGTGTGTTAATAATGAGCTTGGTCCTGCTATGTAAGCACAGAACACCCCACACTCAGAGCATCTTTCTGGGATTCCTGGGGGGAGGTGAGGCACTTCCATTCATATCTGTGGTCTGTGGGGCACACGCTCATCCATCAAAGAGCCACTCAGAAGCTGGACAACCAAGCCTCCAGGGAAATCACTGCAATCTGTAGTTCTCCACTTAATTCTCCCCTTTGGAGTAAAAGATTGGAGATCATTTGAGAAATTTATTAATGTAACCATGAGCATGAAAAAAAAATAGATCCTCTGAGTACAGAAAAATGTGACAAACTTTTAACACCTGCCTTTGCCACACACACTGAGCATTGTCCTATTAAAGGTAGGTTGTTTAAATGGGCTCGTTCCTAGTTAAAAGTCAAGTCACTCTTTATCCTTTGTAAATGTATTTTTATAGAATGAACTGGCTTGAAATGAGAAATGCTCACATTTACTTGTTTGCACAGCAATTGCTTATTGCCAATGTCTGCACACAGGAACATCAAGGCAAAGGCCATTCTTTCATCCCTCTTTTAACAGTCTAACCATGATTTGCCTTTTAACATTTAAAACACTTAGACTGGAAAAATATTCGAGATTATGAGTCCTCCAGCCTAGAAGATGCTCAGGAAATATCCAAAAGGAATGAATGCATCTTTCCAGTGCCCAATGATGAGTAAGAAAACAGTAGGACTTGCAAACTGCTCAAATAAAACACCTTCCTCTGACCTTAATTGGTCAGATGCCAAAGTAAGCGAACTTTACAAAGTTAGGAGCCTCACAACTTTCACTAGGACAACTGCCAGCTGCAGCAAGCCCACCACTCTAGTGTGCCAAGCTATCACTGCGAGACAAACTGGGAGCCAAGGCCTCATTGCCTAAGCACCTTGAGACATGAAAGGAGAGGGTTCAGGCCCAGCCGCTCTAGTCGTGTGACTCTGGGGCCCGGCCCCAGACAAGATCTTGTCTGGTCCTTTCCACAGTAGAGCCTGGGGGGAAACTGGGCACTCAGGTTGAGCAGCTTCGGGTGGAAATCAGCCCGGCTGTGCCAAACTCCCAACTTCACAGAGTTTCCTTGGCTCTCAGATCCCACTCCCAGCTCCGAGGCCTCCGTGGCCTCGCCTGGCTCCCGGGCGCTCGCGAGTGAAGTGGCGGGCGCAGCCCCGAGCTCAGGAGCCGCCCCCAGGAGCCCAGCGCAGGTGGCGGGCGTGGTTCCTCCAAGCCTGCCCCAGCCCACCCTGGCTCGGCCTCCGCGCGGCAGCCTCCGCCCGAGTTCGCCGGGTTCCAGCATCAGGCCGTGGTGCGCTGGTTGTGGAGACCTACTTGGGCTCAATGGTCACCCATTGCCCTCCTCCAGTCTGCGTCGCTCTCCTGCCTCAGGCCCTGGCTAGGTCCCCAAGTCCCCATTTCAGGGCCCTCGAGTCGCGCCCGCCAGCGGCGGCGGCCGCGCTTACCTGGGTCGCGGAGCCGGGGTCTGGCACGGTCCCGCAGGTGGTAGATGAAATCTTGGCAGCTGTCGTGCTCCAGGGCCCCTCGGGCACAGAGCTCGGCCAGCAGCTGCAGCGCCTGGTGACAGAGCGCGTCCCTGGCCCCGGGCATCGCCCCCCCGCATCCTCGGACCGCGCCGGGCAGGCGGGCGCGGGAGAAAGCCCTCCGCCTGCCAGCTCAGAGCTGCCGCCGCCGCCGCCGCCACCGGCCGGTCCGCGCTCCCCACCCGAGCCGCAGCGCCAGCCGGGTCGGCCTCCCACCGGTTGCATGCAGCTCTCGGAGAGCCGCTCGCTCGGGCTTTCTCCGTCTCCCGCGCGGCCCCTCGTCCCTCCCTCGGCGCGGAGGGGAGGCGGCGCCGCACAGCCCAGCGCGCCTCTCCGCGCTCCGCCCGCTACTCGCGGCCGCCGGGGGCGGGGCCGGGTCAGGGGTGCGCGCCGCGGGCGGGGGTTTGCCGCGGCCGCCGCAGAGCAGGCGCGCCAGGTAGGGACCCGGGACGGGGGCGCTCGCCCACTGCAGGAGAAGCGCCTGATTCCGCTCCGGACCCTGCGCTGTGAGCGGCCGCGCCCAGGATCAGGAAGTACGAGCTGGTGCGCGTGCTAGACGCTCTTGGCACCCCATTTCTCCGCCCAGATGCAAACCTAGCATCCCTCAGGGCTCTGGAGCCACGCGTGGGTCCAAAGCACGTTCTCGGTTGTATGGAGCGAAGGCTGGAGGGTAGACTACACCTGCCGAGATCTCAGTACCTTCTTTAAACTTGGAAAGCGCGGTCTGAGCAGAAACCGCGGGCCCAGGGGTGTCACGCGCCCAAATGCGGGGTTTAGAGCCAAGATTTTCCAACAAAGAATGGATGCACAGCGTGATGGTGATTTGGAGAAGGTGGAGGCTCAGATAAGAAATGAGGACAGATGTATGGCCCTCCGGAAAGACGCTGAGGCTCACCTGGAGCTTTGCAGGTCCTGATTGGTTTTCTAAGAAGCTGATTGGAAATGCGAAGGTTGCCAGCATTTCCCTGGCACAGGAGACAGAGGATCCAGAATTTGTGGATGTTTGGAAAGACCTCAGTCACCTCTCATCTACCCATCTCTTCATTTTTTTAGGCACTCAGCCCAGAAATAACCACAAATTATTTAGCTTGTTTGTGTGCCCAAGGCACTGTGCCACAGCCTTTTGTATAGTTTCATTTAATTCTCTAGATAGAGAGCCTTAAACGTGTGTGTGTGTGTGTGTGTGTGTGTGTGTGTGTGTGTGTGTGTGTGATCTCCACGCTGCCACTAAAACAACAGACTCAAGAGAGGTGGTACTTGCCTAAGTTCATAAGAGACTTCTCCCCCACCCTCTCTCTCCCTGCCTCTCATCCACCCGCTCCTCTTTTTCTTTCTCCCTGATTCTCTTACATATTTATGTAATCCTAATGTCAAACTTCATTCTAGAACAATTAGCTAGGACTCTTACCCATAAGGATGTGCTGTCTAAGAATCATATTGCAAATAAGGAATATTTGCTCAACAGACAAAACTTGAAGTTGTGTGGTGAGCAGTGCTGGGTTTGGTGGAGTTTATATTAGAGTAATAGAGAATGGGCAGCTGTAGTTATAAAGGTAAATCCAGATAGCTGTGGAAAGGCACGTAGAGTCTATTTTGGGTTTCTATTTTTAGTTTGTTTGGTTTTTTTTTTTTTTCCCCACTTCCTAAACTTTTTCCTTTAAAACTAAGGCCCAGGGCTGGGGTGCAGATTAATTGGAAGAGTTGCTTATCTACCATACTCAAGGCTCTGGATTTCATCTAGAAACAAACAAACCCAGTATAGTGGCATAAGCCTGCAATCCGAGTGCTCTGAGGTTCAAGGTCATCCTTGGCTACATTCTGAAGTAGTCTGGGCAACACATGCCTCAAACAAACAAACAAAAACACCTAAGACAAACACAGCACACTGTGAAGGAGGGAACCAGCTGAGAACGAGCCAGTCCAGGAGACTGAGCAGGTGCTCTTCCAAAGGGGGGGAGGGTGGAGGGGGGACCACCAATGGCCATGACGCAGAGAAGGATGGTGTATGAAGAGGGGAAGTGCTTGTTCAAACCAATAGCAGTGTAACTCTTATGAGATGATGTCAGAAAGCTGAAAGCTGTGAATTCCGTTAGTAATAACTGGAAGAGATTAAAATCTGGTGATAGCCTAGACCAGACAGAAGCAAATGCTGACTTGGGAAACAGTCAAATTTGAAAGGCATTTTAAATATTAGGAAGACTGTAATGGATAGAATCTGAAAGAAAGAAAAGTAGCAACATGTGAAGAGGGGTGCTGGGTTTGGTAGCCCAAACTTGTAATCTCAGTCCTCAGAAAAGTAGAGGCAGAAGAATTCATTCAAGTTCAAAGCCAGCCAGGTCTTCATAGCAAGTTTCAAGCTAGCCAGAGATACACAGTAAGACTCAAAATATAAAACATGAAAAACAATTTGCACCCTAAAATAAAACAGAAAAACAAACCACAACATAAAAAACCCTCTGAAATCTCCCCAGATTCAAAAGCATACCTGGGACATATGTGGGTCTCTAGTGGCACATAGATGTTAGCCTAGAGCTGCATGACAGGGGTCTGTGGTCATTAATGGGAAAGAGAAAGTGAGTTGCCACATGGAAGGTTACTCCCAGGAGAGGTGGCTAGGAGATAACTCCAGCCTTTAAAGATAACTCAACAAGAGGATGAAAAGTAGCAATTAGAAGAATTAGAAGGCAATGTACAGAAGTCCAAGGAGGACTTTGATAGAAGTGATTGACAACCGTCAGGTTTAGAGTTTAAAGGTAGAGGGGAATCTCAGGTATGTCCTTAGAGCTAAGCATCCTGCTGCATGCCTGTAATCACTGCCCATAGGAAGTAAAAGCCAGAGGATCAGAAGTTTGAGGCCAGCTTGGGCTGCTATCAGGAAACAAAAAAAATGTTTTTGCATTGAACTTGTTTTAATGAGTCTCAGAATTTTTTGACAGGTTTTCATTCAAGTTGTTCACCTTTAATCAAGTTGAAACAAACTGCTCTCTACTTGAACTTAACACCCACTCAGCAGGAGTACTGTGCCATGCCTAGTACTAGAAACCTAGCTAACTACTCAGTGCTAGGGAAGTCATGCTTAGTAGAGGAGACTCCACAGTTACTAAGGTACTAAACCAACATGATCCCTGAAAACAATCTCTAAACATTTATCCTTATACCCACAGATAAGTATAGTCTTCACCCCTCACCAAGGAAACTTCTGTTCGCAACAGACAGAAACAAATCCAGACAACCACAAGCAAGCACAATATAGAGTTGTGGAGTCCAAGCCCAACTGACACACCTACAAAACATTCCTGCACCTAACCTCAGGGAACATTACAGAAGAAGTGTGGAAATATTGTAAGAGCCAGAGAATCAGGGAGTTTGCTGTGTGATTACGTCTCCTAGCAACATTAGAAGCTATGGTCATAAAATCTCATCAATATGACCTCTCAAAGTTGAACAAGAATAACACCAATAGATAGGCCAAACTGGATGGGGAAATGCCCACTAGGCCTCACCCCTACACAAAGAACAACAGGCAACTGAGTGAGGCTAGGAGCAGGAGAGGTAACCCTCACCTGGGGAGAGCACGTTATATTTAGGAGTGTGTGTGTGTGTGTGTGTGTGTGTGTGTGTGAATGTGTGTGTATATGTGTGTGTGTGTGTTCGTACACGGAATGTACATATATACATTCTCTAACAATTAGTGAAACAAAGAGGCCATGAATTTGAAGGACAGTTGAGCAGGTTTATGGAAGGAAGGGCTTGGAGGGAGAAAAGAGAAGGGAGAAATGCTGTAATTAAATTATAATCTCAAAAACGAACAAAAAATACTGTCTTACAAACTAATAACTTAAACTGAACACAGAGGCACAAATGGTCCACGAAACATTTTCCTTTCCCTCTGAAGGTTTTTACAGTGCATTGTGATCAGTAACAAGCCTTCTGCTATGACTTAAATGGCTGTTTAGGCAAACAGTTCTGAGACCATCCCTACACCATTGATAAAGATTGGAACAGCCAATGTTAGGGATGATATTCATTCAGTCTTCTGAATTTTCTGGGCATTTTGGTTACCTTGGCAGCTCTAGTAGCTTTCTGGTCTACAGCTCTGATGCTACCCACAGAAACTGCTTCATGGCACAAATGGCAAAAGGACCCAGGGGGAATAGTTGGAGAAACTCCTGACACCTATGGACTTGCCTGAGATAATATCAATAATGGCTGCATAGACCAGATTACGAGAATGTAGGACCACTTTCCAGCTTTTTATTAGAATAAAGATCAATCTTTTCTGTAAGCTTAGAACACTTGCATGCTATGTGAGCTATATGACAATTCAATACAGGGACAAAGCCAGAGCTAATTTGGTCAATCACCTGAGCAATGAAGCCACCTGCTTTCATTGGTGGGTCATTCTTGCTGCTACCAGCAACACTGTCACATCTAACATCTTTGACAAAGGACATTTTCTTTACATTGAAGTACACATTGTCCCTAGCAAGATCGTCATTCAAAGCCTCATGGTGCATTTCAACAGACTTTATTTCAGTTGTGTGACACTGACTGGAACAAAGGTCACCTCCATGCCAGGTTTGAAAACATCAGTCTCCATTCAGCCCACAGTGAGAGTAACAATACCACCAATTGTATAGACATCCTGGATGGGCAGTTGCAGACTTATCAATTGTTGAGTTGGTGGCAGGATACAACTCAAAGCTCCCAGCAATGTGGCTTTACCCATCTTTATAGGTGACCTTCCTTGAATCAAGACATACTGGTGCTTAGACCCAGAATGTTGTCACCATTCCAACTAGAAATTGGCACAAGTGCTACTAGGTCAAGGGTATGGCCAATTTTCTTAATGTAGGTTCTGCTGACTTCTGGCTGTATGGTGGCTCCATGGAATCCACGTCGTTGGCACCAACAATGAGCTATTTCACACAGTATATGAGCAAAAGGGCATGCTCACAGGTTTGTCCATTCTTGGAAATGCCAGCATCAAATTCAACAACAATCTGTAATTATGTTTTTAATCAAGTCACTGTGTCCCAGGGAATCAACGATTGTCACTTAATATTTAATGGTCTCAAATTTCCACAAGGAGATGACAATAGTGACACCAAGCTCATGCTCAGATTTCAGTTTGTCCGAGGCCTGGACATGGCCTTTCCCCACCTTAGTGCCCTCTTTTTCAGACTTTCCAGTGGTTCCTATGTTAGGTTCACTACATTTGTAGTTCAGATTGCGAAAAGTGATGGACTTGCCTGAATCTATGTGTGCCTTGACAACATTGATATCTTTTCTTTTCCCATTTTGCTTTCAAGGTAGCAGTGGTTTACACATCACTCAAATTCTGATGGCAAACCCTTCACAAAACAAAACAATTTTAGAATAAAATAAAAACAAGTGTCCTTAGGATCAAACAGACACTAAGGTATTGAAAAAATAGAATAGTTGCAAGACAGCCAACATCTTGTAAGTTAAAAATGTGTGTACCTGGAGTTTATCAGATAATACTAGTATGTTCACAACTGAATTGTTATTGAAATTGCCCAAAGCAATGCATTTAAATCTATTAAAGTACAAGTAAATGCATTTTGAACTATGCTGTTAACTATCATGGTGTGTGTGTGTGTGTGTGTGTGTGTGTGTGTGTGTGTGTGTGTGTGTGTATGTGCAGATAGAGATAGAGAGAGATAGATAGAGAGATAGTCAGACAAATAGATAGGTAGAAGTATAGCTAGAAGTTGTTAGCATCTGATAGTCCCTGGTAGCCCAGGAAAACCTTGAACTCCCTATATGGCCTGAATGACTTTGAACTTATGATCTTCCTGCATCCACATGTAGAGTGCCGAGCTTACTGGTATGCTCCACCATGCCCAGGATTATATACTTTTCTAGTTGCTGTTTTAAATCTACTGTAATGTACTTGGTACAAAACACATTTCTTAGTCTGTTATTCATAGCATCCCAGACCGGGAGATGTCATGAGCTACATAACATTTTCATTCAAGAATAGACTATAATGAAACAGAAAAATTCCTATCACTCAAGTGATGTCTTAGCTATAAAAATGTTACAGCCCACTTCATTGCTCATCTTGGCAATGTTGGCATAAACAAACCTACTTGTATTGCTAGTTACATAAAAGTATAGGGTGTACAATTATGTATAGTTCATAATACTTACCAAGTATAAAACTGACTGTTACTAACTTATGTATATACTATACTTTATATCATTTAGGAATTAAATGCTTCTATTTATTAAAAGAGTTAACTGTCATGCAGCCTTGAGTCAGGCCCTTCAGGAGATATTCCAGAAGAATGGATTAATAGGATAGAAATATCAACTCCATACCTGCTTATTGTTCTAAATATCTTCCAATAGACTGAGATATGACACTAGAAGCCACAATGTTGATGACCATGACCTTGTGTGCATTTTAGCTAAAGTGAGCTTCATAGTGGGTTCCATGCCAGCCTGACTCAAAAAGAAAATTCACTAAAAAATGTATAATACTTCTTAGGGAAGAAAATCCATCAATGATCTTACCCAGATGTTAACCTTGAATATCAAACTGCCAGTCAAGACAGGCCCATTGGTGTAATCGTGGCATGACTCTTATAGCAGTAACCAACTACTTTCTGATAGGGTTGGAGATCTACACTCCACAGGAGAAATTCCTACCTGGTTCTGAAAAGTACATGGCTGAGAAAATCAAAGGCCCTAGAGAAGAGCACAAGACTTGTACTGTGCTGAATAGACATGATGTCAAGCTGCCTTCTAAGTACTTGTATTTACATTCACAGACGAGTGCTGTTCCAACCTTGGTAAGAGAAGCTTCTGTTTACAACGGGCAGTGGTTAAAATAGCTTGTCAAAGTGCTGAGAAGTGACACTGATGAGTGTTCATCCTTAAGCAGAACATCTGTATCACCTCCTCCAAAGTTCAGATAACATCGTGGAAGAGAGGGAGGAAAGAGTCTAAAAGTCAGAGGATGGGAAGGGGTACCATGATGTGCTGTCCTCTGATATGACCTGCCAGTTGTACCCATGAACACATAGCAACTTATAATAGCTACACAAGCAATGTTTATACAAGACTAGACCTATCAACATTCCATCATGAATGGGAGAGGGGCTTAAGAAGTTCACTGTTGTTAGGGGGAGAGAAAGAGTCATATTCTTCAGAGTTATAGCACTAATAAGTAGCCCTTCCCCAAGTAAATATATACCAGCCCTCCACACACACACACACACACACACACACACACACACACACACACACAGAGGGGTGGGGGCTAGATAACAGGGATAACACAATTAATATATGTATAGGTATGAAACTGTAGAAAAATAAATAAATACATTGAATTCTGATTCCTGAGAGTCACACTGGCCGACAAAGTAATTTCCTTAAAAGTATCCCAAACTCACACTGAGATTTAATTTCCACTGTAACTTGCAGCTCCTTATGGAATGATGGGGTGGGATGACAGGTAGGAGATCAGGTTCAGAGGGCTCAGGATGGAATTGATGCCATTATTAAGGGACAATTTTGGCCCCCTTTTATTTCTCTGTCTTTTCATCTTTTCCCATGTCATGACAACATGGCAGCCCTCACCTTCCCCTTGGACTCTCTAGCCTCAGAATGGGGTCTTAGAATTTAAAGAGAATTACAAATGACTATTGGTCCTACCAAGTATGATGGCACACATCTATAATCTGTGCAGGAAGACTTAGGTAATCTTGTGGCTACTTGAGACGACACAGTAAGTCAATAAGTAAAGAACAGACTTTCTGTCTCAGGTCTACTGTTACAGTACCACCACCCAGACCAGACCAGTGGCACTGTTGTTGCAAATACTTCTGAAGATGAAGCTTAACAGCTGTTAGTGTGCATGCGGAAGAAAAGCATCTTTGGACAAAGACAGTTGATGGCAGTTGTGACATCTCTGAGTGATGCCATTACAGCTGATAGTTCTTTAGCATTTGTTACATACTTGTACTTAACACAAATTACTGTCTTTGACCTACGTTATCCCTCTGTTTTATACACGAGCAAATAAGCACAGAAAGATCCAGGAGCTCCTCCACTCCACATAGCTTAGTTCTGAAAGGCAAGATGCAAATTGGAGTCTGTCTGGCTCCAGGCTATGTGTTTTCTTTTGGGGGGATGGTGTTCATTTTTGGCTTTATGTGAAAGAGTCTTGTGTAGATGAGGCTGGCCTTGGTATTGTAAGAGTGAGCCACCCACACTCTTAGAATCTGTTTTCTATGCCACACTGTTGCTTACCTTTAGCTGAAAGAGTATCTACGCTTCACTTGAGCCTGTGAAAGTCTCTTACCGATTTGGCCCTTGCCTACTACATGACTTCATTTATTCAAAATCCTTTCAGAAATGTGGTGTCTAAATTGAGCCCAGGGTGCCAGTGTCATTCAGCATTTCTGATGTCACCTGACACATGGTGCTGTGCCTCGTGCTTCCTTTGGGCTTCAAGCTACTTTCTTGGATGGCAGTATCTTAGATGCAGCAGACAAAACCCTGTATGTCCCATGCATCTTTCATGCTGATCATCAACCACATCCTGTTGTCCATGATGCAGACCCTGCGCAAAACCGAAGTGGTGATTCCATGGATGAGCTCTCAAGATTCAGATTCCATTCTGGAAGGAGTGGTTTGGATGCCCATTAATGGCAGAAGTTCCATCAATCATCATTTCTGCTGACTCAGTTCTTTACCAGATAGTTGCTTTATTCAAAAGAAAATGAGAGTGGAGTTGTTGGAGCTCTTCTAAGGATTAGCACTGCCGTGAAGTAGTCAGGAACCTCCTCCTCATTCATTCTCACACTTGCCTCTGAGCTTGACATACAGTTCACCTTGGCCAAGAGATTTGCAGTGACTTGGAGCTCATGTTCTATGACAACTGCTTTCTTGTCTTTGCCATTAGTCTCCTTTGAAAGCTGATAGCTTCATTCTTTCCCTTTTTTGAATACATTTTTCTTGAGATGAAATGGAAGCAATTGGGAACTTGGTAGTAACCTCTTTATCCATTTAAGCGTTCTCATTAACTGTTACTCTAAGGAGTGGATTGTTCTGCTCTGTTCAAGAGCCTTATTCCTCTGGTAGGACCCTGTGAGTCTCTTCTTGGTTTTACAGTTGATGACTCCGAAGTTGTAACTACCATTCCTTTTACTCTAAAGAAAGCAGAGTCTCATGAGCTCTATCATTGAAAAGCCACACATCACAGTAGAAATGACTGTGAAAGGCCTGAAGACAAAGCACTGGGCCCCAGGCTCAGCACTCCTTTGCTATGCCTTCTCTGTGGTCGTGCAGATTTATATTTGTTTATTTGCTTATCATGAAGCCAGTGGAGAGGACGGAGGTCAGATTTCTGGACCTCATCTCCCTCTGCCATCAGGTAAAAAATATTTTTTGAGATAGAGTCTCATGTAACCCAGGTTGGCCTCAAATTCATTATGTAACAGAAGATAACCTTGAATTTCTGATGTACCTGCCTGATCCAGCTGGGATTATTGTCATTTGTTTCTGATATATGCTGTGCTGGTAAAGTAACCAAAGATATTGCCAACCCAGGTAAGCAAGAGCTCTACTACAACAACCCTACCTCCAGGCCCCAGACAAATGTTTTTTTTTAAAAACTGTGTGTGTGTGTGTGTGTGTGTGTGTGTGTGTGTGTGTATTAAAACAGCACTCATGTAGCTCACAGTGGCCCTAATCTTTGCCTCTGTGTAACTGAGGATGACCTCCTGCCTCGATCTCCCACATTCTGGGATTACAAACATGCTCTACCACATCTAGCTTTTCCTATCTTAATTGTTTGTTTTCTCAACACCAGTGTTTATTTTATAATTCAAGGCTATCTCTTTTATTTTTTGAGATTATATCATTAAAGTATTTTGAGACATGTATAGTATTGTATTTACCTCATTTCTACTCTACTTCTCTAACTCTTCCCATGTTCATGTCCCACTCTTTCTCAATTTCATGGCCTCTTATTTTGTAATTATTATCCACACACACACAAACTGAAGCAAGTATGCAATGTACATATGCATATGAATATAGTTATGCAACTGGTTGAGTCCCCTTAGTGTTGCTTGCCTGTTTTTACTACTGACTGCTTTGGATTGAATAACCTACCAGGGGGGTTGTCCCTGATTCTCCCTCTCCTTGCAGTCCTTAATTGACTGTATCTCTTCATCTAGAGCTGGGTCCCTTACAATTTCTCCAATCCAAGTTGGCATATCAACTAGGCATTTCCATTATGCAAATTATGTTAAAGCTACCATCTTGTTAGATTTCATGGTAGCTTATTAGTTTCCCTGTCACATAGAAAGAAGATAATCATACAGCAGAGAACCTAGACCTCTGGGTCCTACAATCCTTCCACACTCTCTTCTGTGATGGTCCCTGAGTCTTAGGTGTAGGGGATGCAATGTAGAGGAAGGTTTGGTACCTCATAATCTGTTGTTCTCCATACTTTGATCAGTTTCCATAATGGCCTTTGTGTGCTGTAGAAAGAAACTTTTTTTTGATGAGGGGAAAGAGGGCCACACTTCTCAGGAAAGTCTGTTATAGGAACTGCATGATCAGAGTAGCATCTGGCAGAGTAGAGTCCCCCAATCACATTTAATCAATATAACCAATGCCTATTGAACGCCCATTAAATGCAAAAGTTTTTTTTTTAAAAAAAATGTAACTTTTGTGTTGGATTTTGAATTCCATGTTCAATAATCTTTCTACTTATATCTCACATGAATTAGTTATGCAAAGTCATTGCTATCTTACCTCAAAAACATATTTCTGCATTCATGTATAAAAACTTTTTCCTCTCGTCATCATTCTTTATCCCTATTGAAAATTTTCTTGCTACCCCGTCTTAAGTTCCTTCTCATTTTATTTCCAGAAATATATTCTGGAAAGCATATCAAGAAGCAGAGGAGAATTTAGAATCCTAGAGGCTTATTTTTGTTATTTTAATTATTTTTACTGTCGATTTTAGCTCATGCCATGTGTCAGACGCTTTTTAAAATGCTATGAATTAGCTCATATAATCTTCGTAACAATTCACTGGTAAAGATGTTAGTCACCCCCCACTTTTCCCTAAGGAAACTAAGCTTGGAAATGTAAGTAGCAGGGGGGTTGGTGGTACAGGCCTGCAATCCCAGGAAGAGGTAGAAATGGAGGCAAATGAATTAGGAGTTTAGGGTCAGCCTCAGCTAAATAGTGAGTTTGAGGTCAGGCTGGGCTATGTGAGACATTCTATAAAACAGCAAAACAAAACCAGGAGGAGGAGGAGGAGGAGGAAGTCGCTTAAGTATTTTGCTCAAGTTCTCACAGCTGGTCGATAGCAGAGATGGTCTGTGTGATGCCCAAGCCCTCTGTCATCCCTGTTCCACTGCAATAGACCTTGATTTCGTCTTCTGCCCGTGCACATGGGAAGGCTTGACAACCTGCGTTTGTACTTGTGTGGTCTTTGCACACTGTCCCGTGCATTCATTTATGGGCAAAGCTCACGGAGCAACTGCTGTAAGCTGCATGCGCTTTTTGTGGCTTGGTTTTGTTTTATTTCATGTGTACGGGTGTTCTGTCTGTATGCATGTCTGTAGACCATGTGTTGTGTTCAATGTCTCAGAAGGTTAGAACTGGGCATCAGGTCCTCAGGGAATGAAATAAGAGATGGCTGGGAACTTTAATGTCAGTGCTAGAAACTGAACCCGAGTTCTCTGTAAAAGCAGCCGGTGCTCCTACCTGCTGAGCCCTGTGTCTGGTCCCCAATTAATGTCCTTTTAATCATTACTGCTACCAGTTAAAATCCTTAATATTATTATCATGCTGATTTTATAGTCAGGAATATAAAAATTCTGAGGCCCCAGTCACCCGCCCAAGGTCACACTACTAGTAAGCTGTGGAGCAGAGATTCAAATCCAGGATAGGGGGCCTCCAGAGACTTAGATTCAACTGCTGAGCAATGGGCCTCCCTCTGACTCTCATTTCAGAACTGCCCCACAGGAGTCCTTCACATTTTTATATCAACTACTGGAGACTTTTATGATTACCTTGGACAATCAAATACACATTCTAAAAATGAGTATTTTATGATGCCTAGGGAAATCAAATGCACACTTGAAAATAAGTTATATGTGACTTCCTAAAGAACTGATTAAAGCCCTGGTGATTATGCAGACTCCAAGCAACACACTGTGCCTCTATGTTCTGCTCAGCCAGTCTCACCTCCTGGCCCTCTCCTCCTGGGCTTCCTCCCTGCTTCTCCTACAATTCCGCCCCATTCCTATATATATGTGGAGTTAGTTTCTGCCAACAAAGAGATGCTAATTTCCCTATCTGCAGCTGTCAGATTTCAGACAGTACGAGGTGCAGTCTCCACGAGCAGCACCTGATAACTGGGAGTAAGTCTTGTTCTCTATTGCCAACACAGAGCACAATGCTTACTGCAGAGGCAGTAAGATGTAGCTAATTTCTGAGTCAAATATGGGTGAGGACGGTGTGGGAATATGTATTCAGGTTGTCCTGGAAGTGGTCACGTGACTTTTTTAAACTCGAGAATGTCATAAAGCAAGGTGTTTGACAAATGCATTGTGGAGACAACAGGTAAGCGGGCTCTAGCAGAGTGGGGAAATCTCTGGGATGGGTTTTAGGTGTTCTCCGATGCCTTGCTTAGCTTATGAGTTGTTGGAAGCTAGAGGTCTGCTAAGAAGACATTCCAATGGTTTTACCTGATAGTAAAAAATCCAGATTACAGAGGTGAGCAATGAAAGGATGTTAAGGGGAATACAGATCAGAGATACTTTCGACTGCAGACCTGAAGCATACCAGGATCTTTAAGTCTTTCACACAGATTTTCATCTGACTATCAGCTCACACTATCACACAAACCTGTTTTCTCTGCCATCTTTTTTTCTGTCTGTCTCTGCCTTTGTCTACATTTCTACCTTCCCCTCTCTTTCTTTCTCTATTGTAATAGAAAACACTGCCCCTGGAGACATGCACGAACCACTTCACTCCCTAAGAGAGAACATTGGTTTCCAGGTAGAGTTAGAGTCCTTGAAATTCAGACGGCACTGGAGTGAACCAAGGCGACAGCTGATTTTTCCATTTCCTGAAGAATCTTTGATTTAGACCTCCTTTGGGAGAGTTTGGTCCTTTGTAAGGAAAGGAAATTTACAAAGTTCAGATAATGGGAGTTTTATGCAAATTCTGAACTTCACTGGCCTGGAGGTGGCTGTCTGATTTTGAGGGTTTAATTAGGAATAGTGAGGCACCTTTTGCACTAGAATTTTAACCGTCATTGATTAAAATAAAACACATGCCCTAGCTTTATTTTATGTCTAAAAAACCCAAGATCAGCTCTCGTATTTGAACAAGCTCTAGCTGCAAGCTGTGTCACCTGAATAAAATAGCAAGAGGTCATCTTGTTCATGCTTTTGTTTTAAGATGTTTTGAGTTTGAAAAGAGAAAATCAGAGCTTATTTCACAGGATTCCATTTGTTTCACCTTTACTATTACATTTATGAGGAAATACCTTGCAAATATGATTCAAGAAAGGAAAAAGAAAAAGGGGTGGGTTTTTCAAGGTATTCCCTGCCTTGATTCTGTTTCCTTTTTTCTTCAGACTCTAGTGATTACTAGGCTCAACTGGAAGTGAAATTCACTTGTATCTGTGAGGTCAGCTACAAGATGAAATGCAAAGGCCCTTACCTTCCAACAGTACCACAGAAAGAGTGGGGCAGGGGAGGGAGGGTTAGGAGATGGAGGAGAAGAGGAACTGGGCCCCACCTTTTCTGTCTAAGATCTGCCTTGGCTTGTTTGTTCTCTCTGAATGAACTCTTCCTCTGGCAGCTGTCCATGGGTCGTCCAGTTCCTTCTGTCTTGGATTCAAGAACCTGGAACTGTTCCATAGGTGCCCACTGAATGTTGACACCCATAATGCCAATAGGCTACACTGACAGACACACACACCCCTGAGTGATTGCCATGTCTGTGAAGAGCCCAGTAGCCAGAGTAAGGTAGACTCTGTCTAATTGAAGTTTTTTCATCTTGCTTTTAGTCACAGTGTAGGCCCCAATCCAGGATCCAGGGCTTTATAGCAAAAAAAAAAAAAAAAAAAAAAAATGTTTCTTAAGTGCCTGCTAGAACACTTTGGAGGTTTTATTGTAAAAGGCAGAGGCTTACACCTCCAGGTCCTCAGCTCATGTCTTCCTCCCTGGATGGCTCACTCTGGAATAACATTTTTTGTGCTCACTCAAGTGTCTGCAGAAAAGCCCGTCTGCTGAGGAACAGAGAGGCTCAGCCAACAGTCAACTATAAAATGCCCTCAAAAGCAGCCTCTGTCCACCAAAGGGGCTGCAGCCCCATAGATGCACTTGACCAGACCTGGCTGAGATGTTAAGAGAGCCCAAGGCTTGGAAATTGTGGACCCGCCCTGTCTAGTGTTCTAAGCCAATGCCTGATAGCCAAGCATCATCCTCTTGTGTCCTGCAAAGCATAAGCTAGGACTTTCTTTACTAATCTCCCGAACAATAAGGCCAAGGAAAAGTGACCCCGAGCCTTGCCAACCTGACCCAACTGACTAAAACTTTAAGAAAGACTGTGTTGCCACTTTGCCCTAATAACGGAGGGCAGAGATTGAGGGAGAGCCACCTTCTATTCAAGTCCAGACTTGGGGAAATGACATTCCATATCAAAATCTACTCCTCATTTTTGAAAGAGAAAAAATTTTCAGAAAGCCTAAAGATCTAGTTCAGCAGTTGAAAGAGTGTGTGATGGTTTGTATATGCTTGGCCCCAGTAATGACACTATTAGAAGGTGTGTCCCTGTTGGAGTAGGTGTGTCACTGTGGGTGTGGGCTTGAAGATCCTCATCCTAGCTCCCTGGAAACCATTCTTCCACTAGCAGCCTTCGGATGAAGATATAGAACACTCAACGATGCCTGCACCATGCCTTCCTGGATGCTGCTATGTTCCCTCCTTGATGATAATGGACTGAACCTCTGAACCTGTACACCAGCCCCAAATATTGTCCTTATGAGTGTTGTCTTGGTCGTAGTGTTTGTTAACAGCAGTAAAACTGTAACTAAACGAGTGCTTACCTAAAAATCAAGAGTGGTGGTGCACCCGTAATCCCAGCAAACAAGAGATGCAGGCAGAAGGATCAGGAGTTCAAGGTCATCCTAGTCCACAGCTGCATAACAAGCAGCTTGACCGGGGCTGTTTAATCATCCATGCATGCCTCTTGTCCCAGTTCTTTCTCTAAACTAAATCTCACAAATCCTGAATATGGACCAGGGTTTCTGGACTCCTTTACCTGTTTTTCCTAATGAGGTTACATTGATTAAATCTTCTCTGCTTTTCACTATTGTATGTGCCTTTGATTAGCATATGGTGTTCAGTGGCTGAATAGTCCCTAAGTCCTAGATTTCCCTTTAAAGTTCTAGATACCTTGAGGCAGAGACATATATAACTGAGACTGGTTTATGTAGCCTACTGAACTTCTGATCTTTCTGCCTGTGCTTCCTGAGTGTTAGGATTACAGGTATGTACCACCATGCCTGGTTTTTGTAGTGCAGGGATTTGAAACCAGAACCTTATGCATTACAGATTCAATGACATGGAGCAAGTTACTACTTAATCCTTAGGTGGCTTCCAGTTTACCTGGAAACTCTGTTTAAAAGTAATACTGGCTTGTCCTATACATTCCTCACACCAGCTCATACCAGTCTCCCCTCACTCAGGATGGCTCAATTCCATCGTTCTTTGTCTGTTCCTAGACAAATCAACCTCTTACTAATTCTCTGATGTTCCCTTTACGCTTTCCTTTGCTTGGGTGTATGTTGTAGCCAGCTCCTGTGTTTTCTTCAGATAGTAGCCTGAAAAATATCATGTCCAACAGCCTTCCATGGTAGTCATATCTCGATGCTCCATTTCACACCAGTCTTTTTCCTTGTCCTTGTAACCTTAGTCTCTATCAGAAACTGCCCTCTATATCCATTGATTTTTATATTTATTGGACATTTTTGCATGCTAGAAACTGCTCTGGGTGTTGAATATTTATTATTTTAGTGTTTCTGCTTATTTTTTTTCTTTTTGAGACCAGTTCTTATGTAGCTGGCCTTAAGCTTATTATATAAGTGGGATCACAAGAGTTTACCATACCTAGCTATTTGCTTATCTCTTATTTGCTCTTCAAATCCCATTCATTGCTTTGCCAACCTAGATGTTCACTTTCTGAGGGTGAGAACTTTGTCCCTCATGCCTGTATTGAGAACCTGGTATCCAAGATCATGCCTGACATGTGTAGTGAATATCTGTTAGATGAAGAAAAAAAAAAGGGAAGGGGGGGGCAGACAATGAAGGACTACACTAATATCCAAATGGGCTGGCTACTCCAGAGATGGGACAAATAAGTGCCAGTGTCCAATATTAGACAACCACCTGAGTCAGCTGATAGAAACCAAGAGAGCATTCTGGATGTGGACAAACTCAGGAAAGGCAATAGAACTGTGCAGAACCAGCAGTGAGACAGGAGAAGCATCCACACAGACCAAGTTAAGCTTCCCTCCATTGTCATCTTTTTAGTTGCTCTGATAAACACAGACCCAAGTGAGAAATCATAGCTATCATGGGGTGACTTGGGACTGCCCCTGAAATTTGTGTCCACTTGGAATCTCAATATAGAGCACTATTCAGAAATATGGTGTCTGCATGTGTGATTGGCTACGTAGGAAGAGATAGAACCATCCTGGATGTAGGGTTGGCGGCATAGCCAGTGACTTCTTCCTTGCAGGCAGATGAGCGATGCATGGAGAAGATACAGTCAGAAATCAGAGTGATGCAGGTGACAGCCAAAGAGCACAAAGGACCTGCCCAGAGCCACCTCAGGCTAAACAGCAGTGAAGCATTCCTTCCTGAAACCCCTCTAACATCCCCGAGGATACCTGTAGTTTCTAACTTGCACTTTCCAGAACTATAAAGAGAGTTAATCCTGTTGTTCAAGCCAGGAAGTTTGTGGTAATTTGTCATAGCAACCCTAGGAATGTACTATAGCAGCCGTGTCCCTTTTCTCTTTCTGAACATGAAGTAATTGTTTAAGAGCTCAGCCAGGCAAATTTAAAGGCAACAGCTTTCTCAGTATTTGGCACGGAGCAGAAAATTTAAACAATGTTTGTTAAAAGAAAAGTCTGATGACTGAGGGACATAGCAGAATTAAAAACAAACAAGCAACAAAACAGTGTTGGGCATGGTGTACATACCTTTAATCTCAGCACTAGGGAAACAGAGGCCAACTCACTTGGGTCTGTGAGTTCAAGGCCAGCCTGGACTATGATATGAGAACCTGTCTAAAAATTTTTTTTTTAATTACACAGACACCACGAATCATACATTTAGGCTGGAGAGATGGCTCAGCAGTTAAAAGCACTGTCTGTTCTTTCGAGGTCCAGAGTTCAATTCCCGGCAACCACATGGTGGCTCACAGCCATCTTTAATGGGTTCCCGAGCCTTCTTTCTGGTGTGTCTGAAGACAACAATAGTGTACTCGTATAAATAAATCTTTAAAAACAAACAAACAAACCTTACGAGACAGATATTAAAAGCCTTTAATGATTCTGTCCGTGAAGAATCAACAGCACCTGTGAAACCTGTCCTTTTCTGCTATCTCAAATGGAAAAGCCTTGCCCATGTGCAAAACAACCTAAGAGAAGAGGTTGAGGTGGGAAAGAAAGTGCAAGGGCTTAAAACAGTTCTTCCACTCTTGGGCTGGGTTTGCAACGCTGAACCGTGTGTTTGTACCCATGGTTCATATTTATCACTGCTCTATGCGTTGCAATGAACGGCACTGTGGACCAAGGCCAGGTTCATGAGGCTGCTGGCTTCCTCTGCTTTCCTTACGTCATGTTAGGTTGGTTACTTGGCTGCTTGCTCCCAGGATAACTGTGACTCCGTCAGTTACCGTTGCTCTATAGTCCTGAAAGATATCTTCTTACCTATCCGCCTCGGGTTTCTGGAGGTGGGGCAGATGGGGAGATACATTTAAACAAACCATGATGTTTTGTTTTTAAAAACAGGCTGTTACGGCTGGTAAGATGGCTCAGTGGGTTGAAGTGCTTGTGTAGCAGCCTGATGAGTTTGATGCCCAGATTCCACAAGGGAGTAGAAGAACCAACTCTCAAGAGTTGTCCTCAAACTCTCCCCTACACGTGGTGACACACATGCATGCCAACACATATATACTAAATAAAAAAAAATTAAAGTGTTTACAATGCAAAGAAGCACAGAGAATAATTCTGTCTAGAGGAATTAGTCTACTGTCTGATTATGTCACCACAAGACTATCATTAAATATCTCTGATTATAGGTGTTTCATTGGTAAAAGCAAGTGTGTTTCATAAGACAAGGTTCTTTTGGGCCCTGCAGTCTAAAATTATCTGGACCTAAGTCTGTACTGCATGTACTAGAGTCTCATCTTCCCTATTAGGCCCCCATAGAACAGGAATAGTGTCTCCATTTCAGCCCCAGTGTCCTGGGAACACTGCCTGATCCACAGTAAGGCATCAGCTAAAGGTTTGTAGAAAGACTAGTTGAAATATATCTTTCCCCCTTTCTTCTAATATCTCAGAGTGGTATAGAATTCAACACTCTAAACTGATATAATTCAACAAGAAATTAAAGATGAATAGTAGATATGAACTGAGAGTTGGTTCTTCATTGCCTGGAAACTTACTGTCAATGGATTCCACCAAGGGATCCCATGGAGGGCTAGGTGTCTCAGTTTCACTAAGACCCTCACTGTATGAGCTTCTCTGCTTATCATCTTGGACCCATGGCTGTCACACATCTGAATGCATGTAACTTGAAAATGTGTTTGTGTGTGAGAAGTATGCATACACATACAAGATATCTCAGAAAGACATTTTGAGTACATGCTTACATGTATTACATGTTAATACAGTGAGGGGGATGGGAGATCTGTACACCCTGAAGAATTCCCCGATCAATCTCTAAATTTGAAAGCTTTTTCCTGTCTGCTACAGAGCTTATTTCACAGAGCAAGCATGAGTGAGCCCAATGCCTCTTGTTTGCCTGTACCTGAGCTGTCATAACCCTGGGAAAGCTACAGGGTTTGGAGGTTTCCTTCAGAGTATTGACAGACAGAACACCAACACCCGGCTTTCTTTCCTGAATAAATGACATTCCAATTGCCTGGACTGCTGTCTGGAAAGTTCTCTTGGAGACAGTTGTTTTAAGTTTATATCTTTCTCTCCTCCCAGAGAGACAAAGAGATCAATCATTTTGTTTTTCAAAGTAAACAGAACCATAAAATGAAAGACAGTGGTCCAATAAGCAGAATTTTGCTTGAGTTTGGGTCATACTTGCCTGAGTAAATATGTCTGAGTCAAGGGCTAAAGTGTAAGCAGGTCTAAGTGCAAGCCTCCAGGGACTATCCCTTGGGCATTAATATTAATATGAGGTTTTCATGGGGCACAAAGTAGTCTAATGTCATACCACTAACACTGTTTCTGGGTCAGCATGACTCCGGAGGCAAAAAGAACTTCTCTGCACTGCAGAAGCTTAAGGTTTCTTTTCTTGTCCCTGGTGCCTGCCACCCTCCCCCAGCACTGGCTGTCTCATTGCAGAATTAAGTGTTAACATAGGCAGAGCCCATTTGTGGAGCTGTTGCTGTTCTAAGCACTTTGCAGAGATTAACTCATTGATTCCTCAACATAATTCTGGAAGTCTGGATGCTGTATTACCTGCGTCTCACTGACAAAGGCTCTGAAGCGTGGAGGAGAGTGGATCACTTGCCCAAGGTGACACAGACTATAAGCAGAAGAGCTGGGGTTCATAGTCAGGCAGTCTGCCTAGAGACAACTTTATTAACTGGGATACCACACTTGAGATTGACTAATCCACTACTGCAAGCACCCTCTCAAAATAACTTTTAATATCAATATTAAATGAAAATCACAACAAAATAGAAGAGACCTTTGGCAATTACATTTCATATATTAATTGACTGTAAGGATTATAATAAGGGAAATATGGTGGAAACCACTGAATTTGTTGTGTGGTTCAGAAGTATAATAGAAAGTGTAACGCTTCTCTGTGCTTGTCTACCAACTACTTGATCTCTGGATACAAGACTCCACTTATCTCGCTAGGACTCTGTTGTGTTGAATCCTGGGAACTGAATTCTTTAAAAGCACAGAGAAAATATTTAGTATGTGTGGTTGGGGCATGAGAGATCCACAGATGGTGGCTTCTCTGCTTCTGTGGTAGGGGACTAGCTTTTCACATTTTAGTATCTTCCAAAGTTATAGTCCATATACAACAGCTTCACTGACAATCTGCTGGGATTTTTGCTGATATTTCCATGTAGCTATATGTATTTTCATGTTAGCAATCCTTTGGATGTGCAAGAAGAAAGCTCAGAGTTGCCTCGATAGATCTCACTTCAACCGTGTGTGTGTGTGTGTGTGTGTGTGTGTGTGTGTGTGTTGTGTTTATTTTTTAAGGATTTATTCATTTAATCTTAAATGCATATGTGAGTGCACGCATATATGTTTGTGGTGCTCTTTGTATTTGAAGAAGGTGCCAGATCCTCTAGACTGCAATTGTGGGTAGTTGTGAACTACCTAGTAGGTTCTGGGAACCAAATCTGGGTCTTCTGTAAGAGCAGCAACTGCTCTTTACTGTGGAGCCATCTCCATCCAGCCCCACTTCTCAAGATTTGTATTTCTGGTTTTCAACTCCACCTTTTCCACTATTATCACAGTTTGAATAAATAGGAAGCATTTTTTCATACTCAGAAACAACATCAACAAAAACCACTTAGTTTGCTTTCTCATAAAAAAAAATAGTACCAATTCTGGTAACTTCTTACCCTTTCCCTATTCTCATAGGCAGCCCTCCCCTGGAGCTAACTTGTTTCATGGGAAACAATTGTGTCATCAGCATCAGCCAAATTGCCAAATGACATCTTCCTTTCTCTCTGATGTGTTACCATGCCAGGGGTTCAGTTTTACAGAAACCTGTGCTGAGGCCCAGAAAAGCACTAGTTATCATGCTTTAAAAAGCTTCAAGAAGAGCTACGGTCAGCTACTTTCTTCTCCTCCCTCCTGGCATTGCTGCCATTTTTTATAATGTAGTGTTTGTATGTGTCTGCACGTGATGTGCAGTACATGGTGTGCACATATTATATATACTGGACTTCCCAAACAAAACTTCACAATTCTAAAAATACATTTAATGTGTGATTACAAAATGAATCTTCCATATACCACTGCTCTCTTCTTTATTGATTTAATGAACAAGAATTTTAAAGCATTAGGCTTGTTCTGTCAAAAGAACAGCGTTTGTTAGCCAGATCTTTGACATTTAAATCTGTAAGGGACAGTGGTGACCCTGGGTATGGGGTGGCTGAGGAGAGATGTAGAGAAGACCACAAGATGGTGATCTGAGAGTGGTGTGCAGGAGAGATTTCTGGAAGCCAAATATCATTAGATGACCTCTTTTAAGAAGTGCTGTTGTGCTAACTTAGGTAAGATGAACGGAAGCTTCCATTGGCATGCAAAATAAGGATGGGCAAAGCAGTTGCATATAAAAAGGGAAGGAATGATAAAAGAATACTGAAGAGTGTGGATCTGGACTATGCATGGGTAAATTACAGCTATGCAAACTTGATAGTCTAGTATTTGTTTCCAGAGGTAGAAATTAGGAGAATGTTTCATATGTACATGTAATAAATAGGGACTAGTGAGAGCAATCTTCTGTTTGTGAAGCAACAGAGCCAACAAGAACTTCAGAATCCATTACAAAGTGAGTTCTCCTTTTCTGAGGGTTCCCTGAGGGGAGGGATTTGATGGAGACATCCCTTTAGGGTTCCAAGGTCTCTCACTTTGCATAGTCAAGTGTGGGTCTCTGTGTTTATTCCCAAGTACTGATGGCTGAAACTACCGATGAGTGTACAATCAAAACCTGGATGTTGAATGGAGTTAATCTAGTTTATATGCCTAAGTAAGAACTAACCACCGTGAAGTCCAGGTTGCAGGTGAATGCATATTTGTCATGTTATTCTTTTTTTTTCTTTAAATGAAACTATCTTTTTTTCTTCTAATATAATACATCTGGATTTCAGTTTCTTCTCCCTCTATTTATTCCTCTCACTTCCCCCCCACCCCTCCTATTCAGATGCCGACAGACTTCTAAGAAATAATAACATGATAAACAATATAATGTAATGTAATATGATGAAACAAAAACAAACACAACAGAATTGGATGAAACAAATAGAGAAAGAAGTCCAAGAAAAGGCAAAAGAATCAGAGATTCACTTATTTTTGCACATTCAGGATTCCCATAAAACCACTATATATGAGTGTATATATATATATATATATATATATATGTATATATGTATAAAAGCAAATTATATATGTATATAATAAATATTATACTATAATAAGACATGTAATATAAGGAAAACATATGTAATATATATAGTTACATATATAATATATGTAATAAAGTATATATAAATATATATTATAAGTATATATGTATATTTACTTATATTAAAAGCAAAGGACTGGGTGCAGACCAGGTCTCTGTCTGCTTGCTGCTTCAATATCATTGAGTTCATGTGAGCTTTGCTCAGTTGTTCTATAGCAGTGCTTGTCAACTTTCCTAATGCTGCAACCTTATAATAAAGTTTCTCATTTCATAGTGATCTCCAAACATAAAACTTTCCCTGCCACTACATAACTGTAAATTTGCTACTGTTATGATTTAGAATGTAAATACCTGTTAAATAGAATATCTGATATGTGGCAACCCTAGAGAAGTCTTGACCCACAGGTTGAGAACTACTGATTGAAAAGGTGTTTTGTTTTGTTTGTTTTGTTGTTGTTGTTTTGCTGTTGTCCTGCATTCCCTTTGGCTCTTACACTCTTTCTGCCTCATTTTCTGAGGGGCTCCCTGAGCCCTGAGCATTTGATGGAGATGTCCCTTTAGGACTGTTGCAAAGTTTCTTACTCTCAGCGGGGAGTGGTGGTGCACACCTTTAATCCCAGCACTCAGGAGGCAGAGGCAGGCAGATTTCTGAGTTCGAGGCCAACCTGGTCTACAAAGTGAGTTCCAGGACAGCCAGGACTATACAGAGAAACCCTGTCTTGAAAAAAAAAGTTTCTTACTCCTGTATAATGTCTGGGTGTGGGTCTCTGTATTTATTCTCATCTGCTCTAGGAGAAAAGTTCTCTGGTAATGGCTGAGCAAGGCATGGATCTATAAATATAGCAGAATGCAAATTAAAAATCATTTTATTCCTCCAATTGTTTTAGTTTGGTTTTCTTGCTTGTTTTCTTCCCTCCTCCCTCCTTTCTTTTCTCTTCTTTTCTTTTTCCTTCTTTTCTTCTTTCTTTCTTTCTTTTATTTTTTTTTAATTTAATTTAATTTTTTTTTTGAGACAGTGTCTCTCTGTATAGTCCTGGCTGTCCTGGAACTCACTTTGTAGACCAGGCTGGCCTCAAACTCAGAAATCCACCTGCCTCTGCCTCCTCTGCCTCTGCCTCCTGCCTGCCTCCTGCCTCCTGCCTCCTGCCTCCTGCCTCCTGCCTCCTGCCTCCTGCCTCCTGCCTCCTGCCTCCTGCCTCCTGCCTCCTGCCTCCTGCCTCACCTCTCTCTGCCTCTCTGCCTCTCTGCCTCTCTCTCTGCCTCTCTGCCTCTCTGCCTCTCTGCCTCTCTGCCTCTCTGCCTCTGCCTCTCTGCCTCTGCCTCTCTGCCTCTGCCTCTCTGCCTCTGCCTCTCTGCCTCTGCCTCTCTGCCTCTGCCTCTCTGCCTCTGCCTCTCTGCCTCTCTCTCTGCCTCTCTGCCTCTCTGCCTCTCTGCCTCTCTGCCTCTCTGCCTCTCTGCCTCTCTGCCTCTCTGCCCCTCTGCCCCTCTGCCTCTGCCTCTGCCTCTGCCTCTGCCTCTGCCTCTGCCTCTGCCTCTGCCTCTGCCTCTGCCTCTGCCTCTGCCTCTGCCTCTGCCTCTGCCTCTGCCTCTGCCTCTGCCTCTGCCTCTGCCTCTGCCTCTGCCTCTGCCTCTGCCTCTGCCTCTGCCTCTGCCTCTGCCTCTGCCTCTGCCTCTGCCTCTGCCTCTGCCTCTGCCTCTGCCTCTCTGCCTCTGCCTCTGCCTCTGCCTCTGCCTCTGCCTCTGCCTCTCTGCCTCTGCCTCTGCCTCTGCCTCTGCCTCTGCCTCTGCCTCCCAAGTGCTGGGACTAAAGGCGTGAGCCACCATGCCCGGCTCTTTCTTTCTTTCTTTCTTTCTTTCTTTCTTTCTTTCTTTCTTTCTTTTTTTCTTTTTTGATTTAGTATGATGCTGCTTATATTGTATGCTAATATTGGCCCCTAAAGCTTGATTGCCACCCAGAGACTAATGCAGTAGACCCAAATGACCACTATGTGACTTCGCCCCCGCCCCCAAGTTATTCCTGATGGTGAGTAAAGATGCCTACAGCCTATAGCTGGGCAGAATTGAGATGGGCACAGCTTGGGATTCTCAGCCTTGGGATCAAAGGAGAAGAACGATGAGAGAGGAGAGGAAGGAGAGAGAGAAGGAGATGAGTCATAAAAATATGGCCATGGAGGCTAACCAATTGGAGTTAAGAGCTGCCCAGATTGAACATGGCAAATTTTAAAATGGAGTTGTCAATGGGGAAATAGATATAATAGTAAGAAGGATAGATATCTGCCCAACTCTAGTGTTGATTAAGGCCTATTATAAATATAAAGGTTGTATATGTCTTCTGTTTGGGAATTGAATACTCAAAGGTGGGGTAGAAGTCCCAAATTGAGATTAAATAGTTCCACAGCACTTTACTTCTCTCTGTCTGTCTCTGTCTCTCTGTCTGTCTCTGTCTCTCTGTCTGTCTCTCTGTCTCTGTCTGTCTGTCTCTCTCTCTCTCTCTCTCTATATATATATATATATATAGTGTGTGTGTGTGTGTGTGTGTGTGTGTGTGTGTGTGTGTGTGTTAGAACAGCAGTACGAGGTTTTACTCTAGCCTCTAGCTCTCTGGACTATCTAGTCTCAGGTTTTTGGTCACCCAAGCAGTTTCAGGTATGGGTTCCATCTTATGCAGTGAGCCTTAATCAAATCAGACGTTGGATACCAAAGACACTGGAATGTAGGAGTGAAGACTCTATGTAGACATCACCTTGACTTCTCCATGTTCAAGGGGTTAGGTAGGTGTTGTCTTCAGTAACAGGATTTTGCTGTCAAGTTGTGAAGAGCAACCTATAGTTTTGAAAACAGCATGGGTTGTTTGGGGATTCCCATGGGACCCCTTTTGCTAACAACTCAATTACATGTAACTCAGTCCCAGTACTGGAAGCTTCATCAGGTGACAAGAGATGTCCACTTGGGGCTCTGTCTCATCCATTATTTGGTGATTTTTATTAAGATCACCTTCATACATGTATATATTTTAGAAAGCTTCTACTGTACTAGGTTTCCATACTAGCTCTCAATGGCCCTTGATTTTACAGTTTCTCCCCAGTATTCCCTTCTTTGTTCCCCTCACTTCTCACTTGACCCTCCATTCCAGCCCTGCATCCATCCATAATTATCTATTCTATTTCTCTCTTCTATCAAGATCTGTCATCTCTAGTCCTCTACTCCTGATCTAACCTTTGTGGTTCTATGGATGGTAGCTTGGTTATCGTTGACTTAAAAGCTACTATCCATATAAAGTGAATGCACACCATATTTGTCTTTCTGGGTCTTGAATACCTCACTCAGGATAATTTTTTTCTAGTTCCATCACTTTACCTACAATTTCATGATTTCAATTTTTAATGGATGATTAATATTCCATTGTGTAAATATATCACACCTTCTTTATCTATTCTTTTGTTGTGGGACATCTAGGCCTTTTCCAGTTTCTAGCTAGTATGACTGAGACAGCAATGAACATCACTGAACAAGTGTCTTTGTGGTAGGATGAAGCATACTTAGGGTATGTGCCCAAGAGTGAGCCAAGTATCTGGATCTTGAGGTAGATTGATTCCCATCCTCCTGGGAAATTATTCTATACTTTGGCAAATCTTTAAAATTTCTTAGAGAAAAGCAAAAGAAAGAACAGGCCCATCCTGTTTGAAGGAAAGGAGTATACATTCCTCAAAACTCCCAAATGTTTTAGGTCTTACTTTCACTGCCCACTTCCACCACCTCTCTGTCTTTGCAGATGCAGATAATGCAGCCTCTCTGTTTTCAAAAGGTCCAGCCCTGTTTTATGGACCGTTGTATCCAGGGCAGAGGAACATCTCTTCACAGAGGCAGACAGACGCTCTGTCACTCGTGCTGTTTTACTGTTTTCAGATCAGTTCGCTGGAAGCAAAGCTTGCCTTGCTTTACTTCTTGTTGCATGTTGTTTATGATGAGCAGAACCAGCAGAATGCTTCCTTGTGTTCACACTTTCATGCTAACTCCTCCAAAGTCCCAGTGTTACAGCAGTTGGCATCCTCTTGTTCACATTGGGTGCTGGCCCCTAATCTCTACTTATACTGATGAGATTTTCCTTTATGGCTATAGATTGTGGTAGACAGCAGCTCCCAGTTCAACTGTTTGAGATTCAGAGCAACAATGAAAGGATGGCCATTATTTTTTTCTCAGTGCCTTATGTATGATTCAAGGAAAGAGTCTGATTTTCTTGTTTGAGTCCTGTGTCCATCCACTGGAAAAATTAAGGCTGCTAGGAGGAACGGGCATCATGATGGCAGCCTATCTGGCCAATGGGAACAGGGTTGGTTCCCAAACAGAAGAGGGGAGCTAGTAGCAGGGGTAATGAGAGGAAATGCTAGAAATAAAGGCGAAAATATTTTTATAGTAAAAGTCATTTGCATGATGCATCCACGAGTATCCATCACTAGAATATTCACTTTAATTCTTCACTACTTATCCCTAACCTTTAGTTATGGGTAATTTTCTTTTGTTCGTGGGTCTCTGGAAGATTAAGATAGGACTCTGAGAGATAGTAACATTGTCTAAATTGCCTTTCATGGGGCTGGCATGGACGATGGATATGATGGAAGATGGCAGTTACAAAGCCTCAGATGATGGCCCGGACACCTGAGGCACATGTTACAGTAGGTGCGGGACTAGATGGTGACAGAGATGTCTTCAAGCATGAACTGGCCTAGAAATGGATGTCATACAAACTATTCCTTTCCCAAAATATACAGAAAGTGAAAAGCTTGAGGATGTGCTCAGAGATGCTCCTGCTTTTATATGTTGGAGATTTTCCAGCAGGGTATGACAGAACCATACTACTCTCCCCACCCCGCAGCTTGTTATTTTCTTTATTTCCTAGAGACAGGAGATCTTGTTCTCTAGCCCTAGCTTGCTTGGTCCTCACTATGTAGCCTAGGCTAGCCTTGAACTCATGGCCTGCTCCTGCCTCAGCTTCCCAATGCTGAGATTGCAGTTATATGCTACCGTGCCTTGCCTGTACCTCTTTTCTCACTTTCCTCTATGTCCCAGGCCCACTTCCCTACTTTATGACATGCCTCTCTCTGTTTCTTATAAGAACCAATTCATGTATGGAAAATAACTAACTCTGAGTTTGGGAAAAAAAGAATTCCATTATTTTGTTTATAGGCCTGAATATGAGAAGACTTCATAGATAAGAGGAAAATGAAAACTGTGCTGTTTCAAAGCAAATGGGAAGTTGGACAAAGAGACAAGCAGAACAGTATTAGTGAAAAATCCAATATGACAGTTTATACAAGTATAAAATACAGTAGTTATATTAGTTGCTTCTTTTAAGATACCATTTTTATTTTATTTTTGAGACTCTCATAAATGCACAATGCAATGTATTTTGGTCATATTCACCCCCATCTTACCAGAGCCACTCTGCCAACCTAACCCCCCCCCCCCAATTAGTAACCTTTGTATCAATGTGACAGAAGACCTGCAGAGCTTCTCCAAAGAAAGTATCCAAGGAGCTGAAGGGATCTGCAACCTTATAGGTGGAACAACAATATGAACTAACCAGTACCCCCAGAGCTCGTGTCTCTAGCTGCATATGTAGCACAAGATGGACTAATCGGCCATCACTGGGAAGTCTTGCAAACTTTATATGCAAACTTTATATGCCCCAGTACAGGGGAACACCAGGGCCAAGAAGTGGGAGTGGGTGAGTAGGGGACCAGGGCGTGGGGGAGGGTATAGGGGACTTTCAGGATAGCATTTGAAGTGTAAATGAAGAAAATATCTAATAAAAAATTGGAGGAAAAAAAAGAAGACCTGCAGAGACTGCAAAAAAGAGGGTCGCTTTGGCAAATGGTTTCAGATCGCTCTTTTCCTCTTGGGCAGCACATCATGGTGGCAGGACTTTGTTTCAGAAAAGCTTGTCTTTATGATGGACAGAAAGCTGAGAGAGGAAGTGGCTGGAGACAAGATGCCCCAGACCTACCCCCAATAGTATACCTTTTCCAACTGGTTCCCACTTCCTAAAGTTTTTAGAACTTCCCAACACAAGGTTACCAGCTGAAGTTGCTTAATTCATGAGTCTTTAGGGGACATTTCTGATAAAATTCATAACATGAAGACATTTCTGTGGAGAATGCAATTCCTGGGAAGCCCATCTGTGGAACTATCTCCTGAGGCATCTTGACTTCTTGCCAGAGTAACTTACAGAGTAGCTGTGTGTGATTCCAAGACACAGAAATGCCGTCTGAAGACCCGAATGCAGGTATATTCAGTGGTTAGGCCCAGTCCCAACAGGCATGAAGAAGGAGGCTTCAGGATTGGTATTTACACTGGATTACACAGCAAGCAGCCGTTGGTCAGTCTAAGCTGCACCCATGGTTGTTCTAATACACTTCCCTAGTATAGCTCTAGAGTCAGTGTTCATTATGGTTATCTCTGAGGCACAACTTTCCTTTTACTTTCTACCAAGTTCACAGTTCTCAGTCAAATGGAGGCATGAGTGCTCTTTTATTCTCCCAGGAGAAACATCTGCCCTCCCGGAGTGTGGCCGTGCTGTGAAGAGAGAGATCACAGACTATTGCTCTGCAGCCTGCTTCCTTGGTAGCTGGTCGCCAGGCAAAATGTCAGAGCAGCTGGCGCTCATCAATTCACCCTCTGTGATTCCAAATACCAATTACTACTGTGAACTCCTAATTGCCTCACTTCTAGCCACATTTTAAAGTAATTAATAAGTAATTGAGTAATGCGTTAATAATAGTCTTAATCATTTTTCTAATGATCAGCTCCATATATACTCGTCTTTATGACCCGGGGGAAGCATTGCATCTCAGGTCATATCTTGTTAATAGCCCCCCAAGCAATCATTTCTTACTAGAGTAATTTGCTTTCCTCCCAGTACTGGGGGACTTGCATTCAAACTAAAGCTTGTCAGACCTCTGGGAATTTTCCTCCTTCCCCGGCTGGCCCCATGCTTTCTTCTCATCCAATTTATTCTCCAACTGAAACTCAGATAGAGGTGTCAGTGTCCAGGAGAGATTTCTAATTTCAGTGAAGCCTTATCTTCGCTGGGAGATATGAAGGCATTTATTAACCTTTGAATTTTGATTCAAAGAGAAGGGAAGCTACTGTAGAACTGCCCAGACCATCCAGATAGCTAGAGGCAAGAAGCAGAGAGTCATAAATAGAACTCCAAATAGGTTGAAACTTGCTTTCATAAGATGATCATGAAGGGTTGAGATCCAGGGCAACCAAGCCATCTGGAAATGAGTTGGGGCACTGGGGTCCCTGTGGAATCTCACTAACATGTGGGATGGAGAACTTAGGTACAGAAACACTAACAGCTGATTAAGAGGTAAGGCTTGAATTAACTTTTTATTTTGGAGCCTTTTGATCAGTCCCACAAATGATGTAATCAAGTTTCTGTAGATAGATCTAAATCTGATGAACTAACAAGGATTCCAATATGACTTCTCAGCTTTTTGGCTAAGAACACGTGTAAAATAATAATCTATGTATTCACTCACTCCTCTATTAGTTTGCTTTTTATTGCTGTGCTAAAGGCCATGACTAAAAGAAACTTGAGGAGGAAACGGTTTATTTATTTGGTTTCTATGTCCACATCACAGTTTGTAATGCAGGAGCAAAGTTGGGACACTGAGCTCAAGTGCGACCTGAAGCAGAAGCCATGGAGGAACACTGCTTCCTGGCTTGGTGTTCAGTTTACTCGGCTTGCTTTTGTTTATGCACAAGGGCTACCTGCCCAGGGGCAGCACCATGCACCCTACGCTGAGTCCTCCCGCATCAACTGTAAATCAAGAAAATGCTCCCATAGACTTGCCTACAGGCAAATCTGGTGTGTTTGTTCGTTTGTTTGTTTTTCAGTTGAAGTTCCTTCTTCCCAGATGACCCTATTTATTTCAAGCTGAGAAAAACAAAGCAAAAGCAAAAAAGAAAACAAAACAAAACAAAAAAACCAACAACAAAGAACAAACCAAAAAACCCCCAAACAAACAAAACAATGACAAAATCCCCTAACCATCCCAAGCCCCTTATGCTGAGTGCCTCTGAAACACTTTGTAGATTAGATCTAGTGCAGGAGGTTTATAAAAGACCTCTGAGTCCGTCCTTGAACTCCTGATCTATTTTGGGAATAAACTCAAGAAGCCCTAAGGACACCAGAATCTGCCAAGGAAAGGTTGGATGTGAGACTCCATCATGCAAAGAAGTTGGAATGGCCCTTAGAAGGTATCCTGAAGTAAGACTTGGAGGCTGGACCCTGACTGTCCTTCACTGACCAGTGACTAAGGGCAGGCTGCAGTGGGGAAGAAACATAACTTCTCATACTAACAATTTCTGGTAAGGGACTTTGCCATGAACAACCTGCATTTTAGCCTTTCTGGAGTAAGAAAAATGAGGACCCTTTTCCTACATGGAGGATCTGGAGGATACGCCAGCATCTAACACCATCTTTCTCTCTAGAAGTCACCCTTCTCAAGCCTGTTCAGTTGCTTAGACTTTCTCATCTATTTTTTGTTATTTGTTTGCTTGTTTAAGTACCGAGTCTCACATAGACCACACTGGCTTTAAACTCCATGTAAGTGACACCATGTAAGAGAGGCTAGCTAGCTTTGCACCCCTGACCTTCCTGCCTCTACCCGCAGGGCTGGGATCACAGGAGTGTGCTACTGTGCTAGGTTTCCACCTATCCTTTAGCAGAGGTCAATGGGCTCACTGCAACAATGAGAGACTCCATCTTTTGCCTCCATCCCCTCGGTGGGGACAGGAGTGGCTCACTGTTTTCCTCCCTTTTTCAGGAATGTGGTGCTATTGTCTTGCAAAGAAAACCAATCACACCTTTTGTTCTCAGAGACTTCCTTCTGGTCTTGAGTACTTCCTCTAAACCAGTTCAAAAGGCAACTAGTCAAAGCCAAATGCAGTTCTAAGGGAAGAACTCCTCACATCCTGAGGCTATCCTGTCCTTTAATTAAGCCTTTAAGATTTATTTTATTTTATGTTCAAGAGTATTTATGTGTCTGTGCATGTGCACATATACGTGTGTGTCTGTGCACTACATTCATGCCTGGTGCTTGTAGAGGCCAGAAGAGAGCACTAGATCCCTTGGTGACAGTGAGACTCCAAGTGGGTGCTAGAAAATGGAATCCAGTTGTCATGGCAATAAAATACCTGATGGTCCCGCTGCTGCCCAGCTCTCAGAGCTTCCACTTTTTTTTTTAGATTTATTTATTATATGTAAGTATTATAAGTACACTGTGTAGCTGTCTTCAAACACACCCAAAAAGGGTGTCAGATCTCATTACGGTGGTTGTGAGCCACTATGTGGTTGTTGGGATTGGATTTGAAATCATGGAAGAGCAGTCAGTGCTCTTAACCGCTGAGTCATCATTCCAGGCCCAGAGCTTCTACTTTTGTAGACACATCAGATGTGTCATACATTCAGAATGTTCCAGATTCTATCAAGCTTCTCGTACTGCCGTGTCTTATTCCTATTGATCTGAAAGAGCAGCCAGTGCTCTTAACTACTGAGAGAATTCCCCAGCACAAGGGGCACTTTTTAGTTGCCAACATTTTGACACTACTAGTATCAGAATTTCAATACTTTAAATCTCCCCTCTCCTCATTCTCCACCTTTTATTTTTACTTCGTGTTTCCTTTATAATTTTGTTTAACTTTTGTTCTTAGGTCTGAGATTCTAGATTTCTGTCTTCTGCCTATTTCTAAATCAGTATAGTATTAAGTAGCCTAAACTGATAAGACTAGAGAGATGATCCACCTCATCCTAGAGTCAAAGAGCAACTTTGTTTATCCCACTTGAGAAGAAGCTTTCCGGATCCCTCCCCACATGGCTACTGACTCTAGCTATGCCTCATAAATTCTCACCCAAACCTTTTTAATAGCTTCCTAATGGGTTCCCTCACTCCATTTCCCCTCCCCCTCTCATTTCCCACACTGATGCTGGAGTGATCTGCTTAAAACCCATGTCTAAATCTTATTGCTTCTTCCTTAAAAGCCTTCAAGTTCCGATTGCCTTCTGGATAACGTTCAAAGTCTTTGTCATGGCATTAAAACACCTCATGGTCTGGCTGCTGCCCAGCCCTCAAAGCTCTGTCTTTCGCAGACACATCAGACGCTTCATAAATTCAGAATGTTCCAGATTTTATCATGCATCTTGTATCACTGTGTCTTATTCCTGTTGATCTGTTTGGAACATCCTTTCCTGTACAACTCAGAAAAGAGTTGTTTTTAGGCTTTTTTTTTTTTCTTCATAACATGGTTAACTTGACTTCTTCCTTCCTTCCTTCCTTCCTTCCTTCCTTCCTTCCTTCCTTCCTTCCTTCCTCCCCCCTTTCTTTCTTTCTTTCTTTCTTTCTTTCTTTCTTTCTTTCTTTCTTTCTTTCTTTCTTTCTTTCTTTCTTTCTTTCTTTCTTGTTTTTTGAGACAGGGTTTCTCTGTGTAGCCCTGGCTGTCGTGGAACTCACTCTGTAGACCAGGCTGGCCTGGAACTCAGAAACCGACTTATTGTTTAAGGAAAAGAATTGTACTGAAAAAGTAAAACGTAAAAACAAAATTCTAGGCCTTTAAGCCCAGGCTTGGGAATGTGGCCTTTGTGACTCAATGCTCCAAGGTATGCTAATCATAAAACAGATAGCGGCATCCCTCCACCCACCCACTTCCTGGGTTCAAGGAGTATTCATTCAAAGAAAGTCACCCTGACCCACCCTGACCATTGCTGGAACCCGCTATGCAAATGTGCTACTGTTAGGGGCTCTTAGGAACTATCTTGAGAAATAACCCTCACAATTACCAGGTATTCCTCGTGACTCTTGTGACTTTGCACTTCCTTGTGACTCTTGACTGGTATTTTTGGTATTTTCCAACAACGCCCTTCCCACCTCCTTGAGTTGTGGTTTCTTCCTTTAAATACCCCCCTGACCCAGCTACTCGGCCACAGTCCTCTACTGCTGCGTGGTGTATGACTGTGGGCCCGAGAGCGCTCTTGAATAAAAATCCTCTTGCAGTTTGCAGCAAGACCGTTTCTTGTGGGTGATTTTGGGGTGTCGTCTCTCCTGAGTCAGAATGTGGAGGAGTCCTCATGTTGTGGGTCTTTCAGTACAGATGAGGGCCAGCTTGTCAAGACCACTGGAGTGAGTATTCTGAGGCCTATGAGATGGAGGAGGAGGTGTGAACTGAGACCATAATTAATTATTTTAAAGGCTTATTTATTTATTTTTATTTTGTTTGTATGAGTATTTGCCTTCATGTATGTATGTGTACCATGTGTGTGCCTGGTGTCTAAGAAAGCCAGAAGACATAGGAACCCCTATCTATCTACCACAACCTCATAGACAACTCTGCCCTCTGTGAGACCAGGGACTTACAAGGGCTGACTTTTCTACTTACACCCTGGCCATGTATGGGAGGGCCTGTCCAGAAGTCACCTATGATCTTTTATTTACTTTGAGACAGAGTCTCCTGTAGCCCAAGTTGGCCTTAAACTTGCTGTATAGCAAAGGCTGAACTTGAACTCCTGATCTTCCTACCTCTAGCTCCCCAGTGTTGAAATTATAGAAGTGTGCCAACACACGTGGCCTTATGCTGTGCTATGAACTGAACCCAAAGCTTTGTGAATATTTGTTAAGCAGTTGACAAACTGATCACCAGCCTTAACCTACCTACGAGCTTTTTAGGAAAAATGAAGTTGTTCTTTTTCTAGCTTTATAAGCCGGATCACAAGCCCTTACAGAATCCCTGCCTGTGGTGGGGGTCAGGTAGACTGGGGAACCTGGTTTTTTAAGGGCGTGAAATCATGGAGCAAGTAAAGGACAATGGAAAAAAATGACAATAAAATTGAGTTCAAAGTTATTTTCTCTGAACTGAAAAGGCAAATATTAGGCAAGATTACTGAAAAATATGTACACACATGCATATGCTGGTGACATTTAGAAATAAAAGATGAGATCCAAATGTTTAAAAAAATAATGATACTGGCAGCAACATCTTCATTTATGATATTGGAAATATCCTCCCCAGTTGGCTTATAAAGGGAAATAAATGGTAATTTCACATTATCATATTCAATCTAATTTTGTTCACTCATGACAACAATAGGTTCATACTTTTAGATGTGAAAACACTCAGAAGTATCACATCCACATTCTCTTTCTAAATCCAATAGAAATCCATTGCAACAGCCCACTTGAATGAAAATAGAATTAGCATAAAGATCTCAAAACAGCCAAATTTTGCTGTATGAGAAATAGTGGCAATCAATGACACCAGTGAAATTTCAGTTTAAGCAATAGTTATTTCTATGGTCTGGAAATTCACGGAAATTGTTAAGAAAGATTTCTTGAGACAGGAAGGACATCATGCAAGAAAAAAAAAAATGAATGCCCAGTGTGGAAGTAAACTGGAGTGCCAGCTTCCAAGTCGAAGTGCCACTTCCATCATGTCTTGCTATTCCAAAGATGAGCAAATTACTTAACCTTTTGTGCCTTGGTTTCCTTCTTAGTATAATGAGATTAATAATAGCACAGGCTTCATAAGATTGTTTTGAAGAATACATAAATCAGGACATATAAGGATTTAGAAGAATATTTATCATGCAGTAAGGGCTGAATAGGCAGGATATTTCAGCACTGTTATTGTCACCATAATGGCTACTATTATCACTATCATTATTATTATATTATCTACAGGACAGAAACGTAATCACTATTTAATTCTTAACACTGTTAAGAGATAAAAAGCTTCAAATACTCATTTAAATTAAGTAAACCAGTAGAAAACTTGAAACAGGATATAGAACTATGAAATCAATGGAAGAAAAGGAGAACAAAGAAAACTCAATTAATCCAGCTAATTAACCAGATGACAAAGAGAGCACATGGGGCTTGTCTGGGAAGGATTAGAAACTCAGCTTTGAGTACCCTGAACTTGAGGGGCTTCTCAGACAACATATATACATGTAGATATGTATACATATATTTAAAATTTGCATTTGGGGCATTTTGAGAAGATTGGGATAATGCATGGCTGGGAGGTCTGATAAAATGGTTTGTTGTGGCTATGAAAACAAACCTAATCATAGCAGACAGGAGGCGGGTGATGCCCTGGATGTGTGGAGAATCAGATGGTTAAATTGGACTACCCTACCTGGGAATGGGAAATGTTCCACTTGGGAAGGATGCCTTTGTGCAGAAGAAGACCCAGATTCAGACAAAACAGCACTCAAAGCCTAGGACACAGGCAATGAGGGGGGAAAATGGTCATTATTTTGTCCATTCAACAAATTTGTATCAAACATCCATGTGCCAGAGGCTAAACTAGACTCTAGGGTACGTGGATGAAAAAAATATAACCATGTTGTCCACATATAAATTTTTTTCTTTCTTTATTCTTTTTGAAACAAAGTCTTATAAAGTCCTGGTTTGTTGTGGATGGCCCTGGTGATGCTTGTATTTTGATGTTAATTCCTATTTCCCAGGAGGCGTTTTTTTCTGGACCATACTCAGGTGACTCCTTGTGAATCCCCCCAAATGAATAAAGGGACCAATCACTGGGCGAATAGGAGGGACTGCCAGTAGGCAGGACTGCCGGGTTGGGCCCAGGAAGAAAGGAAGCAAGAGAGAGTAAGAGGCTTTTTGGACTGGGATAGTGAGAGGGCAAGACTAGTGTCTCCTGGCTTATATGGTGAATCCACCGGGATTCGCCACCAGAGGATTTAGATTTAATGTGGCTTATAAGATTAGGATGCTAGTTGTGCCCAGAGATTGAGTTAGCATTGTTTCTGAACTAAGTTTGTGTGGTGTTTTCCCTCACACTGGTTTGACTGGGTTCAAGAAGGGAAGGGAAGGCAGCAAAGCATGGGTTTGCCAGATGTGCACCACAAAGGCCATGGAGGTGTGGTGGGGGTGGGTTGAAGCATGGGGCTGGCGTGGTAACGACCCATCAGTGGGGACATAGCGAGCTGGATGGAGAGATTTTGGAGCTCTGAGTCAGAGAGTACATCAGGCCGGAGAGTAGCTGGGTGACGCACTGGAACTTGGAGTTCTTTTTATATTTCCCACAACACTGGTTGGCCTTGAACTTCAGATACTCCTGCTTCTACCTCCCAATATAACCCCCGGGCTTAGTGGATGCTAAGCAAACTACTCTACTAACTAAGCTATGCCCTACCCTAAGACCTGTGTGAGAACACCTGCTCCCTAAGCTGGGGGTGCTGTTTTGTGAGGTTGTGAAACCTTAAGGCTAGAGGCATGCCTTTTGGAGATGAATCACCTTGGGCAAGTCTTTGACGGTTATAACCCAAGCCCGACTCTGCCTGGAGCTCTCTGCTTCCTAGCACAAAGAGACATGAGAAGTCTCTTTATGTTCCTGCCTCCATGAACTCCTCTATAGCTCCCCTGATATGATGAACAATAACTGTGAGTCACAATAAACCTGTCAGCCCTTAAGTTGCTTCTATTCAGTAGAAGAGATAAAGAAAGCAACCAACGTTAGGTCTGTAACTGTAAGAGAATGAAGTCTTTCCTCAGTCCATAAGAGGGACAAATTTCCTTTCAGACATTAAATCAACGAGCTAAATATTGATATATAAGGCAACACCTTTTGTCTTTACTTTGCCAGAGTTAAACATTTATTTTTATATTTTCAGTATTACCCAGATATAAAGCTGCCAACTATATTGTAATTTGTATTCCAGAGGCAAGCTCATAGCAAAGAATACTCTGCAAGCATCCTGCTGACTCTGGCTGACTTAGATAGGGGTCTCAGTAGTTCTTGAGATCAATTCAGGGGGAAGCCTGGACCAGGGGAGCCCTTGTTCACAGTCCCTGTCATTACTCCAGTACAGACTGACTCTGAGGCTGTCAATCTCATGAATAGCCATCACTATTCCATCTCTGAAGCTATACATTCTTTTTGTTTGTTTGTTTATTTTTTTGTTTGTTTGTTTTGGTTTTTTGAGACAGGGGTTCTCTGTGCAGCCCTGGCTATCCTGGGACTCACTTTGTAGACCAGGCTGGCCTCCAACTCAGAAATCTGCCTGCCTCTGCCTCCCGAGTGCTGGGATTAAAGCTGTGTGCCACCACTGCCCAGCGAAGCTATACATTCTTACATGTTTCCTGGCATCCCTTTCTGCAAGAAGGGCACAGAGACTGCTTCCCCTCCATTCCCCTAAATGCATGTTTAGAAGCCTGTGTAGCTAGAATTCCAGGTATGACTCCTACATGTATACTGTACAGTAGGGCTGGGAATCTTTTATTTACAAGTGTCAAGCAAGGAGCACCCAATCAACTGCATCTGAGCACAGAGTCTGGGCAGGGACATCAGCTCTGCAGAGAATCAGGAAGAGCTGACCTGCTGTTGCTGAAATCCAGTGAGAAAAGAACTGGCAATCACTGCAGGCAGCAAAACTCAGCAAAGCCGAAGGAGCAACAGGCACAAGAGAGTTGGTGCTGGGGTTTAGGAGACGATGACAGTTTAATTGAGATAATGTTTGCAGAGCTTCCGAAATCTACGAGAGTTGTGTGTGACCTCCATGAGCATGAAATCATCTTCCTGAAGTAATTAAGTCAGAGAAAGTCTGTGCATCTTGCAGAAAAGTGAGAATATAAAATACAAAGATGTAGCCCTTAAAAACAGACTGTTCTAATTTCCTGGAGAATACTTATTGAGCTCCAGCATATTCCACGGAGTGGATACATTAGCATGAATATATCCATTCCATTATTAGTAAAAATATATTAGTTCCATTTCACTGTTATCTGTAACATCTTTGTATACGCACTCATTTATATTAAACATTATTATATGTTAATGGGAAAGACACAGTTGTTAAATTCTCCTTCTCCTGTTGTGTATAAATGTGTTTATGTAGTGTGTGCATGTACACGCATATACATGGTTATGCACATGTATGCATGTAGGGGCCAGAGTTCACATCTGTATTCTCTTATGACTCTCAATCTTTTTATTTCATTTCATCTTTCATTAGATCTGGGGATCCTAATTCATCTAGGCTGGCTGGCTAACATGACTGAGGGCTCTGATGGTCTCAGGCCTCAGCCACAGCACTGTGGCTACAGATGCATGGTTTGTTTGTTTGTTTTGTTTGTTTGTTTTTTGTTTTGAGACAGGGTTTCTCTGTGTAGCCCTGGCTACCCTGGAACTCACTCTGTAGACCAGGCTGGTCTTGAACTCAGAAATCCACCTGCCTCTGCCTCCGGAGTGCTGGGATTAAAGGCGTGCCCCACCACGCCCGGCAGATGCATGTTACCACATGCTCAGCTTCTTATGTGGGTGCTGGTTCTCATGTTTGTCCATGTGGCATGCATTTTACCAACAGAGCCATCACCTCAGCATAGTTGTTGAATTTGAGAAAGAATATCATCTAAACACATCTTAGTGAAAAAAAATAAGGTAATTAGGCAGTCAGAACAGAACAACTGTCTTAGTTACTTTTCTATTGCCATAACAAGCACTGTGACCAAGACAACTTATAGAAAATAAAAAGTTTATTGGAGTCTTGCTTACAGTTTCAGAGGGTGAGTGCATTCATGATCATCTATGATCATCATGGCAACAGGCAAGGAGGCAGGCATGACACTGGAGCCATAGCTAAGAGCTTACATCTGATCAACAAGAACCTGCCAGAGAGCGACAGAGCTAAACATGGGAAAGGCCCACCCCTAGCAACATACCTCCTCCAAAAGACCACATTTCCTAATCCTTCCTAAACAGTTCTACCAACTGGTGATCAAACATTCAAATATATGGGCCTATGGGGCATTCTTATTCAAACCATCACACTAATGCATATAAAAATTATAGTTGCTGGGCAGGCAAGATGGTCCAGTGGGTAGAGATGCTTGGCAAGCTAATCAGACAACCTAAGTTTAATCCCCATAATCCATGGGATGAAAAGAGAGATGCCAATTCCCATAGGTTTTTCTGACCTTCACACTACTGCTATGATATGCTGCACATAAGTCTCCCCCAGACACAAATAAATAGCTAACAATCAAGTGGCAGGCGTGACGAATGAGCAGAGAGGGCAGGAGGAATGTGGGTAATTCCTTGGTTTATACAAGGTAAATATGTTGGATTTGTTTTGGTTGTTTTGAGGGAAGTTGTTTGGTTTTTTTGTTTTTGTTTTTTTTTTTTAGGTATTTTCCTCATTTACATTTCCAATGCTATCCAAAAAGTCCCCAATACACCCCCCCCACTCCCACTTTTTGGCCCTGGCATTCCCCTGTACTGAGGCATATAAAGTTTGCAAGTCCAATGGGCCTCTCTTTCCAGTGATGGCCGACTAGGCGTTGTTTTGTTTTTAAGACACAGTCTCAGGTAGCCTAGGCTGGCCTTAAAACTCACTAGAAAGCTGAGGCTGACCTTGAACTCTTTATCCTCCTGCTTCCATCTCCTAAGTGCTTAGATTACAGGCATATGCCACCATGCCTGGCATGAACATGATGGATTTTGAGACTCCTATGAGACATCTTAAGGGCAATACTGGTAGGCAGGTGTATAGCTCCAAATCATATACATTGAATTGAGTGGAAGAACAGCTGTTATTTATGTACATATAGGTGACAATTGAAAATAGAATTATGTCTAGATTTAATGACCTAGGATACTGTGCAGAGAGGAGAAGCCAAAAAGGGTTGTGTTCCTAGAAACTCAGTGTGAGAGCGGAGGAAGTAGAGCCTCTTCGTTCAAAGTAGAGATTAGTGTCATGTACAAACCAACCAGTCATGATTGAAACAAACAAGCAAGCAAGCAAGCAAGCAAGCAAGCAAGCAAGCAAGCAAGCAAGCAAGCAAACCAACCAAAGAGGAATCACAGTATTTTCTAAGACTAGAGACAAGCTAATGAGATAAAAATTAGAAACCATTTGCTAGGAAATTTTATTCTGACTCCTAGCCTTCTTACATAGTTCTTAGTTTCAAACTGGAAAGAACTTGATTTTCAGTAAACTGTGGGTAGGAAGAGGGGTCATGTTAATAAGAGATGCTTGTTCTAGGCTTATAACCTACAAACCTCTCAGGTGCTGCATCCCACTCCTTGCTGTATTCAAAGACAAGAATCTAGTAAGTCTCATGCCTCCATTTTGAAAGAACAGCTTCTCTCTACTGAAGCATCCTTTTCAGCCTGTGAACACACTATCTTGTTTTCCCACTAAAGATGAAAAACAAAAGCTTTCATAAGTCAACTTCTGTCTCCAATTAGTGTGCATTTCCTGCTCTCGGCATGAAACTTCCGGAGAGCGCTTGGCATACTAGCCACGCAGGTGGTGCTTCCCTTTCATTGTGTCTTAGACTCAGTCAGACGTTGCCCAAGCACTCCACCAAAATTACTCTTTTTCAGATCAATAATGACCTTGGAATTGTGAACTCTAATAACTAAGCCAATACTGAATTCCATATTTAAATTACTTTGAGCCAGTATTAAATTCAACATCCTCATGTTACTTGGCCAATCAGTAGTGTTGAACACTTGGCCTCCAATACTACTTTCCTCTCTCCTGATTTCTCCCTGCCCACTGATCATGTCTCAGTATCTCTCCTCTTTCCTGATTTCTGAGCTGGGGGAGGAGCTCAGCCCATGGACTTTGGACTTCTCTGTTTATGGTCACTCCCTTTATGACCTCTTTTGTGGCTTTAAATGCCATCCATAGAATAACAACTCTTAATTTTAGGTCTCTAGCTCACACTTGCCACAATACCTGAGGGACTGTTGTTGTTGGAGGGTTTTTTTTTTTTTTTTTTTTTTGGGTTGTTGTTTTTTAAATATCTGTACTCAAATGCTAACTTAGCTTCTGAAATTTACCCAGCCCAAGCTGGGGCGTCTTGCACAGTCCTACCTGCTCCATATGCATAAAGAACATTCCAGCCTTGGCACCCTTCCAATTTGTGGCTTAAGTCATAAACAGTGCAGCCAAAAATGATCCCTGTCATACTTCATACCAATGTACTAATAAATAAATCCCACAGTATCCACATTCTAGGTAGTTCTAGAACATTATCAGTTTCTCCCTTCACATTCACTTTCACAACTCTTGCCTACCTGGATGCTTTCTAAATGGTCTCCCTGCTATCACAGCCTCTCTCTACTACTCATTCTTAATTCTGGCCAAGACAGCAAATCTTTTGAAATTGAAATGAGATCATGCCCTCCTCTGCTCAAAACTACCCTGTGCTATATCATCCCACTGCAGGTAAAGCCATGATTCTTTCCATGATGGGTAATGCCCTGTGTGACCTGGGTCTCTGCCACCCTCTGATTGTATCTATGAATGGACCTACTCATTCAGATTCAGTCACACACTGGCATCCTTGTCATTCCTTGAACGAACTGAAAGTTTCCTTCAACATTATCCTACTAGCTGTGCCTTCTCCAGATGTTGCCTGATCTCCCTTAGCCTGCCCCTCATCTCCATCACACTCTGCTGCACTCTACAATTTGCTTGAATCACTAATTTTGTGATGATGGGACTCTCTCTCGCTCAGTTACTGTCACATACCAGGTAAATACTTACTGATGACAACGATGCATCTCATCTCACTCTTGCAAATCTCTGAGATGGACTCTATCCATTTTCTTATTACAAATTTAGAAACAAGGCAGGGCTGTAGCTTAGGTAGAATGCTAGCCCACCTGGCATTCAGGAACCCCCCCCAGATTTGACCTCTAGTGGCACTCGTCTGAAATTTCAGCATCCATGTGGAGGCAGGCAAATGAGGAATTCAAAATGATTCTTGGTCCCCATTCAAGCAGATGAAATGATGGATTGACAATTCAGAGGGTCCTCATAGGGTATGGACCTCATTAAAATATGAACCTTTGATTATAATATGCTGACTCTTCTTTCATTGCATTTAAGAAAATAATCTGGTTATACAAAATACTTGTAAATAATAACGTCTCCCAAATGGTAGGAAACTTAGAAAAACAAAACAAAGCAACCCCGATTCTCATGATTTCGAGTAGGCACAACTACTCAGTTTTCTCTTATTAAAATTTAATAAAAGCTGGACATAGTGGCACCATGCCTATAATTAAAGTTTCTTGGGAAACTAAAGGAAGACGGCAAATTCCAGGCCTGCCTGAGCAATAGTGTGACTTTAAGAGCACCCTGGACAATCTAGTGAGACCATGTCTCAAAGTGAAAAAACAAAAACAGCTAGGGAGGCACTGAGTGGTGTCAGTGCTACCAACACCATGGCCAGGGTTCAGTTCCCAGTGCTGACCATAAGGGTAAATAATAATAATAAAACCAGTAGCCACATGGGTGACACATGTCTACCATCTCAGCACTCAGGAAGTGGAGGCTGAGGATGGAGTTCAAGCTCTGTCTGGGCTATCCCAAAAATGTAAAACAAAACAAAACAAACAAACAAACAAAACAGTAAATGAGTAAGTAAGTAAGAATGAAAGACAATACTGAAAATCATACATATCTTTATACTATCCCCTGGTTTTGGTAAAGAAAAATTCCCTTTTGAACCTGGGGCTGAGATAGGTTTCACTTAATAGAAGATACTACGCTGGTGAGCCAGGATGACCAGTAGTTCAAAGCCAGCCACATCCTAAGTTTGAGGCCAGCCTGGGCTGCAGGAGACTCTATTGTATCACCCCTCCAAAATAGTAAGGGTGTTAGGCTCTATTAAATCCTTTAAAAATGGCTCACATGGGGCTGTATATTTAATATGAGATCTGTTTTTTTTGGTTGCTGTCACACTATTTTTCTGACTGTCAGACATCAAGATGTGAGTGGAAACCATGTGGACTCTCACCCTTGAAGGACAGATAACAGGGCTGGCAGGCTTTATTCCTGGATGGCAGGAAGGAGTAACATACGAAGGGGCTGGGAAGAAAACTTGGGAGAATGATAGGTGTTGAGGACAGTGAGCCTAAGCTGTTGTGTATCAGGAGGCTTTGTGGTTTTCACTACTTATTTATTACTTACCTGGGGGAGTGCATGAGTGCGCATGTGCATGCGTTGGTGTGTGTGTGTGTGTGTATGCTTCTTTGCATTTCATCTTAGTGGGTTTATGGCTGGTGTTGCTGGTTTTTCATTTGTCTTTGTGGAATTTAAGCTGTAGATGGCCAGTAGGCTGTTGTGTTCTGGAGTGAGGAGGGTGAGTGCTGATGAAACTTAACTGTTCGAAGGAAATGGGAGGAGAAAGCAAGCAATCAAAGCATATGACAGTGCACTGATGGAAATACTCCTGAGATCAAGATAAGGAGAACACACACGTGTACATACACCACACTTCACTGCATCCCTAGGAGAAAGGGCTTGATAAAGATGCACACACTGACAGTTCTAGTACAGGCAAGCTTCCAAATACTGGGCAGTCATTGTCCATATCTGTCACAGACAGCGTACACAGAGCAACTTATGTTCGATGGTTGTGGAATTAAGTATTCATTGGCTGTCACGGAGCATGTAGTGTCCTAGACTGTTAGAACACAAGCAATCTAACACATTCTGGGCCTTCATTCTGCATTCTGGTCTGCTGTTTAGTATGTACTAGACTGTTGGGTAGATACAGAGTAATGTAAAATGTCTCTGCCAATAGCCATCTACTTACTATGGCTCATAGAAAACTATCTTAGCAGATATTGAGCAGTTATAGCTCATGCTGATGATTGTCAGAGAGCATCCAGGCTCCTAGATTCTGAACCAGCACAGATGCTTGTCATTACATGTGTCTTCTGATATATGCTGGGTTGTTGGAGCAGATGGGTGGCTGTCATGGTTGGTATGTGAGGCTGACCCTCTCTGGTCCTCCATGGTGCTGAACAGCTATCAGATTACAAGACCTGATTCCTATGCTGTCAACAATGTAATGGTGTTCATTTTATACTGCATGCAGATTGATTCATGGGAGCATGGGATGGGCTATCGCATCCAGACACCTAACAAGCTGCTAAACAAGTTTCTTACTTTGTGCCCTGGTAATGTATACCCCTAGGTATATTATATTACAATGTGGAAGAGCTAGTACTACTTTTAGTTCAAGCAGAATTATGAGGTGCATACCTAAAATTTTCTCCATTTTAAGGAAGCACTTACAGCTGAACAATTATATTCCTCTCCCCAGGGCCCACAAGGATCTTTGGCTTTCATTTCTCTTTCATTTATTTCACTTTATAATTCTTTCATTTATCCACACAGATGGCAGGAAACATATTTTGTTTCCCTAACAGATAATTCTGTTTCCTACTCAGAGAGTTCACTGTGTTTACAACCATACATTGCAATATTTATCTTTCACTTCTCATGACTAAATATATTTGTAGTACTTTTTATGATTGATAATATTTAATAGTTTTAATTGTCAAAATAAATTAATAAAATATGCTCTATGTATAGAAACTAAAATATAAGATAAATATTTATGAATAATGTAATAATATAATATCATTTGGTCTGTATGACAGAAATTTTTTATGAACTCCAATGTAATGCAATGAAGCAGATAATACAAATTCTTCTACATCTGCCAGGGCTCCAACAACCGGGCTTCCCATTTCTGTGAGCAAAAACACCCGACATGCTGAAGTGTGCCTGCTGCTCTCCCACCTCTATCTCAGTGGCTAAAGTCTAAGTTTTAAAAATAAGCACAGCTGGGGACACCAGATATACTTACACAGAAGGAGGAAATGGGACGCCAATCTCTCAGTTACAAAAATCAATTCAAAATGGATCAAAGACTCAAATAAATGTAAGACCTGAAACCATGAAACTAGACAAATAAGCATGGTGACGATGCTTCAGGACATTGGTATGGGATTTCCTGGATAAGACCCCAAAAAGCACGGACACCAAACCCCAAAATAGAGACGTGAGATTACACCAAACTAAAATGTTGGTGTACAGCCAAGGAAACAACCGTAGCAGCGACAACTCATAGGTTGGGAGGGAATATTGTAAGCTCCTCCTCAGAAGAGGAGATGATAAAATATCTATGGAATACAAACAACTCAACAATGAAAAACAAACAAACAAACAAACAAAAAAACAAGTAAATGATCTGAATAAACATATCCCAAATGAAGAAAAAAGACTAGCAAGGTGGCTCAATGGATAAAAGTGCTCGCTGCCAAGCCTGAGGACCTGAGTTCAATTCCCCAAGTCCACATAGTAGAATAAGGGAACCAACTCTCACAAGTAGTCTTTTGACCTCCACCCATGGGCCATGGCATGTGCATATTCACAAATACCAATGCCCCTCCCTTTAAACATGTATATCTTCCATGAATCCATATGAAGCTCTTAGGCTCACAATTTAAGACTTATCTCACATATCTTTCCTTAGGAGTAGTTTCTTTTGTTTTTAATGTTCTGCTCAGTCAACTTCAATGAGTCTGATAGCTAAACTAACTTTCTCCCAGGAATTTTAGCATAGTTCCTCATTGTTTTCTGGGAGTATGTCCTGCCAATTTCCCTAATGCCACCCAATAATGTTCCTTACAGCAGAAGGTTCTACCTTAGAATTACAAGACAATAACAATAGGGGCCACCTCTCATTTTTCTCCTTTACATTGGAACAGCCCCACCACCCTTGGAGTTCATGCCTTTCAAAGATGACAGATCAGTTATTCTGCAGTACGACTGTCTGCTTTAGTGCATCTAGTGTCTTGTTGTGACCAAGCTTGAGTGATAGGACTTGGCAAATATGCCACATTTAGTAGAGGGACATCCTGGCTTGGGTCAGCAATTTATATTTGATAGGGATAGTTGATCTTAGTGAGGGTACTGCAAACACCCTCTTGCATGCTTTCAGTATGGTTTAAATGTGTCTCCCTAAGGTTAGTGTGCTGAAAGCTTGGCTAGCCTTCAGTGTGACAGTGCTGGAAGTTGGTGTGGAAACCTTAAGAGGTAGGCCTGCTGTGAGGGCTCTGAGAGTGACCCCAAAAGGGACTATTAAGACTCTTGAAGGGGGCTGGGCATGGTGGAGCATGCCTTTAATCCCAGCACTTAGGAGGCAGAAGCAGGCAGATTTCTGAGTTTGAGGCCAGCCTGGTCTACAGAGTGAGTTCCAGGACAGCCAGGGCTACAGAGAAACCCTGTCTCAAAAAACAAAAAAAACCAAACAACAAACAAAAAGACTCTTGAAGAGCTGGAGAGATGGCTCAGTGATTAAGAGCACTAACTGCTCCTCCAGAAGTCCTGAGTTCAATTCCCAGTAACCACATGGTGGCTCACAACCATCTGTAACAGGATCTGGTACCCTCTTCTGGCATGACTGAAGAGAACAACAGTGTAGTCATATACATTAAATAAATAAATAAATAAATCTTAAAAAAAAAGACTCTTGAAGAATTTTCTGGTTGCTCTCAAGAAAGAACAGGAGGAGGGGTCATGCTGCAAATGGGAAACACAGAGTCTCTTTTCTGGGTCCTTAGTCTTTCAGATAAAAGAATTTGAAAATGGGCTCGTGTGGGGGCTATGTGGGGGCAGTAATTTAGGCAGGAGTCAGAGTTCCAGGAGCATGAGGGAACGCCTACTATGTCATGTAGGTGAATTATGACCATTCCAGGGTTCAGACCTCAGCTCAACTGGAGACCAGCCTGTCTGTGTATAGCCCAATGGGTTATAGAAATGGAGAAAACCACAAGGCTGGAAAGGATCTAGAGGAGGGAAAGAGAGAGGAATGTGTGCTTTCTGAGATAGATATCAGTAAAATGAATAGTTTCAGCAATGGACATCTGTGAGCAGCTGCATGTGATGACATGAGGGGAGGGGAATCTTCAGAGAGTGAGCCGGAATGTCCAGAGTATCAGGGTAAGCAGGTTTAGGATTTGAACCCAAGTCTAACAAGGAGAGAGAGGGAGGGAGAGAGGGAGGGAGGGAGAGAGAGAGAGAGAGAGAGAGAGAGAGAGAGAGAGGGAGAGAGAGAATTTAGAATTCAGAAAGAGGGCAGGCATAGCAGAGGGGGGGTCTACTTTTTTTTTTTTTTTTTTTTTTTTTTGATTTTTCAAGACAGGGTTTCTCTGTATAGCCCTGGCTGCCCTGGAACTCACTTTGTAGACCAGGCTGGCCTCAAACTCAGAAATCCGCCTGCCTCTGCCTCCCAAGAGTTGGGATTAAAGGCATGCACCACCACGCCCAGCTCAGAGGGGTCTGCTAACAACAGAACTAGAGGTCGGCTTGGGCTTCTGCTGTCCACAAGTACATCAAAGCTGTAGTTATTCTTCCTATATTCTTAATATGTCTTCATGTTGTTCATGTTTCTTGAAGTTATAACTTTTAAAAGGTGTCCCCTGTTGGGAGGCAGAGGCAGGTGGATTTCTGAGTTCGAGGCCAGCCTGGTCTACAAAGTGAGTTCCAGGACAGCCAGAACTATACAGAGAAACCCTGTCTCGAAAAACCAAAAAAAAAAAAAAAAAGGTGTCCCCTGTCCAGGTGATTGACAGGCCCATTGAATTAACTTTTCAGGAAAGTGGCTATATTATGTTTTTACAACCTTATAATTTCTGGATAGTTTAGATAGACAGTCACATCTCTACCCAAGACCAGGGGTACAACTCAGATCTCTTTCTCTCTCTCTCTCTCTCTCTCTCTCTCTCTCTCTGAAATTAAAAAGCATGCAACAGTACAGATAAAAAAGAATTAAAGAAAGAAAGACGAATCTGAAAATTTCTCAACCAGACGGTTCTAAATTTGCAACTATCTTCCTGTCTCTGCCATCTGAGTGCTTGGGACTACACGTATGCATTGCCTTGCTGAGCTAAAACAGTCATTTATTAACAGAACCCTTTTATGGGTCTTGCTGAAGTCTGTTACCTCCCTCTTCCTCCCTTCCTTCCAGTATTTGAAATCTTTAGAAGGACAGTTGTAGCACTATCTCCCTACTTTCACATGGCATTTCAAGGACTATGGAGGGCAGTTGTGACACCTTCTCTTTAGTAAAGTTACTATGTTACCAAAGATAGCGGAGATGGAAGCCAAGGCTTCCTATGAATGAGGGGCTCATCCTCAACCATCTGAAATCTTGCTAATGCCTGACCAGCTGTCTAACAGTGCCACACATGTTCGATTAACTCATTCTACAGTTTATTTTGAAGCACATTCTATAGCAAACAAATTCTTAACCGAATGAAAAGTAATTTCTTCCTCATTTAAAAACCTAAGGCAATTATTCCTGGTAGGTAACTATTAATAGCAACCATTTAAGGTCACAGGACCTAGTGCTTCTGGTTTCAGCTTCTTCTAGGCCTTAGTCCTGCAGAATTCATGTCAAAGGTGCATAAAGAGCAGCTGTGGTATCTTTCCCAAGGTCCCAGGATGACCCCACTTCAGACTCTATGTGTGAGCTGTGGGTTGCCACCTGAACTTCTGACTGCCTGGCTGTAAATGGTTTCCCTGGCTCCGTCAGTTTTGGTAATTTAGTGTAATCTCTCACAGAACTCAGGAAAGGCTTTCATTGCCATAACTCAGGAGCTGACAGAGGAAAGGCTTCAGAGGGCAGGGCATGGAAGGATGGGAGTGGCTTCCAAGTCACTTTTCCTTTCTTTTCTTTTCTTTTTTTTTTTTTTTTTTAAGATTTATTTATTATTTTATCTAAGTACACTGTAGCTGTCTTCAGATGCACCAGAAGAGGGCGTCAGATCTCATTACAGATGGTTGTGAGCTACCATGTGGTTGCGGGAATTTGAACTCAGGACCTTTGAAAGAGCAGTTGGTGCTCTTAACCACTGAGCCATCTCTCCAGCCCGTCACTTTTCAAATAAAGGGTTGCTGAATACTGTCCCTAGGGATGCTGATGGAGGCCTTTGGCATGAGTGGTGAGCTGACTGGCTATTGGAGATCACCAAAATCTCTCATCTCTAAGGCCCCATGAAAGGCTCCAACTCCAACGCCTCATCTTAATCAAACTGCACCTTGTCCCAGAGCTATCCATGCAGGGTCTTCTCATCTTGATGATCCCATTAATATAAAAGAGACAAGCCCTTAGATGAGATGATTCCAAGGTTTTATATGACGTCTGTATATATGTATGCATACAGGTATTTAGTGTGTGGGTATGGTATGCATGTGGTAGTTAGAGGATAACTTGTGGGAGTCAGTACTCTCCTTCAAACATATGAGTTCTGAGGGTCAAACTCTAGCTTGGTGGCAAATGCCTTTACTCCACTGAGCTATCTCACTGTCCCCGGATCTAAGTGCCAGTAACCCAAGTCAGAGACCAAATACTGCCATTATTATAAAGTGGAAGTTTGTTTCATTCCTACCTAGTTCATCTCGGAAAAGACACATATGATTTGAGCTCACATTCCTTTGATCTATGGCCATATCTAAGTGCTATTGGTTCTGAGCATCACAGAATAGGTGTGGGATGAGCCAAGAGAGATAGTAGGGGTGACAGACAGTTGAAAGCCTCAGCCTCACTGCTTTGACACAGCCTTTCAGAATGCAGCTTTGCCTCAGTAGACTGGTTTCTCTGACTCTTACCTCTGGCTCCCCACAATGGCTAGAGATGGGTTACAACCCTACACAAATCATTCTGTTTTCAATTTCCTTGGATAGCGATCAAGAAGAGTCAAGGCACACTATTCTGCAGCAAAGTGAAGAGACCAGGCAATAGACTAGGCCTGCTATATAATAGTTTTTGCAAGATGAGCTGTGTATCTATGTAAAAGGTGACCCCTTACTTTGCATACTAGACAACCCAGGCAGATGCATGTGACAGCTCTGCTGCATCGGAAAGGAGAGAGCATGGGTCATATGCATGGGAGTTATAAAAAAGAAAACCTCCCTGTATCCTCAGAGAATTTAGAGGACAAACATTCTTTGAATCAAAACATCAATGAAAGATTAACAGATCAAAAGGAGATAAGCCAAGGAGGAAGCAAGGGTCATGCCCCAGGAGGTTGATTAAGCCAGCAGAGTCCACAATTTATTTGAAGGCATAAATCTGCAATAATAAGAACCTGTTATAAAGAATGATAATCACAGGAACCTTACCCAGCAGATGTGAAAATCTCCATCAACTTTGAACAATAAGATGCTGGTGTGAAGAGGAGGACAGATCAATAGGAACAGAAAGGGTACTCCGAAATGGGTCCAAGTGCAAATATTATTTTAGTATTAAGTCAGTGGTATTTAAAGTCCATGAAGAATGACTCTTATAAAGTAGCTCTGACTATTTGCCTATTTTGGAGATGATGAAGGTGAATCTCTATAGCATATGAAATATGAACCTTATATGGCTTGATAGTCCAAAAGAAGAATCTGCAACTGTCCTAAGGCAGGATAGAAGGGATCAAAAGAGCCTTCTTTTCCCACCGCAGGGCATGGCATAAGTCTGTGAGGTAGTAAGGAAGATGCAAGCCTAGAGGTTCTCAACTGCTTAAACAACCAAAGCTACAGCATAAATGGTAACAGGAAGAAGCAGTCCACCTGACAGAGTGACAAGTGACAAGCTTGACAAGTGACAACTCTTGTAGTTATCCACACCCCCTGCACCCCAGAGTGAAGTCAGATTACTGTTGTCTGCACTGAACATTGTGGAGACTGGGGTTCTTGAGGGTTAACACAATTTCGCCAAGGCTAACCCTATCCCGTCCCGCGGGATTCAGTTATTCGTGGGTGCGAGGGGGACCGCGAACCTGGAAGGAAATGGGAATAAAAGAAAGAAAGTCGGAGGACCAAGTAGATATATCAACCTATCAAGGTCTCGTTTATTAAGCTGAGGTACCTTCTTTTTAAAGCATACATCGCGGGGAATATGGGGGGGTCGAGGGAGAATTATACAAAGAACAAAGAAGTGGGCATCTGCTGACATGGGGGCCGAAGTCAGGCGCCAGGCAGCGGGCACTCTGGATCTTATCTCTGGAACATCGATCCTCCTTGACAGCCTTGGGGGTCAGGCTGGGCTCGGGCGTAACTCATGTCCTTGGATGGCATGGGAACTCAGGAAGAGATAGAGAAGAGGGTACTATAATTCAGCTTTTACAGCCTCAGGTGCCAAGAAAGGAATAGGGAGGAAGGGGGGTGATAACCAGCTCTTAGTACAAGGCCATTTGGCCTGTTAGGGAGAGTGTGAAGGGCTCACTTTCTCACGGGATGGTCTCTGACATAACCCAAATAAACTTATAGTTCATTCCTGTAGTCTCAGTTATGCAGGACGCCCCAGGACTGAAGGTCGGATGAAGCAGTTTAGCGAGATCACATCTTGTGAGATTTTTGTGACAAAATATATGTAAGAGTACTTGAACCACTGTTCCAAAGTTCACTTAGGAAGTATATTACATCGCCTCCTGAATGTACAAAGATCTGGAGGGGCATTCACATCATCAATTATTCAATATAATATCTGCAGTGCCTGAGGAACACCCACATGTGATTCAGAAAGACTAACTCAATAGGAAAGTAGATACAAACAGAAAATTAATAAAATATACATGACTAATATAAAGTTCTAAATTCTATGGCAGATAAAGAGATGCAAATGAAATGAAAATCAGATAGGTTTTCAAAACATATCTTGCTTGGCAGTGGGGTGGAGAGTGGGCATTGCTTGGCATGGTGGGAACATGCCCTGGTACATATGTAGACACTTTCAAAATGTTGGCAGTCATTTTAAATATATACTTAGGGTCCCATATTTTAGATCTGGGAATATAGCCTGGAGAAACATTGTACTTTGAAACATTTCTGTGCTATTTCTTCATTACACTTATTCATTGCCACAGAAAACTGGGTTGATCCAAATGTATGCTATTGGAATGTAGTTAAATAAAAGATGCTACGAACACAAACTGGGGACTGTGTAGTTCTTAAAGTAGCCTTAGACTTCTTAAAGCCAAAAGTCTTATTTGGGTCCCAGGATGTAGCTCAAATAAGGGGGCCTGTAATCATCAGAGTGTGAAAATGAAAGACAGAAGATCCAGAATTTAGAGATGATAGAAGGAGCAATGACTCTCAAATACTGGCTGCTGAGGGTACTGGGCAGGGGACCAGAAATGGAACCACAGGAGGGAGTTATCTTCAGAAACTGTTGCAGCTGTGGTGACTGGCAAGCCCTTGGTCTACTGAGGGATCTGGCAGGCTGCAGGTATAACATGAAGTTGCAGTTTGTACTGGCTAATTTTCTCTTTGTTGTGACAAAGTACCCAACAAGAGCAATTTAAGGAAGGAAGTTTTGGGTTTTGTTTGTTTGTTTGTTTTGTTTTCTCACTGTTTAAAGGCACAGCCTGTCATGGTGGCAAGGGTGCATAGCAATGGGTCATGTTGCATCTGTAGTCAGGAAAGATAGATAAAAATTGATGCCTAGCTCATTTTCTCCATTTTATTCAGTCTGGTACCCCAGCCCACATGATGGTGTTACTGACATATAGGGAATTAATGTAGAAATGCCCTTACAGTCATGCCTTGAGGTTTTTCCTCATAGGTGATTCTAGCTCCTGTCAAGTTGACCACGAATGACCATCATGCAATTCAAGTCTGAAGGCAGTGTGTGAGCAGAATTCTTCCTACCTCCAGGCAGACCACACTGTGATCTGAAATTGGCTTTACTCAAAGTCTATTGATTTAAATGTTAATATCACCTTCAAATACTTTCTCAGAATTGTCAAATAGCATTTGATCAAATATCTAGACAGTACAGCCATAAAATACTCCTTTGTAAAATTAATCATCATGAGCAGTACATAAATTGTCATTGAAAAGCATCTTTGACATGTATACAAACCGGAATGCTATTATGCTCTATGACCAGCAATCTATCCTTTGCTGAATTGTTAACAGAAAGCATATGTGTTATTTCCAAAAGATATGCACACAAGAGCTATAACTTCTAGGCTAAGGTATCCTTCTCACTCTCAGAGCTGTAGTTTTTGCTTAACAGAGGTAAGGCCCTGGGTTCAATCCCTAGAAATCAAAAAAAAGAAAGAAAGAAAGAAAGAGAGAGAGAGAGAGAGAGAGAGAGAGAGAGAGGAAGGAAGGGAGAGAGAGAGAGAGAGAGAGAGAGAGAGAGAGAGAGAGAGAGAGAGAGAGAGAGAGAGAGAAAGTAAGAAAGGGCTGGGCGTGGTGGCACATGCCTTTAATCCCAGCACTCGGGAGGCAGAGGCAGGCAGATTTCTGAGTTCAAGGCCAGCCTGGTCTACAAAATGAGTTCCAGGACAGCCAGGGCTATACAGAGAAACCCTGTCTCGAACCCCCCCCCCCCAAAAAAAAAAGAAAGGAAGGAAGGAAGGAAGGAAGGAAGGAAGGAAGAAAAGAAACAATAACAACAAACACTTAACAAATGACACTTGCAACCTAGAAACCACTCTAAAGACCTTGAAAAGTCACTGGATACATGTGCTGAGATGTAATCACACAATAAAACACCAGACAACACTGACAAACAATGCCAACTCTATGCAGCAGATTGGACTATCTTAGGTATGTGTTCCTAAAAAAGTTAAAAAAAAAAAAAAAAAAAAGAAAAGAAAAAAAAGAAGCCAGACACAAAAGTGATACCTTGACATAGTAGTTGTCATTCCAGTTTTTTAAAAGACACAAAGCTGGCCACACTAATCATTTTTATTAGAAGGCTATAGTTAAAGTAAGAGTATAGAAATTAAAGGAAGATTATGGGAACATGTGAAGGCCCTTCACACAAGAGTTGGCTGCAGCCTCTACTAGCTGAGAATCCAGAATTACCATACAATTAATAACATTTACTTAAAGCTTTTCCTCGGTTGTAAACCTACAAGTTCTAAGAATTTCACCAGAAACCTGTATTTATGGTAAAAAACAAAACAAAACAATAACAAAGTATTCTAGTCACCTTGTGGAAACCTAGTAGCTCCCAGGTTTATCTTATCAGATTGTAACACCATGCAAGGCATTTTTCTTTATAATCTCATGTAGTGAAAAAGAAGAGAAAGAGATGGGGAGAAGAAAGGACTTCTTAGCAGCTCTTTGAGAAGCAACTTGGAGCCACTAAAATAACACACAGACAATGCTTAGCTGCTTAAGAGCAACTCGCTCTTAGAAATGTCCACACCTTTACTCCCGTGTGTCTTTCCTTCCAAGCACTACTTGAGAAGTGGAGATGAGGAATCTCTGGAGCATTTTGGGAGCCACAGCAGCCAAAATATCAAGCTCCATGTTAAATGAGTATATAAGAGGAAGAGTGATTGAGGATGATGCTCAGTGCTGACCCTCAGTCTCCACACACATGCACTTGTATCAGCGCGCGCGCGCACGCGTGCGCGCGCACACACACACACACACACACACACACACACACACACAATGAACCTGCTCACATGAACATGAACATATAACATACATATGGAAAAACAGGTTCTTAATAAACTCTGACTTTGTTTTATACTAGTTTGCCCTGACATTCTTTTCTACACGGAAGCCAAGGAACTGATTTTATTTGAGGTCCCTAAAAATTAGTGGAACTCCTCAGGCTTCTATCTATGGTCAACAGTATAGAGCTGTGTGTCAGTCCCTGCCACTGTGACTAGGGTAGAGACTAGAAAGGGACATTAATGCGGTCTCCTGGAAAGTCCCAGGTTCCTGTTATCATTTAATCTTGGAACTAGTTGACCAATTATGCTCAGTTTATGGAAAGTTGTTGAGATATACAACTGTGGTATGCACATTTTATACATGTAAGCAATACTTCTACAAAGCATAAAATATTTGGTTGTAGAACAACTTTTGTCATTTGGTCCTGTAACTCAGACTGGTCTAGAATTTGTTATGTAGCTAAGCATGGGCCTTGAACTGTTGGTCTTCCTGCCTCTACCTCCTAAGGACTAGAATTATATGTGTGTGTCCCCATATCCAACTCAATATAAACTTTGTAATATATTTCACTATCCATCTGTGCTAGTAAAATGGTAGATACAAGTGTTGAGGTTTTGACATTAGCAACCATCAAATTGTTGACAATTTGATTGCTAACAGTGGAACATGGTTGTAAGGACTTAGAAAAGTAACCAAAGCATGTTAACCTATTTTTACAGCTCTGTATTATTTGATTTTTTTCAAAACATGGTGCATGTATTGGTTTTATCTTTCTTTAGACAGAAAGGGTGAACATGCTTTGAAACATCTACGTATTCAGAAGTAGGCATAGAACCTACTGTTGCAATTTTATATAGCCTGCATTCTAAAACTTCCATTTTTTCATCCAACAATCTCTTTCTGGTCAATAGAGTATATTTTTAAAAGCAATAAAAATTTCATACATCATAACTTCTATTGCCAGTCCATTATTGATAGACATTAAGATTTTTTCACACACTTTCAATGTTGCAAAGCAAATGTACTTCCTGATGGTCAATTCCCTGGAGTGTGAGGCAGAAGGTGGTCCCTTGCATCTTTAGATTGCAACAGCATTCCTTGAGGCCATCTGGCTGGTTCATACCCTCTAGAGTTTTAAGTAAGATGGCTTGCCACCCTCTCATAAGCTCCTATTTTGGGTTCATCAGTAATTTTAAACTTTTGGCAATTTGTTGTCGGGGGGACTCTTCATGTTTTACCAGCATTTCTTTGATCATTCGTGAGACCAAACACTTTTCATATGCCTTATATTTCTTTGTTGATTTACCTCAGAGTATTCTGTCCGTTTTTCCATTAAAACATCTAACATTTTACTTATTGATTTTTAAAAGCTCTCTATTTATCTGGGATATTGATTCTTTGTCTTCATTTTACTGCAAATAGTTTTCCAATTTGTCTTCTACCTTTCAACATTTTACAATGTTTATTTTTGTACAGAACTTTCATTTTTGAAAAAAGTAGTTAAATTTACCAGTCTTTTCTCATGTTTTCTGAGTCTTAAGACAAACTTGAAAGATCTTCCTCACCCAAGACTATACTATGTAGCAATGAGTTACTTTTTCAGTTTCAACAGGAATTAATTTTTGTATGCAGTAGTTACAGATTCTTTTATTTTCTTTAAAAGGCTAATTATCTTATCTTCATAATTATTGTCATCCCTACCAACTAAAGACATTACTTCTCCAAGATACACAAGCACCATATAACTTGGTTCTGATCCTGGAGTTACAGTTTTTTAATTATTCTTTCTGGTTTCCACCAGTGATGCAGTTTTTGTTGCTTTTACTGTATAATGCAGGTTCATATGTGCTAAAGACAAGCCAACCTTTGCCCTCAGTAGTTTTTAGTATTTTCACCTGAATACTTTTATAATTGTTTTGTGGAGTTGAAAAGACTTTCTATTAGAATTTAATGGCATGGCACTGAGTGAACAAAACAGATGCAGGATTTAATCTCTCCTCTGCTTTTCTCTCTCAAGACAGGCCTCATTGCTATCCCAGTCTTGCTTTGAACTCAAGGTAATTCTACCTCCATTTCCTAAATGTTGGGATTACAGGCATAGGCAACAATGCCCGGCTAAGAAGGACATGGATTTTGCTTGTCGAGAGAGAGTCTTGCTGTATGTTCCTGGTTGACTTGATACTCTGTGTAGCATGGATTGGACTTGAGCTTGTGACAATGACCCTTCCTCAGCTTCTCAAGTGCTAGATTACAAGTGTGCTCTACTATGTCCCAGTTTGGTCTCTTTCTTGTATAAATCTATCTTAAAACAATATTAAAATTAATATGAATATGAGATGGCTCAGTGGGAAAAGGTAATTACTACAAAAGCCACACAGCTTGAGTTCATTCCCAGACCTCTCACTACAGTTGAAGGAGAGAACCCACCGCACAGATTTGTCCTCTATACGTGCACCATGGCATGTGAGTCTCCACCACCTACATTACACATTACACAGTAATAATAAATAAACTTAAAGCAAATAAAAAGACAATCTTGGCATATTTATTTGTGTTTTGGTGGTTTGATAATTTTATAAGGTACACTATTCATACTATGGCCAGTTGGTTATATTGTAGGTGTAATAGCAAACTAGGCTTTTTTCTGTGATGCTTTCCAATTGCTTCTTACTGACACATAGAAGATGTATTATTTAAGTCACAGTTAATTCTGCAACCAGTTATTCCATTCATTCTTTATTAGATTCCTCAGGTCTTATTGGTCCACACATATTCATTTTATTTCATTATCTTGTGCAGTAAGGCTTACAATTATGGCGTTTGTCTCTTTCCTGCCCTCAAGAACTTTATCATTACCACGTGGGAACTTTAGGCTATTTTCATTGCCTGGTTATTGTGTGTAATAGTACCTGAAAAAAAAAATAAATTTTTATGGTAAATGTATAGCAATGAATGCTAATTATCTAATTCCAGTCTCATGTGGCTTGTATCACTCAAAAACATCCATCTACTTATCTGCTAATCTACCTTTCTACCTATCTTTCCCCCAAAGAATACATGAGATTGAAGACCAGGAAGTAAAGGTGGGAAGCCCTTTCCTCTTCTGCCGTAAGATCTGTTCTGGTAACTACATTTTCCCAAGGTCTCCCTTGCCTCTCTGGGGCTATGGCTCATTAGAGCATCCTGCTCATTCTAGCGCCAGGTGTTTTCCCACCTCTCCTTCTAATTCCTTCGTGAAACCCTCTGGAGGAAAAATTACTTGAATGTTCCATCTGTCCACTTGTAGGACTCAGCTGTGACAGTCAGCAGCTGCAGCACTGCCTTTACCAGCCTGCTTTGACGAATAATTTATTGGAGGAAAGTTCAGTATGATGCCTCTCACTCCTTCTTACCAGTTGTGTGTGTGTGTGTGTGTGTGTGTGTGTGTGAAAGAGAGAGAGAGAGTTGTGTATGTGCATGCATGTATACATGTTCACATATATGTAGGTGCATATGTGTGTGCAGCTAAGTATGCATACGTGTGCATATGCTCGTGGAGGCCAGAGGTGGACATTGAGTATCTTCTTCAATTGCTCTCCACCTTATAAATTAAGACAGGGTCTGTCACCTAAACCCAGAGCTCATCGAGTTGACACACTTGCTCTGGGAATCCCCTATCCCTGTCTTTTCTGTGTTAGGACTACAACTGGCCCTCATTCCCAAGTGGGACTACATGGGTTCTGTTGTCCAAACTCCAATCCTCATGTCTGCATCACGGGTGAGTTTCTTCTGCAGTGCTAATCTTCCCAGCCCCATCCAAGTTTTAAAGTTAAATATTTTGCCACCAATAACCAGAAACTTTTAACATCTCTGTGTTTTAATTTTTATCAGAATGTGAGGGGGACCCTGAGTGCATCAGTAGTAACTTAAGGATGAGCAGAACTCCAGCTGAGTCAGGACCATGGGAGGCATAGTACCTCTACAGGTAACTCTCCACCTCCACCTCTGAGAGAAGATGTAGCATCGTATCCCTGGAACAGTTTAAGTCCCCCCTTCCATGTAGAATCAACTGATCTTCAAATGCTGATGGTAAAGGAAGTGCTTTCCTTTTAAATGAGCTCTTCAGTCCCTCTAGCCACATTTCAAGAATTGAATCTTCACACATAGCCAATGCTACTGTTCTAGGGGACATAGTGTAAGGCATTTCTGTTTTCACAGAAAGACACATTGTAGAAATAATTATATAATAGTATAGAATTGGATCTGCAGCTACAGATGGAGCTCAGTGGTAGAACGACTAACCACCATGCACATGGCCAAGGGTTCAATCTCCAGCAGTGAAAGAATGGAAAGGTATAGGCTGTCCCCTGAAGCATCATGGATCATAGCTAGAGGACTGAGGGCAGTGTGATTTCTCATTTGAAAGGGTATCAATGATAGATTTACTACTTTATAATGTAATCATTTATCAAGAATAATGCTGCTTGCTGTGTTGCCATATCTTAAGGTCCCAACACTCTGAAGGATGAAGCAGGAAAATCCTAAGTTCAGAGACATCCTGGGCTACCCAATGAGATTCTTTAAAAAAAAAGTTATATAGTTCTGTATGTATTATCATACAATAAATGAGTTATAGAAAATTTGCATATTATTCTGTGACACATTAAGTAAAATATTTTGAGTTTTATAGTATACATGTTATATAATTTGTATTTGTTTATCTTGTATATTACATATTTTTAGTATAGATGTTTTAGGACAAAGTCTATCAGTGATAGTTCTCGGGAACAGATGTAAGGTGTGGTGACTTGCACAGGAAACACTAATTTCTTTACAAAAATTGTGAGTCTGATTTATTTTTATTTTTATTTTTTTATTTTTTGTTTTTTCAAAACAGGGTTTCTCTGTATCGCCCTGGCTGTCCTCGAACTCAGAAATCTGCCTGCCTCTGCCTCCTGGGTGCTGGGATTAAAGGCGTGCACCACCATGCCTGGCTGTGAGTCTGATTTTTTAATCTAAATTTTATGGAACATAAAAATATGGAAAACGACACTGAATAATAAAATAAACATAATGTGTCTAGTACCTAGAATTAATGAATGTTAGCCTTTGAAACTTTATTCACAATTTCTGTGTGCGCCCCACAGAATCTCACCTGAGCCATCTGTGCGACTATGGGTTTGGAGCTGTCACCAGGGCCTGGTGGGCACAGTAGCTGCTTGGATCCTTTCAACAAATCCTAGTCTAGCACTGTTTTAATAGAATTAATAGAGCAAGCACAAAGAATTGGTCTGTCTTTGGCCAAAACATTCTTCTACAGCATATGCTTGTTTCTTTGTTTGCATTTGAACTTGGCTTTTTACATACATTTTACATACTTAGGTAGTTAAATGTGTTAATATTTTCCTCTAAGGTTTGTGCTCTTAAGACATCATGGAGGAGGGAGTGGGGAGGTCTGGTGGGGTGGGAACATCCTCTTGGAGGCGGGGGAGGGGGGAGAAAGGATGGGATATGGAGGGGGATAAGGACTGGACTGTCGTGGTGGTGTACGCCTTTAATCCCAGCACTCGGGAGGCAGAGGCAGGCGGATTTCTGAGTTCGAGGCCAGCCTGGTCTACAAAGTGAGTTTCAGAACAGCCAGGGCTATACAGAGAAACCCTGTCTCGAAACAACAACAAAAACAAAAACAAAAACAAAAGAAAAAAAAAGACTGGACTGTAAAAACAGATTAAATAATAATAATAATACTGACATCATGGAGGAAGGTTTAAGAGACCCCATTTGGGTTTGATGCTAGCTCTATACACCTTTGTAAGACAAGGTTGTAGGAATATGCACATGGCTATCCTCTTATGAAGATTCTTCAATGGATGCTCTATTGTGTTTCTAGTGACATCAACTGGGATGTGTAACACACACACACAAACACACACACACACACACACACACACACACACACACACACACACACACAGTGCATCCATAAATATAACTACATCTAACAGAACATTGTATCTGTAACTTTATAATGAAAAAAATCAATCTGTCCTTATTTATTGTTCTTCCATCACTATATATCAGAGACCCCAGTCTCTGCCACTGTCAGCTTGTTATCAGCTTAAAGACTATCTTGTGTATATCATAGTGAGGATGTAAGCATTAGTGGGTATTGTGTTTGATAACTTTTAGATTCTCTCTAATATTAACTAACAGCTAGGGTTTGGGATAGGGATTGTGCCTCAGAGATAGATAGGGATAGTGCTTGCCTAGCGTGTACAACCCTCTGTATTTGACCCTCAGCACCACAAAAATAACTAAATGAATAAATAAATAACAAATTATCGAAGCACAATTTGACTTGAAGAGTTGAGGTTTACATAAATTTGATAAAATGGAAGGAAGCAGAAAGAGAAGACTATGATGTCCCCTCTCATGTTTATTTTTTGGCCACAGGGTAGGAGAGGTTTGACAGTGTTCAAGGGCGGGACTTGTTTCTGATGTTTTGTAGGAGATATGCACTGCCTTAGCCCTCAGGACATGATGATGTGCTTGCAGCTCAGCTCCTGCTGGAGAGCAGGCACGTCTGCCTCCATATAGGAGGTGATGGGCGGGGATTGACGATCGTTGACGCTGGTCAACACTCATTGTCTCCTTGGTGGTTGTAAGATTCAGACATTGCAATCATTCCATTTTCAGAGTTTCCAACCCACTTTTGTCTTTAGGAGGAGGTTGGTTTTTTTTTTAAACCAAATTAGGCAAATTTATTATTAATCATCCAGCACTTTTTACTCTGGCATGTAATATTTTAATATGTTTATTTTTCTGGCACCTCATCTACAACCAAAAGGCCAACAAGAAACCTGTCACTATTGCACATTGACTATGCCATATGAAAATATATCAAGCTAGACTTTTTGACACTATATATAAATGATTTGTTCCAGAGAACAAATACTTTAAAACACTTTGTGACAATACTCTAAAACAGAATAATTTTCTATGTTTTATTACTGGTATATTATTAAAGAAAAAATTTTAATTATTATAAGCCCTCTTGTGGTCAAAACAATATGGATTCTGTGGACATTAATCTCTTTACAACTGTAGATTGTTGGTTCTGGTTTGAGCTTGTTGAGGCAAGGTCTCACTGTGCAGCCCAGGCTGGCTGCAGACTTATGGCCATGCTCCTGATTTGACCTTCCCAGTGCTGGGATGACAGGCACACACTGCACCGCCATGTCCAGGAAAAAAGAAATGCTCTGTGTGTCTGCTGCTTGTGCCACTTGCCTGTGGCAGCAATATCTTCCAAAGCATCATGCCATTGAGTTTTACAGAAAATAGTCCGTTGAGTATATTTATATTGGGTACTTCAATCAGGCTAATATTTGAACCTCACTTTAAGAAAAAGGATGCATACAACATTAGGCCCAATGAAATTTCTCTACAAGAAAAAGAGAATGGTATAAGGTTAAAGCCAGGATTTCTTATTAAATCTATTGAGAATGAAGACGACAACACAAATCACACATTGGTAAAAGCCGAGAACAACCATGACAGAACTGCTGGGAAATCCCACAGTCCTATGTCCAGCCGACAGAGACCTGTAAATCTCTTCCTCACACTTGCCTGCTTATTCACTATTTCCTCAGATAATTATGAGGATCCATTTTGAGAGAGACATAGTGCAGTCTTTCTTTAGTATGACTATCTAAAGGTATTTATTAATTATAGTTCATAATTCTGATATTACAAAACTTTTGCCAGCCTTTTCTATAAAGTTACTCTTTGCTGCTTCTTACTTGGGTTTCAATGTTTAATTGAATGTGAGGGAATGAGTCTGCTTTGTGGCTAGGCTGGCCTTGAACTCACTGAGTTGCCAAGCTGTCATGACTTGTGGTGCCACTCTCATGGGCACCCAGGTTCTGGGATTCCAGTGCAAGCCACCAGTGGCTCATAACTCAAGCTTCCAATGATAAATTATTCTTTTAAAAATCATACAAAGACATTTCTTAATAGAGACACAAAGTCAACAGAATTGTTTGTAACTTATGTGTGCTAGTGTTTCACCTGAATGTGTGTATGTGCATTGTGTGTATGCCCTGTATTAGGCCAGACCAGGGCATTAGGATTCCTTAGAATTGGAGTTACAGAAGGTTTATGAGCCACCATGTGAGTCTTGGGAACAAGTGCTTTTAACCACACCTCACCAGCCGCACTTGAAGTGATTCTTTTTTTTTCCATTTTTTATTAGGTATTTAGCTCATTTACATTTCCAATGCTATACCAAAAGTCCCCCATACACACCCACCCCCAATCCCCTACCCACCCACTCCTTTTTGGCCCTGGCGTTCCCCTGTACTGGGGCATATAAAGTTTGCGTGTCCAATGGGCCTCTCTTTCCAGTGATGGCCGACTAGGCCATCTTTTGATACATATGCAGCTAGAGTCAAGAGCTCCGGGGTACTGGTTAGTTCATAATGTTGTTCCACCTATAGGGTTGCAGATCCCTTTAGCTCCTTGGCTACTTTCTCTAGCTCCTCCATTGGGAGCCCTGTGATCCATCCATTAGCTGACTGTGAGCATCCACTTCTGTGTTTGCTAGGCCCCGGCATAGTCTCACAAGAGACAGCTACATCTGGGTCCTTTCGATAAAATCTTGCTAGTGTATGCAATGGTGTCAGCGTTTGGATGCTGATTATGGGGTGGAATCCCTGGATATGGAAGTCTCTACATGGACCATCCTTTCATCTCAGCTCCAAACTTTGTCTCTGTAACTCCTTCCAAGGGTGTTTTGTTCCCACTTCTAAGGAGGGGCATAGTGTCCACACTTCAGTCTTCATTTTTCTTGATTTCATGTGTTTAGGAAATTGTATCTTATATCTTGGGTATCCTAGGTTTTGGGCTAATATCCACTTATCAGTGAGTACATATTGTGTGAGTTCCTTTGTGAATGTGTTACCTCACTCAGGATGATGCCTTCCAGGTCCATCCATTTGGCTAGGAATTTCATAAATTCATTCTTTTTAATAGCTGAGTAGTACTCCATTGTGTAGATGTACCACATTTTCTGTATCCATTCCTCTGTTGAGGGGCATCTGGGTTCTTTCCAGCTTCTGGCTATTATAAATAAGGCTGCTATGAACATAGTGGAGCATGTGTCCTTCTTACCAGTTGGGGCATCTTCTGGATATATGCCCAGGAGAGGTATTGCTGGATCCTCTGGTAGTACTATGTCCAATTTCCTGAGGAACCGCCAGACTGATTTCCAGAGTGGTTGTACAAGCCTGCAATCCCACCAACAATGGAGGAGTGTTCCTCTTTCTCCACATCCATGCCAGCATCTGCTGTCACCTGAATTTTTGATCTTAGCCATTCTGACTGGTGTGAGGTGGAATCTCAGGGTTGTTTTGATTTGCATTTCCCTGATGATTAAGGATGTTGAACATTTTTTCAGGTGCTTCTCTGCCATTCGGTATTCCTCAGGTGAGAATTCTTTGTTCAGTTCTGAGCCCCATTTTTTAATGGGGTTATTTGATTTTCTGAAGTCCACCTTCTTGAGTTCTGTATATATGTTGGATATTAGTCCCCTATCTGATTTAGGATAGGTAAAGATCCTTTCCCAATCTGTTGGTGGTCTTTTTGTCTTATTGATGGTGTCTTTTGCCTTGCAGAAACTTTGGAGTATCATTAGGTCCCATTTGTCAATTCTCGATCTTACAGCACAAGCCATTGCTGTTCTGTTCAGGAATTTTTCCCCTGTGCCCATATCTTCAAGGCTTTTCCCCACTTTCTCCTCTATAAGTTTCAGTGTCTCTGGTTTTATGTGAAGTTCCTTGATCCACTTAGATTTGACCTTAGTACAAGGAGATAAGTATGGATCGATGCGCATTCTTCTACACGATAACAACCAGTTGTGCCAGCACCAATTGTTGAAAATGCTGTCTTTCTTCCACTGGATGGTTTTAGCTCCCTTGTCGAAGATCAAGTGACCATAGGTGTGTGGGTTCATTTCTGGGTCTTCAATTCTATTCCATTGGTCTACTGGTCTGTCTCTATACCAGTACCATGCAGTTTTTATCACAATTGCTCTGTAGTAAAGCTTTAGGTCAGGCATGGTGATTCCACCAGAGGTTCTTTTATCCTTGAGAAGACTTTTTGCTATCCTAGGTTTTTTGTTATTCCAGATGAATTTGCAAATTGCTCTTTCTAATTCGTTGAAGAATTGAGTTGGAATTTTGATGGGGATTGCATTGAATCTGTAGATTGCTTTTGGCAAGATAGCCATTTTTACAATGTTGATCCTGCCAATCCATGAGCATGGGAGATCTTTCCATCTTCTGAGATCTTCTTTCATTTCTTTCTTCAGAGATTTGAAGTTTTTATCATATAGATCTTTCACTTCCTTAGTTAGAGTCACGCCAAGATATTTTATATTATTTGTGACTATTGAGAAGGGTGTTGTTTCCCTAATTCCTTTCTCAGCCTGTTTATTCTTTGTATAGAGAAAGGCCATTGACTTGTTTGAGTTTATTTTATATCCAGCTACTTCACCGAAGCTGTTTATCAGGTTTAGGAGTTCTCTGGTAGAATTTTTAGGGTCACTTATATATACTATCATATCATCTGCAAAAAGTGATATTTTGACTTCCTCTTTTCCAATTTGTATCCCCTTGATCTCCTTTTGTTGTCGAATTGCTCTGGCTAATACTTCAACTACTATGTTGAAAAGGTAGGGAGAAAGTGGGCAGCCTTGTCTAGTCCCTGATTTTAGTGGGATTGCTTCCAGCTTCTCTCCATTTACTTTGAAGTTGGCTACTGGTTTACTGTAGATTGGTTTTATCATGTTTAGGTATGGGCCTTGAATTCCTGATCTTTCCAACACTTTTATCATGAATGGGTGTTGGATCTTGTCAAATGCTTTTTCTGCATCTAACGAGATGATCATGTGGTTTTTGTCTTTGAGTTTGTTTATATAATGGATTACATTGATGGATTTTCGTATATTAAACCATCCCTGCATCCCTGGAATAAAACCTACTTGGTCAGGATGGATGATTGCTTTAATGTGTTCTTGGATTCGGTTAGCGAGAATTTTATTGAGGATTTTTGCATCGATATTCATAAGAGAAATTGGTCTGAAGTTCTCTATCTTTGTTGGGTCTTTCTGTGGTTTAGGTATCAGAGTAATAGTGGCTTCATAAAATGAGTTGGGTAGAGTACCTTCTACTTCTATTTTGTGAAATAGTTTGTGCAGAACTGGAATTAGATCTTCTTTGAAGGTCTGATAGAACTCTGCACTAAACCCGTCTGGTCCTGGGCTTTTTTTGGCTGGGAGACTATTGATAACTGCTTCTATTTCTTTAGGTGATATGGGACTGTTTAGATGGTCAACTTGATCCTGATTCAACTTTGGTACCTGGTATCTGTCCAGAAATTTGTCCATTTCGTCCAGGTTTGCCAGTTTTGTATAGCCTTTTGTAGAAGGATCTGATGGTGTTTTGGATTTCTTCAGGATCTGTTGTTATGTCTCCCTTTTCATTTCTGATTTTGTTAATTAGGATTTTGTCCCTGTGCCCTTTAGTGAGTCTAGCTAAGGGTTTATCTATCTTGTTGATTTTCTCAAAGAACCAACTCCTCGTTTGGTTAATTCTTTGAATAGTTCTTCTTGTTTCCACTTGGTTGATTTCACCCCTGAGTTTGATTATTTCCTGCCATCTACTCCTCTTGGGTGAATTTGCTTCCTTTTTTTCTAGAGCTTTTAGATGTGTTGTCAAGCTGCTAGTATGTGCTCTCTCCTGTTTCTTCTTGGAGGCACTCAGAGCTATGAGTTTCCCTCTTAGAAATGCTTTCATTGTGTCCCATAGGTTTGGGTATGTTGTGGCTTCATTTTCATTAAACTCTAAAAAGTCTTTAATTTCTTTCTTTATTCCTTCCTTGACCAAGGTATCATTGAGAAGAGTGTTGTTCAGTTTCCATGTGAATGTTGGCTTTCCATTATTTATGTTGTTATTGAAGATCAGTCTTAGGCCATGGTGGTCTGATAGGATACATGGGACAATTTCAATATTTTTGTATCTGTTGAGGCCTATTTTGTGACCAATTATATGGTCAATTTTGGAGAACGTCCCGTGAGGTGCTGAGAAGAAAGTATATCCTTTTGTTTTAGGATAAAATGTTCTGTAGATATCTGTCAGGTCCATTTGTTTCATAACTTCTGTTAGTTTCACTGTGTCCCTGTTTAGTTTCTGTTTCCACGATCTGTCCATTGATGAAAGTGGTGTGTTGAAGTCTCCCACTATTATTGTGTGAGGTGCAACGTGTGCTTTGAGCTTTACTAAAGTGTCTTTAATGAATGTGGCTGCCCTTGCATTTGGAGCGTAGATATTCAGAATTGAGAGTTCCTCTTGGAGGATTTTACCTTTGATGAGTATGAAGTGTCCCTCCTTGTCTTTTTCTAATAACTTTGGGTTGGAAGTCGATTTTATCCGATATTAAAATAGCTACTCCAGCTTGTTTCTTCAGACCATTTGCTTGGAAAATTGTTTTCCAGCCTTTCACTCTGAGGTAGTGTCTGTCTTTTTCCCTGAGATGGGTTTCCTGTAAGCAGCAGAATGTTGGGTCCTGTTTGTGTAGCCAGTCTGTTAGTCTATTTTTTTTTATTGGGGAGTTGAGACCATTGATATTAAGAGATATTAAGGAAAAGTAATTGTTGCTTCCTGTTGTTTTTGTTGTTAAAGTTGGCATTCTGTTCTTTTGGCTGTCTTCTTTTAGTTTTGTTGAGGGATTATCTTCTTGTTTTTTCTAGGGCGTGGTTCCCGTCCTTGTATTGGTTTTTTTCTGTTATTATCCTTTGAAGGGCTGGATTCGTGGAGAGATAATGGGTGAATTTAGTTTTGTCGTGGAATACTTTGGTTTCTCGATCTATGGTAATTGAGAGTTTGGCTGGGTATAGTAGCCTGGGCTGGAATTTGTGTTCTCTTAGTGTCTGTATAACATCTGTCCAGGCTCTTCTGGCTTTCATAGTCTCTGGTGAAAAATCTGGTGTAATTCTGATAGGCTTGCCTTTATATGTTACTTGACCTTTTTCCCTTACTGCTTTTAGTATTCTATCTTTATTTAGTGCATTTGTTGTTCTGATTATTATGTGTCGGGAGGAATTTCTTTTCTGGTCCAGTCTATTTGGAGTTCTGTAGGCTTCTTGTATGTTCATGGGTATCTCTTTCTTTAGATTTGGGAAGTTTTCTTCAATAATCTTGTTGAAGATGTTTGCTGGTCCTTTGAGTTGAAAATCTTCATTCTCATCCACTCCTATTATCCGTAGGTTCCGTCTTCTCATTGTGTCCTGGATTTCCTGGATGTTTTGAGTTAGGATCTTTTTGCATTTTCCATTTTCTTTGATTGTTGTGCCGATGTTCTCTATGGAATCTTCTGCACCTGAGATTCTCTCTTCCATTTCTTGTATTCTATTGCTGATGCTCGCATCTATGGTTCCAGATTTCTTTCCTAGTGTTTCTATCTCCACTGTTGCCTCACTTTGGGTTTTCTTTATTGTGTCTACTTCCCTTTTTAGGTCTTGGATGGTTTTATTCAATTCCATCACCTGTTTGGTTGTGTTTTCCTGCAATTCTTTAAGGGATTTTTGTGTTTCCTCTTTAATGTCTTCTACCTGTTTGGTTATGTTTTCCTGTAATTCTTTAAGGGATTTTTGTGTTTCCTCTTTAATGTCTTCTACTTGTTTAGCAGTGTTCTCCTGTATTTCTTTAAGTGAGTTATTTAAGTCCTTCTTGATGTCCTCTACCATCATCATGAGATATGCTTTTAAATCCAGGTCTAGCTTTTCAGGTGTGTTGGGGTGCCCTGGACTGGGCGAAGTGGGAGTGCTGGGTTCTGATGATGGTGAGTAGTCCTGGTTTCTGTTAGTAAGATTCTTACGTTTACCTTTCGCCATCTTGTAATCTCTGGAGTTAGTTGTTATAGTTGTCTCTGTTTAGAGATTGTTCCTCTGGTGATTTTGTTACACTATATCAGCAGACCAGGTAGACTAGCTCTCTTCCCTGAGTTTCAGTGGTCAGAGCAGTCTCTGCAGGCAAGCTCTCCTCTTTCAGGTAGGTGCACAGTTATCTGGTGTTTGGACCTCCTCCTGGCCGAAGATGAAGGCCCAAAACAGGATTTTTCCCAGAAGCTGTGTTGCTTTGGCCTGCAGACTGCCCGCTGCGGAGTTCCAAAATCAAGGTGGCCCCCGCGGAACGTGAGGCAGAAGCCTCACGGGCTGTGCGGACACCTGTGCTCTGACCAGGAAGGTGGCAGGTTGTCTGGAGCCGAAAATGGCGCCGCCTCAGAGGCTCTGTGGCTCTCGCCCGTTCCAGAAGCTGCTGGCCTCTGTGTTCCACACTCTCACCCTCAGACCGCTGGCCGCGGAGTACCGGAACCAAGGTGGCCCCCACGGAACGTGAGGCTGAAGCCTCTCGGGCCGGGTGGACCTCTGTGCTCTCCGAAGTGATTCTTAATGCTGTTATGCAATTACCTCTTATAAAGACATTTATTTTCTTTATACTGACTACACTGGTTTATTGATGCATTGCGTACTTTAATAGCAGGGACATTAATGATGTCTTAATTGTAACTTATTTGTGATAGCATGTATTTTTGTTTAAGATTGCACGAATTTTAGTTTGTGATCATGGGATCAGTTGCTTGTGGTAGCATGTACTTTACAATAGCATGAACTTTGTGATTCTGTGATAGCATGAATTTTGTCATAGTGTTTACTTAGTTTGAGATAGTGTGTGCTTTGCTTGTGATAGCATGTACTTTGTGATAGGGTGAACTCTGTGATAGTGTGTATTTTGTTTGTGATTGCATGTATGTTTGCTTGTAATAGCATCTATTTTGTGATAGTGCATACTTTGTAATAGCATGTATTGTGTGATAGCATGAACTGCATTTGTGATAACGGGTATTTTTTGTGTTACAACTTGAACCCTAGAAATACAGAACACCAATGGATTGTAACGCACGAAGTCTGAGGATTAGAGGATGTTCACATCATCTGGCAGGAACTCAGGTGCTCTGTCAGATGCTCTGGTGCAGGGAGTGGTCTGTGAAGAATCCCAGGAGAGCGAGGTCAGCTCAGTCCCTTGTGCACCTAGAAGCACTAGCAGCATGTCTGACTGTCAGCAAGCACTGGCGTTGGCATTTGTGTGCACCTCACACCTAAGCACCTGCTCTCTGCTCTTCCACTCAGGAGCAGTCAAACATCAACCTGGAAATCTGGAAGGAGGAAATGGTCAAAGAGCAGCCTCCACCCCTGAAAGCATCTAATTCTGATGCTCCCAGTGCAAGGGATACAGCTACACATTTAATAAGGGTTTATAGTTTGTGCAGAGTTATGCAGGATAGATTATGAATCTTATTGTAAAAAATAATAAAAACGAATTGAAAATTTTACTTCCTGGGAGTGATCAAAAAGTAGGCAAACTCGGTGTAACTTCAAGCAGGGATGTGGAAGAATGGGTCAGAAGGCAGCCTGAAGGCCAGTACCTTTTGTTCTCATTGTACTTGAATAGGGCTCACTCAGTACCAGTCCTGTGCTGCTGATGTTTATCTGTCTGGAGAACGATAAGTCTCACTGAGCTGGCATGTGTCACTCATGTTGGTTTTAGAGGTGTATGTTAGGAAAGCCTTTCCCCTTTTCATTTCACATGCTTTCCTGTGTTATCTCAGAAAGTCTGTTTACCTTGTACATGTTAAAGGACAAAGAAGTTATTTTAAGCACAATTTGAGGTACTAAATGCATTTTATATACATCCCGGTTGTCCCAGATTGTGCTATTCCATCAATTACTGGTTCCTACACTGATTAGCAATGTCACCAAAGCAATGTCACATTTCATTACCTGTCTGGACCTGTTTCTGGGTTTTTATTGGGTCCTTTAGGTAACAGTAAGCAGTATCTTCATGCCTTAAATTTCTTCTTGTGAACATACAGAAGTTGCTAAAATATTACTTATTACATATGTAATTATATATCACAATACAGGACATATGTAATTATATATTACACACAACACAGTACAGCAGACAGACACAATATGGCCATCTAAAACATACATATTATCTCTGGCAAATGTATTGCAGGTCAAAAATTAACAGCAAGGAGATGGTTAAAAATGCAAAACTCAGCTGGGCAGTGGTAGTGCAGGACTTTAATCCCAGCACTTGGTCGGGAGGCAGAGGCAGGCAGATTTCTGAGTTCGAGGCCAGCCTGGTCTACAGAGTGAGTTCCAGGTCAGCCAGGGCTACACAGAGAAACCCTGTCTCGAAAAACAAAACAAACAAACAAACAAACAAAAAACCAAAAAGAAATGCAAAACTCCTTTAGAAAGCTTTAGAAAGAAAGCTTTTCTAAGGAGAGTAACAGCCTCGTGTCCTGACTAACTCTAAGGCTGTCGATATCCAGGTCTGGGAGCCCACAGATGCTTCCTGTTTTCTTTGGAGTCTGAAAAATTTAGAAAGGTAAGAAAGTAAAAATCATACTGAAAGTCACACAGAACACAAATACTATAAGAAATCAATATAAAAATGAAAAAAAAAAAACTTGTGAAGATGAGGCTGTACTCAGTTAGTAGACTGTTTGCCAAGGACATAAGAAGCCCTGGATTCAGTCTTCAAGTACCGAATAAGTAGGAGATAACATGACAATGCCTAAAATTCCAGCATCAGCACAGTGAAGACAATGAGGTACAGAAGTTCAAGGTCTTCCTTGGTTACATAGCAGATTTGAGGACAGCCTGAGCTACATATAACCCAGTCTCAGAAGAGAGAGACGGAGGGAGGGATAGAGGGAGGGAGGGGGGAGTGGGAGGAGGAGAGGGAGAGATTCTAAAATATAAAATCATACATAGAGTTCAAGTCATATCTGCACTCCATTGTTTATGGCACTATTCACAATAACCAAAACATTGTAGCAACTCAATTATTCATCAATAAATGAACAGAGACAGTATTGCTTATGCATGTAATAAGATATCAAAAAGAAGGAAATCCTGAATTCATATACAGTGGAAAAGCATGGAGTTTATGTTAGATGAAGTAAGACAGACAGAAAAAAATATTGCATTCTCATATGGGGAAACTAAAAAATGCAAAATAGAAAACCCACAAAAGTTGTTAGCAGAGGTGGGGGAGGGGCTTTGGAAGACGTAGGTCAAAGGGTATAAATCTTACTTGCTGTTTCTCCTGGCCACGAGCTCATGGTCCATCTTTCCTTAATTGTGCAGGATAAATCTAGTTAGCTTACAGCAGGAGCAGTAGGGTGAACTGTAGAGAGAAGACTGCATCCTGCAATTAGCTAAAAGAGATTTTAGATGTTCTTACACACAAAAAGGTAAAAATATGAGATAACAGAAGTGTTAGCCTACCTAAATCATTTCACTGTAGAAAAAAGCCTAATATATATCTATTCATTCATATATTCATTATATATATATATGAATGAATAGGAAACTGTATAATTCACATGTATATCCTGAATTTACGCATTCTGGTATTCATCTGGTTAGCTTTACAATATCATACTACTTGTGAACTTGATCGATTTTAGAGCATTTAAGAAGCTCCTCTATATTCAAGAGATTCTGATTAGATATTTAGAAGTGTTTGATTAAGTTTGAAATCAACATTAAATGTTTAGGAAAATTTAACCTATGGTGAATAAATCTTATTTATTAGTTGTGTATATGTTGTATAAAAATATTCAGTAGGATGTTATTAATATTTAAATAAATTATAGATTTCAAGGGTTAATAAATTGGAAGATAATAATGTTACTCTTCAGGAATAGCAATTTTTTTGACATAAATTAATCTCACTGACATGACCTACACAGTTTTAAGAATGAGATAACTGGGTGATGGGGAATGAAGAGAAAGAAGACAGACACAGATACATAAAAGGTGGGATCTGGGGTCATGCGGTCTAGTGGAGAGGAACCAGCATCCTAGAAACTCACAGTGTGTACAACTTTATTGTACTGGCTGAGATGGGAGGTGGTTTAAGCTCATTGCAGTAGAGGTTCTCTGTAAGGGAGCTGTCTCAGGTTGCAGTCATCCAGGAGGAAGCTGTGGTTGACATTTTTGTATACAGAGAACATCCACACTCTGACCTAGGGAAAGCCTTCATTCCCATGGGTCTGAGACACTAGGGTCCCTGGTAGGGTCACGTAAAATGAATTATATATTCTAGCTATTCCATATAAAAGACACACAGTCCTGGTATTTTATTTACAAGCCGTAAGCCTAAGTTGAACAAGTTTTGGAGGTATTCTAGCTTTTATCTCAGCTATATGTCCCTTGTCACTTGCTCTTTCTCCTGGCCACGAGCTCATGGTCCACCTCCTCTCATGGAGGCCTTCTCCTCTCCCCGTGTCCCTTCTCCTTCCTCCTCTGGTTTCTCCTCAAACCCCTCCCTGGATCAAGTCCCACCTTGCTCTCCCTATTGCCTAGGCTCTAGCCTTTTATTAACCAATTAACTTTAAATTGGGGAGCAGGGCTTACCTAGCATCTCTTGGTGGACGTGAGGATCTCTTCAAGGCAGTAGCCAGATCTTGGGGCCCAGTAATTAGCACGAATACAAGCAGCACCAGATCAAGCCCTGGCAGGGCCAAGCTCAGGTCAACAATACACACACACTGAGGATTTCATTTGTTCTATACATCTCACAATGGCAATAAGCTATGCGTTTTCCTTAGCTGTTTTATAAAAAAAAAAAAAAAAAAAAAATTGGCTTGCTACTTTTGGTCCTTGATTTTTCCATACATTAGTTTGATAATTTCTGTAATATATTCTGTCTGTTATTTTCATTGAAATTGCACTGAATATGTTACTATGGAATACATTTTCCTCCTTATGAGAACACACAATGTTCTGCTTCTATGTCAAAAGGAAATGCTTCTAACATCTGCCAGTTAGGATGATATCTTCTTGCATTTGGGGTATCTGATAAGAAATGCAATGTCAATTTTATTTTTCCCATTTGCATATCACACAGATATTAGAGCCATGTCAAGAGTATGATTTTCACATGTATCTCCCATTCTGTGGATCATCTTTTTCATTCTTTCATATTGTCTATTTTCTTGCTGAATAAGGGTTTCTGTAGCTCAGGCTAGCTTTGAACTTCCTATGCAAGGCTGGTCTTAACTCTGTCCCCTGAAAGCTGGGAGTGGTGTGCACCACTGTCATCTTGTCCAGTTGCTGAAGTGCTAAGATACCCCCCACCCCATGGTTATTAGCATGTGGTTAGGACTGTTGACTTACAAGTGATTCTGCTAGGCTCCTCCCAGGAACCTAGCAATAGATTATATTATCATCTGCTCCGCTGCCAGATGCAGGAGGCCTGGCAGAGTATAAGAGGGCTGTTATCCTTTTTACTCCCTCTCTCTATCCTCTTCTCTCTCCCTCTTTTTCTGTCCCCAAATGTTCCTGGCCAGCCTCTTGTCTTCTCTGTCTTGTCTCTGCTTTACTGCCCTTATGGCTCTGTCTGCTTCTACCCCTTCTCCAGGTTCTCACTCCCCTCCCTTCTCTCAAATTAATCTCCCTTATACCAGGTCTGTCAAATGGCGTTATTTCTCTGGGAGACACCTTGGCACAGATACCTTCTTTTTTGTTTGTTTGTTTTTTGTTTTTTCGAGACAGGGTTTCTCTCTATAGACCTGGCTGTCCTGGAACTCACTTTGTAGACCAGGCTGGCCTCAAACTCAGAAATCTGCCTGCCTCTGCCTCCCAAGTGCTGGGATTAAAGGCGTGTGCCACCATGCCCGGCTCCAAGGATATATTTTAAAAGCATGGCTATGAGGCTTGTAACCCTAGAACAATGGAGGGAAAGGGCAGGAAGATTCATGGAACTTGCTAGATCCAGATTTAGCAAGAAATCATGTCTAAAAATATACTGGATGCCTCTTTTGATGTCCTCAGTGCATATGTCATATTCACGTACATATTAAAACTTGATAGTTCAGGTGGTAGAGTGCTTGCCTAGCATACATGAGGTTCAATCCCAGCACTTGGTAGGTGGAGGCAGGACGATCAGAAGTTCAACGTCATCATAGCATAGAAAATTCAAGACCATGTGACCCTGTCTGAAAAATAACCAGGGCCAGCAAGATGGTTCGGTGACTAAAAGCACTTGCACCCTTGCTTCACAACCTGACTTCAGTCCTTGAAACGCACACGACAGAAGGAGCGAATCAACTCCTGAAAGTTGTCTTCTGACCTTCACATGCAATGTGGGACAAACACACAATACATAAACAAATGTCATTTTATTTATTTATATTTTACTTATCCACTTCATATCCTGCTCATTGTCTACCTCCTGGTCACCCCCTCCCACAGTCCTTATCCCTATCCCCCCTCCCTTTCTCCTCTGAGCAGGTGAGGGACCCCCCTGGGTGTCCCCCGACCCTGGGACATCAAGTCTCTGTGAAGCTAGGCACATCTTCTCCCACTGAGGCCAGACAAGGAAGCCCAGCTAGAAGAACATATCCTGATTACAAGCAACAGCTTTTGGGGGTATCCCATTCCCCCACTCCAACTGTTTGGAACCCGCATGAAGACCAAGCTGCATATCTGCTACATATGTGTAGGAAGGCTTAGGTCCAGCCTGTGTATGTTCTTTGCTTGGTGGCTCAGTCTATGAGAGCCCTAAGGGTTCAAGTTAGTTGACTCTGTTGGCTTTCCTGTGGAATATCTATCATCCCCTTAGAGGCTGCAATCTTTTCTCTTGTTCTTTCATAAAAGTCTCCAAGCTCCATCCATTGTTTGGCTGTGGATGTCTGCATCTGTCTGAGTCAGCTGCTGTGTGGAGCCTCTCAGAGGACAGCCATGCTAGACTCCTGTCTGCAAGCATAACAGAGTGCCATTAATAGTGTCAGGGACTGGTGGTACTTGTCTATGGGATGGGTCTCAAGTTGGGCCAGTTATTGGTTGGCCATTCCTTCAGCTTCTGTTCCTAAATAAATCAATAAATAACAAATAAATGTAATTTTAAAATAAAAAATTTAAACCCTTGCACTTCTGTACAGCCTTAGTGTCACACTGTCACCTTGATAGATTGGGTGTTGGATTAAAACTCAAGCTTATCCTAGGTTTGAGTATAACTATCACAATAGATGATATCTATCTTTTGTTAATTGTCAGAATTGTGTTTATTTTTCTCCTAAGTGTATTACATATTTTTCTCCAAAGATTCTATAAAAGTGCTATTATTTTCCTCACTTCACAGGCCAGGCTCAGAGAGTTACAAAACAGAAGCACTCTCTGGTGAGAACAATACCCTGTGCCTGTCTGGAACAGCTCTCAGAGTTCCCAGGGAGACTGCATCCGAACTGTTTAGATGATGATAGGAGCGTCATGTTCATTCTGATTCCCTCGCTGTAGTTAGAGTGCAGACTGAAACCAGAAGCAGACATGAGACCTGGAAGATGGAGTGAAGGGCTGCAAAGCACAATGGCAATCAAGAGTGTGGAGGTTTGAATGAAAATGCCCCTAGGCTCCTAGAGAATGACTCTATTAAGAGGTGTGGCCTTGTTGGAAAAAGTGTGTCTCTGGGGGTGGGCTTTGAGGTTTCATTCGAATGCTCACTCAAGCTAAGCCCAGTGTCACTCTTTTCCTTCTGCCTGATGATCCAGATGTAGAACTCTCAGCTACCTCTCCATGTCAGCCTGTATGCCACCATGCTCCTTATCATGATGCTGACAATGGAGTAAACATCTGAACTGTAAGCAAGCCACACGAGTGCTTTCCTTTATAAGAGTTGCTGTGGTCAGGGTGCCCCTTCACACCATCAGACCCTTGACTAAGATAACGAGTTCCTATCAACCATAGTTATTGCATAGGACCCTCACCATCCCAGCACTGCAAACCACCAGTCATGGACAGGAGCAGGATCATGGGGTCCTACCCCACACTGCAGAACTATTATTTACTGATGGATCTGGGAAGAGGTATTCTTCAGTTGAGTGCCTACTCCTGAGCTCATTAGACTCTAATAAATATTTCCAAACCCTGACCTTTCGGATGACCCTGGGTCACTAAACAAACCTAATAGACATGAATGTGGGAAAGATATTTGTAGAGGTTAGTAAACAGGCATGTAGTGGTAGGAAAATGGGGGAGGGGGAGCCTGAGACTGTCAGTATGCGTTTTGTATATGTGTAAAATTGTTTTAAAAAACAAGCTTAATTTTTAAAAAGAGAAAAAGAAAAAAAAATCTAGCTATTTGTCCAGCTGTGCTGGAAAAAGCCTCTAATCCCAGCACTCTTAAAAATGGAGACGGGAGCATCATTCTCAGCAACCTAGCCTGGGCAATGTGAAACATCTCCTTAAAAAATTAACTAAAATCAAAGCAATCAAAAGGGCAACAACGTCTTCAGGTAATCGCACGGTCCCAAAAAGAAACATCTCTGGTTTGCTAAACATCTTCCTTTCCTCCCCTGTGCACACTAAAACAAGTTTATGTGATGTTCATGCAGATGTGTGTGTTGTTTGTTTTTTTATTTTGTTTTGTTTTTAGTTTTCCTTGGTATTGAAACAAGCTAGCTGCATTTAAAATGCTGTTGTACTTGTTGCTATGTATGTTTGCTATGTTTTGTTCTATGGATTCTATAAAATGTTTGCAATCTGCTAGGCAAGGTCTGCAGGCATGTGAAAATCAGAGAGAATAAAGACAGAGGCACAACATTCACATCCATGTAGAAAGAAGCAGGTTGGGATTATTGTACGATAATGTACAATAATGTTTACAGCATGAAAAGAGTGCTGCATGTGAGAACAGCCCTCCCTGAGAGGTCCGAGATGGAACTTCAGCAATGCTCACCCATTTGTTCTGGAACTCTCTGTGAGAGACAGAAATCTGGCATGTGTTAGAGTCAGATAATTTTCTCAAATTACCACCTGGGTATCAGTTGTCACTTAGTGGGTGCTATTTTGTCTTCCTTTCCTTTCTAACAGTGAGTGTTTATTCACAATGTTTAGCAATTCCTTCTGTTCCGGGGCCAGTCCATTCTAAGGCAAATAAAGGAGCAGAGCACCTTAGTATTGACCCTGCTGTAACATTTGCGGACCTCCATATTGTGGCAATATTAATTCTGTGAAGCTGGCCTGTTCTTTCTTTTTTTTTTTGTTTTTGTTTTTGGTTTTTTTGAGACAGGATTTCTCTATATAGCCCTGGATGTCCTGGAACTCACTTTGTAGATCAGGCTGGCCTCAAACTCAGAAATCTGCCTGCCTCTGCCTCCCAAGAACTTGGATTAAAGGCATGTGGCCTGTTCTTTCTTAATATAAAACTTAGAAGCACTCTATTGCTAAGATAAAGTCTTGGAGTATAATCATAATTCTGTGTAACTTCTCAATTATCTGCTGGGAAGTCACCACTGAATAAGGTTGGCATTTATCAATACCAGTGGATGTGACCTCAGGACCACAGGAAAGAGAAACTTCTATACACACTTGTCTAGTATGTTACTTTGCTTAATTTAAAGTATGTCCAACTTACAAGCCCTGGGTTGAATTCAGACAAGAATAAGTAGGAATGGGCATAACATAAAACATTCAGCCGATGATAGTTATGAACAGGAACCAACACAAAGAAAGTCATAAACTTACTTAAAACTGTCAGATTCTGTCTGTTTTCATTGCTGGGAAGACCTTTGGCTTCAAACTTTGTTCTCTTTTCTTTATTGCTTCTTTTATTATTAGTCAATGTGAGGTTTAATCTCAGTGGTCAATCTGATGAGATCTAGAACCACAGAGGAGATGGACGTCTGGGTATGCCAGCAGATTATCTTGCGTAGGTTAACTGAAGTGCAAAGACCTGCCTACTGTGGATGGCACCATTTGCTGGGTTTTGTTTCTAGTCTGTATAAAGAGGAGAAGCTGAGCACAAGGACCGATGCTCTCTGCTCCATGCTATAGATGCAGATGCAGCATCAGTAGTTGCTTCAAGTTCCTACTGCTGTGATCTCTGCCATGGAGTGCAACCTCAACTGTTGAGCCAAAATAAATCCCTTTCTCTTAAGCCAACTTGGTTCTCTTAGCAACAGGAAAAAGTAACACAGTTACTTTGACAATGAAAAGTTCCCCATCTAGTTGTGTTGAATGCTTGTTTGTCATTAGCTAGTAATTAATTAGTTAGTAATTCTATTACATTAGCATACTTGCTGGCTTCCAGTTTCCTTCTAAAATTCTACTCAGAATCAGTACATATCTATTCTCCCATCTTTTAATACTTATTCATTGCTTTTATTTTTATCAATGTTTTTGATATTTTCATTTTGAAACCATATTATTTTATACAATGTCTTAGTGTGTGTGTGCGTGTGTGTGTGAGAGAGAAAGAGATAGAGAAAGAGACTCTGTATCGCTAATAAATCAAACTGCAACTGACATGTCTTACAATTGGTATGTCTCCTTATTAAAATTTTATAAGAAGAGTCTTTGCCAGCTACTTTGGATTCTCCAACTGTTCAGATATTATCTTATTATCTATATATAATCAAATATTATTTCTAGCTTTGCAGTATTTACTTCCCTTATCTGTAAAGGTAAGAGCACAGAGCACCACAGGCAAACATTACAGTTGGGAGTGTGAGCATCAGTGCTGATGAGCCACCTGTTCCTGTGACAGGCCACATGATTAGTGAGCCTAAGAGGGTCATTAACACTCACAGGTGACCTCCAGACACAATCAGAGGAGAACTTGTTGAGTGAGAAATACTAATGGTTTTGATGTAATGGTACACCAAAACAACAGCCAGGAAAATCCAGTTGATGATTATAGACTGCTCATTGCTATCAACCTGCTGGTGACCTTTGTGACCAGGGGAACATGAAGCAGACAATGTCAATGTGAAAAGTATACGAGAGCTGACAGTGTGGATGTAATGAAGGATTCTTGGGAATAGCAATGTAGATCAAAGCAAATAACTCACAAGATAAGAAAAAAAATCAAATCTCAGATCTAATTCCCTAAAGAAATGATATAGGCAGAAGTTTCACATAAACATTAACTTGGGGGAAAATGACAGAAGATCAGTGTCCCTAGACTTTGACTTTCACAGGCTGTCTTTTTTTCTCTCTCATTTTCAAATTTTGAGGACTAAGTGTTATATCTTTTTTTATATGCCTGTCTGTGATGTCTGTATGTGGGTGCATCCAGGTGTGTAGGTGAGTGAACATATATGTAGAAGCCAGAGGTTGATGTTGGAGATCTTCTTCAACTGCTATCTACCATTTTTTTTGCAGCAGTCTTTCTCTCTCACTGAACCTGGAGCTTTGCAGACATTCTATGCATCCTTGGGATCTGAATGCAGGTCCTCACGTTTGTACAGCACATCCTCTACAGACTGAGCCAACTCCCTCAAGTTACACCTTTGTTTAAACCAAATAAGAGTGCTAATACAATCTTCCATACTAAGTTAATACTTTTAATTTGTATTTTGTTTTGTAGATTTAATTATACTTAACATAAGTTTTGCCTGTGCACTCACCAAAAACTGCATGCATAAGGAGATGATACCTCCTTACTATATTACCTAGTATTTATGTAATTTTAAACCAATAATTCATTAAAGGAAAATACTATCATTACCATTTTTTCATGAGGAAAGAATGATTTAAAAGACAAGGCAGGGTGGCACACACCTACAGTCCCAGGACTTGCATGTTAGAGACAGAATTGCTATGGGTCTGAGGCCAACCTGGGCTACATACAGAGTTCTAAGCCATCCAAAGCTACAGAGCATGAAACCACATATTAAAAAATAGAAATGTGGGGGAACATTTTATAAACTAAAAATATTTTTAAAAACAAACTAATTGTTTCAGTATCTTCCAATTAACAATAATAACTGCAGTATCAGCAGAGACTGGCATGGTCTGAAGATTAATATGAGGCTGTCAGACCTTGAAGATCTCAACAGTGTTGTACTGCTGTGTGGGACTGGTACCTACCCATGAGGATGCTCTGTTACAAGACCCTCAGTCTTATACAAGCACCTGAGAACAACACCTGATGAGTGACACAAATGGGAATCCAGCCTGTGAATATTCTGAGGCCAAGCAGATGTGAAAAATCTAAGCATATGCCACTAAAGAAATTAATATAATTTCCCTGGAGTGACAAGAGGCAGTGTCCCCGAGCTGGAAATGGATATGTCTCTCATCATCAGATCAAAGGAAGACACAGTTACTTAATTTCTCAGATTACTAATTCAAAGAACTTTAAATCCATACAGCTAGGATGAGAGACCTGACAGCCAAGGGTGGGAAGAAAAAGAGTCTAGGAAAATACGCACAGAGCACTCAGGGGCTGTTTTTTTTTTTGTTGTTTTGTTTTTTCTTTAACCACAGATCAATTATCTTGATAAGCTGCTGTTCTCTTTGAAAGAAACATTTCCCGAACCACAATCAGAGAAAATTCCCTGACTCTAGTGAGCACTATCATGGTTGCTAGAGTTGGTTTTATGGAAAAGTACACCCTGAAAAGATAAGGGGCCCACATCTTACACAGGTCGGGTACCAAGAGACAACTGGGAAGTAGTAGAAACAAAACACACTTCAATAACTGTGGGGTTTCAAAAAAGCTTAAAAGGTTTTAAAATTTGATCACACATTTGTAAGGAAGATTAGATGCAGGTAGGTAAAGATCAAACAGTAAAACAGAATGAAATTCTAGTTCTTCCAAATAACTTGCAAGGACTTCAAGCATCAAGATTGGAGGGTAGAGCTGGACACTGTCATGAGCATGTAAATTAGCACAAGAGATGGAGGCAGGATTGCTATGAGTTTTAGGCCAGCCTAATCTACCTAGTGAGATAGATGGATGGATGGATGGATGGATGGATGGATGGATAGATAAGGTATTTAAACAAATATAGGCCAGCCTAGTTTACCTAGTGAGATGATAGATAGATAGATAGATAGATAGATAGATAGATAGATAGATAGATAAAAAGGTATTTAAATGAATTCCAAGTCCATAATCACTCACACATGCATGTGATCATGATAAAAAAAGAGAGTGCTCTCCTTTAAGGGAGAATCTGGTGAATGAATAAAAATAGACTGGGAGAATTAGAAAATTACCATTTTACAACCACAATTTCCCAACTGACTTACAGGAGGATCACGAACTGATTCTGTTAACTAGGTAATCATTGACTTGGGAACATGTAATTCATATTCTTTTTTTATTAGATATTTTCTTTATTTATATTTCAAATGCTATCCCAAAAGTTCCCTATACCCTCCCCCCGCCCTGCTCCCCTACCCACCTACTCCCACTTCTTGGCCCTGACGTTCCCCTGTACTGGGGCATATAAAGTTTGCAAGACTTAGGGGCCTCTCTTCCCAATGATGGCCAACTAGGCCATCTTCTGCTACATATGCAGCTAGAGACACGAGCTCTGGGAGTACTGGTTAGTTCATATTGTTGTTCCACCTGGGCTACATACAGACCCCTTCAGCTTCTTGGGTACTTTCTCTAGCTCCTCCATTGGGAGCCCTGTGTACCATCCAATAGATGACTGTGATTATCCACTTATGTATTTGCCAGGCACTGGCATAGAGACAGCTATATCAGGGTCCTTTCAGCAAAATCTTGCTGGCATATGCAATAGTGTCTGGGTTTGGTGGCTGATTATGGGATGGATCCCGAGTGCAGCAGTCTCTGGATGGTCCATCCTTTCTTCTTAGCTCCAAACTTTGTCTCTGTAACTCCTTCCATGGGTATTTTGTTCCCTATTCTAAGGAGGAATGAAGTATCTACACGTTGGTCTTCCTTCTTCTTGAGTAATTCATATTCTTTAAATGTATCATTCCACAATTAGACCATTTTTCAAAGGAGGTGCCTCATTTAAAACAGATCTAGTGAGCCTTGCCTTAATTACATCATTGAATTTAGCACTAAGACTGAGACAACATGACGTCATGTCATTTGCCTTCTAACCAGGCATAAACGCACAGAATCACCCTTTTTAATTTTCTTTTGTCTTTTAGACAAAGTCTCACACAGGCCAGGCTGCCCTTGAAGTCATTATGTAGTGATGATGACCGTGAACTACAGATCTTCTTGCCTCTACCTCCCAAATACTGAGATTATGTTGCAAGGCAAGCCTATCAGAGACCACCACATAGGCACTGATAAAGCAGAAAAGAAATGTCTTAAAAATTTTATAAAAACTGCATGGCATTGCTACAGAGACAGGTTGATCAATGGAATGGAATTGAAGACTCAGAAATAAAACCACACAATTACAAACACTTGATCTTTGACAAAGAAGCCAAAAATATTCAATGGAAAAAAGAAAGCATCTTCAATGAATGGTGCTGGTCTAACTGGCTGTTTGTATGTAGAAAAATGAAAATAGACCCATATTTGTTACCTTTCACAAAGCTCAAGTCCAAGTAAATTAAGGACCTTAACATAAAACCAGATACACTCAATCTAGTAGAAGAGAAAGTGGGAAAGAATCTTGAACTCATTGGCACAGGAGGAAGTTTCCTAAAAGAACTCCAATGGCTCATACTCTAAGATCAAGAATTGATAAATGAAAAAAAAAAAAAAGAATTGATAAATGAGACCTCATGAAACTGGAAAGCTCCTATAAGGCAAAGCACATAGTCAATAAGACAAATCAGCAGCCTAAAGATTGGGAAAAAATCTTCACTAACCCCACATCCAATAGAGGGCTAATATCCAAAATGTATAAAGAACTCAAGAAGCTAATCACCAAAAAAATCAAAAACTGGGGTATAGAACTAAACAGAATTCACAACAGAGGAATCTCGAATGGCTGAGAAGCACCTAAAGAAATGTTCAAAGTCCTTAGTGATCAGAGAAATGCAAATCAAAACGACCCTGAGATTCCACCTTACACCAATCAGAATGGCTAAGATCAAAACCTCAGGTGACAACACATGTTGTCGAGGATGTGGAGACAGAGGAACACTCTTCCATTGTTCCTAGAATTTCAAACCGGTACAACCACTTTGGAAATTAATCTGGAGGTTCCTCAGAAAATTAGAAATAGATATACCTGAATACCCAGCTTGGGAAAATACCCCAAAGATGCCCTACCATGTCACAGGGGTATATGTCCCACTATGCTCATAGCAGCCTTATTTGTGATAGCCAGAAGCTGGAAACAACCCAGAAGTCCCACGGCAGAAGAATAGATACAGAAAATGTGGTTCATTTACACAATGGAAACCTTAAATGTGATAGAACTATACCACTTTTCTTTCTTTTCTTCCTTCCTTCCTTCCTTCCTTCCTTCCTTCCTTCCTTCCTTCCTTCCTTCCTTTCTTGAACTCAGGACCTTTGGAAGAACAGTCAGTGCTCTTAACTACTGAGCCATCTCTCCAGCCCGAACTATACCACTTTTCAATTCAATTCCATACCAATGGAAATGGCCAAGCACCTACTGTGTTCCTATGCACATAAAGCTTTTCATCAGCACTGTATCATTTCACTTTCAAAAGCAACTGACAGAGGGATCACAGACACTTGAGAGCACCTAACAAGAATGGCAGAAAGGAAAATTAAAGGATAATGCCACTGAAAGAGATTCTCTTAAATAGCTGATGACCTCATCTCTGTATGAAAATATAGTATAATCATAAAACCAGCTTAGGGAATATGTAGCCCTTTATAAAATGCTATCTTACTCAGTGTTCTGTTGCTATGAAGAGACACTATGACCAAGGTGACTCCTAGAAAAGAAAGAATTTAAATGGGGGCTTAGTTTCAGAAGATTAGTCCAATTATCATCATGGCAGGGAGCACAGCTAAATGTATGGTGTTGGAGCAGAAGATAAGACCTATATCCTACTATAGTTTGAGAGAGAGACTGGGCTTGGCTCAGGCTTTTGGAATCTCAATGCTCTTCTCCTAGATACTTCCTTCAACAAGATCATACCTCCTAATCCTTCTAATCTTTTCAAATAATGCCACTTACCGGTGAGTAAGTACTCAAATATATTAATCTATGTGGTCATTCTTATTCAAACCACCACAAATGCAAATCTATTTCATTTTAGGACTAGAAGTATCAATATCCATATGCTCTCTTTTAGAGAGAAAAATGTTTTGGAAAATATGATTAATGTAAGTCCATGAAAGAAAAAAATGTGAAAAAATAAGCCTTCAAGGAATTAGTTCAAAAATAATCCTTCATGGAGTACACAATGACCCACTAAATGCACAGTACAGTAAAGGAAACCAGTTTCAAATTAAGGAAAATCATTAGCAAATGACAGTATACTGAAAACAGAGACAGCATACCATCACCTTCTCAAAGCAAGGAGAGATCCATATAAACCATCAACCAGAGCTGCACCATCACTCGAGCTGCAGATGGCATGTGCAAAGATTCAACAAAGTAAAATTTAAAGGTAAGATTTTTGGGGACGTCTCTAGCCAAAAGTTCCCTATCAGTATTCAAGACTTAAAATACTCATGTTCAATAATGAACAGTGTTGGGGGTGGGTAGGGAGCTCACGAGCACTCACCATGCTCAGGTCCCATTTTGTGCTCCAACAGTACCATTTTCTTTCTCAACAGCAAAGGGACCTCTTTGTTAACAGGGTGTTCAGCAAGCATTTCCCATCTCTCCTTCTTATGATTCTCCTAAAATGACAGTAAAGAGACGCTTACAAGCATTTAATCCTGATGCCCTTTTCTCAAGCTTTTGTCCTTTCAGCACAACTATCTGTAATGTTATTCACTTCTTGACTGTGTCTATTTTACATTTACTTCACAATCTACCTTAAAATATAGAACTGTCTCTTTATGTATACTATTCCATCTACCTACATTTTTAGAAAATATATTACAGCCTTAATTTTTTTTCCTTTTTATTGCCATTCCCCAACACATACAAATGAAAGAGTTGTTTTCTAAGATGCTTATCTACTTTCTCTGGAATAAATGTTAATATATGTCTGTACATATATAATACTGTATGTGATTTTTCCCCTTATATATATTGCACTGATTCTGTCATCCTCCTGCACCCCCTTTGACATTCACTATTTGTCAAAAAATGTTCTCATTTCTCATTCCCCTGGCTCTGCCTCAGACCTCAAGTAGGAATGGCAAATATTATCTTGTTAGTCAGCTGCCTGGGCTACTGAGTGAAGACAAAGGAACTGTAATTATGGGCACTTTATTCAGGAAATCTTTCTGGTCTCCATGAAGAGGCTCACTTGAGTTCTGGGTGTTATTTTACTTTGCATCCCCTGCTATAGAATGATTCAGGTGCCTGATGAGCTAAAAATCAATTCTGAATGATGAGAACTTTACCTTCCACAGAAACAGCTTGAAAGAATTTGCTTCAGTCATAAAAACACCTTTCAGAAATCCACTGGAATTATGGTAGGCAGTGTGTGCTTTGTTTATGAAAGGATGCTTCCCAGTGCTGCCCAAGAATAACAATTGCAGGTGTCTCTTCCTTGTTGCCTGCAGAGAATAGAGATTTGTGATTTAGCAGTTGTCTGTACTGGCTGCCAAATGTTATGCAAATAAGCTTGCTTGGAAGCCCTGGCTTTCATTCATTAATCCATAGTTCAATCAACATGTGACATATACTGAACACCTACTAGATGCCAGGTTGGAGGGAGGATCTGAGAATGGTGGTGACTATAACAATCCTATTTCACTTGTAGTGTATGACCCTGGAGACAGCAAGCCTGCAAACTAGGAATAGCAGCACATTATAAATGCTATAACTGATGTGCAGTCAGGATCCCCTTGGGTGTAAAGGGAGTGGAGCATTTAAACCAACATCTTGTGCAAGAGAAAGCTCTGAGGAAGAGATAATGCTAAGGTGAATTTGGAATGATACTTAAAAAATTTTGCAAAGTTAGCAACATCATGTAAGAAAGGGAGGAATATTTTGCATGAAGTCTGATGTTTAGGAAAGGTCACATATAACCTTTACATGTGAACATATATGGAAAATTTAGCTAAACAGACATACACAAGCACACACTAATATTTGTATAACGTGTCTATATTTAAACTCAAGTAAGATTTCAAAGTTAAAGACTTTGGGGGAGTTAGGTTATTATACAAAATAGTAACATGTAAGAAAAAGAGCATTTATTTTTGGTTTGCCTGATTTATAAGGCATGTGAAATGTGTAGGACAATGGTTCTCATGTCACACGTTTTAAAAAGCCCATGCATGTAATCCCAGCATTGGATCTGAGTCAAGAGGATTTTCATGAGTTGGAAGCCATCCTGATCTACATAGGGAATTACAGATCAGCATTGCCTATGGAATGACTTCCTACCTCAAAACAAACAAACAAGCAAACAAACAAACACATATTTTTATGGCTTTTACATGTCAAAACAATACATTTGAATTCTTTAGTCAATCTATGTCAGATAATCTCTGTCAATTCAATTCTTGATTTTGGCTGGCAAAATGGCACAGTGTGTAAAGGTATTTGCTGTCAAGCCTAAAGTCTTGGGTTCATTTGAGATTGGGTTACCTCACTCAGGATGATACCCTCCAGATCCATCCATTTGCCTAGGAATTTCATAAACTCATTTTTTAATAGCTGAGTAGTACTCCATTGTGTAAATGTACCACATTTTCTGTATCCATTCCTCTGTTGAGGGGCATCTGGGTTCTTTCCAGCTTCTGGCTATTATAAATAAGGCTGCTATGAACATAGTGGAGCATGTGTCCTTCTTACCAGTTGGAGCATCTTCTGGATATATGCCCAGGAGAGGTATTGTGGGATCCTCTGGTAGTACTATGTCCAATTTTCTGAGGAACCACCAGACTGATTTCCAGAGTGGTTGTACAAGCTTGCAATCCCACCAACAAACATGATAGGTACTCACTGATAAGTGGATATTAGCCCAGAAACTTAGAATATCCAAGATAAAATTTGCAAAACACATGAAACTCAAGAAGAACGAAGACCAAAGTGTGGACACTTTGCCGCTTCTTAGAATTGGGAACAAAACACCCATGGAAGGAGTTTTAGAGACAAAGTTTGGAGCTAAGAAGAAAGGATGGACCATCCAGAGACTGCTGCACTCGGGATCCATCCCATAATCAGCCACCAAACCCAGACACTATTGCATATGCCAGCAAGATTTTGCTGAAAGGACCCTGATATAGTTGTCTCTTGTGAGGCTATGCCAGTGCCTGGCAAACACAGAAGTGGATGCTCACAGTCATCTATTGGATGGAACACAGGGCCCCAATGGAGGAGCTAGAGAAAGTACCCAAGGAGCTGAAGGGGTCTGTAACCCTATAGGTGGAACAACAATATGAACTAACCAGTACCACCCCCCCTCCGCCCCCCAGAGCTCGTGTCTCTAGCTGCATATGTAGCAGAAGATGGCCTAGTTGGCCATCATTGGGAAGAGAGGCCCCTTGGTCTTGCAAACTTTATATGCCCCAGTACAGGGGAACACCAGGGCCAAGAAGTGGGAGTGGGTGGATAGGGGAGCGGGGGAGGGGGAAGGTATGGGGGACTTTCGGGATAGCATTTGAAATGTAAATGAAGAAAATACCTAATAAAAAAAATTGGAAAAGGTGTAAAAAAAAAAAAAAAAAAAAAAAAAAAAAGACTTGGGTTCAATAACCAGAAGTCAAACAGTACGAGAGAACTGACACCTGAAAGACAGCACCTGACTCTCTCTCTCTCTCTTTCTCTCTCTCTCTCTCTCTCTCTCACACACACACACACACTATGATGCATGCCCCCAAACAAACACATTATGTTTGATCTTCATTTTTCTCAAGTTCATGTTTATTTCTTGATCGATTGGTCATTTATCCAATAGAACTATGAATATTATTGACAGTTCGTATCCTGATAAAGATTCTCCTTGACCAAGGTTTATTCAGGGTGCAATGAGCTCTCTTCTGAACAAGGATTAAACCTTGAAGTCCATCTTTGCTGGACCTGAATAATCCAATTTTAGCAACCCTCCCTAAATCAGCAGAGAGGCCTTTGCCCTTGATATCTGACTTACCTTACTATTGGATCAAATTTCTGACCTGTAACATATGACCACCCTGGCCTGCTTTCAGCAAGAACTGAGTTTAGTGAGAATTCCCAAACCCTTGTGTCTATCTTGTTATACCTAAGTTTCCATCCACTGGCCCCTCTCTCGTTCTGCTTGTTGCTATAAATTCCCAGCTGCTCTTTTTTTTTAATACTTGGAATTGGGCCCAGTTCTATCCTAATGTGGTTCCTGAATAAAATCTGCTTTAGACTCTGAATACTGCCTGGCTGTGCTTCACATTGACAGCCTCACACAAGGCATCACCTGTTTTCTTTGAAAGACAGAAGTAGCATTTCATCTCAAAGACCACTGCCTACGTCTGTTACTTTTTGATTGATAGATATGGTTAATCTTTCTAGTTAATATGAGTAAATATTTTCAGTGGACAATCTCCACAGCCTGTGAAGCAAGACATTCATAATAATCATGTAATTGAAATTTAGAGAGGTAAGAATTAGCCATCTGCTTTAATAAACTATGCAATAAAAATAATAACCTGAACCAAGGCTGGAATACTGTGCATAGTGATTTTTGAGATGAGATGTCAGACCTCATCAGATTTTAAAAAGTAATTAATAAGCAGAATGGGCAAAGTTTAATATTAGAGGTCAAAAGGAAAAAAATGAGATAATATCCAAATTTTTGACCAGCCTTTGTAGCTAGGTAACAACATTTCTATGAACTCTAGGAATATACATTGCAAAGCAACAATACATTGAGCCTAAGATACTCTGAAAATATAAACATAAAAAATTTAGCTAAACACACATACACATACAAACATACATATACACACATATTTGTATAATATATCTATACTTAAACTCAAGTAAGATACCAGGGTTAAAGAGTTTGGGGAAGTCAGTTTATTATACAATAATTAAAGCTACAAGTACAAACAAGATCATTTAATTAATTTTCTGAATTAACTAATTTTTAATATTTTAATTTTTAGTTATTTATATGAATGTAAGTGCTTGACACACATACACACACACACACTCTCTCTCTCTCTGCCTCTTTCTCTGCCTCTGTCTCTGTATGTGTATCACATGCATGCAAATGTATGTGGAGGTCAGAAAAGAGAATGGGAAAGTGCTAGGAAACAAATTTAGGTCTTCTGCAAGTGCGGCCAGTGCTCTTAACCATTGAACTATCTCTCCATCCCCAAAATCAGTTACCTTAAATGTTTAGAATATAAATATACATAAAAGTAGGATGTTGGTTAATAATAAAACACATAGCTAAATGGAGAAATAGGAACTAACAAAGATCTAACAGGTAAGAGAAGAAAAAAGTGTCAAGATTGAGAAGCCAAGAAGGAGACTATACTAAAGAACTGATCAGCAGAAAGTACAGGTGTGAAAAGAACTGAAGTGAGTGGACTGCATCTGACTGAGGTTTATGAAGCTGACAACAGTTATCTTGGGGGAGAAAATACTGGGAATCTCAGCCTACAATCCATACCCTGCATGGGAAATGGAAAAAAAAAAAAAAAAGGAATAGAGTATGAAGTTAAAGGGATGGCTAGGTGGGTAAGATGTTTGCCATAAGAAGACCAGAATTCAGAACCAATATAAAAACACTGGACAGGCCTCTAATTCTAGCCTTGAAAGAAGATGGAGGAGTACAAATGCAAGCTGGCCAACAAGACCATATTGGGGAATTCTGGATTTGACTGAGACCCTGTCTTAGATACATGTAACATGTATACCACATACATGACACATAAACATGACACAAATGTCAAAGAAGCAGACCACCCTTAGGAAACAGGAATGAAAAAAGAAAAAATCAAGAGTCAGTTAAACAAATTTAATCACCAAACGAAAAATAGTCTTTAAGGTGAAAAGTAAGTCTGAGGAAAACTATTGAGGAAAATTTCAATGCATTTCTAGTTATTTAACAAGTGCTAACTCAGCATAGCAAAGGCAATTCATGAAACAATCAAACAGCAAGTAAATAAACAAATTTGAGATTCAGAGTCTAGATGGAAGATCTAGCCATTGTCCTGAATAATGAATCTTCTGTTAAAGAAAAAATATTGATAATGCTTATTAAGATATAAAAGCAAACTTCATTCAGTGTCATTTCATTAGCTATAAGAACTATTCTGATGGTATTCTGAGGCAGAAGAGATTGACTAAACTTCAAATAAAATAAGGAAAAGTGGAAATTTATAGCAAAGGAAAGTGATGTAGGGCTAAGTGGATGGAAAATAGTAAGAAAAAGCAATAGAAGGAAGATTGCCTAGGGCCTACTGGACAGGAATCTTGTTGACCACAGACCATGGTCATAATGCATTATCACACAATGGTAAAAGATAAGAAATCTCTTCAGCAATCTCAGTTGATCAAATTAGCAGGGTTCTTGGAGAAGTTAGGCAATGCAAAGATAAAGTCCAAAAGGCACATCTACTTGTGAGAGGACATACTGGCGCCTGGTTATAATTTGGCCAAAAGAGATTTTGTCCCCTGTCCTTGCCCCAAACAAAAGCAGCTGTGAAAAGGACAATTTATTAGTCCTCAGAGAAAAAAATGCCAGTGTACTCAACAAGGCCTACAAGATCTGACAGCCCAAATTCCTAACCTAAACTCCTCACTTCTTTCAGAAGAGTCTCTCACGCATCATGATCTCACCCTACTCTGTCTATAACAGCTCAGCCCCCTGGTGTACTAAAAGTGTTCTTTTCTGGCTCGAATGCACATGTGCCATCCTCATGCCACCCATCCTATTCCACCCCACCTCGATTATGTTAGAAAACTGGTAGCAATATATGACTAATGATTACCATGCTATCTGAGAGAAACTTTACAATATTGGTATATGTTTCAATCTAAAGAATAGGATTCCTTTCTTACAGATTATTGTGAGTTTAAAGGAAGTGCCCTTCCCCTCTTCTCCTGCCATAGCTGAAGAATATGTTAATGATAGGGAAATGAATAGCGGGAACACTTCCCAATAAGTGGTGGACTCTCTTAGTTAAAGTGCTCTGCATACCATCTAAAAGTTCTGTTAAGTGATTTGAAAACTTAAGGAAGTCAGCAGGGATTTCTAGGGAGTATTTCTTTTAAAAATATATTTCCTTATGAAGAAATAACAAATTAATGGGCTGAAAATTCAGAGAAGAACTAGAGAAACAGTAAGTGGTTGTCTACTGAGAACAGAAGTCTATGCTGAACCAGACTTCAGAAACAATGTTGAATGTTCCAAAGTAACTTGAAAAATCAGTTGAAGGCAGGTAAAATTCACACAGGTAAAGTATTTCCAGCTTAGAATTGGGACAGAGACAAAACTGTCTTCTACGTCTAAGGGCAGATAAAGGTCTTTAATCCTTCGTACTTCTAACATTTATTTTACTTTATAATTATCAGTAATGTGTGTATGTACGTGGACACACTATGCATATGATGTGAATGTAGGAGAATGTGTGTGCTAACGCCATAGTGGGTGTGTGGAGATCAAAGAACAACTTTCAGGAGTCCTTTTCTCCTTCCACCCTGGGTTCAGGTCATCAATTTCACGTGTTCATAATTGTGCAGCAGCAAGCACTCCAACCTGCACCATCTCACTGGCCCTGTCTTTTAATACTAATTAATCTTTTTCTAGTTAATTGTATTTGTGATTATTAATTGAAGTTCATAATTAATTCATATCTTCCTGTTTTTTTTCTGACCCAGGAACACATCTGGAACCGTATTAAATTTTGTTGTCAGGTGTCTGAGGTTCCTTCAAACTTTGACAATCCCTCAGGCTTCTCTTATTTGTGATGGATGACCTTTGGCAGTTCTGAAACACACTGATCAAGAATTTTGTAGGCTGTCCTTCCTCAGTTGAGATTTGTCTGACTTTTCATGACTAGATTGGGTATTAAGAAAACCACATTTGTAAGTCTGCATTGTTACACCTGTGGTGCTGGCCAGCAAGCTGACTCAGTGGGCAAAGCAACTTGCCAGCAAGTCTGAGTGCACAGATTCTATCCTTGAAACGCACACAGGAGAAGAGAACCAAGTGTCCTGATCTCTACACATGTTCACATACACACACATACAGACACACTCACTATAAAGAAGTTCTTTCAAAGGTGCATGCTCTCAGCCTATTTGTCAATGTGGTTAATGATAAGTCCCCTGAGGCAGTGTCTGTCAGGCTCCTGCACTGTGAGGTTATTCCCCCCACCCCCATTTTCATGTTGCACTCCTGAAATGAGAAGTCATGCTCCATTGCAGTTAGGCCTCTAAATAATTATTTGGAAACCTCTACATAGGAGGCTTGGCTCCTCTCCATCATTCATTTTTACTTTTGGTTGTATACCTACAAGAGAATGGACTGATGGGTATTTATTTTAGTATTCGGCTTATAATCTAACAATATTTATTTTGAGTCTCAGGTTGTTCTCCCTCTGGCCACACAGGACTCTTTGAGTTGACATCTCTGTACTTTTGATGCCTGTTGGGATTGCAGAGGTCTGCATGGACTCATTTCCTTTCTGGCACTCAAAGATCTTCAGAGTTCATCTTGTGTATTTCCAGCCTAGATTCTAAAAACACCATTTTATTTTTTAAAAAAGGTTTTTGTATTGGAGAACAGTATAGAAAGTAAGGTCTGACTCTAGGTACCCTCACTGATAGTAGGGTCATTGCTTTTAGGTTCCGTATGATAACAGAGTAAGGAAAAATGCATACATACTAATCTAGCATATAAATTAATCTACTAATTAATGCATAATACCCATCTATATTTATGTATTGCTACTAAGCTAAACATGGGTTCATGATGTTCCTTAACTAATTACAAAATAATTGAGCTGGACTCTGTTTTTTAGTTACTTGTAACTTCACATTATAACAGTGAAAAATATGGCTCCCCCCACCACCACTGATTTACTTAATTGAGTGATTCCAAACACAGAGTGGCTTCCAAATTAGTAACCTACATCCCCACAAGAAACAAGCTGTCACCCACAGATCCAATGATTGTAGTATATTCCTTTGCTGTTAATATCACACAACTGGCATGTTTCATTTTTTTCCCCATTTCTTCACTTCCTCCAGCAAGTCTGTTTCAGATAATTGTGACATAGTTATACTATTTCAACATAGTCTGTGCTCTACCCTGGGATCTGATTTCTTACTAGATTTTTTTAAAGTTTGCATACATTAAGGTTCTCTCAGCTTCACTAAAGTCATAGTGGTCTAATAAATCAGTATCATACAAAATCATTTAATTACCCCCAACACATTTCCCGTGTTTTTCTTTGCCAAAGCTCCTCTGCCTTGAATCTCTGGGAAACAATTATTTGTTTGGTGTCTCTACAGCTTTTCTCTTTTGCAGCGTCATCGAAGTGGAGTAATATAGTATATAGAACCTTTCCACTATGGCCAAAGCCATTTTCAAGAAGAAGAGTACTCATATTTCTAACTTCAAATCTTACTACAAATCAACATAGTATGGTATTGACAAGAGGATGAGCGGAATGGAATGAACAGAGGGAACTAGCTGGGTTAGAAAGATATATAAAACATTAAATATTCAACAGTAGGGTCTCACAGTAGCTGTGGCTGGCCTGGAAGTCACTATGTAGCCCAGGTTGATGTAGAACTCCTAAATATCAGCCTGTTTCTGCAACCCAAGTGCTGGGTTTTAAGGTGTGAACTACCACACCCAGCTCTAATTCTTTTCATAAAGGTTTCAAGGACAATCAATTGAAGAAAGAATAGTTATTTCAAAAGAAAGTGGTGGGAAAGCTAGATAGCCACAAGGAAAAAATGGAGTTGATTTTGCCTAACATCATTCACAACTTAAGATGGACTCAAAAATCTAAATTTGAGTTAATATAATAAAATTCTTCAGGGAAAATATAAGGGTATATTTTGGGGAGAAAAGGAAGTAGATTTAGTATATCCAAAGCTACTATCAAGAAGGAAAAAAAAAAGGACTAAAAAATGAAGCTCAATGGTACAGTGTAGCAGGTATACATGAGACCCTATGTTCAACACCTAGATTCTCATTCTCTCTCTCTCTCTCTCTCTCTCTCTCTCTCTCTCTCTCTCTCTCTCTCTCACACACACACACACACACACACACACCACTGTTGGGCATTATGGGACATGCCTGTAGTATCAGAACTTGTGAAAGGTGGTGACAGCAGGAACCAAGGTCATCATTGGCTCCATATCAAGTCTGAGTCCAACCTAAGCAAAGTATAAAGAGCTACCTCATGTAATGGGGAAGAGCTGGTGATCTAGGATAAAGGTCTGGGATCCAGAATGTACTAGTCCTTCTCTGGCCATGTGCAACCTATACACACATATCACACAAAAGCTCACAAAGGTTATATGAATACTCATAGTAGACAACATTCACAATAGTCCAAAGATACAAACAATCCACAAGTCCTTTAATGAAGAATGTGGTCTAACCAGACAAAGGACTATCATTGGCTATTAAGAGAGACTGGCCCTGAAGGTTGGGGTGGGAATGCCTGGAGAGCTGCCTATCTTCAGTCTGTGGCAGAAGCTGGAGGAATCTGGGTGCTGATACCAGTGAAGAAAAGCATCATAGCAAGGGTGGCAACATAGGCCAACCAACTCACAGAGATGTCTTGAATTCAACTCCTAGGACCCACATGGCAGAAGGAATGAATGTACTGCAAGCTGGTCTTGTCCCAATTTCCACATAAGCACAGTGGCATGGGCACATGCGCAAATACATACACAAACACACACACAATGTATGTATGTCTGTGTGTATATATGTATATATATCCATCCTAATTAGGCTCATAAATTAAAAAATATCATAAAAATCTAAAGACAAAAACTATGAGGAAACCTCAGGAGCCTCACCATACCTTTCAGATACATCTATATTGCTATATTGATTGGATTTTCTGGAAAGGAAAGCCAGCAAAAACCCATTTTTAGTGCATATGCTACATATTAAGAAAGGAAACCTCAAAAAAGAAAGAAAGAAAGAAAGAAAGAAAGAAAGAAAGAAAGAAAGAAAGAAAGAAAGAAAGAAAGGAAACCTCCAGAAGTCGGCAGTTGAAAAATAGAAAATACTTGGGTTCTGCAAATTATTGCTGTGCAGGGTCATCTGTAACCAGGTTCTTTTTTAGTTCTCCTTTTCTTTCTTTTTAGGGTACAGAGGATTGAACCCAGCCAGAGTCCCGACTTCCCTAGGTCAGTGCTGCACTGCTCAGCTATTTCAGCTATATCCTACCTAGTCCTTGATTTCCTTATTTTCAAACAGGGTCTCTCTAAGTCACCCAGGCTGGTCCTGTACTTACTCTATTGCTGAAGCATGAATTGATCTTTTGGTCCTCCTGCCACAGCCTTTTGAGAATCAAGGATTACAGGTATGTAATAGGCCCTGTTGAGGTTATTGTGAATTAACACTAAAGATTAAAGCAAATCTACTTTTTTTAAATGGAGGGGTAAAGGAATGTGTTTTTTAAAGGCAGGATCTCATTACATAGCCCTGATTGACTTGGTCATATTATGTAGACCAGGCCGTCTTCAGAACCCTAAGTGCTGGGGTTAAACACATGTGTGACCACACCTTAAAATCTCCTTTTCCTTTCCATTGATTTACAGCCCACTCTGCCACTCCGTCTCAGGATTTTTTTGGTTTTATTTGTTTGGTTTTGTTTTTTGCCACTATGGGTGCTTTAATAGAACTTCAGACAGTGTTTTTTATTTTTATTATTTTTAATTAAGAAAAGGTTGTCTTTATGTTGTCTAAGCTAGACTGAAGTCTCAGGTGAAAGCAACTCTAAATATCACTTTTATTTCCTGAGATGAAGGGATGAGATAAGAGCTGTACCCAATCTGTGTGAATGCACGGCTTGGGCTGAGCCCAGAGCATTTCTTTCTCTGTTCTAAGTATCCTAGGCTTAGGCCTGGAAGCTTCTAGCCTCCATACAATCGAATCTTCCAAGCTGACTCATTCAATTGGCTTCTCTTGGCTTCTGCCTGAATTGCTCTGCTTGGCCTCATTCTAATTGTGGCAATATGTTCTAATTTTCTGGCTCCTTCTCATTCTCTGGCTCATTCTGTCTTCAGCTGTTCTTCAGCTTTTCTCTTTGCAACCTGTCTCTGTACACATGTCCCAGTAAAACCGACACACACACACACACACACACACACACACACACACACACTGAAATAGCTTTCCTTTCCTATTACTGTTCTCATATAAGTTGGGTGTATCTTATCTCTGACTCATTCTGTTAAACCTTTCTCTGCTTTGTCATTATGTCTGCTCCTTAATTAGATGTCACTTTCAAACAGGGCTGCTTCCTTTTACAAACTAACCTTACCTTCATTGTTTAAAGGTATATACTAACAGTGTGTCTTGCATTCTGGCTGATCAAATAGGCCTAGAAGGTCTTCGAATATAATCCCTTGCCAGAGCAACCATGTTGTTGGATAAAATTCCTCTACAAGCAATGCTCTACTTCAGCCTCCAAAGCATACCTGCCTCATTGCACTGATTGCTGACCATTCAGTTCTATTTTTATCCCTTAGGGGATATTACATTTTGTAAATTTGTGTGGCATGAAACCCAGCTGAAAGGAAAAAAAACATATGTTACATGTATATTACTAGTAAAGGAAGTAATGGTACTCCCACAAATCATATTTTGGAGGGAGGATACAAAGTTGGAATTTGCATACTTTTAATTGAAATAAAACTATCTTAGGACAGCTTTTATTTATACCTGCTAACTTAGTGATGAAGCTGGGTGTGGTGGTACACAGCTGTCAGTCTGAGGCCAAGTACCAGACCAGCCTGGGTTCCATGACAAAACTCTACCAAAAAAAAAAAAAAGCAAGGGCTAGGTGAGGCTCAGTTGGTGGAGTGCTTATCTAGCATGCACCAACCAGCCAGTCCTTCGGAAGTGTCAGTGTTCCTCTATTTGTGTTAATGTGGCCATAACCCTTACCTTGACTCCTCCTTATCACTGAAGACCATTTACTTTCTTCCAAATATTTTTGTTCATGAAATTTTTTATTTCCTTATTTTATATTTCATCTTATATTCTTTTATATTTTGTGTTAAAGATATTATGTTACATATGTGTGTGTATACATGTATATCTATCTATCTATCTATCTATCTATCTATCTATCTATCTATCTTTTATATTTATTTTTTGAGACAAAATTTGCTTATATAGTCCCAGATGGGATTACAGGTGTATACTACTATAATAGTAAATATTGTTATTTCAGTCTTTCTTACAGGCAAAGAGTTTTTTTTTTCTATCTTGTTTATTGCTGTACCGCAGTATACAAAATCACTCCCAGGTACAGGATGGCATCAGCATTTATTAAACAATTTACTCTAATATTTACCCTGAAATTCTCTACATAGTATGATATTTCAACATGCCAAGTCTCCAATTATTCACAAAATACAATTTGTTTTCTTCTGGCCAGTGCCCTTGAGTTCTGTTCCTTCTGCATGTATTGTTTAGTGGTGGTGGTAATGTCCTCAGCTCTGACATGTAAAGTGCCCTCTATGTGCTTGTTATCCCTAGACCCTGGAAATATGAAGTTCAATAAAACATTTTCTAGAGTAACCGCACAGTTTTCACACAGCCAAGACAGACAATGACAACACAGTAAGCTTCTGAGAAACTAAAACTTCTAATGGGCAAATGGAAAATGAGGTAGCCACTTTCAGAATCAGCATTGCAGCTCCACAAACAAATGCAGAGTACTGGCATCTTCAGGAATTCTAGATATTAGCCCCAAAGATGAGACTTTGTCTATATGAAAAGTTAAACATTTGGAGCAGCTTTATTCTTTACAGCCCCAACTTGAAACAATTTGGACATTCTTTGTACTAAGAACACATAAATTGTGGTCTAACCATACAATAGAGTAATATTTGGCATTAACAAGAAATGAAAAACACTTCCAGGGCCTCATGGATAAGCTTTAGAAACATAAGAAGCCGGTGACAAAATCTCATATTATATGGTACTATTTAAGCAAAATGTTCAGAATAAGTATATATGTGTCAAAGGAAAAGGAAAGTACATTAACAAGTGAATGGTCCTTCTGTACTAGAGGCAGGTAAGAGATTTGGGGATAAATTTTAAGTTGGATTTGGTATTAGAAGTACATGTGTATGGATTCATTAAAATCCACAAATAGTGAATTATATTTTAATAAATCTGTTAAAATAGTTAAGTGACCAAAACTTGTGAAAAATAACAGGTCTACCACCTCTAAAGACCTGCCAAGACCCCCTGCTGCTTCCCCTTGCTTCTTGCCACTGCCCCTTTGCCTAAGGGACTTTGCAGCTGCTTATTTTTAACAGAGGCACCCGCTGTTATCAGTTCTGCTCCCTACCACACAGAGTCCTTCCTTGAGAGGAATGTTCCTCCTGTGCCTGTAACAAACACAACAGACTTGAGTAGCAAAGAATTAAGGAACAAAATGTGACAACATAATTGGATTAATTGCAAGATAAAAGGAAGGGCTTTGTTTTGTTTTAGAATGGGAAAAGTTGTAAAAAGTTCAAATAGTTATGTAGTGAAAAATCCAAGCATGGGGCATAAAAATGATGACTGGTGGGAAAATACAAAGGTCTAATTGTAGGTTCCAAGCATGAAGATGTCAGGGTAGCAGGACAGCAGGGGCCTGAACTGCCATCCTAACTAAAGATCACTGCGTAAAAGAGAAGTTTTTCAATGTTTTCTTGTTGGGAGCCGCGCCCACATTCGCCGTTACAAGATGGCGCTGACAGCTGTGTTCTAAGTGGTAAACAAATAATCTGCGCATGTGCCAAGGGTATCTTATGACTACTTGTGCTCTGCCTTCCCCGTGACGTCAACTCGGCCGATGGGCTGCAGCCAATCAGGGAGTGACACGTCCGAGGCGAAGGAGAATGCTCCTTAAGAGGGACGGGGTTTCGTTTTCTCCCTCTCTTGCTTCGCTCTCGCTTGCTTCTTGCACTCTGGCTCCTGAAGATGTAAGCAATAAAGCTTTGCCGCAGAAGATTCTGGTCTGTGGTGTTCTTCCTGGCCGGTCGTGAGAACGCGTCTAATAACAATTGGTGCCGAATTCCGGGACGAGAAAAAACTCGGGACTGGCGCAAGGAAGATCCCTCATTCCAGAACCAGAACTGCGGGTCGCGGTAATAAAGGTTCCCGTAAAGCAGACTGTTAAGAAGGATTCAACTGTATGAATTCAGAACTTTTCAGCTGGGGAACGAGAGTACCAGTGAGTACAGCTTTACGAGGTAAGTCTGATCTTGAACTTTCTAAGGAAATTCAAGACAGTCTATCAGAAGTAAAGTGGAATATGTTTGGCCTTGAATTTTTTCTGGTGTTAGGAGCCCTTTTGTTCCTTTTCACATGTTATCAAGTGATTAAGATAGGGCTGAAAATTCTAGAGGAAATTCAGGACAAGCTATCAGAAGTAAAGCGGGGAGAGAGAGTAGGAACAAAGAGGAAATATGGTACACAAAATAAGTATACAGGCCTTTCCAAGGGTCTTGAACCCGAGGAAAAGTTAAGGTTAGGTAGGAATACCTGGAGAGAGATTAGAAGAAAAAGAGGAAAAAGGGAAAAGAAGAAAGATCAATTAGCGGAGGTCTCTAGGAGATACTCGTCACTAGATGAGCTCAGGAAGCCAGCTCTTAGTAGTTCTGAAGCAGATGAAGAATTCTCCTCTGAGGAAACAGACTGGGAGGAAGAAGCAGCCCATTACCAGCCAGCTAATTGGTCAAGAAAAAAGCCAAAAGCGGCTGGCGAAGGCCAGTTTGCTGATTGGCCTCAGGGCAGTCGGCTTCAAGGTCCGCCCTATGCGGAGTCCCCGCCCTGCGTAGTGCGTCAGCAATGCGCAGAGAGGCAGTGCGCAGAGAGGCAGTGCGCAGACTCATTCATTCCCAGAGAGGAACAAAGGAAAATACAACAGGCATTTCCGGTCTTTGAAGGAGCCGAGGGTGGGCGTGTCCACGCTCCGGTAGAATACTTACAAATTAAAGAAATTGCCGAGTCGGTTCGTAAATACGGAACCAATGCTAATTTTACCTTGGTGCAGTTAGACAGGCTCGCTGGCATGGCACTAACTCCTGCTGACTGGCAAACGGTTGTAAAAGCCGCTCTCCCTAGTATGGGCAAATATATGGAATGGAGAGCGCTTTGGCACGAAGCTGCACAAGCGCAGGCCCGAGCAAACGCAGCTGCTTTGACTCCAGAGCAGAGAGATTGGACTTTTGACTTGTTAACGGGTCAGGGAGCTTATTCTGCTGATCAGACAAACTACCATTGGGGAGCTTATGCCCAGATTTCTTCCACGGCTATTAGGGCCTGGAAGGCGCTCTCTCGAGCAGGTGAAACCACTGGTCAGTTAACAAAGATAATCCAGGGACCTCAGGAATCCTTCTCAGATTTTGTGGCCAGAATGACAGAGGCAGCAGAGCGTATTTTTGGAGAGTCAGAGCAAGCTGCGCCTCTGATAGAACAGCTAATCTATGAGCAAGCCACAAAGGAGTGCCGAGCGGCCATAGCCCCAAGAAAGAACAAAGGCTTACAAGACTGGCTCAGGGTCTGTCGAGAGCTTGGGGGACCTCTCAGCAATGCAGGTTTAGCGGCTGCCATCCTTCAATCCCAAAACCGCTCCATGGGCAGAAATAATCAGAGGACATGTTTTAACTGCGGAAAGCCTGGGCATTTTAAGAAAGATTGCAGAGCTCCAGATAAACAGGGAGGGACTCTCACTCTTTGCTCTAAGTGTGGCAAGGGTTATCATAGAGCTGACCAGTGTCGCTCTGTGAGGGATATAAAGGGCAGAGTCCTTCCCCCACCTGATAGTCAATCAACTGATGTGCCAAAAAACGGGTCATCGGGCCCTCGGTCCCAGGGCCCTCAAAGATATGGGAACCGGTTTGTCAGGACCCAGGAAGCAGTCAGAGAGGCGACCCAGGAAGACCCACAAGGGTGGACCTGCGTGCCGCCTCCGACTTCCTATTAATGCCTCAAATGAGTATTCAGCCGGTGCCAGTGGAGCCTATACCATCCTTGCCCCTGGGAACCATGGGCCTTATTCTCGGCCGGGGTTCACTCACCTTGCAGGGCTTAGTAGTCCACCCTGGAGTTATGGATTGTCAACATTCCCCTGAAATACAGGTCCTGTGCTCAAGCCCTAAAGGCGTTTTTTCTATTAGTAAAGGAGATAGGATAGCTCAGCTGCTGCTCCTCCCTGATAATACCAGGGAAAAATCTGCAGGACCTGAGATAAAGAAAATGGGCTCCTCAGGAAATGATTCTGCCTATTTGGTTGTATCTTTAAATGATAGACCTAAGCTCCGCCTTAAGATTAATGGAAAAGAGTTTGAAGGCATCCTTGATACCGGAGCAGATAAAAGTATAATCTCTACACATTGGTGGCCCAAAGCATGGCCCACCACAGAGTCATCTCATTCATTACAGGGCCTAGGATATCAATCATGTCCCACTATAAGCTCCGTTGCCTTGACGTGGGAATCCTCTGAAGGACAGCAAGGGAAATTCATACCTTATGTGCTCCCACTCCCGGTTAACCTCTGGGGAAGGGATATTATGCAGCATTTGGGCCTTATTTTGTCCAATGAAAACACCCCATCAGGAGGGTATTCAGCTAAAGCAAAAAATATCATGGCAAAGATGGGTTATAAAGAAGGAAAAGGGTTAGGACATCAAGAACAGGGAAGGATAGAGCCCATCTCACCTAATGGAAACCAAGACAGACAGGGTCTGGGTTTTCCTTAGCGGCCATTGGGGCAGCACGACCCATACCATGGAAAACAGGGGACCCAGTGTGGGTTCCTCAATGGCACCTATCCTCTGAAAAACTGGAAGCTGTGATTCAACTGGTAGAGGAACAATTAAAATTAGGCCATATTGAACCCTCTACCTCACCTTGGAATACTCCAATTTTTGTAATTAAGAAAAAGTCAGGAAAGTGGAGACTGCTCCATGACCTCAGAGCCATTAATGAGCAAATGAACTTATTTGGCCCAGTACAGAGGGGTCTCCCTGTACTTTCCGCCTTACCACGTGGCTGGAATTTAATTATTATAGATATTAAAGATTGTTTCTTTTCTATACCTTTGTGTCCAAGAGATAGGCCCAGATTTGCCTTTACCATCCCCTCTATTAATCACATGGAACCTGATAAGAGGTATCAATGGAAGGTCTTACCACAGGGAATGTCCAATAGTCCTACTATGTGTCAACTTTATGTGCAAGAAGCTCTTTTGCCAGTGAGGGAACAATTCCCCTCTTTAATTTTGCTCCTTTACATGGATGACATCCTCCTGTGCCATAAAGACCTTACCATGCTACAAAAGGCATATCCTTTTCTACTTAAAACTTTAAGTCAGTGGGGTTTACAGATAGCCACAGAAAAGGTCCAAATTTCTGATACAGGACAATTCTTGGGCTCTGTGGTGTCCCCAGATAAGATTGTGCCCCAAAAGGTAGAGATAAGAAGAGATCACCTCCATACCTTAAATGATTTTCAAAAGCTGTTGGGAGATATTAATTGGCTCAGACCTTTTTTAAAGATTCCTTCCGCTGAGTTAAGGCCTTTGTTTAGTATTTTAGAAGGAGATCCTCATATCTCCTCCCCTAGGACTCTTACTCTAGCTGCTAACCAGGCCTTACAAAAGGTGGAAAAAGCCTTACAGAATGCACAATTACAACGTATTGAGGATTCGCAGCCTTTCAGTTTGTGTGTCTTTAAGACAGCACAATTGCCAACTGCAGTTTTGTGGCAGAATGGGCCATTGTTGTGGATCCATCCAAACGTATCCCCAGCTAAAATAATAGATTGGTATCCTGATGCAATTGCACAGCTTGCCCTTAAAGGTCTAAAAGCAGCAATCACCCACTTTGGGCAAAGTCCATATCTTTTAATTGTACCTTATACCGCTGCACAGGTTCAAACCTTGGCAGCCACATCTAATGATTGGGCAGTTTTAGTTACCTCCTTTTCAGGAAAAATAGATAACCATTATCCAAAACATCCAATCTTACAGTTTGCCCAAAATCAATCTGTTGTGTTTCCACAAATAACAGTAAGAAACCCACTTAAAAATGGGATTGTGGTATATACTGATGGATCAAAAACTGGCATAGGTGCCTATGTGGCTAATGGTAAAGTGGTATCCAAACAATATAATGAAAATTCACCTCAAGTGGTAGAATGTTTAGTGGTCTTAGAAGTTTTAAAAACCTTTTTAGAACCCCTTAATATTGTGTCAGATTCCTGTTATGTGGTTAATGCAGTAAATCTTTTAGAAGTGGCTGGAGTGATTAAGCCTTCCAGTAGAGTTGCCAATATTTTTCAGCAGATACAATTAGTTTTGTTATCTAGAAGATCTCCTGTTTATATTACTCATGTTAGAGCCCATTCAGGCCTACCTGGCCCCATGGCTCTGGGAAATGATTTGGCAGATAAGGCCACTAAAGTGGTGGCTGCTGCCCTATCATCCCCGGTAGAGGCTGCAAGAAATTTTCATAACAATTTTCATGTGACGGCTGAAACATTACGCAGTCGTTTCTCCCTGACAAGAAAAGAAGCCCGTGACATTGTTACTCAATGTCAAAGCTGCTGTGAGTTCTTGCCAGTTCCTCATGTGGGAATTAACCCACGCGGTATTCGACCTCTACAGGTCTGGCAAATGGATGTTACACATGTTTCTTCCTTTGGAAAACTTCAATATCTCCATGTGTCCATTGACACATGTTCTGGCATCATGTTTGCTTCTCCGTTAACCGGAGAAAAAGCCTCACATGTGATTCAACATTGCCTTGAGGCATGGAGTGCTTGGGGGAAACCCAGACTCCTTAAGACTGATAATGGACCAGCTTATACGTCTCAAAAATTCCAACAGTTCTGCCGTCAGATGGACGTGACCCACCTGACTGGACTTCCATACAACCCTCAAGGACAGGGTATTGTTGAGCGTGCGCATCGCACCCTCAAAACCTATCTTATAAAACAGAAGAGGGGAACTTTTGAGGAGACTGTACCCCGAGCACCAAGAGTGTCGGTGTCTTTGGCACTCTTTACACTCAATTTTTTAAATATTGATGCTCATGGCCATACTGCGGCTGAACGTCATTGTACAGAGCCAGATAGGCCCAATGAGATGGTTAAATGGAAAAATGTCCTTGATAATAAATGGTATGGCCCGGATCCTATTTTGATAAGATCCAGGGGAGCTATCTGTGTTTTCCCACAGAATGAAGACAACCCATTTTGGGTACCAGAAAGACTCACCCGAAAAATCCAGACTGACCAAGGGAATACTAATGTCCCTCGTCTTGGTGATGTCCAGGGCGTCAATAATAAAGAGAGAGCAGCGTTGGGGGATAATGTCGACATTTCCACTCCCAATGACGGTGATGTATAATGCTCAAGTATTCTCCTGCTTTTTTACCACTAACTAGGAACTGGGTTTGGCCTTAATTCAGACAGCCTTGGCTCTGTCTGGACAGGTCCAGATGACGGACACCATTAACACTTTGTCAGCCTCAGTGACTACAGTCACAGATGAACAGGCCTCAGCTAATGTCAAGATACAGAGAGGTCTCATGCTGGTTAATCAACTCATAGATCTTGTCCAGATACAACTAGATGTATTATGACAAATAACTCAGCAGGGATGTGAACAAAAGTTTCCGGGATTGTGTGTTATTTCCATTCAGTATGTTAAATTTACTAGGACAGCTAATTTGTCAAAAAGTCTTTTTCAGTATATGTTACAGAATTGGATGGCTGAATTTGAACAGATCCTTCGGGAATTGAGACTTCAGGTCAACTCCACGCGCTTGGACCTGTCCCTGACCAAAGGATTACCCAATTGGATCTCCTCAGCATTTTCCTTCTTTAAAAAATGGGTGGGATTAATATTATTTGGAGATACACTTTGCTGTGGATTAGTGTTGCTTCTTTGATTGGTCTGTAAGCTTAAGGCCTAAACTAGGAGAGACAAGGTGGTTATTGCCCAGGCGCTTGCAGGACTAGAACATGGAGCTCCCCCTGATATATGATATATCTATGCTTAGGCAATAGGTCGCTGGCCACTCAGCTCTTATATCCCATGAGGCTAGACTCATTGCACGGGATAGAGTGAGTGTGCTTCAGCAGCCCGAGAGAGTTGCACGGCTAAGCACTGCAATGGAAAGGCTCTGCGGCATATATGAGCCTATTCTAGGGAGACATGTCATCTTTCATGAAGGTTCAGTGTCCTAGTTCCCTTCCCCCAGGCAAAACGACACGGGAGCAGGTCAGGGTTGCTCTGGGTAAAAGCCTGTGAGCCTAAGAGCTAATCCTGTACATGGCTCCTTTACCTACACACTGGGGATTTGACCTCTATCTCCACTCTCATTAATATGGGTGGCCTATTTGCTCTTATTAAAAGGATAGGGGGAGATGTTGGGAGCCGCGCCCACATTCGCCGTTACAAGATGGCGCTGACAGCTGTGTTCTAAGTGGTAAACAAATAATCTGCGCATGTGCCAAGGGTATCTTATGACTACTTGTGCTCTGCCTTCCCCGTGACGTCAACTCGGCCGATGGGCTGCAGCCAATCAGGGAGTGACACGTCCGAGGCGAAGGAGAATGCTCCTTAAGAGGGACGGGGTTTCGTTTTCTCCCTCTCTTGCTTCGCTCTCGCTTGCTTCTTGCACTCTGGCTCCTGAAGATGTAAGCAATAAAGCTTTGCCGCAGAAGATTCTGGTCTGTGGTGTTCTTCCTGGCCGGTCGTGAGAACGCGTCTAATAACATTTTCTAACATTGGCAACAGAGTTTGCAAAATAGACAACAAAAAGCTGGGAAAGATCTCAAGGAATGTGGAACAGGACAAAAAATGGGAAGTGGATAACACAAATAGTAGAGTTTTATGAAGGACAATGAGGCTCTGGGAACCTGAGCCTCTCATCCTGAACACCACATAAGATGAGAGTAATGGTGTGTAGCCTGTTATCTCAGTACTCAGGAGATGGAGGAAGGAAGATCAGAAGCTCAAAATTATCATAAGCTTCTTATTCATTTTGATGTCAGTCTATATAGACTCCATCTAAAATAATAAAAACATAAAACCAACTAAAATTAGAAATTAAAACATTCAAAATAAAAAGAAGGTATAGGCAATGCCTTCTTAGTACAGACAGAAAGTATTCTCTTGAGAGTGGCAGTGTAAACTAAACAAGCAGCAGAGTAGGTTTAATAGAGTTTCTATGTTAAAGTTCTTTTCATGTCCAAAGTTCTTTTCAGGTTCTCCCAAACAGTTGTTGGTCTGCAGTATGTTTATAATTCTATTTAAAATGTCAAGGAACATCTACCAATTTCTGCTGATATTTACCTTCTGTTGTAATGCGTCATCACAAATTCTGCTTTGTAACAACCAACATTCGAGTTTTCCTTGGTAATATTATGGCACCATAAAACCACCGTCTTGAAACATCTTCCTCAAAGCCAGGAAAGGTCAAAATAGCTCACAAAACCACATTAATAACGATAGAAAGAAATACCACAGAGAAGCACAAAAACAGATCCATACATTTTATTGCAACCGTGGGGGACATAGAATAGCATACTATTACTTGCTGACCAGGGCATTACAGCTATAAGAATATTCACTATAACTGGGTTTTCTGCATGCATGAAAAGGATTTTTCAGAGACCAAAATGGACTGACTCAGCAACATCAGCATCCTGATTCCTGAGCCCACATCCTAGCTACTTGTCTTAGTTATTTTTCTCTTGCCATGGCAAAGCACCATGACCATAGCAACTTATAGAAAAAAAAAAGTTTATTTGGGGCTTATAGTTTAATAGGCTCAGTCCATGACCACCAGGATGGCAGGGAGTTTGGTAGCAGGCAGGCAGGCATGGCACTCGAGGAGTAGCTGAGAATTTATATTTCTATCCATAAGTACAAGGCAGAGACAGCTAACTGGGAATGGTATAAGCTTTTGAAATCTGAAAAGCCCACCCTCAGTGATACACCTCATAATTATTTTCCAATAGTTTCACAAAGGGGGGACCAGGCATTCAAATACATGAATTTATGGTATGTGTGGGGAATTCTCATTCACACTACCATATTCCACTTCCTGACTTCCATAGGCTTGTGACCATATCATAATATAAAATGCACTTAGCCTGACTCCAAATGTTTCCCTACCTTTTGACAGTCTCTTCTTAGACTCAAGGCAATCTCTTAATTGTAACCCCCTGTAAACTCAAAATCAAAAAATCAAATTACACACTTCCAACTTAGTACAGAATATACATTATCATTAAAAAAGGTAGGACTGGGGTGCAGTGACAAAATATTGGTCCAAAGCAAGACCCAAATCTAGTAGGGGAAACTCTAAATCCTGAGGCTCCATGTCTCATGCCAAAGGCCTCAGATGGATCTACCCTTCCAACTTCACTGACCACAACACACTTCCTTTGCTTGGCTGGTTCCATTTTCTGATTGTGGTCATCTCTTTGGCAGATACCACACATCTCCAATTTCTTGGGGTTTCCAACACAATCCGGGCTTCACTTTCACAGCTTCATGAAATGGCCTCTGGGCCTCCATGAAGGGAACTCCTGAGAGCCTCAGCAACTCTCATTAACCACACGGAAGATCCACAACCTCTTTATACCTGTATCTTTCATGACTCTAACGCCAGAACCATGGCCTGTGATGCCAAGTTCAGCTGCCTGCTTGGGATGGAGTCTGGCCGCCTTCTTGAATTATATTTGCATAAACTTTGATTTACTGTTCTTTTTAGGAGCAGAAAATCCTTCCACAAGCTGCAGGATGAGCTTGGTGGGGTCCTGCCCTAAACTATCCCTTTATTCCATTTCACATCAGGCCTCTCCTTATCTCTTCTTAGCCAACAGAGGCTCCAACATTAAATTTCCTGGCGCTCAAATTGTACTTTTTGTATTCCTTTTTGTCCTGCTAGCTATTTGTTTTCACTGTAGATATATATAAGAATGATTACTAAAAAGCAAGTAGCAGAGTCAATATTAGGTCATCTTGAAATCTACTCTGCCAACGAAATTAATCCATTATCTTTCAATTTTGCCTTCAGTAAAATTTTAGAACAAGGGCAGAAAGCAGATACAGTCTTTGCCAAAATATCACTAGAATAGCCTAGTTGCTAATACTGTTCCCCTCTGAAATCACTTGAGCTGGGCCTCTGTAGTCTCACTGTGCTCAGCACTATTATCTTCTAAGCTCCTACTAGGATGGCTCTCAAGCCCCCTAGAACATTCAACAAACGTTTCCTAGTCCAAAGACACAAAATCTACATTCCTCTAGAGCTCAGCATTGACAGGCATGTCACAGCAGCAGCCCTCTCTCTGGTACTATGCCTTAGTTATTACCCTATTGCCCTGCACAAGGCAATTTATAAGAAAAACAAGTTTATTTGGGGCTTCCATGACCATTATGGCAAGGAACATGGCAGCACACAGGCATGGCACTGGCACAGTAGCTGAGAACTTACATCCTTATCCAAAAACATGAGGCAGAGAGAAGGAATAGTGTGGACTTTTGAAACTTGGAAGCTCACTCCCAGTGACATGCCTTTCCAACAAGGCCATACCTCCTAATCCTTTTCAAATATTGCCACCAACTGGGAACCAAGCATTCAAATACGTGAGCCTATGGGGCCACTCTCATTCAAACCATCACCCCACTATACTTCTGCCTGGTAATTCTGTACTCTGCTGGTTGTTTATACATGAAACACACACACACACACATACTCTCTCTCTCTTTCTCTCTCTCTCCTTCACTCCCTCCCTCCTTCCCCGATATCCCTCCCTCCCTCTCCTCTCCAATAGGATGAAAAGCACAAGAAATCATAATGAACTGACAATTCTATAGGATAATATTGAGAAATAACTGTATTATTAGAATAAACTGTATTAGTTTAATAATAGTACATCATTAAACTAATGTACTAGAAACTGGCTTATAAAACACTTGTTTTTGATCTTAGCCATTGCTAGTTTCTGATATAGCTCCCTCTGTCAGAACATGACAAATACAGATGCTGGCAGCCAATCACTGGACTGAGCATGGGGACCCCAGTGGAGGAGTTGGGAAAGACTGAAGGAGCTAAAGGAGTTTGGATGGCTCCAGCTGTATATGCAACAGAGGATGGCCTTATCTGGCATCAATGGGAGGAGAGACCCTTGGTCCTGTGAAGGCTCTATGTCCCAGTGTAGGGGAATGCCAGGGTGGTGAGGTGGGAGTGAGTGGGTGGGTGGGAGAGAACCCTCATAGAAGTAGGGGGAAGGGGAGAAGGTAGGGGATTTGCGGGCAAACTGAGAAAGGGGATAACATTTGGAATATAAATAAATACCCAATAAAAATAACCCACTTGTTTACTCAGTGTTCTGTGAAGACGATCAGAACACCTATGCTTCTGTACCAATTCAACGCCTAGACTGTCCTGCTAGCCTACAGAACAAAACTGCTACTTATTCTTTAAGATATACTGCATTTACCAGACATGGTGGCTCATTCTTGTAATCCCACCATTTGGGAGGCCAAATCAAGAGGACTGCTGCAAGCTGGAGCCTAGTCTAAGCTACGTATTGAGTTTCCAATTCCAATTCACTGAATGGAATTGTGTCTCAAAACAAAAAAACATTTGTTGTATATGTATATAACAAATATACATAACTGCATTACTTGATATAAAGAGACTTCTCCAATTCACTCAAACAGAATTACAGCTTTGGCTAGGTTCTCATTTATTTTGCTTATGTATCCTTTAAACCATCTGTGAATGTTCACTGCAGGACAAAAACCACAGTAAGTCCTTTAAACAAGAGATTTAACACTGTGCCAGGGGTCCAGGCTGGGCCTAATGGGGTGATTTTCACAACACTATAGAACTGACCATCTCAGAACAAGAGCACACTCCACAGCTGTGACTCAGCTCAGAAAGTCAGGATAGGAAGGTTGGTCACATTTCAGCTGAAATGACCTCTTCACAAAGGGCCTAGGGCTGCAGTAGTGCAGTAACTGCCAGACTCTGGGTTATATTTGCCAAATGGCAAATAATCAGAAGCACGATAATTAGTCCTTCGGAATTACAGCTGAGTGAACCCAGTAAGTAGAACCTAATTTATATCCAAATTCCTAGCTGAAACACAGTGTAGATTTCAATCTTGGTTCGAGACCTTTTAGCCTTTTGCAAATAACAAGGCTTCAGGAATGAAGAAAACGAGCGGACCAGTCTAAGTTACTAACTATGGTGCCTTGTGAACTATAGTTTGATGTGTGCTTTTTCATTACAGGCTGACAAAAGGGAGCAACAGTATCTGATCTGTCTTGATCTTAAACGCTTAGACAGACAGTACCAAAAGATATTTTTGGAATAAGCAGTTTCTTTACAAGCTCCCATGTGAGTTACTACTGAATTCAAAGGAAAATCTAGGGCATTATTGGCCTATTATTGGCTCAACACACTCCATGTTTCTTGAGCAGTATGTGCATGAACCTAAAAAAAAAAGCTAGATTATAGCCTGGGGTATGAGTGGGAATGACTTCTCTAACTCAGCTAGTTTTCCAATGAGAGTTGTGCCAACAAACCACATTCTATTCTTATTTATGCCCAAACCCCAGAGCCACATATTTGGGGATTTTCCTAAATCCAATTTGATCACAGGAGTTCAAGAAAAAGGCAGACTATCCCTGTGGAGCACAGTTTCTGAATTCAAAAGAAAGACTGTTGCTGCTAGGCAGAAAGCTGATTGATGTAAACTCCTGTTTTCTCCCCTGAATATCATTACTAAGCAGTTCTGAAAACTGTACTTCCTAAAACTGTCTCTCATTTCCCTACAACAAGCTAGAATACACACCCACCCTCTGGTATCAGAGAATGCTTACTATAAAGCCCTTGCCAAACAGAGGCTTCCTACATTCTCTTTACAGAACCTAGTCCCTGGTCAGCCACATGTTTACCTCCACGCTTCACCCTTGCCATTTTCCTTTCTAAAATGCCCCCTACTTCTTCCTAATTTGAGGGGAATCTAAATTTCTCTGAGTTTCATGAACTCTCTATTCTTCATAACTGAGTGACTACTACCCTATGTCTTCTACGAGTTCTTCGATCTTTAATAATCTTTAATATTCTCCCATCTGCTGTCCTACTGTGTATTATGGTTTTCTTATATAACTTGAACTTGTCACTTTGTTGTGCTTATATGTCTACTATTTCATTGCAGAAACTCATCTTACAGTTATTTTTGTCCCCCTGTATGAATTCAGCAATTCACATGGGTTAAATGTGTAATCCTGGTGTAAGAGAGATGGTGATGACACAATTTATAATCTTTCTTTGCTTTTACATAATACATACTTGATGGTTAAAGCAGCACAATTCTGGCCAGCTTCTAAGCATTTCATTCCTTTCCCAATCATTTTAGAAACTTTTATTTGAAGCAGTGTCTCATGGAGCCCTGGGTGTCATCGAATCCCTTATGTAGCTGAGGATAATCTTAAACTTCTGGTTCTCCTGCCCTGCCTCTTGAATTCTGTGATTATAGGCAGATACTAGGACTGTATGGCCACTATCGTGGCCAGTTATTTTATGGGATGCGGTGTAGAACTTGGGCCTTTGTGCATGTTTCAGTATTCCACCCAGAGCTTACATCCTCAGCCATGAAGAACTCTATTCTCCTGCTAATTATTATTTTTCTTAGCACCTGCCTGGATTAAATGTTGCTGGGATATATGGAAGGTACTTGACAAGTATTTGCTTACTGGATATAAATCTGAGGCTCTATGAGACATCAGATAGAATTTCTCAGTAATAAATCAGTAATAAATTTCTCAGTGTATATATAACTCTGGGGTACAGGGTAAATTTGTAGTCTAGGGTGAGAGTTGGGAGTCATCAGCTATTGGTGCAAACTGAAGTTAGGATACTGAATGAGATCACTCAACAGGTTACTTCTCAGAGAAGTATTCTGTTTCTATGGGAAAAATGACTTGCTTGTTTAGCTGAGGTGATGAAGGATTTTAGAAGAATGGACAGTGTAATCAGTTCTCAGCCAGGTTTGGCCACAGAATCTAAGATCACCACAAACACCATCAAATGCAGCCATCTCCCTCGATTTTCCTTGGACAAAGACAGCAATTTCTTGGAAAGTTTTATGATACCACCAGAGTAAAGTAGCTGACAGCAACATTCATCATTTATGGAAAAGCATGTTAATAATTCACTGTTTCAATTAACATTTACTGCTAATCAAGATTTCATGTCTGAAAGCCTCATACCCAGGCTCAGCAGGTCGGTTTAGAACCTATCTCCATCTGTCTGCCATGAAGCCACAAAGACACAAATGCCAGATCTTCTTAAAGCTGGAGGGGAGCGTACCTTCCAAAGCAGATGCTCCTGAAAGCCCGTCACCCCAGGAAGTTTGGAAAAACTCCTGCCCCCATATTGGATGTGATGACTCCAAATTTTCACCTCAAACTCACCTGAATCCCAGATTTATAAAGACTAGTATTAAGGGGAAATCCTGTATGATGTCTCATGGAACCTCAGACTCATAGCCACTCAACCATGTTTGTCATATCTTCCAACATCATTTTATTCCAAGTGACCACAAGAAAATAATAACGGGCAGGAGAACAGAGTTCTGTGTGGCTGAGGATATAAGCTCAGTTGGTAGGGCACTTGAAGTATGCACAAAAACCTAGTTCCCAAAGGAAACAGCTGTATTCTCCCTCTGACAGATTAGACATTAGTGCTATTGCTTCTCTTACATGCTCTTTAGTAAGAGCTTATATCTCTCTATCTCTCCCTTTGTACAGCTGGACGGCATTCTATATTACTATCTATATATCCTAGAACACTAGCATACTTGCTTCTACATTTCATCATTTATAATCTGCTTATTTACTAATAACTGTTCCTACAAAAACAAAAACAAATAAAACAAAACAAAACAAAAAACCCTAACAAAAACTACCGACTTTCCCCTGAATAGAAACAGAGGAAGAAAGGATGGTTTCTACCATTTGATTGAACATTGATGCTATTGTTCCAAAACACATATAACCTTATCTGGAAATATTTTACTTATAACAAGCCTGCTTCACTGATTTTGAATTACATTAATACTTTAGTACTTAGCATCAAATGATCAGAGACTCTGGTTTTCGGGCTTAAATAACATTTTTTAATATAATAAATCTTTTTTTATTAGATATTTTCTTTATTTACATTTCAAATGCTATCCCGAAGTTCCCTATACCCTCCCCCAGCCCTGCTCCCCTACCCACCCACTCCCACTCCTTGGCCCTGGCATTCCCCTGCACTGGGGCATATAAAGTTGCAAGACCAAGGGGCCTCTCTTCCCAATGATGGCCAATTAGGCCATCTTCTGCTACATATGCAGCTAGAGACTCGAGCTCTGGGGGTACTGGCTAGTTCATATTGTTGTTCCACCTATAGGGTTGCAGACCCCTTCAGCTTCTTGGGTACTTTCTCTAGCTCCTCCATTGGGGGCCCTGTGTTCCATCTTATAGCTGACTGTGAGTATCCACTTCTGTGTTTGCCAGGCACTGGCATAGCCTCACAGGAGACAGCTATATCAGGGTCCTTTCAGCAAAATCTTGCTGGCATATGCAATAGTGTCTGGGTTTGGTGGCTGATTATGGGATGGATCCCCGGGTGGGGTAGTTTCTGGATGGTCCATCCTTTCTTCTTAGCTCTAAACTTTGTCTCTGTAACTCCTTCCATGGGTATTTTGTTCCCTATTCTAAGAAGGAATGAAGTATCTAATGAAGTATTGGTCTTCGTTCTTCTTGATTTTCTTATGTTTTGCAAATTGTATCTTTTAAATAACATTTATGTAAGTTTTCTGTGCCTGTTTTCCCCATCTATAAGTTGGAAATAGTACATATAATTCAGAAGGCTGTTTCATTAAAGGAAACACTGAACAAGCATTTGCACACTGCCTCCAGGGAACACTGGAGCACTGAAAACATTTCTGCATCACAGGTGAGATGGAATTCTTCCATCTCCTTTGGAAGCACAGGCAAGTACATCACTGGCACCTTTCCAATTATTCATTTCGGTTTTTTCATTCATTAACATTCGACAGATGATGGTGATGTACTGGGTTTTCTTCTAGGAGCTGAGCATCCATTCAAAACCAAAGTCCTAACTATAGAAACTGCAGCTGGGGCCTGTGCACTCCTTAGTCCCTGGGAGTTCTGGGGAGGTCTGTGGGAGTAGGTGGGTGGGTGGGTGGGTGGAGGAACACCCTCACAGAAGCAGGGGAGGGAGGATGTGATACGGTGTTTCCGGGAGGGAGGGAAACTGGGAAAGGGGATAACATTTGAAATGTAAATAAAGAAAATATCCAATTAAAAAAAAAAAAAAAAGAGCCGGGCGTGGTGGCGCACACCTTTAATCCCGGCACTCGGGAGGCAGAGCTATACAGAGAAACCCTGTCTCGAAAAAAAAAAACAAAAACAAAAACAAAAAAACCAACCAACCAACCAAACAAACAAACAAACAAAAAAAAAAAAAAAAAAAAAAAAAAGAAGAGAAAAGAAAAGAAAAGAAAAGAAACTGCACCTTTACCCTGGGAAAAATTTACAAGAATGAATTCACAGCTACAAAGTCATATGGTTATCCATTTTCTGTCACTACTTAAACACCTTAAACTAAATTATATACTGGTAGCTATCTTAGACTAGAGGGACCATAGAAAGACAGTTAAATAAAAATAACAATGAAAATATTGGAGGCACAACAGTTCTCCTTTATCTACCAAGGATGTGTGTCCCCAGGACTCCAGCTTAGCCTGAGTTTGAACATCCTAGACTCTAGAGCTATGGTTTTACCTATACATACATACAAACCCATAATATGCTTTTGTTTTTCAAATCTGCATAGTAACAGAGTGACTAAAGCAGCACTAAAGTATAAGAACAATAATATGATATGACAAAATTAGCAGGATGACTATCTTTAAGACTATGAAGAACAAAGCAAGGATTACTTTGAACATAAGCACTGCCTCTGCTGGAGTTCTAGTTTCATCACTCTCTTCTGTGACCCTCGGGATCTAACAAGGCACTTCACATATACTGGTCAGCGTTCCAGGCTGGACACACAAGTACTGTGATACTGCAGCAGTTGGTCTGCTAACTGAGATGGCTACTGAGTAACCAACAAGCAGGTGGCATATACTGCCTGGATACTCTGAGCCATGGGATGTATCACATCCTGTTTAAGACAGACCAAGATGATATGGGATCTCATTACTGTTCTCCTCCAACTTTTTTACTAATAGTTTTTGGACCACAGCTAACTAAGATTAATTGGAACCACAGAAAATATGACTATTTTAGTCAATGCTTACCAGAAAAAAAAAAAAAAAAAAGGACAAAAACCTAACCCTTAAGAAGGCATTTCTGAGCCAGGCGTGGTGGCGCACGCCTTTAATCCCAGCACTCGGGAGGCAGAGGGGCAGAGGGGCAGAGGGGCAGAGAGGCAGAGAGAAAGGCAGAGAGGCAGAGAGGCAGAGGCAGAGAGGCAGAGAGGCAGAGAGGCAGAGAGGCAGAGAGGCAGAGAGGCAGAGAGGCAGAGAGGCAGAGGCAGAGAGGCAGAGAGGCAGAGAGGCAGAGAGGCAGACAGGCAGAGAGGCAGACAGGCAGAGAGGCAGAGAGGCAGAGAGGCAGAGAGGCAGAGAGGCAGAGAGGCAGAGAGGCAGAGAGGCAGACAGGCAGACAGGCAGAGAGGCAGAGGCAGAGGCAGAGGCAGAGGCAGGTGGATTTCTGAGTTCAAGGCCAGCCTGGTCTACATAGTGAGTTCCAAGTCAGCCAGGGCTACACAGAGAAACCCTGTCTCAAAAACAAAAAACAAAAAAAAACCCAAAAAACAAACAAACAAACAAAAAAACCAAACAAACAAAACCCCAAAAAACAGAATGCATTTCTGAGTCCTTAAAAACGGTTATAAAGATGATGAAGTGTAGCTTTTCACAGTTAATGGTTTCTGGCAGGATAGAGGCAGGGGAGGATCCATTTTTCTTTAAGGGGCTGCCCAGTGGGAGTTTGACCATGCTCTAAGGAGTATTTGGGCAATACACATTAGACTTGGTGTGTTTTGGGAGGGGTTGGGGTAGGGGTGCAAGGGAGAGGGGAGGAGGGTAGACCTGGGAGGAATGAGAAGCAGTGTGATCAGGGTACATTGTATGAAATTCCCAAACACTAAATATATGTTGTCGGGTGGTGGTGGTGGTGTCTCTCTGAGGATATCCTGAAGAAACAAAATGCAGAAGACATGTACTGCAGACACAGGTAATAACTAGTGTGGTGCCTCTCAAGTGGGAATGATCATCCTCATTTCAGAAGCAGAAAGTATCTTTAATGGAACAGGCAAGAAAAGATAAGAGAACAGACTGGAACGTTCTGTGAGGCTTCTTAGGCCAGAGATTTTATTATGAATGAAAATTTAAAGCAGTAGAGTAGCAAGATTGACTTACATTTTAAAAGCTAACTCTGACTTACAAGAGTGAATTCTGTAGGAGCAGGATTGCACCAGGAGCAAGAAAAATCATCAAGCAGAAAACCAACATCAACGGCCAACTAGCACCACCAAGGCAGAGGCGTGCAAAAGCAGATGGAGTCACTTAGAGTTAGAAATAGAGTTCTCTCAGTTACTATTGCTATTGTTATGACAAATTGCCCTGGAAAGAGTTCCTTAGGGAAGAGAGGGCTTATCTGGCTCACAGTTTAAGATACTATACATCTGAGCAGGGAAGTCAAGGCAGATGGAGCTTGAAGTAATTGGTCATATTCTGTTCACAGACGAGAGTGTTATTTTCTTGATTGCCAAGATTTCTTGTTTGTTCAGCTTGTCTTCTCGTATATATTACATATGTATTATATAAGTGGAATATATTACACACACATACATATGTGTGTGTGTGTGTGTGTATGTATATATGTCTGTATGTATGTATGCATGTACTTTCTCTTTTCCTCCTTCCATCCAGACTTTTATTGTGAAGTCTAATATATATCAGGCTGGCCTTGAACGCATAGATGTTTTCCTGCTTCTGGTTCCCAAGTGCTGGAATTATAGGCATACATCACCATTCCCAGCTTTCAGTTACTTTCTAAAAATAGCCAAGGCCTATCTACTTCCTAATGATGGCACTGCCCATGGTGGGCTAGGCCCTCCTTCATCAGGTAGAAATCAATAACATATCCTCAAAGACACCACAGGCCACTCAGTGGCAATCTCCCCATCAAGACTCCTTCAGATAACCCTGAATCGTGTAAAGTTGACAGTAGAAGCTAGCTAGGAATGGCTAACCTCATCAAGACAATTCCTCACAGATGCATGTCATATATACAGACACCCTACCCTTACTAGTTACAAACACGCTTTCAAGACTGGACAAAGTTCATTCTCACAGGAAGCTGTTACAACCACCTCTGCGCGAAGTGCATACATACATACATACATACATACATACATATATACATACATACAGTATTAATGCTTTGTTCTGGCTCTTCAGCTTCTGTTTGAAACTGTACATACTAATCAAAATGTTGCTTCAATGTTATTTTTAAAACCCGTGACCTTTGTTAAGGTACTGCAATTTGGGAGTTTAAACAAACAAGCCAAGTATGGTGGCGCATGCCTTTAATCTCAGCACTCGGGAGGCAGAGGCAGGCGGATTTCTGAGTTCGAGGCCAGCCTGGTCTACAGAGTGAGTTCCAGGACAGCCAGGGCTATACAGAGAAACCCTGTCTCGAAAAACAAAAACAAAACAAAAACAAACAAACAAAAACCCCAAACCAACAAAACTAGATAATCCCTCACAGGCAGGGGTATAGGCTAGCCTAATCTAAGCACCTCACGGGTATATATGGAAGCTTGACTCCTAGGTGACTCTAGATCCTGTCAAGTTGACACTCAATTGGTGATACACTGAGTACATGAAAAGTCAAAACAGATCTAAGGTATATTGCTGGAGCAATTTTGAAAAACTCAGACTTTTTTTTCTTGAAGCTGATAAGTGTGTTTAAGTGATCAAGAACATTAGACACTCACTCAGTTTGCATATCTGAAGAAGGAAAGTCAGAAAACCTATCTATCCCATAGTCGTCTCTTCTGAAGTCTACTTCGGCATGCCACCACTAGGGCCATGAGCCAGGGAGTGCTCACCTGTGTCTGTGGCAAGTCTCATGAAGAATCTTCACTACAGTGGCAGTGCGCTCCATCAGCTCACCAACAGGTAGGTATTAAGCCTTTTAAAGTTCCACCAGCTCTGGGCATGCATATTGGGTGCACAGGCACATTCCCAGGACACCCTGAAGCTGAGTCTCCTATACTATTCAAGGCCACAGTCCTGAACTACCCATGAAACTGCACCTTGCAGCCTTTGAGTCAGTTTCAGTTCTGGGCCTCATGTATGCATCAGGATGGACTCCAACAGATAGTCTCATGTAAATAACCTGTCTTCCCCAAACACAGTATACCATGAAGACAATGCCACGAGAAACCGCTTTTGCTTACACAAGGTGAAAATGTCCTTTTAAGTCTAGTCCCAGGCAAAGCTGGTCCCACTGATCATGCTTAATAAAACAATTTCAATATATTATTTGCAGTAATGAGAGTCCTCCAAGTTGCTATCTCCACCAATAGAGAAGACTGCCACAAAGCCAAAATTTCTAATGTTCCTCAAAACCAAACTTAATCCTATATAATCTTGAATTCTTTTAAATAAGGAGGTGAGCGAGCCTGGTCTACAGAGCAAGTTCTAGGACAGAGAGAGCTGTACAGAGAAATCCTGTCTCAAAAAAACAGAAACAAAAAGTTTGTGTGTATATGTATGAACTAAATCTGAGGAAAGCAGGGGCAATCCATGAGCCAAAGCAAACGTGGAGACTGAGAGGCCTCTAGAAACATAAGTCAGCTTGGAGGCTGCTGGGGAGCAGATCATTTTGAAGTGAGGTAAACTAACTTACAAATTAATTGGTCCAGGCAGCATCCATCCTGCAGAGCCTTTTATAGACAGTGTGTCTCCTTCTGTAGAACAGGCCAGGCACAGAGAGCCAAATAAATGCTTCTTAACACAATAATGGTGAGCTTTACTGCTCAATAGTGGACAAGGTCCAGAGTCAAGCTGGCACAAATCATTTCTCTCCTGCCACACTGTATTATCTAAAAGAAAATGTCCTTGTGTGCCACGTTTGCATCTTAGGTTAAGTTTTTTTTTTTTTTTTTTTTTTTTTTTGTCAATCATTTTTAAGTGTTCTTTCCCATTTTCTCTTTAGGAGAGACTAAATTAAGCTCTGCTCCTCTTTTTCCTGACCATGCATTGGGCTCAGGCCAGGGAAGTGGCAATAAACACACTGGGGTGGGGGTATGAGGCTTCTGGAGCTGATGGGATGAGCCTCTTATTTGGAAGGAGTAAGGTACCTTACTGAGTGAAGGGCAGAGGGAGAGTAATGGATGACCTGAGAGAACTACAGGGGGAAAGGAGAAAGCTAACAGGAGGAGAGGGAGAGGGGGTAGCAGGAGGCATCAGAAGATATGCCTTATGGGAGCATCATCTCTAGAGAGGATAGAACAGTTTTTCAGGTGTTAACTGCATGCTCTGACGCTGTCCCTGCCGGACCACGTTCCTGTCCTTAGATGACTCCTCTCTTCCATTCATTATCTCATACCAAGCTCTGCGTGAGTCTGGCTGAGTGGTTAGTGGAAGCCTTGCTGCCTAGTCCCACAGCAGGGCTCTGGAGGAGACATTTTCTTTTTAAAGGTTTGAGCCAAAAATCAAAAGTGATTATAGTAGTGACTGTGACACTCCAGCAGCCTGTGCCCTCACAGATAAGCAGTGCTGGGAAAGGAAGGTCCTGCCACCCATAGTACTACAGGTCACACAGGGTGAGAGAGGAGGACAGTGCTCACTGACATGAGAGCTACATGGTACACTCATCACCTTTGCTACTGTTTCTTGACCGATGAAACAAGTACATTACTAAAATTCAGATTAAAGTTAACTTATATAAACGGAACATATACTTTCCTTTTACTTCTGGTACTTGTTTGAGACACAGTCTCATATATCCCAGATTGGACTCAAACTGACTGTACTCCAATAAGACTCTGAACTTCTAAAGCCTCCTTTGGCTTTGGGGTACGTGTACACACACACACACACACACACACGTTTGCACATGCACATACACTATACTCATAAATGTACCTGTAACAGTCTATCTCTCTCTCCCACACCCCCACCCAACACCTAGTATCAGACTGAAAGGCAAATAGTAAACTAGAGGACAGATTATATTAACACAGTAAAACTTAATGTGTTTAGAATAAAAAACTTGGATGGAAACAATGATAGTTATTCTTAATACATCATACTAGCAAAGCCTGAAACATGCTCAATGCTGGCAAAATTACAAGCATAATATTTTCTGGAAAGCAATCTAGGAATGGGTTCCAGGTGTTCTAAATATCTTCATAACCTCTGATCTATGCATTTAACTTTTGGAATAGATTATAAGGAAATGATATTAAATGAGATAAAGGGTTTGAACACACAGTTGTTCACTAGAGCAAGTCAGTGTCTAATATTTGGAGAATGATAGGGAAATTAGAGTAAGTCCATACAGTGGAACACAATGTCACTTTTTTTTTTTCCAAGACAGGGTTTTTCTGTGTAGCCCTGGCTGTCCTGGAACTCACTCTGTAGACTAGGCTGGCCTCGAACTCAGAAATCTGCCTGCCTCTGCCTCCCAAGTGCTGGGATTAAAGTCCTGCACCACTACTGCCCAGCTCAATATCACTATTAAAATAACAGACACTAGAAATTTTTAATAGGGGCTTGAGAGAAGGCTCAGTAGTTAAAAGTGCACACTGCTCTTGCAGAGGGCCTGTATTGTGGGGGTGACTGGAAAGTAGGGGACTCACAGCCACCTGTAGCCCCAGCTCCACCTGTATGCCTCTGGCCTCCATAGTACAAATACTCATAAGCACATACACATAAATTACCTTTAAAGTTTCTAACAACAAAGAAAAGCTCTTTTATGTTATCATTTCTCTGTCTTTCTCTCTCTCTCTCTCTCTGTGTATACGTGTGTGTCTGATATGTGTGTGAGGTATGTGTGTGTGATGTATGTATGTGTCTGGTGTGTGGTGTGCATGTATGAGAGATGTAGGGGTGTGTGTGTGTGGTATGTGTGCATGAGACCTGTGAGAGGGATATTGTTGTCAGGGTTACTATTGCTGTGATGAAACATCATGAGCAAAAGCAAGTAGGAGAGGAAAGGGTGTGTTCAGCTTACACTTTCACATCACAGTTCATATCCAAAGGAAGTCAGAAGAGGAACTCAAGCAGGGTAGGACCCTGAAGGCAGCAGCTGATACAGAGGCCATGGAAAGGTGCTGCTAACTAGCCTGTTCTTCCTGGCTTGCTCCTCCTGTTTTCTTATAGAATCCAGAACCAGCAGCCCAGGATGGAATCACCTACAATGGGCTGAACTCTCCCTATAAATTACAAATGAAGAAAATGCCTAATCAACCAAGTGGAAGCAAGAAGAACTATTCAAAGAATTAACCAAACGAGGAGTTGGTTCTTTGAGAAAATCAACAAGATAGATAAACCCTTAGCTAGACTCACTAGAGGGCACAGGGACAAAATCCTAATTAACAAAATCAGAAATGAAAAGGGAGACATAACAACAGATCCTGAAGAAATCCAAAACACCATCAGATCCTTCTACAAAAGGCTATACTCAACAAAACTGGAAAACCTGGACGAAATGGACAAATTTCTGGAAAGATACCAGGTACCAAAGTTGAATCAGGATCAAGTTGACCATCTAAACAGTCCCATATCACCTAAAGAAATAGAAGCAGTTATTAATAGTCTCCCAGCCAAAAAAAGCCCAGGACCAGACGGGTTTAGTGCAGAGTTCTATCAGACCTTCAAAGAAGATCTAATTCCAGTTCTGCACAAACTATTTCACAAAATAGAAGTAGAAGGTACTCTACCCAACTCATTTTATGAAGCCACTATTACTCTGATACCTAAACCACAGAAAGATCCAACAAAGATAGAGAACTTCAGACAAATTTCTCTTATGAATATCAATGCAAAAATCTTCAATAAAATTCTCGCTAACCGAATCCAAGAACACATTAAAGCAATCATCCATCCTGACCAAGTAGGTTTTATTCCAGGGATGCAGGGATGGTTTAATATACGAAAATCCATCAATGTAATCCATTATATAAACAAACTCAAAGACAAAAACCACATGATCATCTCGTTAGATGCTGAAAAAGCATTTGACAAGATCCAACACCCATTCATGATAAAAGTCTTGGAAAGATCAGGAATTCAAGGCCCATACCTAAACATGATAAAAGCAATCTACAGCAAACCAGTAGCCAACATCAAAGTAAATGGAGAGAAGCTGGAAGCAATCCCACTAAAATCAGGGACTAGACAAGGCTGCCCACTTTCTCCCTACCTTTTCAACATAGTACTTGAAGTATTAGCCAGAGCAATTCGACAACAAAAGGAGATCAAGGGGATACAAATTGGAAAAGAAGTCAAAATATCACTTTTTGCAGATGATATGATAGTATATATCAGTGACCCTAAAAATTCCACCAGAGAACTCCTAAACCTGATAAACAGCTTTGGTGAAGTAGCTGGATATAAAATAAACTCAAACAAGTCAATGGCCTTTCTCTACACAAAGAATAAACAGGCTGAGAAAGAAATTAGGGAAACAACACCCTTCTCAATAGTCACAAATAATATAAAATATCTCAGCGTGACTCTAACTAAGGAAGTGAAAAATCTGTATGATAAAAACTTCAAGTCTCTGAAGAAAGAAATGAAAGAAGATCTCAGAAGATGGAAAGATCTCCCATGCTCATGGATTGGCAGGATCAACATTGTAAAAATGGCTATCTTGCCAAAAGCAATCTACAGATTCAATGCAATCCCCATCAAAATTCCAACTCAATTCTTCAACGAATTAGAAGGAGCAATTTGCAAATTCATCTGGAATAACAAAAAACCTAGGATAGCAAAAACTCTTTTCAAGGATAAAAGAACCTCTGGTGGAATCACCATGCCTGACCTAAAGCTTTACTACAGAGCAATTGTGAAAAAAAACTGCATGGTACTGGTATAGAGACAGACAAGTAGACCAATGGAATAGAATTGAAGACCCAGAAATGAACCCACACACCTATGGTCACTTGATCTTCGACAAGGGAGCTAAAACCATCCAGTGGAAGAAAGACAGCATTTTCAACAAATGGTGCTGGCACAACTGGTTGTTATCCTGTAGAAGAATGCGAATCTATCCATACTTATCTCCTTGTACTAAGGTCAAATCTAAGTGGATCAAGGAACTTCACATAAAACCAGAGACACTGAAACTTATAGAGGAGAAAGTGGGGAAAAGCCTTGAAGATATGGGCACAGGGGAAAAATTCCTGAACAGAACAGCAATGGCTTGTGCTGTAAGATCAAGAATTGACAAATGGGACCTAATGAAACTCCAAAGTTTCTGCAAGGCGAAAGACACCGTCAATAAGACAAAAAGACGACCAACAGATTGGGAAAGGATCTTTACCTATCCTAAATCAGATAGGGGACTAATATCCAACATATATAAAGAACTCAAGAAGGTGGACTTCAGAAAATCAAATAACCCCATTAAAAAATGGGGCTCAGAACTGAACAAAGAATTCTCACCTGAGGAATACCGAATGGCAGAGAAGCACCTGAAAAATTGTTCAACATCCTTAATCATCAGGGAAATGCAAATCAAAACAACCCTGAGATTCCACCTCACACCAGTCAGAATGGCTAAGATAAAAAATTCAGGTGACAGCAGATGCTGGCGTGGATGTGGAGAAAGAGGAACACTCCTCCATTGTTGGTGGGATTGCAGGCTTGTACAACCACTCTGGAAATCAGTCTGGCGGTTCCTCAGAAAATTGGACATAGTACTACCGGAGGATCCAGCAATACCTCTCCTGGGCATATATCCAGAAGATGCCCCAACTGGTAAGAAGGACACATGCTCCACTATGTTCATAGCAGCCTTATTTATAATAGCCAGAAGCTGGAAAGAACCCAGATGCCCCTCAACAGAGGAATGGATACAGAAAATGTGGTACATCTACACAATGGAGTACTACTCAGCTACTAAAAAGAATGAATTTATGAAATTCCTAGCCAAATGGATGGACCTGGAGGGCATCATCCTGAGTGAGGTAACACATTCACAAAGGAACTCACACAATATGTACTCACTGATAAGTGGATATTAGCCCCAATCCTAGGATACCCAAGATATAAGATACAATTTGCTAAACACATGAAACTCAAGAAGAATGAAGACTGAAGTGTGGACACTATGCCCCTCCTTAGAAGTGGGAACAAAACACCCATGGAAGGAGTTACAGAGACAAAGTTTGGAGCTGAGATGAAAGGATGGACCATGTAGAGACTGCCATATCCAGGGATCCACCCCATAATCAGCTTCCAAACGCTGACACCATTGCATACACTAGCAAGATTTTATCGAAAAGACCCAGATGTAGCTGTCTCTTGTGAGACTATGCCGGGGCCTAGCAAACACAGAAGTGGATGCTCACAGTCAGCTAATGGATGGATCACAGGGCTCCCAATGGAGGAGCTAGAGAAAGTACCCAAGGAGCTAAAGGGATCTGCAACCCTATAGGTGGAACAACATTATGAACTAACCAGTACCCCCGAGCTCTTGACTCTAGCTGCATATGTATCAAAAGATGGCCTAGTCGGCCATCACTGGAAAGAGAGGCCCATTGGACACGCAAACTTTATATGCCCCAGTACAGGGGAATGCCAGGGCCAAAAAGGGGGAGTGGGTGGGTAGGGGAGTGGGGGTGGGTGGGTATGGGGGACTTTTGGTATAGCATTGGAAATGTAAATGAGCTAAATACCTAATAAAAATGAAAAAAAAGAAAGAAAGAAAGAAAGAAAGAAAAAAATAAAACAGAACAAATATTCTGAAAAAAAAAAAAAGAAAATGCCTTATGGCTAGATCTTATGAAAGCATTTTCTAAATTGACAGTACTTCCTTTCAGATAACTAGTTTGTATGTCAGTCTGTAATAAGACTAGCCAGCACACATAGGGGTGTGTGTGTGTGTGTGTGATGTGAGTGTGAGTTTAGGTATCCCATGGTACTGCATATATGTATAGGTCAGAGGATAACTTTGTGGAGTTGGTTCTCTGTCCATTGATTCTGGGGATTAACCTCAGGTCATCATGGTTGTGCAGAAAATGTTTTATATTAGAACAAAGAGAATAATATTTCATATAAAAATCACAATAAAGGCAACCAAGAACCTTTGGAGAAATGAATGAATTATAGTCTGTAGTGTGAAGTTTATAAACTTGAGTTGGAGAATTTTTTTGTTACCTGAAGATAGAGAAGAGGTTGTTGCAGGTTAAAGAAAACAATCTGAACACATCAGAAAAAAAACAAAAACAACCCCCCCCCCAAAACCCCAATACTACAGAAACTAAATTTATCAGATATGTTTATTTCCTTTGTTTTTAGACTTGAGTTTACCACCCTAAATTAAAAAAAAGTCACTGATCACCTCTGGAGGTTGCTAGGGAAAATAATTACTATTCATAAAATGGGCAAACTAAGAGAAACAAGCACATATAATGGTTTTTCTCCACACAGATTATATCATAGGGCTGTGTTTCTCAAACTGTGATCCCTGGCTCAGCAACACCGCCTGATAATCCCCACAATCTGAAGCCCTCATTCCCACTGTATACCTACTGAGTCAAAACGCTGATCACCCAGTGGCTGGGCAGAAGAGAGGATAGGTTAGAACTTCTATCAGCCAGGAAATGGAGGGAGAGAGAGAGGAAAGGAGATTCAGATCTGCCATGAGGGGAAGGAGGAAAGCTTCTTGAGAGTTCAGCAGGAGCATGGAAAGCCCTAAATGCAAGTATTGTGAGATCCGGGGCTGGGAGGTAGCCATATTAGCTGAGGGGATAAATATTAATCAGTTGATTGCCCGGACACTGAGGTGAAGCATGAGATTAAACCTTGGTCTGTCTGTGGTTGTTGTGAACTAGCTAAGATAAAGAAACGCAACTGCCATACTACTACATACATTTATATTAAAGTTAACATTTACAAGCAAGTCAACTTGTCAGAAGAGAATTCCTCAAGCACTTCTACCATCTTCCATCTGGAGATAGCACTGGAATTTGAGGCCTTGGGAAGGACATCAATGATCTTCTGCTGGTCATTGCCTCAGCACATAAAACTTTCCTCCTACTAGTACTGAGAGCAGGGCAGTTCTCTCTAGCTAGCAGGTATAGAAGTTTAATCTCCTTTAAACTATCCTAGACTATAAAGGTTAGGAAGCAGATGAAACACTGATGGATTTAGATAGAGACAACACCAAATCAAACAGAACCAACTAGTACGGTACCCAAATCATGATTCCGAAGTTTAGCATTGAGGAAAGAGAGTTTATATCTCATCAACATTAGCTCATTAGTTGTGACAAATGCTACACAATAATATTGGATATTAACCTCAAGGGAAACTGTAAGGGACACAGGAAGATTTATGTACGATTTTTATAACTTTTCCATGAATTTAAATTTTAAATAAGACAAAGTTTATTTGAGCCAAAGGATATAGCTCAAAGTGTACTAAAGGCCCTGGGTTCAGTTCCCAACACTACAAAAAGATGTAAAAAAAATTTAAATCTACTTTAAAGTTACTTTTTCCTAGAAAAGGTTCAAGTGTTCATTCAGACACACATAAATGGTACACACTAAAGGACAGTGGCTGTCACTGTCTTCACCAGGTACGCTCACTTTCTTCCTTGACCAAAGTAGAAACCAATGCTGTCTTAGTTAGGGTTTTACCGCTGTGAACAGACACCATGACCAAGGCAAGTCTTATAAAAAACAACATTTAATTGGGGCTGGCTTACAGGTTCAGAGGTTCAGTCCATTATCATCAAGGTGAGAGCATGGCAGTATCCAGGCAGGCATGGCGCAGGAGGAGCTGAGAGTTCTATGTCTTCATCCAAGGGCTGCTAGTGGAAGGCTGACTTCCAGGCAACTAGGGTGAAGATCTTATACCCACACCCATAGTGACACACCCATTCCAACCAGGTCACACCTATTCCAACAAGGCCACACCTTCAGATGGTGCCACTCCCTGGTCCAAGGATATACAAACCATCACAAATGCAGAGACACATCTGTGTAATACTTCCCTTTTAGGTTGCTAATATTAAAAAGTATATCCAGCCTTCCTATACTGACCAAAATGATTTGGCAAGGACTTAAGCATCTAGACACATGGGGACTTGGGGAGACCTTCTGTTCCAAACCACAGGACCATCGTCCACTTACATATTTTCACTTCAGTCTAACACTGTCTTATGGTCCCCAGACAATGTAACATGCTAGGGGAGGCCGTGGAGATAAATTTGGCCTGGCGCTCTACAATTCATTTTTATTTATTCATAGGCTTGAACCAGAAACAGGCTCAACAGGTAGGTCTAGGTCACAAACAGTAGACTACATAATGGGCATTAACCCTCTCTTCCACCTTTCACAGGGTTGGGAGGTAGGTACAGTTTCAAGTTTCTTAATTACAAAACCTAGACAATGGCTTTAATCCTTTTCCATCATAAAATTCTCAATAGCAAGCGGGGCTCTTGACACATGATACACCTTTAATGTGTTTAATGTTACTGAATATATTTGTTTAATTATGACTTTCCTAAGCTGTTTTTCTTGAAGAGAATAACATTAGACAGAGCTCAGGGAATCATGAAGAAGAGGGAGAAGAAGAATTACAGGAGCCAGAGGGGCCAGAGACACTACAAGAAAACCCACAGAATCAACTAAACTGCACTCAAGGGCTCACAGAGACTAAACTGCCAACCAGGGAGCCTGCAAAGGTCTGACTTAGTCCCTCTGCATATAAATAAAAAATATTTATATAAATGTATATTTGTTTATATATTTATTTATATAGCTATATATAAATACCTCATACCATGTTATAAGAAATCACAGTTGAGTGAGCCAGTTTCCAGGAGCTTGAATTCAAATATGATCTGTAACCTACAGGCCCCAATGTCCCAACTGTCCTAGCCTGAAATGACAAAGTTCTCATCTATATCATTTTATTTTAAAAATAAATTAGAACAAGTATGAACTACTCAGTTCAACCCCTTCTTCAAATGATCGGTGATCCTTGGGAAATGCTCACAAACGGGAACACAAAGAAAGAGATCACAGGAACCGAGGCGCTCACCAACTAGGACATAGATCCTGGACACATCTCAGAACTATGCAGCAGTCTAATTGGTTCCTCGACAAGACAGTGGTTGGATTAGACCAGCCCCACAAACCCTTCACCAGTGTGTTGGTTCACAGAGACAGCCATGATCTGAGCAGAGAACTTCCTTTAAACCCTGTAGTCAGTGTGAGGTGATTCACCCTCATTGTTCCATCAGGGGCAGGCTGCATTTATTCTGAATCTGCTCTTTTAATCCTCTGTGAGCTATCCACATGTGTAAGGCCTCTGCTCTATTATCAGAGTGTAATCTTTTCACTTTTCAAAATAACTTCTCTCTAGAGCTAGAAAGCTTAAATAGGGCACCAGAGTGCTAATCAGCTCCTGTTGGGGTGTGGAGTGGCAGGCATCTGTGTAACAGCCACAATACAGCAAGCAGCAAAGTGAGATTCTCTTAGTCTGACCCAGGGATACAGTAATGCTACCTTCATCTGCGTTTCTATAGACATTGGCTCGCCTCTATTATAAACAGTGTAATGAGCAGAAATGGTGTTAGGGCAGATGGCATACTCTTTACCAGTAGTAACCTTTAAATTCCCAGTCAGTGGAAGTTTCTAGACTAAATTTCTCACTGTGACATGCAAGAATCATCTTCTGAAACACCATTTTTGTTTTCTTTCATTCTTGATAAGGAAACACAGGTTCATTTTTCCTTTAACTTTCCCAGTCAGGATTTATGTGCTCATATTCATTTAACGATTATACAAGTCTTTACACACCAATTTCCCAAGCAGAAAAAAAAAAAAAACAAAAATAGTGCTTGCTACATATTTCTATAGAGTTAATATTATTTTTCCTTAGATTGATACACATTTCAAAACGTAATGAAAGTCATTTAAATTTGAGTTTACTTTATGACAGAAAGTACCTCTCTAGCTGTGTAGCAGAGTTGGAAAGAGCCTAACAGAAGCAGTTGGGAAGATGAATGCCATAGTTCAGTACCTGTGTGTGCTCTTAGTGGAGTCACAAGAGCTGGCCTGCAATATGTTTAGAAGTAACTAAAAGCAGAAAGCAAGGAAAACCCTGTCTGAGGCTTGGCTGGCCTAAGGCAGGAATGTGCATCTTCACTGCATTTGCTCCACATCCAATCTAACAGCAAATCCTTCTGGCCATATGATATTCAGAATGTTCCTAACCATTCTTTCAGTCTAGTCTAAGCCAGACAAGTCTTTCCCAGTCTACTAGTCTATTCTGATTTACTCCCAGCTTCTCCTTCTTCTTTATAACTTGATCCTTCACCCAATCCAAGCTTAAGCTTTATACGACAGTCCACAGTAAGCTTTCAGATCACATCAGTTCTTATCAGCTGATATCACTTCCCTCTCAGATCTCAGTCTCAGATTGAAGCCATGGCTTGGAAGCTGCACATCTCATGCTCCCCTCGCTTTGATCACCCTTCCTTCCCTATGCTAGCCTAAGCACTAGCACTGCTCCCTGAGTTGTCCCTTAAGCCAGATACAGCAGGTCTCTCACTCAGAAGTCCTTTCAACCTCTATTCAAATGTAACCTCCTGAGAAGACACACTTAGAATAAAGACCTCCCAGAACTCATTTCTCCTGTCTGCTTTACCTATCTTTATTAATCTACTGAAAACCACATGCATTTGTTAGAAATTTGACTCTACCACTATGACTAGTACCAGAAGTTTTATTATGATGGGAACTTTTACTCTCTGGTGTATCCCCAGCATCTGGAATAGGCTTTGACACATAGTAAACTTTCTACTAACATTTGTTGAGTGAATGAATACATATCATATTCAGCATTTTATTATAAAACAACCCCCAAATTATTACTGAGACAAATCTTAGCACTAGAAGCTCTGGAGATGTCACACCAGCATTATTAGCCACTAGATCAGTGATTCTCAACCTGTAGGTCATCATCCCTAGTAACCCTCTATCTCCAAAAAATATTTATATTATGGTTCATATGAGTAGTAAAATTAATAGTTATGAGGTAGCAACAAAAATAATTTTATGGTTGGAAATCCTCACAAGATGAGGAACTTATTTAAAAGTCACATCATTAGGGAGGTTGAGAACCACTTCTCTAGTTTCCTGATACTGTGATAAAAAAACATCCTGAGAAAAAGCAACTTGGAAGTGGATCAACCTGAGCTTAGAGTGCTACAGAGGGCAGAGCTGGAGAAGTGACCCCAACCCTTTGGAGGAGTCCAGAAGATCATGTGTGGGTTGCAGACATTGAAACAAGCTGTAACACTGGAGTTGCTTGGAGACCCCAAGATGTTTGAGATGCCAGAGCTGTGAGTTATCTGCTGAGGAAAGCTGGTAACAGGAAGTGGAACCAGCCCAGGAGAAAGAAGTTTGTTGCAGTCAACAAAGATGAAAAAAGGAGTTGGAGATCTGAAGACTGCTTTGACACCAGACATGGAGATGCAGAGTCTGGAGTTTGCCCAGCTGGTTTCCTGTTTTGCTTTGGGGAATTAGTTAAGTGACTGGATCAATCTCAGAAGAGTCTTTGAACTTCGGACTTTTAACATCGTTGAGACTGCTATTGACTATGGGAGTTTTAGAAGTTGGACTAAATGTATTTTTTATTATGCTATGGGTAGGTATGGCCCCCATATACTTTATGTTGGAACAAGCCTATGGAGGCCAGGGAATAAAATGTGGTTTGTATATGCTTGGCCCAGAGAGTGGCACTATTAGAGGGTATGGCCTTGTTGGAGTAGGTGTGTCAGTGTGGGTGTGGGCTTTAAGACCCTCATCATAAACTGGGTGTGGTGGCGCATGCCTTTAATCCCAGCACTTGGAAGGCAGAGGCAGACGAATTTCTGAGTTCGAGGCCAGTCTGGTTTACAAAGCGAGTTCCAGGACAGCCAGAGCTATACAGAGAAACCCTGTCTCGGAAAAAACAAAAACAAAAAAAAAAAGCCCCTCATCTTAGCTGCCTGGAAGCTAGCTAGTATTCTGCTAGCAGCCTTCAGATGAAGATGTAGCAGCTCCTCCTGCACCGCACCATGCCTGCCTGGATACTGCCATGTTCCTGCCTTGATGACTATGGACTGAACCTATGAACCTGTAAGTTAACTCTAATTAAATGTTGTCCTTGTAAGAGTTTGCCTTGGAAGGGAAGCAGAGACCATGGAGGTAGGCTAGTTACTGACTTGCTCTGGTTCATGCTCAGGTAGCTTTCTTAAGCAGCTTAGGCCCATGAGTCTATGTATGAATGGTGCTACCCACAACAGGCTGTGTCCTCCCATATCATTGACTAATCATGATAATCTTTCATAGACATGACCATAGGATAATTTGATCAGGGTAATTCCTTAATGGACATTGTTTCTTCACAAGTATTTCTAATTTATTTCAATGAAGTTGATAATACAAACTAGCCTGTAAGAGCAGAATAAAGAGATGAATCTATGATCCAAACCCCCAAATCTCACAGCTATTGTCCACCAGATAGTTAATATGGGCTGTGTCTCCAGGTTTGGAACCTTCTTGTTTAAATCTAAACCTATCCTCAATTTCTGGCCTGGGTTCTGGGATTCTTCAAGCTTCCAAAGGGATTGTCTTATATTTGTCTCCTATGTATCCTCAGTGTCTGTATGCTGTTAGGAACAGGTCAGTACTTAATAAATAAGTGCTGAGTGACTGAACTTTAAATATAAGTATGTTTGCAATGTCTGGAGTTGCATACTCTAACAACGGTGGAATTTAAGTCCATGGCTGGGGCTCTGTGACGGCTACCCTCACAGTATACTTTTGCTCTCTTTTTAGGCTCTTTGCAACATACTGCAGTCTAGGATTTAGCTGGGAAGAGAAGACTGTGCTGAATGAGGATGACAAGGTCTCCTCTGTGCTCTAGAGAGCCGCAGAGCATGGCTCAAGCTCTCACCCTTTCTGGCCTATCACCGGGAATAAAGCATCCCACCCTTTTTACCTACAGCATGTTACAATTACTTGAATGTAACTTTTATGGATAAACCGTTTACTTTTGTTTTTTCTGTTTCTGTCTCGTAAGTCCCTCCTTAAGGGCAGACTGGTTTCAACTTCTTTCATCATTAAGTTGTTCTTTAATATCTGAGCTGATCAGATAGCTCCCTCTACAGTCATCCTGGCATCTTTCTTTCTTTTTTTTCTTCCTTTCCTTTCTCCTGTAGTAGTATATTTTGTGAACAATAATTTCTAATACTTTTAAAGTCAACTTTCCAATTAGCAGAAGTGTTATCATCCTGTTTTTTTGTCTTTCCATAATCTACCACATTATAAGAACTTATGACATGATATTTGCAAATCTAATATAGTCTTTTCAACTTTTTCTAAACGTTCATATCACTAAAAATTTCCCTTATTGGTAAAAATTGGTTTCTGTATTAATCAGATTTATGGAAAGGAGCAACTAACAGAATATATGTACATATACATGATATGGAAATTTGCGTATATTATGAACAGACTCATACACATAAATTAAAGCACAACATACACATATGGGGGGAGGGAGAGAGAGAGAGAAAGAGAGACACTTGTAGACACCTCTCCTTACAAGGTTAGCCAGTTACAAGGTCTGCAGGGGCAGAAGTTCTCTCCGAGCAGAGTTCTTTTGTTCTATCCAGGAATTCAAATTGAGGGGCAGAGACCCATCCACAAAAGGAGACCATACTTTACTCTGCCTACCAATTCAAATGCTAATTTACCCAAAACACCCTCACAAACAAACCCAGAAAAATGTCTGACCCGGTGGTATCTGAACACCAGGAATGCAGATTGGAAGCAGCTGCTGAACGGAGTAAGTACAATGTCAGAAAATCTGTAGAGACAGAATTCTCAAGGTTATAGGTGACTACATTTAAGTTCAAGGACAAGGCCACTGGGTTCTGAAAACAGAATTGTCAGGAACAAGGCCTGACCTTGCTAGTTGAATGTAGATGACAAAGCCAGACATCTGGTTTGGGACCCACTCTAGAACCAAAATATCTTGTAAAACCGATTTCCTCTTCACTATGGTTTCCTTACATAAAAAATGGAAGAGTAGTACTACTTATTTCATAGGTCTGTTGAAAAGCTCAAGTTAATACATGTAAGTTATAATAACATATATGTATATAATAATGTTATATATAACATGCATACCATATATAAAACATATATAAGTATGTATTGCTACTATAACATATATTATATATTTGTTAATATATCAATCTTAGCAAAAAGTAAGCTTTACAATGTACTTGCCATTTTCTAAATTATCTAAATAGAAAACAACGCAGAAGACTATAATTATAGAAATAATTCCTTCCAAGATCACTATATCATAGTAAACCTGACTTCCCTTACAAAATCACTGTATCATAAATCTTTGACTTGAGAAAAACAAAGTCTGATTCTTAGAATAAAAGAGCTCTCTGCCTAGAGTTGGGGAAATGCCTCTGTGGTTAAGAGTACTTGCATGCAGTACTCCCAAGGAGGGCAGAATAGTGTTGGATCCCTTGGAACTCAAATTACAGATGGTTGTGGGCTTCCATATGGGAGCTAGGAATCAAACCTGGGTTCTCTGCAAGAACAACACATGTTCATAACCACTGAGCAATCTCTGAGGTCAAACATTTATTTTGATATAGTGAAGAACACTTTGGGCCAAGGTAGGAGAGATTTAAATGCTCACTATACTGACTTCTTTCCCAAGCCCTGGTAACTGACTACTCCCTCTAGTACACTTCAATAGAGCTATACAAGAGAAGGCTAGGACTAGATCATTCCTAGTTGAGTTCCACTGTGTGATCCACAAAAGGAGGGATCAGTCCTGGGAACTAGGATTTCATAAATATCTGATTGCTTGGAGAATGAAGAAAACTTAAAAGAATGAAATGACATTGAAAGGACGATGACCCCACTGGCATGGGTAGAGTGAATGGAAGCCAGCACCCCAAGAAATCTCCTAAGAAAGACCACGCAATGGCTACAGTCTATATTAACTATTTTTAAATGTTATGTACAATACAAAAAACTATACTGAAGACGCAGTTCAAGATGGCAGATTGAATACATTCTTGCCTTCTTTAATCTCTAAACTCCAAACCATAGATGAATAAACCAGCAATGAGAACAGAAGGCAGAAAGAGTGAGAACGGCCCACCCAGCCCCACAAAAGTGTTTAACATGCTTCTGCAAACTCACCCAAGTGGATGTGTGCTGACACACTATGCTGAAGCAGTCCGTCTGTAGACAATTTTAAGGAAATCCTTGACTAATAAGCCTTAAGTTGGATAAAGTCTATACCCAGGAGAGAAGTGAAGGTTAAAACAAACACTGAAGAACAACTGAAGATTTGTGTAGAGAACTGTCTCTCAACCCTCCTTACCATAGGAAGTGGTTTGTTATCTCAGTACTTACCACCAGGAAAAGAAGTATCTGAAGAAATTAAGTGAACTGGCAAGGGAGAAAACTACTCTAATGATACCATTAGGCTCCACTTTACCCCCAATTTGTAGTTTCTAAAGTTCCTTCCCATCAGCAAGCTGGCCTATGTGTTCTTTCCTAATTCCCCCAATCTGTCCCTGGTTTTTAGCTAGTGTTTCAGTTGTCTATTGCTACATAACATGTTTTACCCAAACTTACAAGACACTTCAGAAATACATATGAGGAGCTCCTAAGCTAATTATGGGAAGTGTACAGTTGTCTCTTAAAACTGATGCTATAGAAGACAAGTTCTGTCAGTTGAGTCCCTGGAAGAAAGATGCAGTGTGCCATTCAGTAGCTCCTCCCATGCCCTGTGTCTGGTCCATTATAGTAACTATGTTCACTGCATTACCTAGCTAAGCCATGCCATTATGGATGGCCTAGACCATTCCAATGGGGTATTCCCAGAGTCTAGTAAACAGATATTTCCCCAGAATCCACATTGTCCCATATGTAATTTTTTCAGAATTTTCAACAAGCTGTTTTTGAAGACACACAATTTTAATCATTTGCATGGTTTAGATGTGGTCTAAATGTGTAATGATGGGTAGAACATGTGGTTCTATGCAATTACATTTTGTTCTTTACTAACTCCTCCTCTGCCTATGTAAGGATTATGGCAGTGCATTGGCTAGGAGCTTGGTTCCAGTATTATAAGGTTGAGGTGGTGGGGTTTTTCTAAGAGATGGGACTTGGTACAAGGGACTAATGTTGATCTCACAGATTAATTTTCCAAGAAATAGATTATTTGAAAGAGGTCACCTAATATGCTTGTCTCTTCTGCATGTGGCTGGAATTGCTTCTCTCTCATGTCTGATGCAGCAAAGGGTGCACTAGTGGGGAACCAATAAGATGGGGCTTGGTTTTGGAATTCTTCAGCTTCCAAAACTGAGCTCAATGGGTCTCTTTTGATTATGAAACACGTAGCATTAGTTGTTCCGTCAGGGCAACAGCGAACAGACATCATGACACTGTACCATTTAAAGTATTTCAGTGGTTACCTTTGCTCTTTTATCATAAGTTCTCATATCTAGCAAACTAACAAAGCTCATTTCTCCCACCATCTAACACCTCTTTATTATTATTTTTTATTTCTTATGCCTGATGCTATAGAAAAGATACAGTACTCTTGTCAGCTCTGACTCCCCCAGCAGAAAGAAGGGAAAGGACCAACTTTTATTTGATCTATGATATTAAATAATGTTTCTAATTTTAGTATAGGGAGAATAACAAGATTTTCTTCTTGCACATGAGGAAAGAGAGACAGAGAGACAGAGAGAGAGACAGAGAGAGAGAGATTGAGTTTAAAGCTATTTTTAATGGTTTCTATACAGAAAGAGAGAATAAGCCCTGAGCTAGACTAAACTAACCTATATCAGATATAACTAACTCATGTCAGTAAAAACGTGATCACCTTTAAAAGATTAAGTAAAAGCAATCTAGAAAACATGAAGTCACACATTTATAGTCTTTAAGAAAAAATATTTCCAGTCAAAACAAAGGATGCCTTGAATCAGTGCAATAACCACTAAGCCAGAAATGTACCCTATAGGAGTATGCACTTAGCAGTTTTCAGGGCTCTTTGACACCAGACATTACAATCTCTACCTAACTTATTTTCCTAGTTAGACTCACTAAATGGCTTCTTTATCGTAAGGTGTTTCATTTTCATTTACCAACAAGAAAGCAATTAAGTCAACCTAATGGTTAAATTTGTTTGAAATTATTCACGCAAATTGGCATACTAAGATTGGACACTGGCTTCCCATGAGCTTATTGGATGTAAATTCACTTGAGAATCACATTTAGCTATAATCATGCCAATAGTCTGGCCTATCATGAATTTGAAAAGGAGAAGGCGACCTCAAGAATTATTCTAGATGTCAATCTACTTCCCAAGGGGGATGTCAGGATGTCTTTTAAGTATATATTGGATTAAAAATGACCATGCTTAGACATGGGGAGCCTAGACTTCTACTCCCACCAGGTATTTACAGGTATTATCTTTTCCTACCTCTTTCAAAGAACAGAGAAAAGGAGCAGTGGACTCAAGGAGTGTAATAAAGTCACTCAATTGGACAATGGGGTAAAGTTAACTAAATCAACCAACAAACAGTGCCTCAGAGACCTGAAGCAATGGGTGAAATCTTTCCAAACTGGAAAAGAGGAATTAAATTAACCACCAGAATCACAAAGCTATGTCCCCAAAAAGATAAATTCAAAGAAATCCACGCCAACTTAATTAAACTTCTGAATACTGAAGATACTGGAAATAGCCAGGGGGAAATTAAGTTTTACTGCAGGCAGAACAAATTCTAATGGCAGTGGATTTTCATCAGAGAGCAGGTCAGAACTGTTGACTAAATCCTTTCCAAGTGCCCAAATGGTCAGCATAGAGTGTTGTTTCCTGTCAAGGATTTATCTGGGGTGGGGCAGGAGAAACTAGCATTCTGAGATACAGAAAAACAAAGACAGTGCTGCCAACGAACCTACCTAACACATAAGTGAAAAAGTTCTGTAGACAGAAATAAAATGATGCTGAAAAACCTTAAAGGAAAACAGAGGAGGAGCCACGTAAACAAACATACCTGTCAACAGGCTTCCTTCCCTTCTCACACTTTCTGCTCACGTTTGAAAGATGAAGCAAAAGGCAGACTACTGCCTGAAATATGGTTTATGAATATTTAGAGGAAACGTTTAAAACAATTCCAATATATAGAGAGGGAAAGTGATAAAATAGAAAGTACTTTATAGTTTATTCAAACTGGCAGAATCATCTCACTCGAAAGTTTCAGGGAATCATAGCTAAACAAAGATGTGTTGGACTTTGGTACAATTGAGAGGAGAGTTTCATACATTGGACTTGATGAAAATTAAAATGTATTCTGTGTAGAAGATGGTTATGAGGATAGGATGGCAAGCTACAGAATAGGAGAAAGCATTTGCAAGTGATATCTGTGACAAAGTACTAACAGCTGACATATCTAAGCCAGTCAGGGATGAGAGCTCATGCCAAAACCCCAGGACCTAGGAGGCTGTGCTAGGAGGATCAGCAATAGTCAAGGCCATTATGGTCTATGCATTGAGTTTCAGGCCAGTAACCATATTACTCAGCAATTCTACTTTTAAGCATTTATCATACAAAAATGAAAACATATTGAGGGTTGTTGAGATGGTTCAGGAGGTAAAAGTTCTTGCAGCCAAGCTTGATGAACTGAGTTCAATCCTTGTGGACCCACATGATGAAAGGAGGGAACTGGTTCCCACAAGTTATTCTCTAACTCTTACCACACTATAGCAATGCGTAATACACTCAAGTGCACCTACAAACACACACACACACACACACACACACACACACACACACACACACACAGAGAGAGTAATAAAATATTAAACTAGTTTATTTTCTATTGCTGTGATAGATACTCTAACCAAAACAACTTGGGAAGGAAAGGGTTTATTTTATGTCCACCATGGTGAGAGAACTACAGTAGTGGCCAGGGAGTAGCACAGCTTCCTGGCTTGCTGGCTTTCTATAGCTTGCTGGGCCAGGTTTCTTTTCTCAATTTCAATCCTCCCCACCCCGTCTCTCTGCCTGTCTCTCTCCATAGTATTATTGACTATTTGGAAATTTCATATAATGCACCGTAATCACATTCACTTCCCAGTATTACCCAGGTAATATTGCCTTGTGACCCTTTCCAAGATAAAAGAAGAGAAAATAAGAAAAAAAATACGGATTCCAATTTGTGTATAAATATATTCCATATACTTATTGGAGCATGGTCAAACTCCCAGTAGGGAACCCCTTAAAGAAAGCTAAGTCCTTCCTCACCCCCACCCCCCCGCCAGAAGCCATCAACTGTGAAAAGCTCCACTTCAGCATCCCTATTATAATTTTTAAGAGTTCTCTTCAATGGCTTCCTATCTAGACTGTTTCTTTTGGGGTGGAGAAGGGGAAGAGATGTCACAGAAGCCTTCTATGTCTCTCAGTCTCACCTGTGAGTCTGCAGTGATCAATACCGCTGCCAAAAAAAAAAGTTTTTCCTGCTTTTTCTTGCCCTTTATAGTTAGCAGCAACATAGATCAGACTTCTACGTGGTTTCTGACAGACCACAGACATCCAAATTTCTTATACAAGCCAAGACCACCTTTCCATGGGGCTGGGTCCTCGCACATCAATCATTAGTCAAGAAAGTGGCTCCACAGACTTGCCTATAAGCAATCTGATGGCAGTATTTTCTCAACTGATGTTCTCTCTTCCTAGATGACTCCAGCTTATGTCAATTTGACAAAAACAAAGCAAAACCCACCACAGCACAGGAAGAAACAGTAGGTAAACAGTTTAACTCTGATACACCCACACTTTGAAATGCTATTTAGCAATAATACGGAAGAAACTACTGAACTATACAACAAAACCAGAATTAATCTCTAAGGAATTGTGTCTGACAAAGAGAAATGAGAAGAAAAGAAAGAGAAATAAAACGCCATTCCTCAAGCATGCACACTGTGTACGTGTGACTTCAACTATGTGAAATTCCTTGTCACTGCTGTTTTAACTTTTTAAAGTTAGACTTAAAATAGGGACTCATATGTGGTTGCTATTGAGGACATTCTACAGTGCTATAACATTCTTTAAACTACCAAAGTACAAAGAGAACAACAAATTAATGCTTTCAGAGAAGACATGGTACTTTAAACAGACTCTACTGAGAAATGCTTAAATGGGACAATTTCTCAATTATTTCTAACAACAGCATGTGTGTTTACAATTATGCCAAGGAGAAAACAAAAAATACAATATTACCCATCAGAGATAAATAGAAATTTCTTACAAATTCTGTCTATTGTTGCTTTATGCTTCCTATTAGAATAAAAATATGAAGTCACTGAACACATATGAGCATTTTAATATGCCTCATTTGATGTTCACAGAATACCCTGAGGCAAAAACATCATCACTCCATTTGTAACTGAGGCATCCAAGGTTTAGAAAAGCTATGTAGCTTATCTAAGATCACACAGTTGGTTATCAAATGACAAGATTCACATGGAGACATTTCTGGTTCTGAAACCTGATGCCACAGCATCCTTTAAAGGTAATCTGTGTTGAACATCACATGGGCAGGGCTTTAGTTTGCAGTAAGAGTTAAGAACATGAGAATAAATTGTGTTTTCCCTTCAGGAAGTTGCTTTGCTTACATGTCTTTTCCTGTGCTGCTTGAATGCTTGAGTGCAGGCACATTTCTTGTATTCCAGAAGCATCACAGACAAATTGAGCCTTTTCTATTTCACTGGCTGATCTAATAAAATCCAGTGCTTCCTAAAGTAAGTTTCTAAGTAGCATGAAAGCACTGGCAGCCACTGCCTGCAGTACCCAGGCTTTGCTCTATTCTTCTGCATCTCAGTAAAGAATATCTGCCCCTCCCCTCTTTCCATCCTCCTTTCTGTCTGGTGGTTTTGGACAGTGAAGGTAGTGGGGTTTGTTCTGTCAATAAAGAACATATTCATTTTAAAATCCTGATATGGGGTGATTCTTTAGCATGCTGTACCAAATATCTCATACTTTCACGCTTGGGCTTCTGCACGGATATAGGGGTTTTCTAGAATCCTCAACTACTGGAGGCTCCACAGATATCCCAATAAAGAAAATGTTATACGAATCAGTATTATTCAGTGGGAATCTCCCTCAGTCTCTGGGAAACTTCTGACTGTACCTTACCTTGGTTATTTTCTAGGCACTCACTAATTGCTTTACATGTGCCGAGGGATGTACTCGCACCTAGCCACAGAGGAAGCATCTTGATCATTTCCATTTTATATAAGACAAACATACAGAATTAAGTCATCTGCTCACATTACCAAGCTACACATGGTATGGGATTTTGACCTAAATCAGCATTGACTAAAGAGCTCAAGAGCTTAACCATCATACTTTACTACTGCTTCTTCATATAGTGACAATACCTTTATTTAAGAAACTCATTTCCATATACTTTGGGGAACATTAGAAAATACCTGGTCAGAAAATAAGAGTAATAAAAATGCCTGGGAAATAGTGATGAATCTTTTTGTACAACAATAATTTGTAAATAAGAACTCTAACCTTCATCGATATTTCCCACTAGTTAGCTTCATAGTTATTATTTCTCTTATGCTCTCTTTGCTTTAGCTACATACAAACGTATGCACATATGCTCAACATACAAGATTTTTCTCAAAACAATTGAGAAAAAGTTACATGTATGAGAATCCACTACTTTTATTTCCTAATAAAAGGACATTCTCCTTATATGAACTCAAACATGGTAAAATTAACAATTGAGACTGTCTACAAATCCCATTCAAAGCTGTAAAAGGTCCCAATGACATACTTTAAAGTGAAGTAGAAATAGCAGATTCCACTTCAAGGTACATTTGAGAGCAAGCACTATGTTTTCACTGGCATTAAAATTTCTTTAGTCTGAAACAGTTCCTCAGTTTGTTCATAATCTTCAAAGAACTTAAGAGCTCAAAGTAGTTATTTTGCATAGTTCAGAATTTGGTTTTAAGCATGTTTCCCCAATATTAGGTTCTGGTATTTTGGCAAGACTGCTGTGCAATTATACTCGGCTCTTCTTGGAATATCACAATTTTGGAGTTGGCAAGATGGCTCAGTGCATAAAGGCATTTTCCACCGAGTCTGATAATTTGAGTTACTCCCCAGAATCCAGATGCTAGATGGAGAGAATTGACTCCTACAGGTTGTCCTCTAAGTATGTGTGTGTGTCGTTAATATCAGGTGTCCTTGCTAATTTTCTGCACTTTGTTTTCTGAGACAGGATCTCTCAAATCATATTTGGCTATACTAGTTGGCCAACAAGCCCCAGTGACCCTGTCTCCACCTTCACAGCACTGGGATTACAGGTGCACCCTGTTGCACATGGCTTTTACTTGCATTGACTCTGGGGATCTGAATTCAGGTCCTTATGCTTGTAGAGCAAGCACTTCATTTTTTTTGTCATGTCACAGGTCCCCCAGTTTATCTTACTGGAGAAAAATATTTGACTTCCCAAAAGATCTGGATACTAGATACAACTGTTGCTCTTAGGTTGCTCTTAGGTTCTCTTAGAGCAGAACTGGGAAATGTATATACATACTTCTGCCTATTCACCCAGTCAGATACAGAAAGTCATGCCCATCTTTCTTCATCCCTGCGTGTGTGAGTTCATTGTAACTAATTCCAATTTAACACCACCCTATTCACACTGAACACCACCTTTTCAGTATTCAAGACCCTTTCTCAGACAGTAAAAAACTTACTTCCCATTATATTTACTACAGTAATTTCATGTGTACACAGGCACAAACATGCTATGTACACAAACACACAAAGTGGGTAGGGGAAGGAAGAGAGAGAGAGGGAGAAGGAAAAGGAGAGGGAGAGGGAGAGGGAGAGGGATAGGGAGAGGGAGAGGGAGAGGGAGAGGGAGAGGGAGAGGGAGAGGGAGAGGGAAGGTACCAGACCACCAAAGTGTGGTCAGGTGAATGACAGAATGATGACAAACTTAATTCTTGTGGGAACACTGTGTCAGGGCCGCGCATTGTTCTTTTGGAAATACACCAGGCTTTACAGGCGTCAAGACAGGATTCAAGACAGGACACTTTCTTTGTTGCTTTTTTTCCATTATGATATCTTTGGGTATTTTTAGAATGATGTAGAAAGAAGTGTCAATTCTTTCATAGCCTCTTACATTTTTTTCTGGAGTAATAAGACAGAATAAGGCCAGGAGCAAATATTTTATAATAGGCTATATGCTTTTAAGGAATAATTAGGGTGAGTCATGGACTCCCTTAGTTTGAAATCCAGCCTTACCAGGAAGTTGAGATTCATGAAATGTGTGTTTTTGTTTTTGTTTTTTTTTTTTGAGACAGACTTCATGAATCCTTGGCTGGTCTAATTCAACTCTCTATATAGCCAAGGATAGCCTTGACCTTCTGATTTTCCTTCCTCTACTTCCTGACTGCTGGAATTATAGGTTTGTACCATCACATTCTGTTTCATGGAGGTGCTGGTGATCAAACCCAGGGTGTCTACTTACTGAACTACATCCCAAGCTCAAAAAGTAAGATTTTAATAGAAGAGGAATTGAAGAATTCCCTTGAAATTCTTGGCTGTTTATTTCCTATGCAAAATTTTATTTCTTTAGTGAAACTTTAAGTAACTGAAGTTCAAATTTTTCCACTCAAAACTATTTAATACATATTGCATAATTGTTATTTGTTGGCTTAAATTATACTGAGCAGTAACAAAAGCACAAGGGCCAAAGTAGAGTGAGAATAGCAAGATATACAGGATATAGGTTCGGCTCTCACGCACTCACTATGCTGAAAATCATTAGGCATTGCTACTCAATCTCAAAATAGTACTGTGGTGAAAATTTACAGGCTCTGGGGTCAAAGTTCCTTGAGTTAAATGAGATTTTGGAACCACTAAGACTTCCAGTACCAAATGTATGTTTTCTTGTCATCTAAGTTTTAGTAAAAAAAAAAAAAAATTACACACTGTAGATTTAAAGTAGTACATAGATTGTTGCAATTTTACTTACAGAGGTTGGAGGAGTTACAGTCCCACAGTCATTGTTTTAAACAGAACTTATTGTTCTTATTTGGTGACAAGCAAACCAATATTTTTATAAAGATTTAATAACTTTTAAAAGAATTCATAAATAAAACCAAAGATAGAGCAATTTTCAGACTCAAAACAGTGCTACGGAATTTTCTGAAGTTGTCAACCTTTCAGATGCCTGTCCCGAGGATGCTATCCCAATTTGGAGTCTATAAAATATAATCTCTATAATCCTCACTGCCCCTTATAAACAACTGGAATTTTTAAGACTCACATTCCACAAAGTGATTGAAAAAAATATTTGTGAAAATAAAAAAAGTAAGTCCTCCCTCTCCAGGAGAGAGTGGTAAGATTTTCAAAGGTCATATGACTGCCTTCTTTTTAGCCCACAGATCCTATACATTGATGTCACTTGGTATGATTTAAGGAAGCGCCAGACTTCTTCCCTTGAGAGTCAGGGAACCAATATTCCTGGAAACTGTCACTGAATTTCAGAAATTTCTCCCCTAGTGTGACTTTATTTACGTAGCCTCCTTAATGAAAAATTGAGTGAGTTCTGTAGGAATAAAATGCTTGATGAGACTAAGGTGAGGAAATTAGTGGCATTGTTGAATACCAGAATAAAAATTACAGCGGTGTGGCTGATCAGTAGAAAGTAGAGAACACAAGGAGGGTGAAAGGAAATCCCAGTAAAGAAATGCAGAGATCAGGGTAAAATACATAATCAGCTGTGTCACATGCAAGTGACTATGAGGGAAGGCTTGTACATGGAAATATGGCTTGCCACTCAGTGGGACTGCAGAGGTAAACCACAGGGTATCACCTGGAACTTGTTAGAAAGCAGCATTATAAACTCAATTCATAATTAAAATTTGTATGAGATCAGGACCTGAATGATTTGAATATACATTTAACTGAGAAGGGGTTAGTTCTCAAATGTATACAGATAGTGATAGGAAAAACACACTGGTGGGTGGAGGAAGGAGGCAGTCTAAAGGAAGAGACAGAGATGTGTATGCATAGTCAAAAGAGACAGGAGACTATAACTGCAGGGTAATTTGGAGATAACTGAGCTAATTGTGAGTCACATATTAGTCTCCATTCAGGCTTAGTGGTATGAGACAATACCTGAGAGTTCCTTTAAAAATAAAGTTGTAATAGATTACTATAAAATTCTGATCTCATTGTATATTGATTTTAGTTTTAGGCTTTTGGTACTAAATGTATATTTTAATTCCCTTGCTGCTGTCTAATTTAGCTAGGGAAAATACAGAGAGGTATTAGGAAATAGTTTAGGGTAAGATGTCAAATCCCAAAGAGGTTGGCTTCTAGATACTCTTAGTTTTTTCCAGATTCTTTAGTAGTTTTTCTCACAGACGCTTTTATAACCTCCATGTTTTAGAACATAGGATGTTTTTGTTTTCAGGGTATCCTTGAGCACAACAATATTACTTAGAAATAATAAACATTATTAAAATATAGAGGAGGCAAGAACTTCATTGTTTTTAAGTCAAGAAAGTGGTTATATCCAGGGAAAGGAAGGTGCTACATTTGGGAGAGGTAACAGGGACCTTCCAGGTTGGCGTGATCTAAGTGATTATACATGTATTCTTATCATACTTTTAATTATTAGGTATTATACTGTTTAACTGTATAACTTTCCTATTAAAAAAAATAAGAGAGAGACCCCCCTCCCAAACCCAGATACAGCTTGACTCTCAGGAGGTCTGTCACAACCAAGCTCTGCCCCAATATCTGGCCTAAGTAGGACCCCCATGGGACCCAGTGGATGCAGGACCTATCTGCCCTAGAAGAGACACATCATCCTTCCAGTCCACAACTACACCTGGACCAGATCAGGTGCTCCAGCCCCTGAGCCCCCAATGCCCATACCCAGAGACAGCTTGACTCCCAGGAGGTTCGTCATAAACACACTCACAGAGACAGCCTGGCTCAAGGAGGTCCATCATAACCAAGCTCTCAGGAGGGACAGGATACAGATGGAGACAGCAAGGCCATTTAACACCTGAGATAACCAGATGGTGAGAGGCATGGGTAAGAACATAAACAACAGAAACCAATGCCACCTGGCACCATCAGAACCCAGTTCTCCCACCACAGCAAGCCCTAGATACCCTAAAACACCAGAAAAGCAAGATTCTGACCTAAAAATCCCATCTTATGAAGATGATGGAGGACTTTAAAGGAGAACATAAGTAACTCCCTTAAAAAAATACAGAACACAGGTAAACAGGTAGAAGCCCATAAAGAGGAAACACAAAAATCCCTTAAAGAAATACAGGAAAACACAATCAAACAGGTGAAGGATTGAACAAAACTGTCCAGGATCTAAAAATGGAAATAGAAACAATAAAGAAATCACAAAGGATGGAAACCCTAGAGATGGAAAACCTAGGAAAGAGACCAAGAGTTACAGATGTAAGTATCACCAACAGAAAATAAGAGAGAGGAGAGAGAATCTCAGACACAGAAGATACCATAGAAAACATTGACATAACAATCAAAGAAAATGCAAAGAGAACCTAAACTAAAATATCCAGGAAATTCAGGACACAATGAAAAGACAAAACCTAAGAACAATAGGTATAGAAGAGAGTAACGATTCCTAACTCAAAGGGCCAGGAAACATCTTCAACAAAATCATAGAAGAAAACTTCCCTAACCTAAAGAGATGGCCATAAACATATTAGAAGCCTACAGAACACCAAACAGATTAGGCCAGAAAAAAAATTCTTCCTGTCACATAATAATCAAAACACTAAATGCACAAAACAAAGAAAGAATATTAAAAGCAGTAAGGGAAAATGGCCAAGTAACATATAAAGGCAGTCCTATCAGAATTACACCAGACTTCTCACCAGAGACTCTAAAACCAGAAGCTCTTGGACAGATGTAATACAGACCTTAAGAGCAAACAAATGCAGCCCAGGCTACTATATCCAGCAAAATTCTCAATTACCATAGATTGTGAAACCAAGATAGCCCATGACAAAACCAAATTTAAACAGTATCATTCCACTAGTCTAGCCCACAGAGTATAATAGAAGGAAAACTCCAGCACAAGGAGGGAAACTACACCCAAGAAAAACCAAGAAATTAATCATCTCACAACAAACCCCCCCAAGAAGAGAATCACACAAACATAATAACCAACAGATGGGGGAAAGATCTTTACCAATCCTAAATGCGATAGAGGGCTAATATCCAACATATACAAAGAATTCAAGAAGATGGACTCCAGAAAATCAAATAATCCTATTAAAAAATGGGGTACAGAGCTAAACAAAGAATTCTCAACTGAGGAATACCGAAAGGCTGAAAAGCACCTGAAAAGATGTTCAACATACTTATAGTCATCAGAGAAATGCAAATCAACCCTGAGATTCTACCTCACAACAGTCAGAATGGCTAAGATCAAAAATTCAGGTGACAGCAGATGCTGGTGAGATAAGGAGAAAGAGGAACATTCCTCCACTGCTGGTGGGATTGCAAGCTGGTACAACCACTCTGGAAATCTGTTTGGTGGTTCCTTAGAAAATTGGACATAGTACTACCAGAGGATCCAGCAATACCACTCTTGGGCATATACCCAGAAGATGCTCCAAGGACACATGCTCCACTATGTTTATAGCAGCCTTATTTATAATAGCCAGAAGCTGGAAAGAACCCAGATGTCCCTCAACAGAGGAATGGATACAGAAAATGTGGTACATTTACAAAATGGAGTACAACTCAGCAATTAAAAACAATGAATTTACGAAACTCTTAGGCAAATGGATGGATCTGGAGGATATCATTCTGAGTGAGGTAACCCAATCACAAAAGAACACACATGATATGTACTCACTGATAAATGGATAATAGCCCAGAACCTCGGAATACCTAAGATACAATTTGCAAAACACGCGAAACTCAAGAAGAAGGAAGACCAAAATTGGATACTTTGATCCTTCTTAGAAGGGGGAACAAAATACCCCTGGAAGTTGTTGCAGAAAACAAAGTATGAAACAGAGACTGAAGGAATGACCATCCAGAGACTGCCCCACCTGGGGATCCATCCCATGTACAACTACCGAACCCAGACACTATTGTAGATGCCAACAAGAGCTTGCTGACAGGGGCCTGATATAGCTGTCTCCTGAGAGGCTCTCTGCCACTGCCTGACTAATACTGAAGTGGATGTTCACAGTCATCCACTGGACAGAGAACAGGGTCTCCAATGAAGGAGCTAGGGAAAAGGACCCAAGGAGCTGAAGGGGTTTGCAGCCCCGTAGTAGGAACAACAATATGAACTAACCAGTATCGCAGAGCTCCCTGGGACTAAACCACAACCAAAGAAAACACATGGTGAGACCCATGGCTCTAGCTGCATATGTAGCAGAGGATGGCCTAGTCTGTCATCAATGGGAGGAGAGACCCTTGGTCCTGTGAAGGTTCTATGCTCCAGTATAGGGGAATGCCAGGGCCAGGAAGTGGGAGTGAGTGGGTTGGTGAGCAGGGGTAGAGGGCAGAGGGTTTTCAGAGGAGAATCCAGGAAAGGGGATAACATTTGAAATGTAAATAAGAAAAATATCTAATAAAAAATAACAGGAACCAACTATCATTGGTCTTTAATTTATCTCAACATCAATGGACTCAGTTCCCCAATAAACAGACATAGGCTAACAGACTAGACATATAAATAGGACCAAGCAGGTTTTTTTTTTTTTTTTTTCGAGACAGGGTTTCTCTGTGTAGCTCTGGCTGTCCTGGAACTCACTCTGTAGACCAGGCTGGCCTCGAACTCAGAAATCCGCCTGCCTCTGCCTCCCAAGTGCTAGAATTAAAGGCGAAGCAGTTTTTTGCATACAAGAAATACCTCAGTAACAAAGACAGACACTACCTCAGACTAAAAGGCTAGAGTAAAAATTTCCAAGCAAATGGTCCCAAGAAACCAGCTGGAGTAACCATTGTAATATCCAATAAAATAGACTTTCAATCAAAAGTAATCAAAAAAAATGTGAAGGACACTACATACTCAGCAAAGGAAGTTCTCATCATTGAAGTTCTAGACAGAGCAATTAGACAACAAAAGGAGGTCAAAGGGATACAAATTGGAAAGGAAGTATGATAGTATACATAAGCAACTCCCAAAATTCGACCAGAGAGCTCCTATAGCTGATAAACAACTTCAGCAAAGTGACTGGATATAAAATTAACTCAAATAAATCAATAGCCTTTTTCTACAAAAAGATAGACGAGCTGAGAAAGAAATTAAGCAAACAACACTCTTTACAATAGTCACAAATAATATAAAATATCTTGGCATAACTCTAACCAAGCAAGTGAAAGATCTGTATGACAAGAACATCAAATCTCTGAAGAAAGAAATCAAAGAAGGCCTCAGAAGATTGAAAGATCTCCCATGCTCATGAATCAGTAGAATTAACATACTAAAAATGGCCATCTTACCCCAAGCAATCTATATATTCAATGTAATCCCTATCAAAATTCCAACTCAATTCTTCACAGAGATAGAAAGAGCAATTCTCAGCATCATCCGAAATAACAAAAAACCCACGATAGTGAAAACCATTCTCAACAAAAGAACATCCCTGACTTCAAGCTGTACGGTGGAGCAATAGTGATAAAAAACACATGCTATCAGTACGGAGACAGACAGGTAAATCAGTGGACTAGAACTGAAGACCCAGAAATAAACTATACCCCTATGGTCACTTGATCTTTGACAAAGAAGCCAAAAGCATACACTGGAAAAAATTACAGCATTTTCAACAAATGATGTTGGTCTAACTGGTGGTCTACATGTAGAAGAATGCAAATTGATCCATTTTTATCTCCTTGTACAAAGCTCAACTTCAAGTGGATCAAAGACCTCCCCATGAAACCCGATACATTGACTCTAATAGAAGAGAAAGTGGGAAGGAGTCTTGAACACACTGGCAAAGAGGAAAATTTCCTGAACAAACACCAATGGCTCAGGCTCTAAGATCACCAATTGACAAATGGGACTAATGAAACTGAAAAACTTCTATAAGGCAAGGGACACTGTCAATAGGACAAAACAGCAACCTACTGATTGGAAAAAAGATCTTGGCTAACCCCACATCTGACAGAGAGCTAATATCCAAACTATACAAAGAACTCAAGAAGTTAAGACGTCAGAAAACCAAATAACCCAGTTAAAAAATGGGGTGCAGAGCTAAACAAAGAGTTCTCAACTGAGAAATCAACTAACTGGACTTCTCAGAGCTCCCAGGGTCTAAACCATCAACCAGAGAGTATCCATGTCTCCAACTACTTATGTAGCAGAGGACTGCCTTATCTGGTATCAGTGGGAGGGGAGGTGCTTGGTCCTGTGGAGGCTTGATGACCCAGAGAATGGGGATGCTAGAGGGGTGAGGTGGGAGTGGGAGGGGAGCACACTCTTAGAGGCAAAGGGAAGAGGATGGGATGGAGGTTCGTGAAGGGGAACCCTGGAAGGGGGAAAACATTTCAAATATAAACAAAATGATTAACAATTTTTTTTTTTAAAAAGAGAAATACTAACTGCAGATGACATCTGAGGAAGAATGGAGTATGTACCCTTTCACCTTGAACTGTCACAACAAATACAGAAACCTAGCTTTGAGCACCAATATATCACTTACTGTTTTGGTTGCTCTTTATTAATTATGAGCTATCTCCCCAGCCTGAGTCATAAGAAATCATTAGGAAAGGACTACACCTCTCCCTCATACAGCACCAGAAGAGTGCTTGTTGCAATAGTCCTGGGTTAATTCTAGGCAATGCACTGCCCGATTGACATCTTAACTATCAGTTCCTGTTCTGGTTCCATAGTAGTTACAGAGCTAGGGCCCATTTATCTTCATCTTGACTTATCCTCTGTGGGTTTATGAGCACAGGTGCTTATAAAATGAACATGCATAAAATCCGATATATTTTAGCAAAGCACACCCCTCCCCCTAGGCTCATAAATCTAGCTTTGTTGTTAATCCTTTCTAAAACACATGAAGCATGGGTATTTAATCCAAATATATTAGTTACACATTTACCCCAATGAAAATAAGAAAGATAAATACAGCAGTGTTATTGCTGAGGCTATAAAATCCATTTGGTAAAAAGCAATCTTCTTAGTTTGCAATTTCAGTCCATTAAAATGTTCATGAAATATTTATTTTGTTTGTATGTTTTTTTGAGACAGGGTTTCTCAATGTAGCTTGGCTGTCCTGAACTCTCTTTGTAGTCTATGCTGGCCTCAAATTCCGAGATATACCTGCCTCTTTTTCAACTCTCTGTTATGATGTATTTTTAGAGTTCTATGTCAAAAATATTGCATTAAATATAAACATACAAGTTTATCAAAATTCTATTTTACCCCTGCATTCTCTTTAGGCTCATTTCAGGTTTTCAATTTTTCTATGACAAAGCAAAAGCTTGTTCCTGCTGCTAGTGTGAAGTGTTTTCATTTGTAGTATTACTTGTAAGCTCAATTCCAATTTTGTTGTTTTGTTTCTCACAGGGATAAGAAATACTAAAATGGAGACAAAATTAGTGTCTCTGCTGCATTTCTGCCTTTTGAATAATGTTTAAGCTCTATAAGGTACTAATGGTCACTAAACAAGTGAAGAGTTGACTTAAGATAACCCTGATCTCACACAGTGGCTTCCTGTCAAAAGGACCCTGGCCCTTCATTATTCTTTGGTGGGTTGGATGTTTTCTTAGAAACCAATGAGTATCTGAGAAGTAGAATTGTATTCCTAGATTACCTAAACACCTAGAGTGATTACTATCCCAAGAATACCACCCAAAGATTGACAGATGGCTACAACTATGCAGTCTTTCTGTCTGTCTCTGTCTCTGTCTGTAGTGCAAGTGCATTGTTAGAGATCACTAGGCAAGCAAACTACTAACTGAGCTACTTTCTCAGGCCCCAAAACACACTCATAATGAAATAGCATGCACACACACACACACACACACACACACACACACACACACTATTGTAATGATTGAATTTTCTGGCACAAATTTAAGATTGGAGACAAAACTTAGTTTTATATGTAAATGTTAACAGAAAAATAAGATAGTAGATAATATGAGAATAAATGGTGTCTTCACACAATGGGGAAATTAGGATTTATCTCATAGATTGTAGTCAGTGGATTGTTGCCTGTGAAGTAGTTCTACAAAGATCAGAATAATAGACTTAAGGAACAGTGAGAAACATTTAAATTTACATCCAGACAAATGACACCAGAAAGCAATTTATAAGGGCTTTGTCACAACATTGTAGTAAATCTGAATTCGATTCTGAATGTGATAATCAAAACCCACTATATTCTTCGTTTGAGACAGGTCTCAGGTATCCCAGAGGTTAGCCTCAAGCTTCTTATGTAGCAAAGTACTGGGATTACAGGCATGTGTCAACAAACTTGATTTACACCGTTGTGGGAGGCAAGCACTCTACAAATTGAGCTACAGCCCTGGCCGAAAACACTGTAGTTTTCAACATTATCAGCTTCAATTAAATACTTTTTTGAGATTTCTAAGCCTGAAATACTGTCAGGCTGACAAGTAAAATAGCAACTATGAAGAAGTTTAAGATAAACATAATTGAGAGGCTAGGGCCAGTATTGGAGCTCAACAGGTAAAAAGCACTTGTCATACAAACTTGACAAACTGCTTGACTCTGGATTCTTGGAACCCATATAAAAAAAGCCAGACATAGTAGCCTGTGACTAAATCCCAGTAGATAGGGGCTGGAGACGGGCATTTTGCCACAGAGGCCCACAGGCCAGCTATCCTGTAGTACATATGCAACTTTAAACAAGAGAGACCTTTCCTCAAAACACAAGGTGATGGTTGACAGCTGAGGTGTCCCAACTTCCACATATATGGGATAGCACAGGAGCATATCCGCATGCTTAAAAATTTATACATACACATGCATGCAAAAATAATTTACAAACAATGAGCTAGATTCAACTTAGTAGCCCATCACTGACACCTGATGTCTTCTTATTCCACCTATTACTGTTTCCATGGAATGTAAATTACAAAAAATTCAATACTTTTTGTAAACCAAGTATTATGTTGGTCTGATATGTTAAATTAACCTACCTGTTAATATTAATTGTATTTCTGTCCATTCAGTATTTTTATGTAATTCTAAAAGGAAGAGGACATTTCCTACTCAGAGTGAGAAGTGAGTTATGTGCATGACATAAAAGAGAGGCTGGGGCTGATTATATTGATATGGTTGTTGTAGCACAGGTGGCTTCAGGTAGACTAGCCAAGTAAAACTCCAGACTCTAGAGACCAATTAATCAAATTAAAATTACTAGTTTCTTAAATTTACTCTGTCTTACTGACTCTAGAGAAATAAGCTGTTATGCTCAGAAAAGGCTGGTTACAGAGATATTTTATAGCAAGTTTAGGAGAACCTTTGGAATAAGCATGAGAGCAGCCCCTGGCTGAGCCAAAAAAGTTCTATGCTCAGATAGAAATGAATATATGAGGAGGCTGGAAAGAGAGGTGGCTCAGTGGTTTAGTGCCACTGGCTGCTTTTCCAGAGGACCTGAGTTCAATTCCCAGTACCCACTACCCAGACTCCCAGGGTACCTGAAGCCCTCTTCTGGCCCCCAAGGGGTACTGCATACATAGTGCACTAACATTCAGGCAAACACTCATACACATAGAATAAGAACGAAAAATAAATTACAAATATGATATTCACATGAGAAATTTAACAAACTTACATTTTTTTTTGGTTTTTCGAGACAGGGTTTCTCTGTATAGCCCTGTCTGTCCTGGAACTCACTTTGTAGACTAGGCTGGCCTCGAACTCAGAAATCCACCTGCCTCTGCCTCCCGAGTGCTGGGATTAAAGTTGTGCGCCACCACACCCGGCCAAACTTACATTTTTAATGAAAAGTTCTAATTTTTATATAAAAATGTCACTATATAACTTTCACGATTTCTTTCCTGTTGAACTGCAAAAATCTTTTCAAACTTGATTATTTAAAACTGTATTTTCTAGCTGGGTGTGGTGTTTTGGATTTAAAAAGTAAAAAAGAACATGACATTGGGCAAGGAAGGGGAAGGTGAAACAGGAAAAGAGCTGGTGTACTGGGGTGAACTTAACCAAAATATGGGGTATGAAACTCTCAAAGAATAAACTTTAATTTTTTTTGAAAAACAAAAATGATTGTGATAATAAATTATGTCACATAAAAAAATCTGTAGAGTTATTAAGACAGTTCAGCAGGTAAAGGTTCTTGCTAAGTTTAATCTCCAGGACCAATATGCTGGAAGAATTCTGATTCCCACAAGCTGTCTTCTGACTTCCATAGGCATGGCAATGCATATGTATGTGTCCACACATAACAATAACAAAAAGTTCTTTAAACTTATAGGAAATTCCCAACTAAGATAAAAAGTTAGTCTAATTGGATCTTATTTTGGTAAATAATGGTATGTTTATATGTGTTTTACTATTACATATAATTTTAAAATGTAGTTGGCCATTTAATTACCTTTCTCTAAAAATTTTAATACTTGGGATATATTTCTGTAGTTTTCAAGTTATATAGTGCTCACTGTTTTGTATGTTGAAGATTCCCAATGTATTCATCTTTTTTAAAAGATTTATTTATTTCATGTATGTGGCTGTCTTCAGACACCCCAGGACAGGGCATCTAGAAGGAAGGTAACCATCTGGAGTCCATGCCTCAGGTGTGTGGAAGGACTATTGGGCTTTTGGTGACATCTAGTGGACCATTTCAGTAGCCTTTACTCAGTGCCAGGAAGCAAACATACCTAACTACTCAAGCTTCTTCAAACAACAGAGCTATTTCAAACAGAAAGTCTAACCCTTTCTGCACACAGCATAGCCCTTGGCCTCCAATCTTTCTCTGGTCCAGTTCAGGTGACTGCAGTATGACAAATGCAGCTGAGAGTGCCACACCACACCTGCCTTCTGCCACCGAGCTGGCCCTCACATTTGTTGCTTTATATTTTGGCTTTCCTCATTTCTGCTCTCCTGATAATCAACCTTAAGATATGTCCTTAATTACTTTTAGTGATTCATCTGCATCACTTTAACTTCATCTCTAAGATCTCAGAAAAATTATTCTTATGTCCAGAGCTAGAGAAAAGCAGTAAGAAAACTCCCTGTGTGCTTCATCTAAATTTTATTCTCATGTAATTCTCATAGCAAACTGCTACTCATCTTTACATCTTATTTCAGTCATTACTTTTTCAAGGTTACATTTCTGGTGTCGTATCACAAATTCTTACTGCCATTACCTCATTGTTAACTATAACATAATTAAATTTGTATAATCAGTCTGTCATCCCTTTTGAACAATCTAAGGATTAAGCTATGGCTGGGGATGTTAACTCAGCAAGTAATATACCTGTCCAGCATGCACAAAGCCCTGTCTTCAATCCGCTGCATAAAATGGGTTGGTAGCATGTGCCTGTAATCCCACCAACTTGAGAGAATCAAGAAGCTCTGGACCTCAAGGTCATTCTTAGATATAAAGGAGTTTGAGGTCTGCCTGGACCACATTGGAGCCCTAGCTCAAAAACCCAGCCAACCAATATTTTGTTTAAAAGACGTCTCTATTACCTGGCAAGAATTACTTTCTCCAGAATGAATCCCCAAAAGATTGGCCTTGTAGAAGACACACTTTTATAAAGTTTAGTGGGAACTTGTCAGACCCATGTTTTAAAAAGGCAATTCACAACTCACTCTGCACGGCTGACTAATATCTTCCCAATGTTAAATACTAATGTGGGGTGTGTGTGTGTGTGTGTGTGTGTGTGTGTGTGTGTGTGTGTGTGTGTGAGAGAGAGAGAGAGAGAGAGAGAGAGAGAGGGGGAGAGGGGGAGAGAGAGAGAGGGAGAGAGAGAAAATCCTTTAAGAAACTTGCCCAAGCAAATGGATTCCACAATGAAGGCAGCACCTGTGCACAAGTGTTGTCTCCACTAAGCCAGTAGCCTCCAGGCAAAAAGAGGAAGCTGGACTGCTGCTTCCTTCCCCGCCCCTGTGCACCCTAAAAACAAACAAAACAAAACAAAACAAAACTTTCCCAACAGGCATTCAGCTCAGTGGGGTCACTGCTTTTAGTGCTCTGCAATTGCTCTAGAGGTAAGTTTTGTGCTGGATAAATGACATTCCGTGTTATCTATACATATTTGTTGTTGAATCTTTAAAAACTCATTTTTAGAAGGTCTATCCTGTGACAGATATTATCCTTAGAACCAACATCACTGCATAAACAACAGGCAGATTCTAAAAGGAATTTTTTTTTTTACCTCCATAGGGAATTTATATAATACAGCCTGATTCTGTTTGGTCAGTTCTAAATTCTGCTCCAAGGAGAAAAACATTAATGAGAGCAGAGTCACTGTCCCTGAAAAGAAATATTTTAAGAAAATGAAATCTCATTGCTCTCAAAATATAAACTAAAAGGGGATGTGTGTGGAGACCACATATTTAAAGAAATGTCATAGCAGCCCTAGCTAGTTATAAATAGCTTTAACATTATGATTACTATTCATTAAGTAATGTTAATTGCAGAAAAGTTTTTGCTTCCCAAATAAATATGGATTTAGTGTGGAAAGGCATACCTGTAGTCTAAGCACCTGGGAGAGAGTGACAGGTGGGACAGGAATTCAAGATCTTCCTTGCCGGCTTGTAAATTTAAGGCTAGAGGTCTAAGACTATCTCAAAAAAACTGCAACTTCCTAAAATTTGGAATAAAGATATTCAAATTATATTCAAGGTAGTAACCCAGTTCAGGATAGGAAGTGTCAAACATGTCACCTGTACTCACGAGAACGAAAGAAAGTCACTGTAAATATAAGTGTTTCACTTTGTTTGGTTATATGTCATGTATGGTGCAAATCTTTAATTTTAATATTAAAATTTCTGTGAAATGTTTTAAACTTATATGAGATGTCAATGTTCAAACCATAGAAATGTTAATTGGAAAGTTTTCATATAATATATCCTAACCATGATTGCCCCTCCCCTAATTTCTTCCAGATCCTTTCCACCTCCCTATATATTGTAATTCTTAAAAAATTTACTTTTGAGATAAGATGTCACTATGTAAATCTAGGGTGACCTCAACTCATAATGCTTCTTTCTCTACCTCATGGGACACAAGTAAAACTCATCATTAAAAAGAAAAAAAAAGAGTAAAAAGCATAGAGCATTAGATTCTGCTAAAATCTCCATTTCCTCTCCACACTAAATATCCCTATTATGTGTTATCATTCCAATAACGCTTTCTGGTTTTAGTATATTTATGCAGTTTTCCCCTCCTACCATATTGTTTATACTTACCTATGTTGATCACGTGAATCCGGTCAATTCACCTGAGCTTCTGGGTGGATCTTCATCCTCTGTTGAACAGTTCCTGATAAGCTGTTTACACCTTTTAAATACCCAAGAGGGCTCTAAAAGACCAGTTTGTATAGAACTCCTTGTGTACTTGTGCATTTTCTTGAAAGAAAATTTCTGGATCATGAGTGTGCATAACTCCTTGTGTGCTTGTGCATTTTTTAGGGCATTTTCTTGAAAGAAAATTTCTGGATCATGAGATACACACCCTTCAGCTTTACTAGGCACTGCCAATTTACTTCCAAAGTGGCTGTATCCACTTCTACACTTACTAGGAAAGCATGGGTCCTTTTGCTCATTTTTCCTTGCCATTTTTAAAAACTGAATTGCAAAGCATTCTTTTGGAAGCTATTTCAATATAAAAACATCTTCCAATTGATTTGACATTTCATTTTGTTAACAGTACCTTTATCTCAAAATATCTTAAGAGTGTGGAAATTATATCAACACTTTCCTTTAGGTTTGGGCTTTTGTCTTTAAAAAGAATTCTCTACCCAGCTATGGTGAATGGAGTTTTCCTCTTCAGAACTGTTTTCAAACCATCTAGAACATATTTCTGTGTATGGTGTGAGTTAAAGAATCTGATTTTTATCATTTGCAAATCAACAGTCATTTTTAAATTGTCCATTCTTTCATCATTGACTTTTAAAGCTACTTCTATCATATGACAATGTTTGTATCTGTAAATGGGCCTGTTCCTAGGCTCATGATTTTGGTCTACTGATCTATTCTTGTCTGTTGATAATATATACAGCTTAATTGCTAGAGCTTTGTAATACATCTTGTTATCTGTTATACTTGGTATCTCCTAGTACTTTCTCAATACTGTTTTGGCTCTTCTTGTTCTTTATTCCATCATATAAATTTTAGAATTAGCTATATCTTCCATTATCTTTTTAAAAAAAACTTCCTTCATAATTTGTTGATGAGATAAAGCTAGTTTTGTTTTGGGTTTAGCTTACCAAATATTAACATTGCATCATGATCAGCAATAAATGGCCTTATTAAGGAGGGAAGGGGAGCTATGAGAAAAAATGTTTTGACTTCACTTGAGTTGTACTGTTTTTTTTTTTTTTTTCAAATTACTTGGTGAGATTGAGAAGTTTTGGTAAGCCTTCTCAATAGTGAGCAAACACAAATTTCCATTTGTTTAGTTCTTCTTTTGTCCTTTAATAAATATCATTTCCCCATAAACATCTTAGGAGTTTTGCTAGAATAATTCCTGGATTTAAAATTTCTATTTGCTGTATTTTATCTTCTGGGCCATTATATGGCAAATCCTTTAATTCATCTACTACATTGCCAAAAAACCCACCCTTGTTCTAGGATTGTGTGTGTTGTATTCAGAGCTCAAGGCTTTTGTTGTTCAGGTGTCCATCTGTTTCCTCCAGCAATATTACACGAAAAACAAGATCTATACCATTTCTCACATAAGCAGGGGGATTCCACTGGTATTTCTTGACCTAAGTTTGGGGTGGAAAGAGGTGACATGTCTCTCCTGAAGTATCTTGAAAGAAGCCTCTCTGATTTTTTTCTGCCCAAACCTCCCTTCTCAGTGGGGGAACACTCAACACACCCTTTGCTCTTTTCCGACAGTTGACCCTGCCCCTTCATAGTAGTCTGAGGTTCTCAGATGTTGAAATGCAATCTTTCAGGGATTCTCTGACCTTTGTTCCTGAGAAGCTTTGCCCAGGGGGAAGAAGCCCAATTTTCTCCACCTGAACCAGGATCTATATCAGAGTTAGGAATGAAAGTCACTATGATTCCCAAATCCACCATGGCACATTTCTTAATAACTTATTAATGGTAAAAATAAATGCTATCAATAGGTAATTTTGGGTTGTTTTGTTTTTCAGCTTTGTGGCTGGTTGGTCAAATTTTAAATTTAGTATTCCATCGATGTTCCAATTATGTAAATGCTATCTTGGGGAAGCAAGAGACAGGAGATTCTGCAGATCTCCAAAGAAAAAGCAAAATCGGCAAAGCAGTCAAAAAAAGTTAAAATAGCCAGCATCCACTTGCTTTTGACTCATAGATTGAATGGCACCTTCTTTACACAGCATCTGGTCTAAGTGGGTTTGGTTGCCGTTTGGTTGGTTTTTAGTACTGGAAACAGATTCAGTTTGAAAGACACTTTGAAATGGAGTAGCAAACACCAATTCCCCCCAACTCTTTCTCCCCAATCCCCAGTTTGGTCTGAGGGGCACGATCCTTTTTCCGCTTTAGGTGGGCAAGATTTCTGTGCAAAGACCTTAGAACTGTTTGCCTCATTTATCAGGCAAATTTGGAAGGGAAGAAGCCTTTACGGGAACTATTTTGAACGAGAAGGAAGACTACTACGCAGCAGGTTCAAGTCATACTTTTAACACGAGCTTGTTGAAACGTTTAACAATTCCAAAATGAAATTAAACGAGTTTTAACTTTTTTTTTGCCTCTCAAATGCATAAAATTGCAGAGGAAGTTAACAAGGGGGGAAAAAAATCTTAAAACGGTAAAAATAAGAAAAACAACTCTTCTTAGGACTAGTCCTTGGATGAGTTACCAGGAAACTGATTCTTCTTTTTCTAGACTTCCGATGCCAGTCCTGAGGCCAGCGGGCTCAGTACCTGCTCCGGCCTCCCCCTCGCTCCAGGCGGCTTCCCACGCGGCCTCCGCCCCTCGGGGGCGCCCGGCGGCCCGAGCGGCTGTAGGAATCCCGCGGCGCCGGGCAGTTTCGTTCTACAGACGGCGGCAGCCCGCGCTCCGGCCTACCCACGCGCTCACGGCCACTCGAGTAGCGCTCGCTGCGGTAGCTGTCGCGGCCGCCATAGCCGTCGGGCGAGCAGCCTCGGTACTCGTCATAGCGGCCCCCGCCGTAAGATGGCGGTGGCCCTCGGGCAGGACCGGCGCCACGCGGGTCCCCGTAGCTGTCGAAGGGGTCGCGGTAGGAGCCTCCGCTAGGATGCTCGTAGTCGCGCTCGCGGCCGCCGTAGCCGTCGCGCTCACAGTAGCCCCGGGAAGGGCATTCGTCTCGCGCGCTCGAGTGGCCATAGTCGCGGTAGGTGTAGTCGCGGGGCGAGGGCGCGAAGTCGCGCGGGTCCCGGGCGCTCGGGTAGTCGCGGCTCGAATAGCTCTCCCGGGGCGAGTAGCCCTCGTCGCGCGGGCCCAGGTACGGGTCGCGGCGCGGCGGTGGCAGCTCCCGGCGCGGCGGGCCCCCGTAGCCGTCTCGTCCCCGGGAGCCCGCCGCCCGCCCGCGAATTCCCGCGCCGCTGCGCGCGGGGCCCGACGGCGCTGCTCTTTTGGGCGGAGGCCCGGCCCGGCGCGGCGGCGGCCCGCGCTTCAGTGGCATGGGGGCCCGCGAAGGCCGCAGGTCGAAATCCCCCGTGTAGCCGCCTTCGTCGGCCGACCCGCCCCGGGAGGGAGGGCGCCTCGGGCCGCCGCCACGGGTCCCGCGCAGGCCCCTCGGGCGGCCGCGGCTTCGGGGAGGAGGGGGCCCGCGCCGGCCGCTCTCGAACACCGGCTTGGTGGCTTGGGCCACTTTGATGGCCTTACCATCCAGGGACTTGCCGTTCATGTCTCGGGCTGCGGCCTTGGCGTCCGCGGGGTTCTCGAAGGTGACGAAGGCGAAGCCTCTGGACTTGGAGGTTTCCCGGTCCTTCATCAGGAGCACCTCGATGATGCGGCCATACTTGCCGAAAGCGGTTTCGAGGCCCTTCTCGTCGGTCTCGAGGTTGAGACCGCCGATGAAGAGCTTCCCTGGACGGTCGGCTTCAACCATGTCGGCAGCAGCGACGGCAGCAGCGGCGATTGAGGTGGTGAAGAGCCGAGAGACGGCGCGACACTGAGCTCCTCGGCTGGTCCAGACCGCCTCCTACCGGTCGGGGAGCGCTGTGCGTAGGCGGGAGGGCGGAAGGCAGGGCCCGGCGGCCCCTGAGCCACGGGCGACTCCTGCCTGTGATTGGTCGGCAGGTCCGCACCTCAAGCGAGTGTCTCGGGGAGGCGGAAACTGGTTTGTGGCTTCGGTGGGCTCTCCCGGCTCACTCTGCTGGCCCTGGCTTCACGTGTGGGCCCCGTCCCAGAAGCGCGGCTGAATTCAAAAGCCGTTAGGCGAAGAAGAAAGAAAGTTCCATTGCTCTTAATGAGAAGAATCCCAAAGCATTCCAAACCTAGTTACCCACACGAGTTTAAAACAAACAAACAAACAAACAAACAACCCCCTGGAAAATGAAATTAGGAGTCGTTTAAAAGATTTAGAACGGAGTTTGTATATAAAGCTTAGTCATGAGATGCGGGGTTTATTTTTTCCCCTGAAGGGAAGAAGGTGTTGGAAGGGGAATCAACAGTGGAATAGATGGATTTACTTATTATTATTATTATTATTATTATTATTATTATTATTATTATTATTTACTTAAACCTTTGTCCGTTTGGTCTCATATGTGTACACGAAAATGGTTTTCACATTTCTTCCTGCCAGTTTGTAAGGTTTAATCCTAACCATGATTATCTTGTCTATTTCTCCTCCTTTTTAAAACTTCTCTTATAAAATGGTTTGTCATATTTTTCCTCAGCTGTGGAAGAAGTTTCTTATTCCATTTTCTCTAATGTTCTCTAAGTTTATAAATGTGCTTAGTTTGATGCCTAATCTTTCACGGGTGTGTGTATCCATGTAACCATGACCCCCACACGTCAAGATGCCTACCAGTCCCCTCACTGGAACTCTCCCATTGTATTTCCATCAGAACAGTGCCTGCTTTCCTCACAATTGGGCTCACTGTTTTCTCATCTACCACAAGTGGAATTTTCCTGTTCTTTGGCTTTATATACATTTACTTCTGTAATCACAATGAACTCTTGTGATTTTGCTGATTCACCCAGCATATTTTGTGATTTATCTATGTGACTAGTGTGATATTTTTAAAATATTTCTTATATAGTTCTTTTGCATCCTTTCTCCCTCTCTTTGGTGAACATTGGAACATCCACCACTCTGGAGAGTGCCTCCTTCCTAACCAAATCATTTAGGAAACCTGACCCCAAAATACATTTGGATTCCATTTAATTCCATTTTGCACTGTTAACACCTTCATACAAGCTACAGACATATAACACAGTCTTTGTCTAGGCTTCTTGGTATAGGGCTTCCTAAAACCCTTAGCATTTCTGGGAAAGAATGCCTTTTGTTATTTCTAGGACATACTTGGTGCCCAAGGATGACGCGATGGTTTGAATGAGAATGGCCCTATAGAATAATAGTTGAATGCTTACTCACCAGGGAGTGGAACGGTTGAGAAGGATTGGGAGGTGTGATCTTGTTGGAACAGTTGTGTCACTGGGTGTGTGCTTTAAGGTTTCAAAAACCCATGCCAGGCCCAGTGTCTTTCTCTCTCTGTCATCTTCCCTACACCCCCATCTTTGACAAGGATCAGAATGTAACTGTCACTTATTACTCTCGTGCCATGCATGCCTGCCTGCCACACTCTTCACCTCGATGATAATGAACTAACCTTTGGAAGCTGTAATCAAATCCCAGTAAAATGCTTTCTTCTACAAATTGCCTTGGTTATTGTGCCTCTTCACAGTAAATGATGTGTAAATAAATCACGTAAATGATGGTGGGGACCTAGGTAACTTTAGTGTGAGAGCTGATCACTTAATCAACCCAGTGATAAGAACTTGTGAACACTCACACACACACACACACACACACACACACACACACACACACACACACACACACACACCATTAATGTGCTGCAGTAAAAATATGGAGCTGAAAGAATAATATTTATTAAGGCTTACTTTCCCCTTAGAATTAATTTTGGAATAGTGTGAAATTATGCTAGATTTATATTATATTGATAGTGTCTTGGACACAGAACTCAATTGACCAGTAAAGAGTTATATAGTTATGTTTAGGAGTTCTACATGTTTTTTCCTGCTTGGAAAACCACCACTGTGTTTAAAGAGAGGAAAAGAGCTCTGGGTGGTTGTGTGGTGGTTTGAATGAAAATGGTCCCCATAGATTCATAGGGAGTGGAAATATTGTGAGGTGTGGGCTCGTTGGAGGAACTGTGTTTCTGTGGGTGAGCTTTGAGATTTTGAAACTCCAGCCAGACCCAGTGGCTCACACTCTCTCTTCCCGCAGACTGCTCCTACAGGTGTAAAACTCCAGCATATCTGCCTACCTGCTACTGTGCTTCCTGCCATGCTGACAATGGACTAAACTTCTGAACTGTTAGCCAGCCCCAATGAAATGCTTTCCTTTATAAGAGTTGCTGTGGCAATAGTGTTTCATCACAGCAATAAAACCCTAAGACAGGGAGTCTAAATAAAATGCTGTTTTCCTAGCAGTCATGTAAAAATTTTGACAATGGTAAAAGCTCTAATGTGTGGGTTGTTAGTGACATGATGACACTATAGCTAGCCTGGCTATGTGGTTAAGGAGAGGGATAATGAAAACCTGGCCTTTAAGGGACACCTATATGAACATCACTATGGGAATTTTGGAAAACTCTAGCATTAAAATAGAACATATTGATGTTCATAAAAGGAACTAACTTGGGAATAAGGTACAGTTATATAGACCTGTAGTCTCTACTTGGCAGGTAGAGGCTGGAAAATTGCTTGACCCTGGCAATCTGAAACCAGTATGGACAACCTTAACTCAAAGGAGGAAAAAAAAAAAAGGTAAAACTGTAGCTTTAGAAGATGGCTGGAATTTACCAATGGATATAACTATATACTTGTCCATCTGATTTCTGAACTGACCCAAAAGAGTTGAGGGATTATGTTATAGGGAGTCCAATAGAGATGACCACATAGACACAGTTTATAGCCAATTAGAAGTCTTTATTCCGAATGGCCAGGACTATACTCAGGTTATTTAGGACCTAAGTATAATCCTGAGCATTTAGAGCAAAAGGCTTTTTAAAGACAAAAACCACATTGTGGTATCTCACTCTGCTGTTCCCAGAGGAGATTTGTGCAAGCAGGCAGTTTAACAGAAGCTAAGGTAAGTTAGCTGGAGCATTATGAATTCAGGTTCCTAGAATAGAGTTGGGTAATTTTCCACTGAATTTTCCATCAGGGAGATCAAATTCTAGTTAAACCTGAAATGGCCTCAGGTTTGTCTTGCCTATCACAATTATAGTAATGCAAAAAATGGAGAACGCTATATCATTTCATCCTGTATTGCTGAGCTATAAACTACTACTAAAGACAGTTCTGGGAGTAGAAGAGACAGGTGCCACATTCCCTGTAGAGTTGCAGAACATAGCTGGTAGATAGGACTGATTTGGACCAGAAGTGTTTTTTCCCCTTATTTTACTTATTTCCCTGGTGTTTAAGGTTGAATCTAGAGTGTAGAGCATGCTCAGAAAGCCCTCTACCACTGAACTATATTCTTGACCTCTACCAACTTGTCTTGACAGAAAGAGACACTGAGTGAACAGGGCTTTCCTTACCCCAATATGGATGCAAATGATAAGAGTGCTAATAAAGAACTAGAATAGACAACATTGCATCAATGAGGACTTTCACATTGCATTTCTTCAAACAAGGAACATGCTTGGATCCCACAGTTACAATAATGCACAGAGATGCTCTTTCAGGCCCAGTGCCAGAGATGGACACCATGGCAGAGTCTCTGAAGAGAATCAGGCCCCTATGTCAGAAGAGGGAGCCTCTTCTTATTTATACTTCTTAAGGTTGGGGTGAGGTTTACAGTAGTAGCTGGTGGCCAAGTTCTATGATTTCTATGCAGAATGAGTGTGGCATGATAACCTTAACATCAATACCCTTAGATGTTAACTCACTTGGTGTCTGCAGTGTCTCAGTGGGATGCCTGGCCCCTTCAGTGAGATGGGAAGAGCTGCTGTAAAGCAGAGGCTAGATGCTAACATTATTCCCTGTTAGGATCTAGGGTGGAGAAATCCTGTACCATCCTAACACCCTGAAAGAGGTGTGCAGCAAGAGATTTCATCAAAAGATGACATGAAACCAGAAAGGAAGACATGTGATCTGGAGACCACCCACAGGGCCAAATGTGAACTGGCAGACTGGAATGGCTACAGATTATCTGACCAGCCACACTGACCCTAGCATCCTAAGATGAAACCTCAGGAAACTTGAGAGCACAGAAGCTCCGATGAGGAAAGAGATGTATTCCTTATCAAAGAACAGAGACATTTCAAGAACGAGTCATCGTCCTCCCTTAAAATTAGAAAAAAAGTGGGGGTTTCTATGTGCAGGTGGTATCCTGACAGGAATAGTTGGGGAATACAAGGAATAACCTACAGGCCCTCCTTGGGTTGAAATCCCCAGGACAGTTAAAACTCCACCCCTTTCCTGTGGACTGGGAACTGCTGCTTCCGGTTCCTTCTGGGACTGAGTTCTGGTCCAACCTTCTAGACATGAGAGCATTATGGCTCTCTCTGTGCCCCAAGTTCACTGACGATGAAGAAAGCAGCACTTCCTATGCTTAACATTTAACTCTGAAAGCCAGACAATGCCCACCACACAGTTTACCTTCTTACCCATTTTAGGTATAAAGTCCAGTTGTGTTAAGTACACCCACATTGTGTGTACTTTTGAGAACTTTACCTGACAAAATGAAAGTCTGTCAAACAACTTCTGACTCCTGGTACCCCCAGCCTCTGGCAACTCCATTTTACTTTAATACATTTGACCACTGCTCACTAATTACTCAAACAATATGGAATAAAACTCTTTAAATATTTCTCTTAGTTCACATACATTTGTGCTTTATCAGTCAACAATACTTATTCAATGTTGAAATATCAAGTCTGTCTGCTTCTAGGGACGTGGCTTCAGACCTCCCCCTGTACCCCATTAATTTATTTATACATTTTGTGTCCTGATCACAGTCCTCCTCTTCCCAATCCTCCCCTCGCAAGCCTCTCCCTCATCCCCCCATTCTCCCTTCCCCTGTGAGAAGGGGAAGCCCCACATCCCAGGAACCACCCGAGCCTGGCACAACAAGTCAGTGCAGGACTAGGCACATCCTCTCCAATTGAGTCCAGACAAGGCAGCCCAGTGAGGGGAATAGGATCCACAGGCAGGCAACAGAGCCAGCCCCTGCTCCAGTTGTTGGGAGACCTCCATGAAGACCAAGCTGCATATTTGCTATAGGGGGTGGGTCCTAGGTCCAGCCCATATATGCTCTTTGGTTAGTGATTCATTCTCTGGGGGCCCCACAATGTCCAAGTTAGTTGACTCTGTTGGTATTCTTGTGGAGTTCCGATCCACTCCAGGTCCCTCAGTCCTTCCCTTAACTCTTCCACAAGACTACCTGAGCTTTCATGTTTGGCCGTGAGTCTCTTCATCTTTTCCAGTTAGCTTCTGGGTGAAGCCTCTCAAAAGACAGTTATGCTAGGCTCCTGTCTACAAGCCTAGCAGAGTATCATTAATAGTGTCAGGGACTTGTTCTTGCCCATAGGATGGGTCTCAAGTTGGGCCAATCATTGGTTAGCCATTCCCTCAGTTTCTGCTCTATCTTTGTCCCTGCACATCTTGTACATGGGACACATTTTAAGTCAAAGTTTTTGTAGGTGGGTTGCTGACCTTATTCCTTCACTGGGAGTCCTGCCTGTCAACAGGAGGTGGCCACTTCAGACTCCATATTTTTGATTCCTAGGAGTCTCAGGGAGAAACTCCATCACTGACTCCCTGGAGCACCCCCCAATTCTGTTAACTAGACCAGGCCTTTGTCCCTAGCTCTCCCTACACCTGATCCCCTTTCCCCGCCTCAACCACCTCTCTTTTCCAGTTCTTTCCCTCCATCCACCTGCAGGGATCATTTTATTTCCCATTTTGAGAGCTTCAAGCATCATCCCTTGGGTTCACCTTGTTATTTAGCTTCTTTGGGCCTATGGATTGTAGTATGGGCATCTTTTACTTTATGGCTAATATCCACTATAAGAGAGTAAGTACTACCATGCATGTCCTTTTGGGTCTGGATTACCTCACTCAGGGTATTTTCTAGTTCCAACCACTTGTCTGCAAATTTCATGATGTTATTGTTTTTAATAGCCAAGTAGTACTCCATTGTGTAAATGAACCATATTTTCTTTATTTATGAGTTGACGGACATCTGGGTGGTTTACAGTTGCTGGCTATTATGAATAAAACTGCTATGAACATAGCTGAGCAAGTATCCTTGTGGGATGATGGAGCATATGTTGGGTATATGTCTAGAAGAGTATAGATGGGTCTTGAGGTAGAACTTTTCCCAATTTTCTGAGATGCTGCCAAATTGATTTCTAGAGTGGTTGTATAAGTTTTCACTCTCACCAGGAATAAAAAAAGTGTTCCCCTTGCTCCACATCTTTGCCAACATGTGCTATCACTTGAGTTATTGATCTTAGCCATTTTAATAGGTGTAAGGTGGAATCTCAAGAGTTGTTTTAACTTGTATTTTCCTGATGAGTAAAGATGTTGAACATTTAAGTGTTTCTCAGCAATTAGAGAGTCTTTTATTTAGAATAATTGGGTTATTTGGTTTGTTGGTGTCTAGCTTCTTGAATTCTTTATTAGCCTTCTATCAGATATAGGGTTGTTAAAGATCTTTTCCTATTCTGGAGACTGTTTTGGCCTATTGATGGTGGCTTCAGACTTGTTGTTTTTTAAAATTTCTTAAATTTTTTACAATCCAGTCATTAGCCCACTCGGGGGCCGGCCCTCCCAAATTTCCTCATCCCATTCTTCCTCTGTCTCCAAGAGGATGTCCCACCCCTCCCAAACCCTACCCCACCCCACAATCCCTCCCTACTGCCTGGGCCTCAAGTCTCTAAAAGGTTAGGCACATCTCTCACTGAGGCTGGATCAGGCAGTCCTCTGCCGTATAGGTGTTGTGGGCCTCAGATCAGCTAGTATATGTTGCCTGTTTGGTGGCTCAGAGATCTTAGGGGTCTGGGTTAGTTGAGACTGCTGATCTTCCTATGGGGTCACCCTCCTCCTCAGCTTTTTCCAGCCTTTTTCTAATTCAGCCATAGGGGTGTGCGGCATCTGTCCATTGTTGCATTTCCCTGATCACTGAGGACCTTGAACAATTCTTTAAGTGTTTCTCAGCCATTCAATTCACTCTGTTGTGAATTCGGTTTAGTTCTATATCCCATTTATTTGATAGGGTTGTTTTGTTATTTGGAGGTTAGTGTTTAACCAAAATATGTTAAAAAAAAAAAGCGTAGAATCACTCTTAAGTGGCAAGTTGCCCTTTAAAACTGAGGGAGACTGCAACAGTGCTGTCCAGGGTCCTGCTCGGTGGCAATGGAAATCTGGCTGGGGCTGGCTGCTCTGCTCCATTCTGAGTCTAGAGACTCAAGGCTAGAGCAAATCCATCAGTGCTGTGTTTCCTGTCTGAAGCAGTATGTGCCTCCCCTTCTGCAAACTTGCTCTGGGCTTCTTTCTGCCATTTGCTCAAGGCTAGCACACTGTTTCCAGTGCACTCACCTCCTCCACACAGGTCCTGCCCCTCAGGTCTCAACCCATCCCACCCTGCTCTTAGTCACCCTCTCCCCACCCTTAATAACCCCCCTTCACTCCCACAAGTAGCCTTTCTTCTAAGTGCTCTCCCTGTAGCTACTCACTACCACCTCATCCACACTGAGCTTTGGCAGCACTCCCAGGGCAGAGCTTAAACTGTTCCAATTCACAGACATAGATGCCTCACAGGACTTTTATATTGGGTTTCCAGCCATCTAAGTAGCATCCAGAGCATTCCCACTCAATCCCACCAGCAAGCCACACATGATACCATGGAGAGGAAAATGCTTGGGTGAGCCTTTGCTGAATGCTCATTTGCCATGTCATGAATTATTTGAGTCAGGATCTCATCATGTAACTCTTGATGCCCTGGAACTCACTTTGTATATCAGGCTCAACTTGAACCCAGAGATTCACATGCCTCTTCCTTCCAAGTGCTGAGTATTAAAAGCATGCACCACCATGCCTGGCTCCAAAGTCACTAGTTTTTCCACCCCTACCACACAGAGTTCTGGAATGGTTTGTTCTACAGCTTTACTTAATAGCTCCTAACAATCTTTTACAGATAACTACTGTGCCATTTTATCGAATGAGTATTTTTATTTTTATCTCCAATAGCCTATGCCCTTTCAAAATTAAGCTCCCTTTTGTAACAGGAGCTACAGAGTACTCATTGAAGAATTTTATTCCTTCATCTACCTAAATTACTGATTCTCAACCTACTTAGAGGTTACTTAAAATGCTCACTTCTATGGAGAGTCACCCCAATATTCTTTTTCATTGATTCTAGTATGGAGTGTATATAAATCTACATTTAAAGACACAAGTGACTTTGACATTGGCAGTACTCAGCACACATATGGATGCCATTCTAATAGAATAAGTTAGAGTACATGTATGAACTAAGTCAGGACTGTGGGAAATCAAGGCTTGTGAATCTTTAGTCCTGTGGTAGATAATTTAATGTCTTACTTCCCCCACCCCCATCCTCAATCAAGAAAATGCCCCCATAAGATCTAGCTATAGTACATTTTGAGTAATTAATGCAGGAGTGCCCAGCCCATTGTGGATGGTGCTATAACCTGGGCTTGTGGTCATGGGTTCTATTAGAAAGATAGATGAAGCTTTTTGGAATGGGGATAGCAAAGGACTTTTTCAGGAACCTAGTAACCTGTGGCTACTGGCGGCTATAGGTGGTGCCTGAAGAGTGGCCTGAACATGGAAAGACCGACTGAGGGTCACTATCTTGGTGGGGCTCCAGAAAACAGAAAATGGTATCCTGTATGGAATGTCGGGGAGCAAGGAATAACATTTGAGGATTGGCAACAGAGTTGGCATGACAATAGAAAGTTTCACTACCATAAGAGAATTATCCTGTGTTTTCCTTGAAAGCCAAATGAAGATGAGACCAGTAAGTACCAGGATATATGTGGAAGAGGAGGTGGAAAGATAAGAGCCAGAGGTGATGGATAAATCAAAAAATTGTGTCTTCCAGATACAACAGGATGGCTGGAGATATGAAATCACAGAGCTCAGAGTAGTCTTTCCCAGTGACCAGGTCCCCAGCTTGCACTGAGTTCAAGCCAAAGATCATGAATTCCAGCTGCCAAGTGACCTGCGTGGCCTGGGTCCACTGCAGCGTGGCCAGAGACACCAGACAAGGTAGAGCTAAGTAAAGAGGAAGTGAAATGTCTCATTGCTGAAGCAAAAGGAAAATTACAAGAAGGATGTGGTAGTGAGGAAGAGGAGGCAAGCAGTCCTTCCAAAGATGGCATGCAGAGTGCCCAGACCCAGGATGGGGATCCACAAGATGACTGTATGCTAGATGAGCTGGCCGAGTACGACTTAGATAATTATGACAAAGAGGACAACCCAAATACTGAGACCATTGGCGAATCTCTATTGGCTTTACGGCATATGGTAGTAGTGATCAGGATCCATAGGTCACCCTGGAAGACATGGAACAACATGAGCATGAAGATTTCTAGATTAAGCCGACTAACAACATTGTTTGTGGCCATGCTGAACAAAGGCGGTGCAATTTAGAGGTACACACTTACAATCAAGGAGTCTTTCTATGCCCACCTGACATACTCCTGTCTGCCTACCCTCTGAGTGTGGAATAGCTGAAATTTGATCCTAGCCCAGATCTGTCTACTGGAAATTACATTGCTGTGGGAAACATGACCCCTGTTGCTGAGGTGTGGGACCTGGATATTGTGGACTCTATAGAGCCAGTCTTCACAATGGGAAGCAAGCTTTCTAAAAAGAAGAAAAGAAGAATAGTTCCTCAGCAGAAGAACATATTGATGCTGTCCTTGATGTTTCCTGGAGTAAGACAGTCAGAAATGTGCTGGCAAGTGCATCAGTAGATAACACTGTAATTCCCTGGGATCTGTCTGTGGGGAAGCCAGCAACCAGGTTTACTGAGCTTACAGACAAGGTTCAAACTCTGCAGTTTCATCCATTTGAAGCACAGACACTGATTTCTGGACCCTATGACAAATCAGTGGCTCTGTATGACTGCAGAGATCCTAGCCAGAACCACCACCTATGGTGGTTCAGTGGGCCGATCGAGAGTGACCTGGAATCACTTCATACCGTGTCATTTCTTGGCTAATACAGATGATGGCTTTGTATATAATCTGGATGCATGTTAAGATAAGCTGTTTTCTTACACTTAATGCACACAATGATGAAGTCTCTGGTCTTGATCTGAGCAGTCAGATCAAAGTCTGCCTTATAACTGCTTCAGCAGACAAATTTGTGAAGATCTGGGTCATCTTAGGAGATAGGACAAGTCTCATTCATTCTAGAGACATGAAAATGGGAGTTCTTTTGTTCTTCATGCTGTCCTGACTTGCCATTTGTTTATGACTTTGGAGGACAGAAAGAAGGGGCTTCAGGTTTGGGACATAGACACTGTCTCTTCAGTAAATGAAGCACTTGGAAGATGGGAAAGACTGGTTATTGGCAGCATGAAAGGTTTATTTGTTAGTGGTCCCTGTGGGAACAGGAGCCCACAGACACCAATGGTGTCCTGACAAAGGTCACAGCCTAAAAATGCTCATGTGTACCTACAACCATAGATGGAAACAAAATTCAGTTCCTGTTGTCATTTCTCTCTGCAGCTTTGGTGGCAGTCGACAACCTTTGACTGCCTTCAACTGGATACTGTACAGAGTTCTTGCATTTCTTGAAAATAACGTATAAAAAAATGAAAGAAAGAAAAGAAAGAAAGAAAGAAAGGAAGGAAGGAAGGAAGGAAGGAAGGAAGGAAGAAAGAAAGAAAGAAAGAAAGAAAGAAAGAAGGAAAGAAGGAAAGAAGGAAAGAAGGAAAGAAGGAAAGAAGGAAAGAAGGAAAGAAGGAAAGAAAGAAAGAAAGAAAAGTAAAACGAGCAAGCCATGTTGAGCCAAGTCAGTAAGAAGCATCCCCCCTGTGGCCTCTGCATCAGTATCTCCAGGCTCCTGTCCTGTGTGAGGTCCTCTCCTCCCTGCTTTAATGATGAACTGTTATATGGAAATGAGAAAAACCCTTCCCGCCACAAGTTGCTTTTGGTTGTGGTGGTGTTTCATCACAGCAATAAGTAACACTAACTGGGACAAGTCCTATCATCCAGTTCATTTCTCTATTTCCCAGGGTTTTAAGCTCCATAGTGAATAAAAAACATGACACTTGTGGCATTTTATGTGCTTTGCTTTACTTTCTCAACCTCCACGTGAAACCCAACAAACATTTTACAGAGACGTGAGCAACCTACCCCTACTGAGTGCAGTTCAGTGCTTCTGGACATAAACAGTATTTCTTACAAGTTAAAGACTTTGCCACTTGGAAGTTAGGTTTTTAAATTTTTTACAGGCACATCCGGTTCTTCAGAAATAATTCCACCAGCACCCACTTTCTGTATTAGGACACTCTGGCCCAATGACCAAATGTGGATTATTAATTCTTACATCGACCAGAAACTTCTTGATTTTCTTCTTCAATATTTCCTTTTTGTCTAACCTGAGAAAATAAATGAACATCTTTTCTACCTTCTAAAGCTTTAGGAGAAGAAACAAACCTTTGCTAACACAGGGAATTTAACACTGATGGCAAGTGGGAATTCAAGATATGAAGGAGATGCAGCAAACAGAAGTGGCATATTAACAAGGGCCTCTGGGAGCCTCTTCTCAGGGAAGCAACCAATACATTCTTGTTAATTATACTGGGCACTGTGTCAACCTCAAGTCATAGATCCTTGGAATAGCCTCAAGGATCAATTTTTCCACTTTACAGACTACTTTGAGATACTAGCAAATCTAGTTAAACAGGGGTGGGGCCAGAACTCAAATTGAGGTAGTCTGGTTCCAGATCAATCTATCAAAGTGCAGCAGGCTGATTCTGAGGGCATCAGTGAAAGAATGGGTACCTAAATCCCTCAACCTAGGACATAGTGCCTCTGAGAAGCAATTTAAGACTTACGCTAGAAATTCCATTTTGCATGTTGGAGATCTCAAGACTTTACATAGATTCTTAATTGATTCATGATCAAGGGCATTCTTCATTAAGTTCATTTGTATCACACTTTTGTTGTTAGATAAGATACCTAAGAGATCCTGACAGCAACCAGGGGTCAAACCACAGTTTTCCAATCTACAGGGAAGAGAGACAAAAAGACAAATAACTTTATTTTATGGCATAGGACAAGCACTTAAGAGATCTGTGAGCTTTGGAAGATAATCTTAGAAACTAAGAGATATGAATATAGCTAGAGTGAATTCATGAACTACAGGAACTCACATACTTATGAGTTAAGCATATTTCCTTCTGACATGAATTACAATTCTATTTGTACAAAGTGTTAAGCCCCTTTACCTACTGAATCATCTCACCAGTCCCAACTTAGAAACTTGCTACTGAGTCCTTAAAAAGCAAGAAATAACAAGGCTTCAAAAGCAGTGTTATTTATGTAAATACACATCCAGGGCTAGGGGAGAGCTTCCAGTAGGTGCCTTAAATCAGGGTTCAGATTGCTGTGATAAAACACCATAACAAAAAAGTGATTTGAGGATAAAAGGGATTTTTTTTTTTTGTCTTAAACTTCCATATCACACTGGAGGAAATCATTCGTGGAGGTGTGTGCATGCCGCAGTGCTGAGACTATGTGTGGTAGTCAGAGGAAAGTTTTCAAGAATTGGTCCTCTCCTACAATTTTGGTTCTGTCAGTTCTGAGGATCTAGGACTGAATGAACATGAGTATATAGAAAGGACAGGAGATTACAAGCTCCTTGAGAACTTGGCATTTCTACAGAAACATGATTGGTAAAGTCCTCTATTTCATATGAAAACTTCATTCAAGGACAACTGGAATATCTAAACAATGACAGAGCATGGAGGGCCCCAATAGGATAATACTTATCTGAGACACTAAAGAAAAAGGCAAAGTGAAGATTCTGTAGCAAAAGGCATATAATATACAGGCCCATATATTTGAAATTCTGATCCTTATTTCTCAAAGTAACTTATCTTCTATAGCACCATTTGTTTTTTATTCTCCACATACAAAATTACCTTTCTCTGAACTCACCCTAGCCTCTGAACGTGGCAGTTGGGATTTCTTAAAGCATCACACAGAATATTCAGACCAGCATCATCCAAGATATTGTGCCCAAGGTCTAGGCTCCACAAGTTTGAGTTGTTCACAAGAACAGAAGCCAGATCCCCACAAGCCTTACTCGTGAGAACACAGCTCATCAACCTATGGACAACACATAAGAGGAGGAAAGAGCTCTTTAGTAGCATGAGCTATGTTCTTCCAGGAGAGTTGCCCAGGCAGTTAAACCTTTTTTTTTTTCTATGTATTAGTACAACCCAGGACATAACTGAGGTGACAATATCAATAGAAACAGATGGAATTTCTTAATGAGCAGAAGAAACCAATGTGTAAACAGTTATCTCTCATAAAGTCGAGTGCATATTGGTTTTTTAAAAGCATTTTTGATTCCCCCCTAGGTATTTAAAAGATTACATGTATGAGTGTTTTGCCTGCATGTATGTACACAGCATACACTCCTAGTATTAGAGAAGTCAGAATACTGTGCTTGATTCTCCCGGTACTGCAGTACAGACAGTTGTGTACCACCACTAATGCCCAGCAGCATGAGTGAAGTATATCCATTTTAAAATACATTATTAATGCCTGGAGAGATGTCTCAGTGGTTAAGAACACTGGCCACTCTGACAAAGGAGAGGGAGAGGCAGGCAGATCTCTTCGAGTTTGAGGCCAGCCTGGCCTACAAAGAGTTCCAGGACAGTCACGCCTGTTACTCAGAGAAACCCTGTCTCAGAAAAAAAAAAAAAAAAAAAAAAAAAAAAAAGGATGAAAACGTTTCCAAGGAGCCGTAAGGGTACCCTGTAGGACTTAAGGTTTTTGTTCTTCTTTTTATATGTTTTTAAAGTAAGTTTGGAGGTCTTAGGGTATAGGTCAATTGTAAAAGCCCCAGTTTCAATCTGCTATACACATAGACACAGATACCAAAAGACACACAGACAGACACATAGAGACAGTTGTTAAAATTCTATCTTTTGGCTATGATATGGCTGTTGTACTCAAACTCACAGCAGCTGTGGTTATCAGCCCAATATCAAAATGGGTGAAAGATGGCAGCATCTCTATGTTGACAAGTTTTGAGAGGGAAAGTTTTCTTTTGGGGGTGTAGCTATGTTCTAATAGATGACCCCATACATTTGCATAGGATCAGTACTCTTTAGACTTAGTGGGTTCTAAAATAATAGTAAATTAAAAGAGGCTATGAAGGTGACCACAAACATGTGTATTAAGAAGGCAGGCTGAGCAAAGGCCTTAGATATACTGTGCTCTCTCTCTCTCTCTCTCTCTCTCTCTCTCTCTCTCTCTCTCTCTCTCTGAGACAGGGTTTCTCTGTATAGCCCTGGCTGGCCTCGAACTCAGAAATCCGCCTGCCTTTGCCCCTTGAGTGCTGGGATTAAAGGCATGCGCAACCACCCTGGCTGATATACTGGTCTCTTAGAAATTGTTTTTGTGGTTACAGGAAAGGCATTGGCTTATCTTATCAAGCCGAGTAAAGATCAAGGAAATTCAGAGTAACACACATTAAATATATCTTGTCCCTAAGGATGTGGATGAGTGCTTAGATGTTACAATAAACTCATTTGGGAGTTGTTACCAAATACCTGAAAGTAAGGCAACTTCAAGTGTCCAAAATGAGGCAGAGCATTATGTTAGAAGGGTGTGGCAGGTAACATGCCAACCTAGTGTCAGGCTAAGAAGCTGGAAAGAAAAGTACAGGGGTGGGGAGAAGTGAGCCTTCACAGGCTTCTTCCAAGCAGAATCCAGGTGGGTGAGGTTTCTTTCTATCACAACCTCAGAGAAGCTCTGTATAATGAAGATTTTCAACATCTAAACTTTTGGGGTGGAACATTTCAAATTCAAACTATAACAGCTTTCATGACTCAATCCAGTCAGGATAACACTTTGTGTATGCCAAGAAGCTGAAGGTAAAAGTTGAAGAAATGCTGGGGCTATAGAGCTGGAAAAAATGGCTCAGTGGTTAAGAATATTGTCTGCTCTTCCAAAGGACCTAGGTTCAATTCCTGGTACTCACATGGATGCTCACAGTTGTCTACAACTTCAGTTCCAGGGCTCAAACACTCTGCCTTTCATGGATACCAGGCATATATGTGGTGCAGACACATACATGCAGGCAAAACTTCCATACCCATAAAATAAAAATAAATCTATATGCAGGATTTATATCTCTAAGGACTCAATCATGAGAAGATCGAGCTGCCAACTAGGTTGAGACTGACACCTCAGTCTTATTTTGGAGTTTTTATATGATGAATTATTAAATATCATAAAGTCATTAAACTAATCTACAGGATAATTTAAAGTAGTTAAAAGTTTTCTGGAATAGCACCAAATGAAAGGGAATCTCGCCCATACAATTATCACCATGATGTATTTAAGCCATGCATATTCTTGCTTTTTTTTTTTTTTTTTTGAGACAGGGTTTCTCTGTATAGCTCTGGCTGTCCTGGAACTCACTTTGTAGACCAGGCTGGCCTCGAACTCAGAAATCTGCCTGCCTCTGCATATTCTTGCATTCTTAAGAGAGCTCAGGAATGAAAATGGCTACTTTTAAAACTGGAATTTAGGGCAAAGTAGTGGTATTTCTCTTCTTCCAGTGCTCAAGAAACAGTCGGGAAGTGGCGACTTCTAAGCTAGTTCTTGCTGCTCAGTGAGACCTCATCTCAAAACTAAAATAAAAAACTAGCTGAAAAAATTAACTGGAAAGGGAATCATGACAATGAAAGGAGAGATCTCAAGAGAGGTGGGAATAGGAAATAGAGGAAGGGGGGCACTGGAATATCCACAAGGGGAGGAAAAATGAATACAGAATATAAGGACATATACATATGGAGATGAACCTCAATACTTTGTATGGAAACCCCCAAAAATTAAATGGTAGGATTAATAAGAAAAATATATTAATTATAATAACACAAAACCTTCCGGTTTCTTTGAATATTAACCTAACAGGAAATTAGTTTAAATATAAACCTGGAAATGGAAAGATGGTTCAGTGGTTAGGAGTGTTCTCTCTGCCAGACGGTCCAGTTTAATTACCAGCACTTGCGTGGAGGCTCACAACTGTCTATGTCTCCAGTCTTGGGGAATCTAGAATCTTCTGGCCTTCCTGGGCACCAGGCATGCACATGTACACAGGCATCCATTCAGGAAAACCACCCATATACATAAAATTATAATTAAAATAATTAAATACCTTTTGGAAAAACGAATAAACCTGAAAGGAAAACTAGTAGAGAAATTTCAGCCTTGTGGATGCAGCTGATAGACAATAGATTTCCTAGGGCACAATCAAAAACTAAAATGCCTCCTGTTCAGCCTGATGCCTCTGAACTCTGAGGGAAGCAGACCATGATGGTCATAGTAATTGTAGGTTTTGGTTTGGTTTTAAACCAAACAGGGTCTTTAGCTTTCTCCAACAGAAAGAGAAAAGAGTCCGATCTAATCTCCTCCTCTGATACTCATATTTCTCAGTTCTTCCTTTCACCTCTCCCCTGCCTTCCAAGATCACCCATAGTCCAAAGTACACAACACTAGAATCATAAAAAACCTACTCCAGCTCCTGAAGATTGCAGTGTGGCTGCTGGAGGGAGTGACACAGAAGCTTCACTCCATTATCCGCCAGCTTGTTTTGTCCCAGGTCCAGATGTACCAAGCTCCTGTTGTGCAGGAGAGCGGTGGAGAGATGCTCACTGCCAATCGGAGTGAAACTGCAAGACCTAAGCCTACAGAGAAGCACAGTATGAGGAAAGATGGGAGTCAGCCTTTATTGCCCAGTCAAAGTCTCATGTCTGCTCAACACTCCATCTCAGGGCAGACTTCCTACTGCCATCTTGTCCCCTCAGGAGTCACATCTACATCAAACTCTTAAAAACTGGACTCACTCTCTTCAGAGCCAATCCCAATGTCTGTCCCTTTTTCCAATTTTCTAAAACAGGGTCTCACTTTGCAACACAGGTTGGACTACCCAAAATGGGTTTGAAATGCAATGCTTCTGCCACAGTCTCCCTAGTTCTAGAATTACGGGCACCATACTTGGCTCAGCTTTTCATACTATCAAATGGTAATCTTTTATTTTCCTAAAAAAGTATATAGTCCACTCTTGCAAAAGTAGCTACATGGAATAGAGAAGCAGGCATGAGAACTATAATAGGAATAAGCAAAGTCAGTATTCTTTGTATATGATAGTGATGTTTTAAATCAGTAATTTAATAATTTTGGTACAATATGCCTTATATATGGGGGAGAAATAAATATAACCCTTACAACAAATTAATTTGAAAAAACTAAATATGTAAACATTAAATTCAGGATAAATTTGGGATAATGTGTGTTTAAGAATTAAAAATTATAGGATTACAAAATTACATTTTAAAAGTTATTTCTAGAAATGATAAGTTTTAGGAGTTATAAGACATAATGACTTACAAAAAATGTAAACATCTGGCCTGGGTATATAGTACATGCCTAGAATCCAAGCACTTGGAAGGCTGAAGCAGGGGAATTTCTAATTCTGGACTGGCTTAGGCTATATAGCAAGTTCAAAGTTAGCCCAGACTACATAGCAAGTTCAAAGCTAGCCCAAGCAACACACAATCATATCAAATTATTTCAAAATTTCATAATATGGAAATGATCATACAGGAAGTTAGAGATAAAGCAACAAGATAGAAAAGTTATCAGTAGTATATAAAAATATGCATGATAGTCATCAGGTATGACTTTTAGAACATCCAGAAGAAAAACTGGAGCCTTTGAGGAAGCAATTGCTAACATATCAAAACCCCAAAATATATGAAAACATGCTCAACAAAAATCATTTACAAGTTGTGGTTTTTAAAGATTCTAATATATATATATGTATGTATAGTGTGTGTGTACATACACATATACATTCATTCTAAGCTATGCTAGTTTGGGAAGATGACAGCAAACACTCACACAAGGCTCTGCAGAGTACACTGTGGATGCTTCAAGGTATGGCTGAGCAGCTTTATCCCTTCATCTTCTAAGACGTTGTCTGACAAGCATAAATGTGTCAGCCTCTTGCTTTTGGTGAGAGCCGAGGAAAGAACTTTACAACCAGCTTTTGTGAGGCCACAGCTTGCTAAGCTGAAGTGGAAATAGATGGAAAAGGACCCACGCATCAGTTTCCAAAGGTCCTGCCTTACTCCACTAGGAAACTATCTGATACTTATATCGGCCAATTTTCCTGTAGAATCAACCCCAACAAACATTTAACTTGTGAAGTCCATTGCATTTAAGTACTGGAGAGAATGAGACAAAATGGGAGAGAGGTCTAGAAAGTGTGAAAACAAAATAGAAAAGTATAAAGCCAAACACAAGAGGATAGGGCTGGGAAAATAGTTCAGTTGGTAAGCCCTTGCCAGGGAGAGAGAGAGGGGGAGAGAGAGGGGGAGAGAGAGGGGGAGAGAGAGGGGGAGAGAGAGAGGGGGAGAGACCCACACCTACTGACACCTCTACTCTCCCACAGATACATACCCCCACCCACCCCATCCCCCAACACACTCCCATTTCCACCCCCAGACACAGACACATACCATCACTCCCAGACACCCCCACCCCCAGACATAGGCCTCACCCTCTACCCAGACCCCCCCCCCCAGTCACATACTCTCTCTCCATCAACACATCCAGGCAGAATCTACAGAGACCCCCCCCCCAGTAGACAGACCCCTCTCACAGGCCCACCCTGCTCCCCCCCCAGATAGTGACAGAGGTGCATATACACTGAGCCAGAGCCAGACTGAAAGAGACAGACACAGAGACATAGAGACACAGAGGCAAACTTGGGAAAAGGGGACATCTGGCCATACAGCTTAGTGTTATTAGATGCTTACCACGTTCAAGGTTCTAGACTTAATCCCAAGACAAAAGGAAAATAGAAAGGCATACAAAGAAACCTGACCCAGCTATGTTAACCCACACATTATTCCTATCCAGTCCATTGACTCACGCCAGTCTCTCTAGAGAAGAGTTTGGATTTTCTAAGACCTCACACAACGACTTTACTCCATCATTTGATAGATTGTTGAGGGACAGATTCAGAAATACCAGGCTCCTATTGGTTTGGAGAGCATTGGATAACTTTTGACAACGGGCTACATTCAGGTCGCAGGATGCCAACCTGAAAAGCAACACACAGAAGGGGAAATGACATTTCAGAGAATTAGAACCACTGTTCACTCAGCCTGGCCTGGGGGTGGGGGCAGGAAAATTCAGCTTCCTTTCATAAACCAAAATATTTAATAGCTGAAGCATACGGCCCTGATAGATGCTTCTTCTGTAGTCCTACTTAGTTCTCTATCAGGTTGGAAAATCCCAATGCCTTTCGAAAATATGAATGACTACACTTTTAAATCCATTAAATGGTATTTTTTTTTTTCACAATGAGGAAAGGGGTTGCCTATACCTACAACGAGAAGATGGGACAGAGGGAAGCTGTGATGTTGGCGTTGTATACTGATTTGCAGAGCAAAGATGAACCACAAGTCAAGTGCCAAATCTATGTCTCCCATGGGTTTTTATTCTCGAGTCAACTCACATTTTCTAAACAACCTAATTTTGCTTTAATATTGAAAATTTTTATTGTTAAAGCACTTGGTAAATTAAAAGAACTTTACCCACCAATAAGGTTAGTCAGACCCAAAGTCTATACATCTTAAGTGATCTTCTACAGAGTTAGAATAATGCCAGGGTGGAAAGGTGGGAGTGGGTGGGTAGGTGGGGGAGCACCCTGGTAGAGGCAGGATGGTGGTGGGGGTGGTGGTGGTGGGGTGGGTTGGGAGTTTCCAGAGGGGAGACCTGGAAAGGGGATGACATTTGAAATGTAAATAAAGAAACTATCCAATAAAAGAAAAAGAATGAAGAAAAAAAATAAAATAAGGGATTATTGCTTGGTTGGCAGAGTGCTTGCCTAGCATGCACAAAGCTGTGGGTTTGATCCCCACTTCCACATTATAAAAAGAAGAAGCAGCAAATAAAATTGAGTGAAACAGAAAGTACATGTGATATCCTTCTAAATATTTGCACAAAGGCCTATGAAGAGGTGACATGGGCTGTGTGCACAGTATGTGTAAGAGTTAGGTGATAGGACATTCCAGGCATACTCTATTGTCTTTTTTTAAAGTTATTTCATTTGTATTGTTTTAATTTCTTTTTGAAAATTTTATTAGTAAGGCCTAGCCTTTAAATAATCTTTTTTAACCGAATCACTAGATTCCCTTTATCACAAGTCAGGTTTGTATTAGTAGGAACAGGAACAGTTCAGTGTCATCCTGTCTTCTGTCACTGTAACAAAATAAACAAGTAACTAAGTGGGGTAAGATTCCTCTTGTTCATGGTTTCAAAGGCTTCAGTCCATCATGGCATGGAGTAGGTGGGCAGAGGCTTAGTGTAGTGCTAGGAAGGTATGGGGGAGAGAAGAGAGAGGGCAAAGAGAAAGACTTACTCTGTAATTTTGGTTGGCCTAGAATACTCTACCATGTAGGCCATGATGGCCTTGCCTCTCAGATGGACTTCTTCTGCAATTAACAATATACACTCATCTACCCCAGGCTTTCCCTTCATATTCCTATTCCACAGTATGCAATGGTTAAAAACACCCACCAAGAAAAGGACAATACATTTTTTCATCAAGATAAAATTTATGAAATTAAAGTGAAACATTCCCATGAAAAATGGTAATGTATTTGTACCTTTTCAGTATGTCAGGTACAAAATATCTGAAATCTATAATTTAAACTTTTCTAGTACATTTTAGTCTTATATTTGCAAAATTCTTATGATAAGGGACCCAAGTTAGCAGATAAGCCTGGGAAGTTCTGCTTTTCAATACTTTCATGACTCATATCATGTAAAACCAGAAAGTAAAATATCAAAATCCACCTCTAAAGAGTTCAGCTCAGCATGATCTATGCACAGACCAGATTAATTATTAATATTAATTATAAATATTAATTATGAATACTAATTAGAACTATTAATTACGAATATTAATTATTTGGACATTAATACTGTCCAAATAGGAGATCTAAAGCAAATAGGAAGCTGGATATTATCCCACATGAAATATTTAGGAGGCCTACAAGACTAGAGATTATAACACACACGTGGCCACACATTTAGAAAACAACCAGTCTTCCATAATGTAGGATTACTGCAAACTTGAACAGTCACTGCTGGCTCTACTAAGTCAAGTTACATCTAGAGTCTCTGACTCAGCAGCCTACTATATAAACCTACGGTGAGTATCTTCAGTATAATGCATTATTCAAATCTCAAAGGAAAAGGGGTCTTATGTCCTGCCACTTCCAGTGCCAAAGCCTTTGTTTTAGATCCATAGATAACACTGTAAGAAAACATCTTCCCTAACAAATAACAGTGTGGATATTTTCTTTGTTTTGTTATTGGTATTTTATCTTTAGTCATAAGAACCAGTGACATATGTCTCACTCACGTGGCTTCCAGATAATACAGGTTTAATCCTAAGTCTACTTGCCTGGTAGTTAAGTTTCTGTCTCAACCTGACCTACTCTCAACCATACTCAAGACTTTCCCATCAACTCTTTGAGATGCTATGTGTTAAGTGAATTTCATCTTTTAAAACCTATGTTAAGTGAATTTCATTTTTAAAAACCTGGTTAAGACTTAAAAAAAAAACTCAGTGGTCATAGAATTCAACTTCCTATTTTCAAAAGCCCTTATGCCAGGTTTTGCTATGTTTCAAGTACCTGGACTATGTTTTATTTATGGGAAGTAACTTACCTTGGCCCTTCATGCATTAAGATTCAGTCTTGACTCACAGAACTGTCCAGGGATTATAAAAATTTCTAAGATGAATCCATTTTTCTGGCTTTGTGCATGAGAGAAACTGATTTAACTGACTTTCACTAGACAATAAGTTTTCTTAAAGGCTATCATCCAATGTGTAAACTAAGTATGATGACTAAGGTTCTCCTTATTCCTAAAGAGCATCAACTGGAGGGCCAGCAGTAAGAGGAACAGTACATGACAGTGAGCATACACCTTGACAGTTGACAGTTGCTACACTGTTCTTTCTCAGCCTTCCAGGGTTGGCTCTGAGCCACAGTTGAAGATGGCAGGGATTTGCTATCAATAATCAAGCACAATGGAGCTTTCTCTAACATTGGTTCCTGTTATCATTAATCAAAGACATAATATATGCCAGAACTAAGAAAAGTGTTAAATGTTCATTAATTCTTGGTCTATTCCCTCTCTTCATTTGAAAGATAAAGGACACAAATATACAATGAAAAGTGTTTCATGGGGAATGAGAGGAGTGAGTAGTCTTCCTGGGGTTGGGGATGAACTAGAAAAGTAGACTTCCACTATACAGCCCTGGGAACACCAAGTCCAGATTTCAAGTGTCTACTGGGCAGACACAAGTCCAAGTTATAATGAAAACTCAAGCTTACCTAAGCACCCGTAATTTACATCCTTTGCATTTCAAGGCTTCACATAAGGTCTTTAGTCCATTGACTCCTAAATCAGTTTCTTTCAGGTCAAGATGTGTCACCTTCTTATTGGAAGCCAAGAAAGTAAAATCCTGACAGCCATTCAGGAAATCGACAGCTCTGAATCTTCAAAAGAAATATATGCAGCATGATTATATAATTATCTCCACCCACAGTTTTATCATCTTCAATTCTTATTCTCATCTCTTCTCTGACTCTTGGGTTTCTCATACTCCAGGGTAAAGCTCCAAACAGAAAGTTCCAGAGAACTGCTACCACCACCACCACCAAACACCACCACCAAGGCTACCACATAGCTTTGGGTTTGTAGCCTGACAACTGACATTCTCAATTAATTTGACATTACTGGAGATGGAAATGGAAATGAAAATCTATCAGGGAAGTTAGCCTCTCAACTTTTGGGAATGACTACCACAATTATCCAGGTTACTCCAAATTCTGCGATGATAACATCAACTTACAACACTTAAATCCTTTCTATAATCAAAAGTAAATACACAAAATCATCTACCACATGTCTATCATTAGCAACATATACTGTTGCAGATATGCCATCATTCTGTGGGCTTAAGTATACAGAGGGTAGTATAGGTAATAAAGTTCATCTCCTGATTTTTCTTTACTTCCTCCTAAATGCATTTTCATTTAATATACTTGATTTTTCTGCAGTGCCTCTTATAGACCAGAATTCCATCTGTCCATACTTCACCTTAACTAGTAAGCCCCTGGAAACCACTTCCTTTCCAGCTCATTACCCAGCAGTCTTCCTCCATTCCCTCTCTCTCTAGCTTAGTGCCCTCAAGAAAGTACTTTTGCCCATTTACACAGCTAACCATCTTCCCCAACTCATTTTGTAAGTATATTAGAAGCAACTTTGTTTTCAGGGGAAAAACGACTTACCATCAAGAAGCCTAATTGAGAACAGTCACCATGATATCATCCCTTAGAGGGACCCTTCTGTTTTATAAGAAACTACCCAAAAGGTAGCATCAATTATTTATATTTACACCAGTGACATTTGGGGAAAACAATGTGAGGGAGATGCTCAGAGATGAGTAAAAAGGACTCATACATCCAGTGGCCTCTCCTTATCTATAGGCTTAGATATGCTTAAAATATGACACCAGAGTTCTCAAAAAATTAGATTCTAGGGGAGAATATTTGGTAGGAAGCTAGAACATTCTTAATTGAGCCTCAAAACCACATGCTGACTGCTACTACAACCATTGCAATCTTTCCCAGAACAAATGAACTCATATTCCCATATCCCCAGGCATCTCCATTTTTCTCTGTTCTTAGAATACTTTGTACAGTGATTGTTAAGTACAATCACATATCACTTCATCACTTAATGAAAAAAATATTTTTAGAATATTTCATGATCTTGGCCTTGGGCGAGCAGTTATACTTACTCAAATGGATCTAGGTCACTAGACAACAAGAGTTATGGGTCCCCTACCATCCCTCATTGACAACAAAGCCTTTGTGTGTCATATGATAGTTTCTATTTGCTACTGTTTTCCCCTAACAAGTAGAAGGTAAGACAAAGAAAGATGGTGGAAGACCCCCATTAAAAATTTCTCATGTGTCAGAGAGTGGTGAGGTATGCTTTTAATTGCCCTACTCTGGAGGCAGAGGTAGGTGGTATCTTGAGTGTGAGGCCAGTCTGATTTACAGAATGAGTTCCAGGGCTATACAGAGAAAGCCTGTCTCAAAATACCAGCCTCCCCACTCCCCCATGCAAGACTTACATTAGTTTTTGTAGTTTACACTTTGGGTGACTTAATTCTTCATTCAAAATTTTCATCAATGATTCATCAAGTCTGCTTTCATACAGATCCATTTCTATCAGGGACTCATTTGTATGAAGCACAGAAAACAGATCTTGCCAGTAGTGAATGACTTGAACAGCAGCACCCTCAAGGCTGCATAATTGAAAAAAAAAAAAGAAAGAGTCACTTTTGCCTTAGAAGATGCTATTGGATAAAAATATGCTATGAAAGAGCATTAGGTACATCTTTGCTAGGGAGAGTCCACCAGACACCTTCTCTGGCTGGCCCAAGACTATTTATCCAGCCTCACTCCCTTATCCATTCTCATCCATTTTCCTGAACACATATGAAATAAAAACTACTCACTTGGTAGCAAGAAACTTAGGGGGGAAGGAGTCTGATCTACATTATCTGTGTGTGTGTTTTTTGTTTTGTTTTGTTTTGTTTTTAAATTTTGAGTTAGAGTCTCCCTGTGTATCTATCCCAGCTAGTCTAGAACTTGGTATATAGACCAACCTGACCTCAAACTAACAGATCTGCCTCTGTAGTGCTGAGATTAAAAGTGTGATCAACTATATCCAAGCTTATGTATCTGCTTTCCTGTAGGTATATGTGCCACTGTATGCACTCCTGTGGACACCAGAAGACAATCTCAGGTGTTGTTCCTCCGGTGGATTATTTTGTTTATGAGACAAGGTTTCCTCACTGGCCTAGAAAAAGCCAAAGAGGCTAGGCTAGCTGGCTAATGAGTTCCAGTAATCTGCTTGAGTCTGTCTTCCCTGGCATTGTGATTATACATTCATGTTGCACCATGATTACACATGCATGTCACTCTGCAATGTGATTTTAGGTGGTAAAATGTTTTAATGTTTAAGGTAGATGCTTTACCAATTGATCTCTCCCCAGCCCTTTGTATTGTAATGAATTGAAATGAATGAGGCTGGGTGTTGCTTAATGGTATTTATCTAGTATGTTTTAAGATGCTGGGGTTTTGAGTCCCAACCTTGGGGAAGGGAAATTTAATAAATGATTAACTGCACAGTGGTGAGCTATGGAGATCTTAATTTTTGGAAACCATTCAAGAGGTTCCTATTTACAAACACCTTAGACAAATGGTGAGCTAGACAGAAACTTGTCACATCTAATAAGCTGTGACAACTGGCAGCTACATGAGCAACAATCTGCATAATGGATATTATCTGTTTTCTAGACCAACACCAATGTGCCTCAGTTTTGGAATTTTAGGAATTGTAACATAAAACCTACGTAAGAGTTCACAATTCCCTTGGTACCAGAATAAAATTGGATAATATGTTAAGCATCTTATTTACCATAGAACTGTATGCCACATAATAAGCTTTTACTTTTAGTTAAATATAGAAATTTTATAGTTCATTATCTTCTCACAGATTTAGGATCAGAAAAGACAACTTCCTGAAAGGGAAAGGTTAAATTCACACATAGAACAGCATAGTGTAGGGGAACAGAGGACAGGTAGACAACCTGTGTATATGCCTCAGCAAGAGAGTTCTAGATGGATTATCTAAACATAACTTCCATACAGTAGCTAAGCAATGTTTTCTTCTGTAAAATTTAATTCCTTCATTACTAGTAAACTCAACACTTACCACATTTCAGCTGTGTCCAACATATTTTTCAAGTCTGCCCTTGCTGTCAGTCTCATAGTCTTTAGAGTGTGGCAGTGCTTAAGACAGAATGAATATATACGCAACTGGGGTTCTTCGTCAACCCTCACGATAATCTTTTGGAAATACATCAGTGCCTGAGTGATGAATTCTTGATCTTGAGTCTCATATATACAGTGGAGCAAGTCTTGAAATCTCAGCTGTGATAGAGAAGAGTCATCCTTTTCTAATCCTTCCAGACATGCAAGTAACTCTTCTCTTACCTCCATGGATATTGTAAGGTTGAAAGTTTCCTCCAGTTGTCGTACTCTGTCTTTATTTAGTAGACCAAACAAAAAGCATTTCATCTGTTCCAAATGAGGGTCATGAATGTGGTTGCTTTCAAGCAACAGATACAAGTTTTCAAAAGGTTCAGAGGGATAGTCTTGTTCTTCTAAATTCTCTCTCAGCAAGTAAAAAAGAGCTGCAAAAAACTCCTGAACATGGAGGTGAGTGAACATGTAGCAGTTTTCATACTCAGTGTCTTGCTGAAGAACCTTTGCATCCAGGAAAAGCAAAATGTCCTCTCTGGTTAATTCATGCTTTCGGAGATTTTGCTGGTAAAGCACATGCTTCATTGTCCAGATGCCTTCAACAGCAGCCTTGCACAGGCTCCTCAACAGGGTTTCATTGGGCAGAGTAACACAGCCCACAGGTATGCGTGGAAATAAGCTGCAGATATAGTATGTGAACAGAGCCGTGCTGGTTTTGCAGGTCTCTTCAACACGGCCACCTTTCTCCACTTGTCCCTTGAGAACAGCACAGATCATCTGGCACATGTGGCACACGTGGCACATGTGGAAAAGCCTCCAATTCATTCTTAGTGAATAAATTGCACTCGTAGCCCATGCCTTATCTTTCAACAAATGGTGAATATAGTCCATCCTTGCATTCTTAGACAGCCCTGACAGCTTTACACGTTGAGGTTTTTGCAATAAAGGCACTAGTCGCTTCCAAGCTGTGGATCTTGTCGCTACTAATAAGTAGGACTCAGGAAGCATCACTTTCCTCAGCAAACTACTAATGAGAAAAGACACTGGGGAGATCTGGGTCCAGTCTTTACACAGTGCAAACTGTGGCTCTTCAAAGGAGAAATCCAGTTCATCAAAACTATCGATTATAAAGAGGAGACTGCTGGGTTTAGACAGGACCTGTTCAATGGGGCCCTCGCTGCTAGGCCAGTGCTTTGATATTAACTGAGCAAAGCTTTTCTCCTTTACTTGGCTAATCTCTTTCCCATTGAGATAAAATACATGGGTAAACTGCTGATAGAGATTGCCATCTGCCCATTCTAAGACTGCCTTTTTCAACAATGTTGTCTTCCCAATTCCAGCAGCTCCTTGAAGGACTACCGTTTGTGGAGCCTCGGAAGTTTGGATATCCTCATCAAATATATGCTGCAGCAGATTTTGGTCTTTAGGTGTAATTACACAATTTAAAGTTGCAAATTCTCCATGCAAAGAGGTCTTATACCACATAGTAAAAATGTTTTCCTTTATTACAGTTCTGTAGTCTATTCCATCATCTAAGTCAGTTAGAATGGACAAGAACCAAAGACACACATGATCAAAACAATTTTTCTTTAATTTCAATGTTAAGATTCTCACTGCCCACCCATCCCCTTCTCTGTCCATCCTTCCCTCTTACTCTCAGCCATATAGGTATTAGGAATTGAACCCAGGTCCTTCTGTAAGAGCAGCAAGTGCTTGTAACTACTTAGCTCTTTCTTTAGACCTCCAGGTTAACTGTTGACTAGGCATTTCTAAATACTGTACTCTTGAAATCCCAAGTCAATATGGTTTTGGGTCTAACTTTGGCTATAACTCCAGTTCTATTGACTTTGAATGACTGATAACAGTGGTACATTGAAAGTAAACCGTTCAACTGAGTAATGGTCCTTAGAAACTAACCCTGCTATCATTAAGTTAAAAAACATATACAAAAACTGACCAAAGTCTTTGTCCTCACTCACGGTTTCCTCTTTAGAAGCTTCGTATTCCATCTCATCATCCTCAGTCTTCATGGTCTTTGGTGTTCCTGAAATAGGTTCCAAGAGGACCATGAGATTTACCAGAAATAGAGCTTTAGGAATGGTTAAAATGGGGCCAGAATTGTTCTGAGTTGTGAATCCATGACTATCTGGGTGTAGCAGTGAATTAGTTAAACCACTTTGGCTCCCAGCTCACCCTGTACCTGCCCAAGTGTTCTGGATTCACGAATGAAGGACACACACACACAGCTAATTTAGATATGCCTTGATTAACTCTATGGCTGGCAACTTCTAGACCTCCCTGGCTAGCACACACTGCCCTCCAGTATTCCTGAGTTAACATCTTAAAATCTATATTTCATCTCTGCTACCCCAGACCTAACTCAGGGAATGGCCCCTAGGGCCACTTTCCCAGAATCTTACATGCTGGTGGGCCTTTAAATCTGTTCTCCTTGCTCTCCTGTCATGCTGCTTCTCCTCTTTCCCTCTCTGTCTCTTGACCATGTATACTAAAGGTCCGGCCTCCATCTCCCTGCTCAGCCATTGGTTGTACAGCAATTCTTTATTACCAATTGAAGCCAGCTGGGGGCAGCAGGCCCTCAGTGTTTGGAAGCACAGCTTTTGGGCAATGAATTAAGACAAAGCATTAGAAACGAATTCCTAACATGTGGGTTTAGAGCCAAGAGCTCTAGTGGTACAAACTCTAGGGTGAACTTTTGTCCCCTCTCTGCTCCAACATCAGACACAAAATCCCCCTGTGCAATAGAATCAATAAAGAAAATCAAACTAAGGGAAATCTGGATGTGAAAAATTTAGTAACCCAGAGACATTAGAGGAAAGCTTCGCCAACAGAATAGAGATGGAAGACAGAATCTCAAGCATTCTAGACATGGTAGAAGAAATGAATACTTTGGTCAATGAAAATGTTAAATCTAAAAAAAAAAAAGAAAAAAAATTCTGGCATGCTCTCCTGAAATCTGGGACACTGTGAAAACACCAAATCCAAGGATAATAGGAATAGAGAAGGAGAAGAAACCCAAGTCAAAGACACAGAAAATATTTTCCAAAATATCAAATCCTATAGAATAAAAAATGACTAACAACCTATCAAGTACAAGAAGCATATAGGACACTAAATAGATGGTAAACAAAAACAAAAACAAACAAAAACAAAAACAAAAAAACCCTCTCAGCAATACTAATGTGTTAAATGTAAAGAATAAAGGTTATTTAAAGCGTCAAGGGAAAAAGACCAAGTAACTAGCATAAAGGCAGACCTATTAGAAATACACCCGACTTCTCAATGGAGACATTAAAAGCTTTAAGTGCCTGAACACAGACTATAAGACCAAAGATGCCAGACACAGAGAGACAGAGACCTACACCCAGACATGCCCAGATACACCCACACAGACAGAAAGACAGACACACACAGATACCCAGAAAGACTGAGACCCACACCCAGACACACATACACGGAGACTAAGACCTATACGCATGCACGCACCCAGCGAGACAGACAGCGAGACAGACAGCGAGAGGACAGAGACAGACAGACAGAGGACAGAGACAGACAGACAGAGGACAGAGACAGACAGACAGAGGACAGAGACAGACAGACAGAGGACAGAGACAGACAGACAGAGGACAGAGACAGACAGAGGACAGAGACAGACAGACAGAGGACAGAGACAGACAGACAGAGGACAGAGACAGACAGACAGAGGACAGAGACAGACAGAGAGAGGACAGAGACAGAGAGGACAGAGAATCAGAGACCCATCCCCAGACACACACACACACACACACACATTAGAGATCCACCCAGAGAGAGAAAGAGACCCACCCCAGACACAAACACAGACGGAAACCCACTCCCTCCCTCCCACCCAGAGAGAGAGAGAAAGAGAGAGAGATACCAATCCATCCCCACAACAGATGGATGGAGACCCACCACCATGACAGACAGACAGACTCACTCCCCTATGACAAGACAGATGGAGACCCAACTCCCTATGACAGACAGATAAATGGAGACCACCCCTCACAACAGATAGTCATACCTCCCTCCCCTAACAGATGAACACCCCCCAACAGACAGCCACCCCACACATGACTGACAGCCCACCCCTAAGACAACCCCCCCCTCCCCCATGACAGACAGGACAGACAATAGGAATCACAAACACTTCTCATTGATTGCTCTTCACAGAGGTCTCATTTCCCCAATAAAAAGACACAGATTAACCGAATGGGTTAAAAAACCAAATCATGATCTGTTCTCCTGCTGCAACCAAGAAACATACCTTAACATCAAGGATAGAGATCACCTCAGGGTACAAGATGGACAAAGATATTCTAAGTAAATGGCCAAAAGAAGCAAACTGATACAGCTACTTTAATATTTGACAAAATAGACTTCAAAACTAATAAGAAATATGAAAGGATACTACATATACAAAGAAAAAATTCACCAAGAGGACATTGCTATTCTAAACACCTATCCCCAGAGACTTAAGAGTACCCAAATTGTAAAAGAAACACTACTAAGCTTAAATCACATATGGACACTTCATTCCCCTACTACTGCCAATAGACAGACCATGTACACGAAAACCAAACAGGAATGCCGGAATTAACTAACATTTTAAACCAAACGATCCTAAAAGATCTCAGAACATCTCACCTACACACAAAAGAATATACCTTCTTTTTAGCACCTCATGAAACTTTCTCCTAAACTGGCCACATACTAAAGACACCAAGCAAGTCTCAGCATATACAAGAAATTTGAAATAACACCTGTCCTATGTGACAACCACGGCTTAAAGCTAAATAACAATAGAAACCAGAACGTTTCCAGACTCTTCATTCAGTAGTGAATTGTTTAGTTGGTTAGTTGTGTCCATATGAAGATGAAAATTGTCCTTTTAAAACCTGTGAAGAATTGTGTCAGAAATTTGCTTGGGATTGCATTGAATTTGTAGATTGCTTTTGGTAGAATGACCGTTTTTGTTATGTTAATCTTAACTGGAAACTAAACAATTCACTACTGAATAAAGAATGGGTCAAAACAGAAATTAAGAAATTAGAGAGACTTTCTAGAATGGAATGAAAAATGAATATACAACATATCCAAAATTATGAGACACAATGAAGATTGTTCTAAGAGGCAAGTTCATAGCATTAAGAACATAAAAAATTGGAGAAATCTCATACTAGTAACAGCATTCCTAAAAGCTCTAGAACAAAAAAGAAATCCCACCCAAAGGGAGTAGATGGCAAGAAATAATGAAAATCAGAGTTGAAATCAATAAAATAAAATTGAAAAGCAATACAAAGAATCAATGAAACAAAGAGTTGGTTCTTTGAGAAAAATCACAATATTGACAAGCCCTTATGCAAATTAAAAGGCAAAGAGAATATCCAAATGAACTGAATTAGAGAGAAGGGGACTATTAACAACATACATTGAGGAAAGAGAAAACCATAAGATAATACTGTAAAAAGCAGTACCTCAACAAAATTGGAAAATCTAAAAGAAATGGATATTTGATCCACAGCACCTATCGAGGGAAATTTGGGTCAAACAATTTAAACAGGTCCATAATCCCTAGGGAAACCAGTCAAAAAATTCTACCAAAAAACCAAACCAAACAAAACCTCAGAACCAGATGGTTTTTAGCTTGGAATTCTACCAGACTTTCAAAGAGTTAATGTCAGTACTCCTCAAATTATTCCACAAAATAAAAAGAGCGAACATTGCCCGATTTGTTTTTATGAGGCCACAGTAGCCTGATATCCAAACTCCATAAAGATCTAATAGAGAATTACAGATCAATTTTCCTTATGAACATAGATACAAAAAATTCTCAGTAAAGTATTTGCAAACCAAATCCAAGATCATCAAAAGGTCAGCATCATAAAACAGGCTTCATACCAGAGATGCAGGGATGGATCAAAATAAGTAAATTAATAAATGTAATTCATCATAACAAACCTGGAACAACTTTATAAGATCTCACTACCTGCAGAAAAGGCCTTAGACAAAATCCATCATTCCCTCACAATAAAAGTCTTGGAGAGGTTAGGGATACAATGCACAATGTTGGAGAGAAACTCAAAGTAAATCCACTAAAATCAGAGACAAGACAAGATTGTCCTCTCTGTATATACCTTTTCAATATTGTACCTCAAGTCTTAGCTAGAACAACTAGACATCAAGGGTCACAAATTGGAAAGGACAAAGTCAAAGTATATTCATTTACTGATGCTACAATAGAATAGTATACATCAGTGATCCTATAAATTCTACTGGAAACTCCTACACCCGATGAGCAGTTTCATTAAAGTAAACAGATACAAAATTAAGTCACAAATCTGTAGCTTTCCTATATTAACATGACAAGTGGTGGACTGAGGCAGACATCAGGGAAACATCTTTGACAACACCCACAAATACAAAATAACTTGGGTTGAATCTAACCAAGCAAGTAAAAGACTTGCATGATAAAACTTCAAGTCTTTGAAGAAAGAAATTGAGGATCTCAGAAGATGGAAAGATCTCCCATGCTTATGGATCAGTAAGATTAACATAGCAAAACCAGCCATTCTACCAAAAGCAATCTATTAATTCAGTGCAATCCCAAGCAAATTTCTGGCACAATTCTTCACAGGTTTTAAAAGGACAATTTTCATCTTCGTATATGTCTTAGTCAGGGTTTCTATTCCTGCACAAACATCACGACCAAGAAGCAAGTTGGGGAGGAAAGGGTTTATTCAGCTTACACTTCCATACTGCTGTTCATCACCAAGGAAGTCAGTACTGGAACTCAAGCAGGTCAGGAGGCAGGAGCTGATGCAGAGGCCATGGAGGGATGTTCTTTACTGGCTTGCCTCCCCTGACTTGCTCAGCCTGCTCTCTTATAGAACCCAAGACTACCAGCCCAGAGATGGTCCCATGCACAAGTGGCCTTTCCCCCTTGATCACTAATTGAGAAAATGCCTTGCAGTTGGGTCTCATGGAGGCATTTCCTCAACTGAAGCTCCTTTCTGTGTGATAACTCCAGCTGTGTCAAGTTGACATAAAACTAGCAAGTACAATATGGAAACAAACACACACCAGCTAACCAACCAACAAAACAAACAACAAAACCCAAATGCCCGGATAGCTGAAAAGTAAAAGAACTGCAACAGTATCATCATTCCTGATTTCAAGTTGTGTTAGAGCTATAGTAATAAAAATAGTATAGTATTGGCATAAAAACAGACATGCTGACCAGTGGATCAGACCCACATAAATCCACACCAATGAACATCTGATTTTTGACAAAGATGCCATAAATACACTGGAAAAAAAAAAGACAACATCTATCGACAAATGGTGCAGGTCAAACTGGATGTCTGTATGTAGAATGCAAATTGATCCACACATAACACTCTGCACAAGACTCAACTCAAAATGGGCCAAAGACCTCAACATAAAATCAGATACACTGTCATACAGGTCTTTCACTTGCTTGGTTAGAGTTACATTAAGATATTTTATATTATTTGTGGCTATTGTAAAGGGTGTTTCCCTAATTTCTTTCTCAGCCAGTTAATCATTTGTACAAAGGAGGGCTAATTTTTTGAGTTGATTTTGTATCCACCCACTTTACTGAAGGTGTTTTATCAGCTGTAGAAGTTCTCTGGTAGAATTCTGGAGGTCATTTATGTATACTATCATATCATCTGTGAACAGAGATACTTTGAATTCCTTTCCAATTTGTGTCCCCTTGATCTCCTTTAGTTCTCTTGTTGCTCTAGCTAGAAATTTAAGTACTATATTGAATAGATGTGGAGAGAGTGGGAGTCCTGAGCATGAATGAGTAGGTCTCTGTATTGATATCTGTTTCATGTGCCTTTTCTTGGGATCTTTTACTTCTGGTTTGCCTTGTCCTGTTCAAAAGTGTTAGCTTTTGTTTTATTATCCATTGTTGTTTCTTCAAGCCTGTTTGTTTTCAAATGAGAAAAGGGGATGGATTTGGAGATAGAGGAGGTAGGGAGAAACTAGAGTAGTAGAGGCAGGGAAAACCACAATCAAGATATATGATGTAAAAAATGTTTTCAGTAAAAGGAAGAATACTTTTCTAAAATCAATCAGCCTTGACTATATTGTACCGGACTATACTTCGTTTTTCAGGATTTATTATTCCTAGCTCTGCCACTTTCTAATTAGAAACATTTAGAAAGGCAACCCATCTCTCTGACTTTCAGTCTACCCTTCTCCAAAGAAATGACATCAGCAACATCTTCAGAGGACTCATGTGGATCAAATGTAGTATATGCTTCATGTGTCATCCAGCATACAACAGGCATGTGTGCATAAATCTTTCTTTGTCCCTTTCTCCCCTACTCTCATCATATGACATTGAGTTCAGTCTTATATAAACATTGTGGTTACAATCCTATTAGCAGGTATTACTCTTAAAGTGCACTCAATTGGAATATACTGCCATCTTCTCCTATGCCATTCTGATAAAATAAAACCCACATATAAGCACTGTGGGTCTGTTACTACCTCACAAACATTTTATGAAGCTATTTCTCAACACCACAATTTTCTCAGTAATTTCAGATTTAAATATCAGAAAAAGCCTTTTACATCCTTGATTATGACTTTCAATGACTCAAGTGTTTCTCTTATTTTCACTGTAGGCTTGATTTCACTTGACATCACTCAAGCTTTTAACTTTCAACCCCCATTAATCCATTTCCTACTAATATCTTAAATTAATTGATGGGCCCCATGTCTTTCCAGTGTAATAGCTATTCAAATCCTGCTAAATCCTAGTGCTCTGAGGGCCCTCCCTTACCTAGTAACCAACTTGGCCCCTTTCTTTTTTGTGAATTAAAACATGGATCTTACTTTGTGCTTTAAAACTCATTTTATGTGTATGAGTGTTCTGTCTATCTAGAGTCACAGGCAGTTGCTAGCTGATATGTAGGTGTTGGAAATTGAACTCAAGTGCTATGGAAGAGCAATTGATCCATCCCTCTTAGTCCTATTTTTAAGACAGGGTTTCTCTGTGTAACAGTCCTGTCTGTCCTGGAACTTTCTCTGTAGACCAGGCTGGCCTTGAACTCAAACTCACCTGCCTCTGCCTCCTGAGGCTCACGTAACCACTGTCATGTGGGGCATGTAACTTCAAATATAAAATGTCCCAAAACACGATATCCAAAATATATAAAGAACAAGAAATTATATATGGACAAACCAAATTTTTTAAAAATTAAGTAAAAATAAACTCAACTGAAAAATGGCATATAGAGCTAAATAGAATTCTCAACAGACTAATCTCTAGTGGCTGAGAAACACCTAAATGTTCAGCATCTTTAGTCATCAGGAAAATGCAATCAAAACAACTCTGTGTTCTTGCACACTTCAGAATGGCTAAGATAAAAAACTCAAAGGACAGTTCATGCTAGTGTGGATGTGGAGCAAGGGGAACATTCCTCCATTCCTTCTGGGAGTAAAAACTTAGAACCACCACTTTGGAAGTCAATTTGGCAGGTTCTTGGATAATTGGGAATAGGTCTACCTCAAGTCCCAGCTATACTAGTGGGCATATAACCAAAAGATGCTCTATTATACCACAATGACACTGGCTCAACTATGTTCATAGCAGCTTTACTTGTAATAGCCAGAAACAGGACACAATCCAGATGTCCCTCAACCAAAGAACGAATAAAGAAATGTGTTTCATTACAAAATGGAATACTAAGCTATTAAAAAATATTATGGAATTTGCAGGTAAATGGATGAAACTAGAAAAGATAGTCCTGACTGAGGGAACCCATCAGAAAGACAAACATGATATGTACTCACAATAAGTAGATATTAGTCATTAAGTACAGGACAACCATCTACAGACCCAAAGAAGCTAAGAAACAAGGGCCCAATGGGGGATGCTTGAATTTCACTGAGAAGAGGAAATAAAATAAATATTGGGGTGGATGGAGGGAGGGAACTGGGTAGGAGAGGGATTGATAGAACTGGAATTGGTGGTTGTGGTGGCATTTCTGGGACTAGCTGGAGATCTAGGACAATGGAAACTCTAAGGGTTGTGTGACCCTAGCTAAGACTCCTAGCAGTAGGGGATATGCAACCTGAAATGGTCATCTCCTATAACTAGGCAAGACTTCCAATGTTGGGATGGGGACATCCACCCTGCCACAAAACCTTAGATTCACAATTTTTCCTTACAAGATATTCAGTGATAAAGGAGCAGGGATGGCCAATGACTGGCCCACTTTGAGACTCATGCCATGAGAGAGCACCTACCCTCACACTATTAATGATATTCTGTTCTACTTGTAGGCAGAAGCCTAGCATAGCTGCTGTCTGAGAAGCTTCACCTAGCAGCTGACAGAAACAGATGCAGAGACTCACAGTCAATTATTAGTCAGAGAATCTTGTGAAGAGGGGGAGGAAGAATGGAAGGAGCCAGAGGGGTCAAGGACACCACAAGGAAACCTACAGAATCAACACTAACCAGAGTCCATAGGGGCTCACTGAGCCTGAACCACCAACCTGAAGGTATGCATGGGATGGACTTAGGACCCCTATACATATGTAACGGATGTGAAGCTTTGTCTTCATATAGAACCCCTAACATGAGCAGGGGCTGTCTCTGCCTGCTGCCTGCTGTCTTTGTCAGGGTTTCTATTCCTGGACAAAACATGACCAAGAAGCAAGTTGGAGAGGAAAGAGTTTATTCAGCTTACACTTCCATGTTGCTGTTCATCACCAAGGAAGTCAGGACTGGAACTCAAGCAGGTCAGGAAGCAGGAGCTGATGCAGAGGCCATGGAGGAATGTTACTTACTGACTTGCTTCCCCTGGCTTGCTCAGCTTGCTTTCTTATAAAAAGCAAGACTACCAGCCCAGGGATGGTACCACCTACAAGGGGCCCTCCCCACTTGATCACTAAGAAAATGCCTTGCAGCTGGATCTCATGGAGGCATTTCCTCATCTGAAGCTCCTTTCTCTGTGATAACTCCATCTTGTGTCAAGTTGACACAAAAACAGCCAGTACACCTGCCTTTGGATCTCTTTCCATATCTGGGCTGCCTTGTCTAGCCTCAAGAGGAGAAGATGCACATATTCTTACTGCATCTTGAGATGCCAAGGTGCGTTGATATCTATGGGAGGCCTCCCCTTTCCTAAGGAGAAAGGGATGAGAGATGGGTAGAAGGAAGGCGAGAGGGAGGGACTGGGAGAACAGGAGGGAGGGGAAGCTTTGATTGGGAGGTAAATTCAATAAATTAAGAAAAAAACATTTGCTATATTTGGGATTATACTATAATATTGTTGTTGTTAAGAATGTAACTAGTCTAGTTGCATCTTCTTGTGCCAAGTTTGGCCAATATCACTGTGAAGCCTGATCTTTTTCCTGAAGGAAAACAGAAGCAGTGGGCTTGGGAGAGAAAGGGGGTGAAGGGAGATGGGAGGGGCAGCTACTGTTGGGATGAGAGAATAAATAATAATGAAGAGATGTTCTACTCATTTGAATTTGTATTCACCATGAGCACGTTTTTTTTTGTAGCCTTCTCCAGTGCCTTGATTCCACAAGAGACAGATCTTGTAAGAGGTACCAAATTCAACTTTCTCTAAAATTTCTTTTTGACATTTCACAATTCTCCCTCTATTCTTGGTAATAGTATTGGGAAAGAAACAGTGGAAGGTAATACATACAGACAGAAGAACTTACATGGAAGAAACAATCCCAGAGTTACATAGCAAATCTGTACTTCACTGTTCAGAACAAGAGTTTTAGGGTTGTTTAATGACATTATAGAAATACTTCTAGTTAAGGATGAACCTGACAAAAATAAGCCTTTTATGTATACAAGTATGTGTGTGTGGGGAATGAGGAAACAATAAAGGGACAGTGTATTTCCCCAGGGATTAAAGAATCTGGTCAAGGAAAATGAGACAACACTGTCAGCTCCCTGCCATCATTGCGCCAGGACCACTCGCCTCTTTTTGTAACTTGGTGAACGAGTTCTATCACCCTTTTCTGTAGCTTATGCCGCCACCGTGAGTTGAATCAACAGAAACTGTCTCCAATGTGACTCACTGATGATTCCACACATATCACCTTGGTTTCTATGTCCTTCCATTAGCATTTAAACACATGAAAATCTAACTCTAACAAACATCCCCTTTCTTCCATAAGCCCTCCATCTTCCTATTCAGAACCTCCTCAGGGTCCTCCTCTAAACATCATCTCCTATTTTGCCCCCTCAATTTACTGCCAACAAAGGTTGGGTAGTTTTTGCCAACAAGATTCCACACTGTTCAGATTTACTGCTCAAACTGAGAGGAAATCTTGAATTCAACCATCTACCAGTAAGCAGAACAAAAGGAGAAGTTATCATTGTAGAAAGATAGTATCTAGACAGAGCTCCCAGTAGCCAAATGAAAGATTAAACTCAAAATTAAAGTTAACAGCTATAAGTCTATGTTGGTATATATGACTGAATAAATACATAGTGCAAAAGAAACAAATTTCTCCTCAGAAGAGAAACTTCCACATTTTTTATGGCATTACCTCCCTCCCCGAGGAGGGAGATATTAATCCCACCTGATCTATACACACCTTAACTGTTTAGCTCTTCACCCTCCCACCCCAGGAGACTATGTGGGGAAGCTGAGTTAAGTACAAAGTGAGAAATTTCAAGTCAGTGTCAGTCATAAATCAATGAGGATAGCAGAGTACTACTACTGGCTCAATACAACAACTTGTTTTGCCCTATTTATTTGATAGCCCTGGGAAGATCACTCATGTGCTCTCTCTCTTTCAACCAAAGATGAGTGTGGATCTTGTGGAGAGAGGAGGGAGGAACTAGGAAGAATAGGAGAGTGTAATGTAAGAGAAAAGAAAAAAAAAAAGAAGCACTGTGATATTCCTCTTGTATCCCTTAATCCCAAACTAACCATGGAGAAAATACCATAAAAATCCAAATTTTAGGACGTGCTACAAAATAACTTTCTCAAAAAGGCCATTAGAATACAGGAAAGGCTGAGATTCCATTGCGGATTAGAAGAGACTAAAGCCAAGTAACAGTCATCTAATATCTTTGACAGAATCTGGACATAGAAAAACTAACACATGGAAAAAGTTGGGGAGTTCCAAATTTAAGTGCACCTCAGTTGTAGTCAAACCTCCTTAGGGCAGATATGCAACAGGAATGAAAAGGTGCTAAGAACAGGGAAATGAGAGGAATGCCAGAACAGCTGAACTCTGAGGAGCTCTGACACAACCAGGATCACAAGTAGGATATAGCTCCAGTCAGATATAGTGAGGGCAGGTAGCGCTAGAAATAATCAGATGGTGGGAGGCAAGGGCAAAAACATAAGCAACAGAAATCAAGGTTACTTGGCATCATCAGAACCCAGTTCTCCCAACATAGCAAGTCCTGGATACATCATCACACCGGAAAAGCAAGATTCGGATCTAAAATCCCTTCTCATGATGGTGATAGTGGACTTTAAGGGGGGCATAAATAACTCCCTTAAAGAAATACAGGAGAACACAGGTAAAAACGTAGATGCCCTTAAAGAGGAAACACAAAAAATCTCAAAGAATTACAGGAAAACACAAACAGGCGAAGGAAATGAACAAAACCATCCAAGATCTAACAATGGAAATAGAAACAATAAAGAAATCACAAAGGTAGACAACCCTGGAGTTAGAAAATCTGGGAAAGAGATCAGGAGTCATTCATGCAAGTATCTCCAACAGAATAAAAGAGATAGTAGAATCTCAGGTGTAGAACATACCATAGAAAACATTGCCACAACAGTCAAAATGCAAAATGCAAAAAGCTCCTAACCCAAAACATCCAGGAAATCCAGTACACAATTAAAACACCAAACCTAAGGATAATAGGCATAGAAGAGAGCAAAGATTCCCAGCTCAAAGGGCCAGAAAACATCTTCAACAAAATTAGAGAAAGTCAACAAGATAGATAAATCCATAGCCAGACTAACTAGAGGGCACAGAGACAGTATCCTAATTAATAAAATCAGAAATGAAAAGGGAGACATAATGAAATATATCTTAAAATAATTATTCTGTTTGTTGAATATTAACAGTTGAAAATATTAAAAATCATGTTCTACAAACAAAACTTCCAAAGTAAAACTTTAGTTATAGACATGTATCATCAGAAAAATGTCAGAAGTATGTATCCAAGAATAATACACATGAACAACAATAGCACCATGTAATTTCTAAATTCTGGACAAACATCTAAGAAAGCTCATTTATGACAGAATTAATCAGTTTTAAAATTACTCAACACCAAACCAAACCAAAATCCCAGTAGTTATTGAAACTAGGGCCTTTCAAAATGCTAGGCAGGTGCCGTGTGTGTGTGTGTGTGTGTGTGTGTGTGTATAAAATCAAAGTATAGGACTTGCAACAAGCCACCAAGATGAAACTCATAATGAGTGAAAGCAGTCAAATCCAACAGGATTAAACTGGGCATAAGCCCATTTTAAAACATCAACACAAAGAAAAACCATACCAGCTGTCACTGTTTTATAATGCATTATATTTTAAATGGGCTAGAGAAGAGTCGGTCCATGAGGCCTTGATGAGAAGTAGGGGGAGGGGGCATGCAGATGGCTTCTGCAGTTCTCAGGTGCTGGCACTTTATCCATTTACTTGGCCATGGCTTACAGGAGTCATCTCTTGTTAATAATCAGTTAGCAAATGACACTCGTTCCATAAGCACTTCTGTAATTTCTACCACACTAAATTCTCTCTTTAAAAAGCTTTATAGCACCAGAAAGGCTTGAAGCAAACAAGTCAAGGTATCAGGAAAACAAATCTGAGCAAGGGACAAAGTTATTACACACAAGCAGGTGACTTACAAGTCTGGTAGGTATTCCAGAAAGTGTTCAAACTCTAAAATCCCAGAAGATGCCAAAAACCAATGTAAACCAGTAGGTACCAATTCTCAACTATCAAAATGGTTTTAAAAAAATCCCTAAAAACAATAACATGTGATAAGAAATGAAGCAGATAATCTAGCATAAATGTTAATTGCCATAGTTTTAGAAACACGAATGCTCCAAACTACTGACAACTTTAAAAATGTGACTTTTCAATCAAGATCTTTCTTAGAAATTTATTCAATGCAATGAACTCTACATATAGAAAGTTTTTTTTTTAAATAAATGCATTAAATGCATATGGGCTTACTTGACTTTTGGTTTTGGTTGTTTGTTTGTAATTTGGGACAGGGTTTATGTTGCCATGGTTGTCCTGGAAATAGCTCTGTTGACCTGGTTAATGGCCTTAATCCACATACTTCTGTTTTCCGAGTGTTGGCTTGTGCCACCACCGCTCGGCTATTCTTGATTTTTTTTTTAACTCATTATAACGGCATAACCAAGCAGCAGTATGGTAAAGGGGGCAATGCCTGTTGATCCCAAAGAGATAATGAATGTGTGCCATAATAAACCTGTGAGGAGCATAACCATTGGTAACCCCTGAAACCAGAGCAATTCTGGTCACTGTTGGTATTGGTGTGAGTGCCAAAGCCATGAATCATGGCTTTCCATAATTTTGATAAAGAGGCATCCTGACAGCGTGTAGGACCAGGACCGCCAACTTCTGAGGAGGCTTATTTTGCTAACAGTAAGAAAAATCGGGAGGCACCAGACTAAAGGACCATACCTGCACTTGGTCCATGAACAGAGGAGGGGTGGTGTGGGTCCCCCAGGACTGCGGAGAAGGAATATATACCATTTTAATTCAGGGCCTCAGACTAGGAGCTACTATTGAGTTGCTATTACCTCAATGCAAAGACCACTAAATAGGAGCAAACCCCAGATTGAGGTACCCATCCCACCTTGACCCCAACTGCCTGCAGACCCTCACACAACAGTTTCATATTCCCGCAGGATCCTACTAAAGTTGTAGGTGTTGGGCTTTTCTCCATCCTCAGGTGCAGGCCACGTCCCTTTCCTAGTTTGCATGCACATGTGAACATCAAAAGGATTCCCACTGAACCCTTACTAGTCTAAGAGCAGGCAAAATACATGTCCAAGAAGCTCCTTCCATACCTCTAGTCTGGGTCGATGTTAGTGATGAAAGTTAAGTCCTTGCGCTGAGAAACAAGTCAAACACCTGCCCGAGAAGCCTCCACGGGTTCGCTGAGAAAGGGGCTCACTCTTTAGCTTTTAAGACCTCTCTGCTGTTACCGCCTTTGGGCGGAGCAGGCTTTCCAGCAGGGATTGGTGGGCTGGTTCAGTTGGGCCGCAACTGGTCCAGCAAGTCTCTCTTCCGATTGGCTGTCTGGGTAAGCTCTCTCTGGGAGCAATTCTTGTTAGATGCAGTTCCTACCCAGGAAGTAATAATACCTGTGCTCAGCACAAGTGTAGGGCCACAAGCATTTACTGGACTACAAAGTTTGAATGATATTACTATGAAATATTTTTCGTTTTTGCTTTGTCACCGAATAAACAATTTTCCTTTTCAACTGTAGCTGTTCTCTTCCTGCCTTTCCAATTTGGCACTGTGTGTCTCTCCTCAGTTCATAAGATCCATAACTTTCTGCAGCTCTTATCAGCTGCAATTTCTGATATGTTTGCCTATGATTGCTTTGTTAAAGCAACTTCACAAGTGTTTATTATTCTTTTTTAAAAAGTAATTTTTATTTAATTACACCTGAGATGTTGCCCCTCCTCCCGATCCCCTCCCAGAGTTCTCTACCCCATCACCCCTCCCCTTCGCTTCTGAGAGGGTGCTCTCCCACACAATTGTTTCTTATAAGCAAAAAGATGGAATCTCCTGCCTCACCCACTCTGTTCCTGTCCTTATATAGGAAAACCCTATAATTTCATAGTTACAAAGTTTGTTATATTCTTGATATACATTAGGGTTTTTATTTTACCTTGTGGCTTTCTGTTTTTGGGGGTGGAGTGTGTGTTTTGGGTTTGTTGATTGAGTACAGTCCTTTCTTGTTCTCCACAGTTATAAGACCTGATTTATGTGGATTGATTTCCTACAGGTTTTCAAATTGTTCCATCCCCATGACAGGTGCTTACATTTGGCTGATGGACAGCAACAGGTTTATCTTGATATTCTTTTATGTTGATCAGAGTTTTAGCTTTTTCAATTGCAAACAGGAAAACAAATGTCTTTCCCTCTCTTCTTTATCTAACTTACTTTTTTTTGACTGAGAGCTTATTTTCCCTTTACCCTTAGAATGTAGAAATTACAACTGATATATCAGGTGTGCCTTTACTCATTCATCTGTACAATAATCCAGTTAGTTCCTTAGATCTTTGGAAATTTTACATTTAAATTTAAAAAAAATACAAGCAAGAGAAAGTTCTGTGTTTCTTTCATACCCCCTATCAGCCCACTTTTCTCCTGTGGAATTGGAATTTCTGCTGCTCCTTAGAAGACCTCTGAGACCCATTCTTCTAGCAATTTCTTTCTCTCTCTCTTTTTCTTCCACTCTCATCTTTCCTCTTTCTATGCTTTGAAATGTGATTTAAACTTTACTTTTCATTTACTTATTATGTAAGTGTTTGTGCCACAGTGCACATGTGGAGATCAGGGGAGAGTTGGTTGTCACGTCTACTATATGGACACTGGGCTCAAAGTCAGGTCTTCAGGCTTGACCAGAGATGTGTTTACCCAACAAAGCATCTTACCAGCCCTAGGGTATGACTTCACCCAAGTAATGTTCCTTATCTTTGGGGTCAAAACTAATTATCTTCTCCAACCCAACTACTAAAATGTTCAGGAAGCTACATAGAATTTCTTTAACTACCCAAAGCTTTGTCTACTCAATCCTTTAATATTTTCATTTTGTCCTCTGCCTGTTAGCAGTTTTGTTGACTCAGATGCACATTCTATTTGTTTCTCTGACAAACAGCTTTTCATGGGGATTTATTTTTGCTAGTTAAGTTCGGGCCTGGCTAACTGAATAGTGCGCCTGCGGTTCTACACCTGTGGAAACACACAGCAAAGTCTCATCCTCTTTGGTTATCCAGTGGGAGTGTGGTGCCCACCACGGTTCTGCAAGGACACCTGGGGAGAGCCTCTTCATTTTCTCCTTAAATTGTTCAGATTGAACACAAGGTGAGTTAGCCTACACTTTTCAGCTGCTTCTTCATCTTGTGGGATTCAAGGAATCAAGTAAGTTTTTATGGGGCTCCTAGGCATCAGGAATGCCATCAGGAATGTATAAGCCATGGGGTACTGTATTCAATCAATTCATTTCTCCCCAATAATTACAGAAGAGAGAAATGAGACTCAAGGGCCAGGTTTTATGTTTTTGTATTTATTTTTATTTTTAATTTTAAAAAACATTTCTGCTCTCACACCTGGGCTCTTTTCTGCTCTTCTCCATATATTCTCTAACTCAGTGCTCAGAGCCCAGGGATGCTATCTATAAACCTCAGGTCCCTGGTTTAGAAGCTGACCGCTAGAATCACGGAGTGCAGGAGCTCATTGAAGTAGCTCTTTCCTAGGCTGTCCTTCACATTGTGCACACATCTTTACTAGAGAGCCTTTGGCTATTTTGGTAACTGATCTTGAGAGATAGGAGGCTTATTCACTTTTTTTTTTTTAAAGATGAAAAATGTCTGTTCCAGCCCCCCCCCCCATTTTTTCCAACTTTGGTGCAGGGAAGACATCATCAGTCTTATAGATGGGTGCTCTTAATTAGCAGTCCATTTTTTGATGCAAAACCCCAGATCCTCTCAAAATGAATTTAAATGCTCAAAAGCCATATCCCCTAACACAAAGCATATATCCTTAACAAGTGACAATGTACTCATCTAATGTTGCTGATAGTATTTGATGTTTCTATTTGATGTGGCAGGAATGGTGAAAATCAGTTACATGTTCCTTTATTTTTTAAAAATCAAGATTAGTATTTCACAGATTGGAAGCAGAGTGGTAGAACAGCTCAACTTAGTGTTTGTTATTGGCTTATGTCACCACATTCAGGAATGAAATGATTTATACATAAAAAACAGTCTTGGCAATGAGAAGAATAAGGTGAAAGGTTAAAATACATCACCAAGACTGTGATGTCATTTCTGTCTTATAACAAAAAGTGAGAATCTATGCATATATTGTCTCTAAATGTGTAGATCAGGGAGAGGTCCCACACAGTGATTTCCAGATATGACCTTGGTTATCTAAGAGATTCAGGCCTCCAGAGTGTGCAGGGGTAGAGACTCTGTATCACTCACCCTGCTGTACACTTGTCTGGATAACAAATACTTCTTGTGTGAAAGAGACAAGTTTAGGTATTTTAATTGTACAAACTATTATTCTCACTATTGCATGTATGCGTGTATTGTGTCAGAGGGCAACTTAGTAGGAATCAGTTCTCTCCATCTACCATGTGGGTCCCCAAAACAGAACTCAGGTCATCGGGCACTTTTGCCTGAGCAACCATCTTGTAAGCCCCTAACTAACCTTTTAATTTTAACAAGCTTGTGAATTTGGTGCTGTTACCATGGATGTTAGTGTTGTGGCTATTCACCTGGCACAAAAAGCTTAAGTGAGTCAGCTGAGGTCACTTCAATAATAGGATTCAGAATCCAAGAGATCAGTGTCTTTTACTGACTACCCTAACCAAAACTCCTTTGCCTACTAAAATGTCTGGCTACTGCTGATTGTGTCCAAGTTTAAGGCAGAGCTTAGAAAGAATAGAAAACATTTTATGACTACATTTCCAACTGTGGAAAGAAGCAAAGGACATTTAGCAACATTTTGTTTTCAGATTCCATTTAATCATGGGGAGATACTAAATTCAAAGTCCCAGGCCTAGGGGAGCTGAGGACTTCCCACTAACTGAACAGCCTGTATTATAAGAAAACAGTTGTCTGATTACAGAAATCTCAAGGACAATTTCTCCATAATGTTGGCAGGGTCAAACTAAGTTCAGGTTTGACCTATCCCTAACCTGATGGGTAAAAAGTCCCTTGCCCTTATGTCAAAATAAGATTGGGCAATGCTATAGATTCCCCCTCATTTTGTGGTCTCATCCTTTTAATATGTTCTACAATTTCTCTTCAGGGTCGTAGTTCAGCTCCCGATTCTGTTCTGCAGCCCTGATGGATCAGCAGTAGCTTGACTACAATACATTTTTTGTCATCTGCATTGACCTGGTGTTTGAGTTGTGTTGGATTTAAGTGGGCCCCACAACACAACTATATCATAGAAGCCCAGGACATTTCTAGTCTTTTTGAGAACCAGGACAGCTGAAGGTCCTTTCTACCAAGCTCAAGATCAGTTCAGGAACTAGTTTCTAGCAAAGGTCCAGGCAAGGATCCAAAGGAACCCTGACCACCTAAAGATGGCTCAGCAAGTGTCTCCTCTGGCTCCAAATCTGCAAGATGTAAGTGTCTGAGAAAACACTTCTTTATTCAGCACCTATGGCTAATTTTAGAAGTGCTCTCCTCCATCCATGGTTCTCCACTGTCACAGAGCTCCACTCCCCACCCCCGGGTATATTGGGTGGAGGTGCAGGGTGGTGGTGCTTGGTGGTGAGGGGGTGGTGTTGAAAGAAGCCAAGGCTGAGCTGAGTATAATCCAGGGGGAACTGTATTCAATCAATTCATTTCTGTCCAATAATTACAGAAGAGAAAAATTTGAGTCTTGTTTATTTACTCAACATTTTAAGCGAACTTAACCTTTAAACATAAGTGGCTGGAAAAGAAATCCTATAGATATGAGTAGTGATGACTAGCAATGGTTAGAGTTCGCCTGACTCTCTTAAGAATAAGGTAATCTCCTCAGAGGGGTCTCTGTAGGGGAGCATCTCAGCCTGCAGTCATCCTGGAGGAGGAGGAAAACTGTGATTGGTTCTTTCTATACATGCTATATGCATTCTACACTACATAGTCTGACCTGGGGTGGCTGACAATGGGAGAAGGCCTTGCTATTCCTATGGGTCTGAGGCACTGGAGCCCTTGACAGGGCTATGCTGATGACAGTACACACTCAGGACTTTATTGACTCTACTATATATTTAAAATAAAAGGTTTAAAAGGTTTTGTTTTACTACAAATACTACTTTTATTAGAGGAGAATCAGGACAATATAAACATGGATTTACTAAGAATGTGTAAGTCCTTTGTATATGTTTTGATTACTTCCCAAGAAGAGAAAAAAATGTTAAATGGACCCTGATGGGAGCTGACTCCTAGCAGAAAGTGGCTATCCAAGGCCAAGAAAGTGGGAGTGGATGGTTAGGGGAGTTGGGGGGGGGAGGGAATGGGAGACTTTTGGGATAGCATTGGAAATGTAAATGAAGAAAATACCTAATTAAAAAAAAAAAGAGTGACTATCATCTCTGCAGCCATCTTGGGCTATTTACTTACAGTTGGTACTTTTCCACCCTAACGAGAGACTTGTTTTCTTAGCATGATGTTTTTGCAAGAAGCCCACCACAGCTGAACACACTGATAACATTATTGTTTTTCTCCTATATATCCTGGACCTGTGGTTAAGTGTCTCTAGCTGCACTCCCCAGCGAGTGCATATATACTCATAGTTGCCTTCCAATATATGAGACTTGAGACTTGATCCTTGAGCAGACAGACTGTCTTCATTCTTCCAGTCTCTTGCCCCTCAGTCCATGCTCTCTCTCTTGCAGACACTGTTAGCTGACCAGGGACTGGGTCAGGTCCCAATTTTGAGCAGTGAAATAATTGTTAATACCAAAGAATGGAATGTCATCTGGAAGTCTAGAAATCTGTAGCATTACGGAAAAGAGAAGGTACCCTCAGTAGTGTGACAGAAAATCGAGGGGGAAGTTCAGAAGGTCCTCTGGAGTCAAAAGAGAAGCAAATGCAGTTAGGAAGGATTTTTTTTTTAATCTGAATTTTAGGTTGTCAACAAGTTCATAAAGAAAATATTCATTGGATTTGAAGAAGTAAACTTGAAAGTTAAGAAAGTAGAACAGTCTCTTCATTGGGAAGTAGCTGATGGGGCTGTGGATTGCTGAGGTGGTGTGGATACTTCCAGCAGTTCTTGAAACACAAAGCAAAACAAAAGCAAGCAAGCAACCAAGCAACCAAGCAAACAAATGTCAGGTCAACCAGGGAGGCCCCACAGTGGGCTGGCTTTACCTTGGCACATGTGTTCAGGAGAGGCCTGAAAATGACCAGGACTAGGAAGGAGATTCAAGTAGACCTAGCAGGGATGGGCTGTGCTTTGCAGCTCCCACCACTCAATCTCCCACCACTCAATTCACTCAATGTTTGGCCCAGGAAAAGGCATGGTTTGTGTGTGTGTGTTTAAATCAGGGATCAGGATAGCTAAGTGTTTGGAGCATACAAGATGGCAGAAGCTAATAACCATGGTCTATGTGTATGACTGTGTTGCTCAACAGCTGGGGCTAGTCATGTAAGTCTCAATCTTTAAGACCTTGGAGGTGCTGAGGGCCAGTTGCAGGATCTTGTCAAGGGCAGGCTGCAGACCTGGAGCAGCAGTTCTGGGGTGTGACCTTGAGTTAGGGCTCTGAGTCTGGCCATGCTGGGGTAGCCTAAGGAAAACTTGGTTCTCCACCCAAAGACCCATGAATGCTGCTTGTAAAGGAGAAATCAGCAAGCTCAGGAGGTAGGGATAAGGGGTTGGGGTCGGGTGGCAGAACCTGGGATGTCAAAGGCTGATGCATTCCAATTAGGAAGAAGCTCAGAGCAATGCCACAAAGTTCCCCAGCTTTACTGTAAGCTTTGTGATCAAGACTCTCAGCCCTTTCCTACAGACTTGGGTAAAAGTGAGGGTATGGGTTATGAAAAGCACTTTGCTCACAAGGTAAAAGCCTTGGGAGGCTTTGACCAAAGATCAGTAAAACCGAAGGTGGGCAAGATTCTTGCCTAACATTCAATATAAACAAGAAGTTTCTCAAGGCTCCAGGGCACAGAATGTCCCAGCCATTCCTGGGTATGCTCCCAGCTGGCAAGGAATCCTGCATTGGTCCTGAAAATTACTGTCTCTGGAGATGTGTCTGGGGGTCCAAAGCCAGGAGACATTGTCTTTGCTGACAATGAATTAGATTTTAAGTTCTGGTGATATCTTTAATTTTTCTTTCTCTTTTAAAGTATCAGTACTTTTAAGTAGTGAAAAACAAAACAAAACAAAAAACAAAACAAAATCAAAATCCAACAAAACCCCCACAATACTCTGTTCATTGCCATTAGTTTTGGAAAAAGGGTCTCATGTGACTGAAGATGACTTTGAATTCCCGATATTCCTGCCTTCACTCTCCTCAACTGGTAGAAATAGTGTCTTGAGCCATCATGTCTACCTCACCCATTTAAAATGAACGAATAAATGAATGATAAATACAAACAAAAATATAGAACACCAAACTTTCTAACCTCCCTGAAATTGATTTTAATGTTTTTATGTAATATCCAATATGTCTGATCCTCTCTCCTGCACACTTAGCCCATATTCCTGCCTTTCTCAGTTATTGGTGGGTGATTCTTTTCCTTGAAATGTTCTTTTTGTTGCCCTCTAGTGTCAGAGGAACGGATCCATTCTTCCTACTGGCAGGGTCTACTCCTGGTGTCTCTGTCTCTCTGTCTCTCTGTCTGTCCCTCCCTCCCTCCCTCCCTCCCTCCCTTCCTTTCATTAGATATTTTCTTTTCTTATATTTCAAATGCTATCCCGAAAGTTCCCTATACCCCCCCTCCCCCGCCCTACTCCCCTACCCACCCACCCACTCCCACTTCTTGGCCCTGGCATTCCCCTGTACTGGGCATATAAAGTTTGCAAACTTTACTCCTGATTTTCTAAGTTCTCACCTAGGTCGCGGAGTATTTCAACCACACCCTCTATAAGGGTCATCACATCATTGCTCTTCTCCAGCTGCTGTGAATAAAAAGGAGACAGAGAATCGCCATGACTCTGGAGAGAAGGATGGGAGCATCAGGAGAGAAAACCAACCAGCTCTGTGAGAATTTCGGATGGGTGGCCACTGGCCACTTTCCCGATAGGGCTGGAGTAGCAGGGGAAGGTTTAGGAATGCCCAGCCTTTGAGGTAGCCAAGGCATTTAAAAATTAACTGGTGCGTGCGTGCATGCGTGTGTGTGTGTGTGTGTGTGTGTGTGTGTGTGTGTGTGTGTTTCTGTGTGTGTTTCATTTGCAAATCCAGATAGTGCCTGGGTGAGCGCAGGTATGCTGTGCGACCACCAGGAGTCAAACGAAGCAGTGCGGCTAAAACCTCACCACTACAACCGGAGATTATAATTATGTATTTAGGGAAAAAAATATATATAACAACAGTTGAAGTAAAAGAGGCAGCATATTTAAAAGTTAGCAGGGTGGGGCACGATTCACAGTGGGTTTGCAGGCAGAAAAGGATAATTATATTATCTTCTCAAAAACTAAAACAATAGAAAAGAAAGTTCAACTTCCGTTCCCTGTTTACCAATCCAGTGACACTTGGTATTTCGTAAGACATCAACATTGGCCATTCCCTAACCATCAGCTCAGAGCTGTTTTACTAGGGTGGGCACCTGCAGACTGCATCACTGCAGAGCCACAGAGGGTAGGTACAGCAGTGAAATTAAACTCTGGGCACTGCAGCTGTTGGGCAGCTCACTAACCCTCTTCACCTCGTGCTCTCACAGCTTCCTATCCCTTCCCTGGCCTAATGCTTGCTTTCTAGTCCCTCACCCAGGACAGAGCCAGAAGCCTGGACCTACAAGTCCCACCTGGACTCATTTAGGGGGAATCCCAAATTCAGAACATCGAAGTCCCCGTCAGAGAGACTTGGAGACACTTGTGAGTACCACTTAGGTCTGGGCTCTCTTCACTCGTGCTGAATCTCAGAGACAAATCAAGGAAATCTGCCTGGCTCTATAGGAGGCCTTGCTAAAGGTCGCAGCAGTTAGGAATCTGTCCTTAGCCCTTAAGACACAGGCTCGCCACGCACCGCTGTGCACTCTTGTGGACGTGCACAGATTTGCAAGAAGTAACTAGAACCCTATCTCACCCCCACCCCCAACACACAGGTCAGAGTCTTTCAATTCTTCACTGTTCTTTCTTTCTTTTTAAAATTAAATTATTTTTATTTATTTACAATTCAAATATTGCCCTCCTTCCTGGTCCTCCCTCCCAGATTTCTTCACCCTATCTCTCCTCCCCTTTGTCTCTGAGAGGGTACTCCCCAAGCCCCAACCCCATCACACCACACTCTTCCACCCCTACCTCACTCTCCAGCATCCCCATTCCCTGGGCATCAAGTCTCTACAGGATTAGGCACATCCCAGGCCTTCGACATTCTTAATGTCCTGCTCACTTCACACAGCTGCCAGCCATTCATCTGTATCTTCTGTGGGGGGCAGGTTGTGGAGGTATATCAAACATCCTGGCATTCCTTTCCCCGTCCAGAAAAACTGACTCAAATCCAAACTTTCCCTACTTTCTGCTTCCCTTTATTTACCTGAAACTGAAAAAACAAAAACAAAAACAAAAAACCACAGATGTGCTTTCCTTTGCGTGGTAGTGTTGGCTTGCTGTAGAAGAGATGACTTGTGGCACAAATGAAGACCTATCACTAGCCATCTGGATTTTGTAGTCTGGAGTTTAGGAAGGTCTAAGGCTGGGTGTGAAATGAGTGTCTATTCTGGGTAGATGTCGAGTAATGCTATGAGACAGGGAGAGGAAAGAGGATAAGAGGGAAAAGGAGGATTGGCTCCAGGACAAAATATAGATGACTTGAGAGAAAAAGATCAGCCTGAGACTTGAGATAAGAGGACATGCAAAAGGTTTGGGGACACACAGACAGGAAGTTTGCTCAGAGAGGGAATGCGCAGTAGTCCTAATTATTTGATGATGTGATTGATGCTTGGACAGATGGATGGACACAGTGCTACAAGAGCAGAGAGAAGTCAAATTAGTACATTGGTAAATGCTCTCCACAGACAACTTTAGATCTAAGCCAGGAGCTGACTAAGGTGAAAGAAGATGAGACATGTGTGTGTGTATTACTTTATTAATAGTTACAGCATCTCTATCTCATTTAATCACCACTGCAACACTTAAGACTATTCCCAAATTAAGAGGAAAAAATGGTAAAGCTAGAGTTCAAGTTCATTCCCTTCATACTTGCTCACTACCTGTTCAGTGTTTCAAGATTTAGAATATCATTAGCAAGATACACAAGGGATGTGGAATGATATTTTATAAAATTAGGAGTATTGTGTGGGAAGCCACATATGCCATTACAAGGTGGCGCTGGCTACCACTGGCCACCATGCATAAGTCTGGGTAAACAACCAATGTGTACATATGTAGTAAAGTTTTTCACCAAGTCACTGCCTGGCCCAGGCATGATAATGAGGCTCTGCAAGGTACTGAGAGAGAATAACCAATCAGATGAGAGACATGCAAATGAGGTATGATAATGAGGCTCAGTGAGGTATTGAGAGAGAATAACCAATCAGATGAGGAATATGCAAATGAGGTAGAATGCATAACCAAACCGGGTGTGAGACATGCCTCTCCTAGGCCTATATAAGCAGCACCAGTTCTGGGCTCGGAGTCTTCTTGCCTACGCAGTAAATGCTCTCCCAATAAACGTTGCAGAAGGATCCTGTTGTGGTGTCTGCTTTGCTGGCGAGTCGGGCGCTCACAGTATTGGAGGTGACTTCAATTGCTCATGAAGGGAAAAAAATCTTTACAAATGTTGTATTTAACAAACTGGAGAAAATTTAAAATTCCAACTTGTAATTGTTGTAAGTAAACAGTCTTGGATAGTGAATTAAAATGCATAATGTGGGAAAAGGTACGAGCCTTGTCTGCTTGTGAAGTTTCTTACCAGGTAGCCTAAGACCTTCTCTTACAGCCTGGAAGTGTTGCCTGAGGCCTATTTTCAGGTTTCAAGACCTCATGGTCCAGATAATTGGGGCAGAACTTGATGAGGTTTCTCTCAACAGATGACTGTCATTGTCAAGGTCAAGGACCCTGAGGACTGAGGGACTTTAAGATGCTTTGGATTCTTTACTATAAACTATATTCTTTTCTATCTTCATGGAATCCATCTCTTTTTGGACTGACCTGACTGTATTTATTTAAATAAAGACAGAAAAAGCTTGATTCAAAGCCAACAGTTTTCCTCAGGGCTCCAACTTATTCATATATTTATTTATTTATTTTTATTAGATATTTTCTTCATTTACATTTCAAATGCTATCCCGAAAGTACCCTATACCCTGTCCCCTCCCTGCTCCCCAACCCACCCACTACTGCTTCCTGGCCCTGGCATTCCCCTGTACTGGGGTATATAATCTTCGTAAGATCTAGGGCCTCTCCTCCCATTGATGGCCGACTAGGCCAACCTCTGCTACATATGCAACTAGAGGCACAGTTCTGGGGGGTACTGGTTAGTTCATATTGTTGATCCTCCTATAGGGTTGCAGACCCCTTCAGCTCCTTGGGTACTTTCTCTAGCTCCTTCATTGGGGGCCCTGTGTTCCATCCAATAGATGACTGTGAGTATCCACTTCTGTATTTGCCAGGCACTGGCATAGCCTCACAAGAGACAGCTATATTAGGCTCCTGTCAGCAAAATCTTGCTGGTATATGCAAGTGTCTGGATTTGGTGGTTGTTTATGGGACGGATACCCGGGTGGGGCAGTCTCTGGATGGTCGGTCCTTCTGTCTCAGCACCGAATTTTGTCTCTGTAACTCCTTCCATGGGTATTTTGTTCCCCATTCTAAGAAGAAAGAAGTATCCACACTTTGGTCTTTCTTCTTCAGTTTCATGTGTTTTGCAAATTGTATCTATCTTGGGTATTCTAAGTTTCTGGGCTAATGTCTGCTTATCAGTGAGTGCATATCATGTGTGTTCTTTTGTGATTGGGTTACCTCACTCAGAAAGATATCCTCCAAATGCATCCATTTGCCTAAGAATTTCATAAATTCATTGTTTTTAATTGCTGAGTAGTGCTCCATTGTGTAAATGTACCACACATTCTGAATCCATTCCTCTGTTGAGAGGCATCTGGGTTCTTTCCAGCCTCTGGCTATTATAAATAAGGCTGCTATGAACATAGTGCAGCATGTGTCCTTATTACAAGTTGGAACATCTTCTGGCCCAGGAGAGGTATTGCTGGATCTTCCGGTAGTACTATGTCCAATTTTCTGAGGAACTGCCAGACTGATTTTCAGAGTGGTTGTACCAGCTTGCTATCCCACCAGCAAAGGAGGAGTGTTCCTCTTTTTCCACATCCTCACCAGCATCTGCTGCCACCTGAATTTTTGATCTTCGCCATTCTGGCTGGTGTGAGGTGAAATCAGTGTTCTTTTGATTTGCATTTCTCTGATGATTAAGGATGTAGAACATGTTTTCAGGTGCTTCTCAGCCATTCGGTATTCCTCAGTTGAGAATTCTTTGTTTAGCTCTGTACCCCATTTTTAATAGGGTTATTTGATTTTCTGGAGTCCAGCTTCTTGAGTTCTTTATATATATATATATATATATATATATATATATATATATATATATATATATATATATTGGATATTAGTCCCCTTTAGGATTTAGGATTGGTAAAGATCCTTTCCCACTCTGTTGGTGGCCATTTTGTCTTATTGACAGTGTCTTTTGCCTTACAGAAGCTTTGCAATTTTTTGAGGTTCCATTTGTCGATTCTCAATCTTACAGCACACTCAATTGCTGTTTCATTCAGGAATTTTTTTCCTGTGCCCATATCTTCAGGACTTTTTCCCACTTTCTTCTCTGTAACTTTCAGTGTGTCTGGTTTTATGTGGAGTTCCTCGATCCACTTAGACTTGAGCTTTGTACAAGGAGATAAGAATGGATCAATTCACATTCTTCTACATGATAACCACCAGTTGTGCCAGCACCACTTGTTGAAAATGCTGTCTTTTTTTCACTGGATGGTTTTAGCTCCTTTGTCAAAGATCATGTGACCATAGGTGTGGTGGGTTCATTTCTGGGTTTTCAATTCTATTCCATTGATCTACCTGTCTGTAGCTGTACCAGTACTATGCAGTTTTTATCACAATTGCTCTGTAGTACAGCTTGAGGTCAGGCATAGTGATTCCACCAGAGGTTCTTTTATTATTGAGAATAGTTTTTGCTATCCTAGGTTTTTTGTTATTCCAGATGAATTTACAAATTGCCCTTTCTAACTCAGTGAAGAATTGAGTTGGAATTTTGATAGGGATTGCATTGAATCTGTAGCTTGCTTTCGGCAAGATAGCCATTTTTACTGTATTATTCCTGCCAATCCACGAGCATGGGAGCTCTTTCCATTTTCTGAGATCTTTGATTTTTTTCTTCAGAGACTTGAAGTTTTATCATATAGATCTTTCACTTCTTTAGTTAAATACCAAGGTATTTTATATTATTTGTGACTATTGTGAAGGGTGTTGTTTTCCTAATTTCCTTCTCAGCCTGTTTATCCTTTGTGTAGAGAAAGGCCACTGATTTGTTTGAGTTAATTTTATATCCAGCTACTGCACTGAATCTGTTTATCAGGTTTAGGAGTTCTCTGGTAGAAATTTTAGGCTCACTTATATATACTATCATATCATCTGCAAATAGTGATACTTTGACTTTTTGTTTTCCAATTTTATCCTTTTTATCTCCTTTTGTTGTCTAATTGCTCTGGCTAAGACTTGGAGTACTATATTGAATAGGTAGGGAGAAAGTGGGCAGCCTTGTCTAGTCCCTGATTTTAGTGGGACTGCTTCAAGTTTCTCCCCATTTTAGTTTGATGTTGGCTACTGGTTTGCTGTGTATTGCTTTTATTATGTTTAGGTATGGGCCTTGAATTCCTGTTCTTTCCAAGACTTTTATCATGAAAGGGTTTTAGATTTTGTCAAATGCTTTCTCAGCATCTAACGAGATGATCATGTGGTTTTTGTCTTTGAGTTTGTTTATATAGTGGATTACATTGATGGATTTCCATATATTAAATCATCCCTGCATCCCTGGGATGAAGCCTACTTGATCATGATGGATGATCATTTTGCTGTGTTCTGGGATTCGGTTAGAGAGAATTTTATTGTGCATTTTTGTTTCAATATTCATAAGGGAAAATTTTCTGAAGTTCTCTTTCTTAGTTGGGTCTTTATGTGGTTTAGGTATAAGAGTAATTGTGGCTTCATAGAATGAATTGGGTAGAGTACCTTCTGTTTGTATTTTGTGGAATAGTTTGAGGAGAATTGGAATTAGGTCGTCTTTGAAGGTCTGATAGAACTCTGCACTAAACCCATTTGGTCCTCTGCTTTTTTTTTTTTTTTTTTTTTTTTTGTTTGGAAGACTATTAATGACTGCTTCTATTTCTTTAGGGGATATGGGACTGTTTAGATCATTAATCTGATCCCGATTTAATTTTGATACCTTGTATCTGTCTAGAAAATTGTCCATTTCATCCAGGTTTTCCAGTTTTGTTGAGTATAGACTTTTGTAGTAGGATCTGATGATGTTTTGGATTTCCTCAGGTTCTGTTGTTTTGTCTCCCTTTTCATTTCTGATTTTGTTAATTAGGATACTGTCCTTGTGCCCTCTAGTTAGTCTGGCTAAGGGTTTATTTGTCTTGTTGATTTTCTAAAATAAATAAATAAATAAATAAATAAATAAATAAAACAAAACAAAAAACCCAGCTCCTGAATTGGTTGATTCTTTAAATAGTTCTTTTTGTTTCCACTTGATTGATTTCAGCTCTGAGTTTGATTATTTCTTGCTGTCTACTCCTCTTGGGTGAATTTGCTTACTTTCATTTTAGAGCTTTTAGGTGTGCTGTCAAGCTGCTAGTGTATGTTCTCTCTAGTTTCTTTTTGGCAGCACTCAGAGCTATGAGTTTTCCTCTTAGTATTGCTTTCATTGTGTCCCATAAATATGGGTATGTTGTGGCTTCCTTCTCATTAAACTCTAAAAAGTCTTTAATTTATTTTTTTATTTCTTCCTTGACCAAGTTATTATTGAGTAGAGTGTTGTTCAGCTTCCACGTGAATGTTAGCTTTCTATTATTTATGTTGTTATTGAAGAGCAACCTTAGTCTGTGGTGATCTGATAGGATGCATGGGATAATTTCAATATTTTTGTATCTGTTGGGGCCTGTTTTGTGACTGATTATATGGTCAATTTTGGAGGAGGTACCATGAGGTGCTGAGAAGAAGGTATATCCTTTTGTTTTAGGATAAAATGTAGATATTTTAGATATTTGTTAAATCCATTTGTTTCATAACTTCTGTTAGTTTCAATGTGTCTCTGTTTAGTTTCTGTTTCCAGGATCTGTCCATTGATGAGAATGGGGTGTTGAAGTCTCCCAGTATTATTGTGTGAGGGGCAATGTGTGCTTTGAGCTTTACTATAGTTTCTTTAATGAATGTGGATGCCCTTGCATTTGGAGTGTAAATATTCAGAATTAAGAGTTCATCATGGAAGATTTTTACCTTTGATGGGTATGAAGTTCTCCTCCTTGTCTTTTTTGATAACGCTGGGTTGGAAGTCGATTTTACTCGATATTAGAATGGCTACTCCAGCTTGTTTCTTCGGACCATTTCTTAAAAAATTGTTTTCCAGCCTTTTACTCTGAGGTAGTGTCTGTCTTTGTCCCTGAGGTGGGTTGCCTGTATGCAGCAAAATGTTGAGTCCTGTTTATATAGCCAGTCTGTTTTTCTATTTCTTTTTATTGGGGAATTGAGTCCACTGATATTAAGAGATATTAAGGAAAAATAATTGTTGCTTCCTGTTATTCTTGTTTTTAGAGTTGGGATTCTGTTTCCATGGCTGTGTTCTTTTAGGTTTGTTGAAGGATTACTTTCTTGCTTTTTCTAGGGCGAGGTTTTCGTCCTTGTGTTGGAGTTTTCCCTTTAGTATCCTTTGACGGGCTTGATTTGTGGAAAGATATTGTGTTAGTTTGGCTTTGTCATGGAATACTTTGCTTTCTCCTTCTATGCTAATTGAGAGTTTTGCTGGGTATAGTAATCTGGGCTGGCATTTGTGTTCTCTTAGGGTCTGTATAACATCTGTCCAGGATCTTCTGGCTTTCATAGTCTCTGGTGAGAATTATGGTGTGATTCTAATTGATCTGCCTTTATATGTTATTTGACCTTTTCCCCTTACTGCTTTTAATATCTATTTTTATTTAGTGCATTTGTTGTTCTGATTATTATGTGTCAGGAGGAATTTCTTTTCTGGTCCAGTCTGTTGGGACTTCTGTAGGCTTTTTGTATGTTCATGGGCATCTCTTTTTTTAGGTTGGGGAAGTTTTCTTCTATAATTTTGTTGAAGATACTTGCTGGCCCTCTAAGTTGAAAATCTTCATTATCATCTGTACCTATTATCCTTAGGCTTGGTCTTCCCATTGCATCCTGGATTTCCTGGATGTTTGGGTTAGGATCTTTTTACATTTTGCATTTTCTTTGATTGTTGTGTCCATATTTTCTACAGACTCTTTTGCACCTGAGATTCTCTCTTCCATTTCTTGTATTCTGTTGCTAATGCTCACATCTATGGTTCCTAATTTCTTTCCCAGGGTTTCTTTTTTTTTTTTTTTTTTTTTTTTTTTCTTTTTTATCGTTTTATTGAGTCATTGTGACTTTCACATCATGCTCCCCAATACCACTCATCTCCCCATCCCTTCGTATCCACCCTCCACCCTTGCAACCTCTTCCCCAAATAAAATAAGATAGAAAAGAAAATCTTGTTGTGGAAGCTGTAGTGTGTCACAGTATGTCACCCAGTACACCCTTTGTCCACATTTCTTTACTTGCCGATGCTCATTGCAATGAGTTATTGGTCTGTTTCAAGGTCTTTAGCTTTCAGGACACTATCTATACTGGATCTTCACTGGGACTTTTCTGTATATCCTGTTACTGACCTGTGTTGTGGAAATCCTGCAGCTTTGGACCTGTGGCCCTTTTACATGCTTCAGAAGATAATAAATGTTTCCCAGGGTTTCTATCCAGAGTTGTCTCCCTTTGAGTTTTCTTCATTGTTTCTACTTCCATTTTTAGATCTTGGATGGTTTTGTTCAATTCCATCACCTGTTTGTGTTTGCCTGTAATTCTTCATGGGATTTTTGTGTTTTTTCTTTAAGGACTTCTACCTGTTTAGCAGTGTTTTCCTGTGATTCTTTAAGGGATTTTTGTGCTTCCTCTTTAAGGACTTCTACCCTTTTAGCAGTCAGTGTTCTCCTGTATTTCTTTAAGTGAGTTATTAATGCTTTTCTTTAAATCCTCTACCAGCTTCATGAGATATGATTTTAATCCCAAATTTTGCTTTTTGGGTGTGTTGGGGTCTCCAGGACTGGCTGAGGTGGGAGTACTGGAATTTGATGATGCTGAGTGGTCTTGGTTTCTGTTATTAAGATTCTTAGGTTTGCATTTTGCCTTCTGGTAATCTCTGGTGTTAGTTGTTTTAACTGTCTCTGGCTGGAGTTTGTTCTTCCTGTGATTTTTTAAGCTTCTGTCAGCACTCCTGGGAGTCCAGCTCTCTCCTGAGTCTCAGTGATCAGAGCACTCTCTGCAGGCAAGTTCTCCTTTTTCTTGCAGTGAAGGTGCACAGAGGTCTGGAGCTCAGCTCTGCCTCCTGGCTGAAGTTGAAGGCCTGAAGGGACCCTGACCAAGGAGCTGTGTTGCTTCTGTATCCCACATGGTCTCCTGTGGTGACTGGTCTCTGAGAGACCCTGGGTACAAGGTGATGCTCTCACCTGAGTCCTGGGGTCAGAGCCCTTTCTGGAGGCCGACTCTCCTCTGGCAGGGAAGGTGCCCAGAGGTCTGGGTCTCAGCTCCAATTCCTGGCTGAGTCCTGGGGTCAGAGTCCTCCCTGGAGGCCATCATATTTTTATTGAGACCCTAATTTGTGGTAGGTTCTGGTCTAGATATTGGAAATTCAATAGTGAACCCACAAAGGAAAGATCTGCTTCAGTCTTTATTTGTAGAATGACATCTTCCCAGCATTACAGCCATAGGAAATTGTAGCAGAGCAGCTTTGACTACTTGCAAGCAACCCTCTCTATCAGGCCTGTTGCCACCACTGATAGAAGCAGGTAGAGAGAGTCCATAGGTTAGATTGGAGATGCCAGGCACTCTTGCCTATACTTTCCTCTCATTTTTGTGTAACTTTGCTAAACTGCATGTAGTTTCAACAGTCTTGTGAGGTGGTAAGACAATACATACAATATGTGGAAGGTAAATTGAAGTGTGGTGGTGGAGACTCCTATTTATGCTGCTACAAGGAAGTGATCCATGCTAGGTGAGACATTTTAGTGACGTGATTGCTTGGGGGCCACCTAGACACCCCAAAGTAACGCTTCACTCATGCCTATAAATGAGCAGAGAAGAACTCATGTTACACTTTTATGGAACTCAAATTGGGCAGGAGCTGATGCAGAAGCCATGGAGGGGTGTTGCTTACTGACTTGCTCTTCATGGCTTGCTCAGCCTGCTTCTTTATTGATCCTAGGATTACCAACCTAGGGCTTGTCCACACAATGGGATGGGCCATCCCATATTACTAATTAAGAGAATTCTCTACAGGTTTGTCTACAGCCAATCCTTACAGAAGCAATTTCTCAGTTGAGTTTCCTTCCCCTCAAATGATAAGAACCATGCCAAGTTGCCATTGATATTAACATAAAACTAGACAGCACACTGGGATTTGAGGCATGTGCCAGCAGCTTTGGCTATGCTTATGTCTAAACTGGGTCCAAGACAGATTAAATAACTATCCACTCATTGAAATAGTACATCTCACCTCTCATAATCAAAAGACCTTTGTCAATTTGCTCTGGCTTAGAGTGGTCACCATTTCCACAATGTGTTCTTCTGTTTCACAATTCTTCCTGAAATGCCTCGGAAAAATCCTGCCCCATTTTCAAAGATGTTACCATGGTGATAAAAACCATCCCTATAGGTCATTGCTTTCGAAAGAATACCACTCTTGCAGCTAGTTTCCTGAAGGCACTTTTGACATCCTTGTTCCGAAGACTATAAATTATGGGGTTTAGCATTGGAGTCACCACTGTATAGAACACAGACATTATCTTATCCTGTTTCTTCCTAGTTTTGGTGTTTGGCTGCATATAGTTAAATATTGCAGACCCATAGAAGAGGACAACAACAATGAGGTGAGATCCACAGGTTGAGAACACCTTGAGTCTCCCCTCTCCAGACTGCATCTGGATCACAGTGGATATGATGTTCCAGTAGGAGATGAGGATGAGGGAGACAGGTGCTAGGAGGATTACCACACCCATTGCAAAGATGGCCATTTCTGTGCTGTAAGTATCTGCTGAAGCCACCTTCAGAAGTGCAGGAAGTTCACAAAAGTAATGGCTGACTATGTTCTGCCCTCGATAGGGAAGATGGAAAGCAACAGCAATATCTACCAAACATACTAGGAGCCCACTGGCCCAGGACCCTAGGGCCAACTGCAGGCATAGTTGTTGGGTCATGATGGTGGAGTAGTGCAGTGGTTTGCACACAGCCACATAGCGGTCATAGGACATCACCGCCAGCAGTGCACACTCTGTACACCCAATCTGAAGGGAGACAATTACCTGTGTCACACAGCCCCAAAAGGAAATAGTTTTCCTTTTTACCAGGAAGTGGGACAGCACTTGAGGAACAATGCTATTTGAGAAACAGAGATCTGCAAAAGAAAGATTTCTAAGAAAAAAGTACATGGGGGTGTGGAGTCGAGAATCCATGAGGATGAGGACAATGATGAGCAGGTTTCCAAGTACAGTCAGAATGTAAACGATGAAGAAAAGGACAAACAGGAGGATCTGAGTCTGTGCATCTTGCGAAAGGCCCAGCAACACAAATTCATCTACAAAGCTCTGGTTTTCTCTTCCCATTGAGATGTTTTTGTATCTACCTGTTTGTCAGAAACAATAAGAATGCAGTATGATTGAGTTCATGACCTTCAGTCATATAGAAGGGGCTTGCATTAAAAGTGATGTGTAATTGGGTAGTTCTAGGATTTCATATTTTTCTTCTAACATGTTCTAATGAACATATCTGCTTATTTTTATTCTGTTTGTTTGCAGTGTACAATAGCCTCATCCCCCATCCTCCAAATCCTTCTTATAACCACTGCTTTTTTTAAAAATTAAGACCACTGCTGGTTTTTAAATAGATAAAATGCAATATAGTTTAAATTCTCCTGGGAGGGCTGGAAATATGTCTCTGATGTTAGGAGAACTCTCTGCTCTTCCAAAACACCCAGGTTCAATTCTCAGCAGCTGCATGACAGCTTATAAATGCCTTTACTTTTGTTTGAGAGACTATGATGCCCTCTGTTAGTCTCTGAAGGCATTAGGCACATATGTGATGCATAGATATAACTACTCATGGACATTAAGAAAAAAATGAAAGTTTCTGGCTAGTTTTGACAGGAGGGTTAAAATTCATATATGAAAAAAGAAAAACCAACTTAAATTTTTATGATGCATGAAACAATTGTTCATGAAACAATGAAGAAAATATGAGTTACACTTGTGATATATGTGGAAAGGTGTCTGTGAAATAATAACATGGTTGTGACAGTACTGGAAGAGAACATTTAAGGGAGTTGCTAGATAAAAGTGACATTCAGCACATATCAAAGAAAATATAAACTAAGTTCAAAAATGGTATTCCAAAGAGTATACACAGACTGTGAAGAAGAAATTGTGGTGCACAATGTGTGTAGAGAGTTAGAACTTCAAATATTAAGACATTATTAAAGAAATTTATTTATATCGTAGTAATTCAGATAATACTATCTCTGTGAAATTAATAGAGAATTAACAATTAAACTCAAGAATAGTTTGGGTCTAATGCTCATGGACTGGTAGGATTAATATAATTAAAATGGTCATTTTACCAAAAGCAATCTACTGATTCAATAAAATTCCCATCAAAATTCCAATACAATTTTTTACAGACATTAAAAGAGAAATTCTCAACTTCATAAGGAAAAATTAAAACCACAGGATACTCAAAACAATCTTGTAATATAAAAGAACTTCTGTAGGTATCACCATTCATGATCTCAAGTTGTACTACAGAGCAATAGTAATAAAAACTGTACAGTATTGGTACAGAAACAGACACATTGTTCAATGGAATCAAATTGAGGACCCTGAAATAAACCCACACACCTATGGACACTTGATTTTTTGATAAAGAAGCCCAAACCATACAATGAAAAAAAAAAAAGAAAGAAATCATCTTCAACAAATGGTGCTGGTTTAACTAGATGTCTGCATGTGGAAGAATGAAAATAGATCCATATTTATCACCCTGCACAAAACTCAAATCCAAGTGGATTGAAGACTTCAACAAAAAACCAGACACACTAAATCTAATAGAAAAGAAAGTGGGGGAATAGCCTTGAACACATCGGTATAGGAGAAAACTTACTGAAAAGAAAATTAATGGCTCAGGCTCTAAGATCAACAACTGACAAATGGGAACTCATGAAACTGAAAGTCTTCTGTAAGGGAAAGGATACTGCCAATAGGACAAAATGGCAGCCTATAGATTGGGAAAAGATTTTTACCAACCCTATATCTAACAGAGGGTCAATATCCAAAATATATAAAGAACTCCAGCATTTAGACACCAACAAACCAAATAACCCAATTAATAATAGGGTACAGAGCTAAACAGAATTCTCAACAGAGGAATCTCGAATGACCAAGAAGCAATTAAGGAAAATGTTCAGCATCCTTAGTCATAAGGAAAATGCAGATCAAATGACTCTGAGATTCCATCTTATATCCATTAGAATGGCTAAGATCAAAACATTTGGCAGCACATGCTAGTGAGAATGTGGAGCAAGGAGAACACTATTTCATTGCTAGTGGGAGTGCAAACTTTTACAACTACTCTGCAAATCAATTTGGCAGTGTCTTAGGAAACTGGGGATAGTTTTACCTCAAGACTCAGCTTTACTACTCCTGGGCATATACCCAAAAGATGCCCCACTATAGGACACTTGCTCAGCTATGTTCATAGAAATTTTATTTATAATAGCCAGAAACTGGAAAGAACCCAAATGTCCCTCAACAGAAGAAAATGTGGTTCATTTATATAATGGAATACTACTCAGGTATTAAAAACAATAATATCAGAAAATTTGACGGCAAATGGATGAAACCAGAAAATATCATCCTGAGTGAGGTAACCCAGGCCCAAAATGACATGCATGGTATGTACTAACTTGTGAGTAGACATTAGCCAGTAAAGTGCAGGATAACCATGCTACAATTCACAGACCCAAAGGTGGATAGAGGGAGGAAACTGGGTGAGAAAGGGAACGGGGATAGTAACCAGGTGTAGGGGGGAAGGGTTGAGATTGAGAATGGAAATCTGTGGTGGGTATCTCTGGGAGTAGCTAGATGCCTGGGACTGGGGGTAGGGTACAGGGAGTTTATGGGGGTGAGCCTAGCCGGGATTCCTACTAGAGGGGGATATAGAGACTGAAATGGCTACCTCTTGTAGCCAGAGGAGGGAGAAAGACATCAATTTACTCACAAAACCATAACCTAAAATTGTTCTTGCCTACAAGATATACAGGGATAAAATGGAGCAGGGACTGAGAGATCAGCTAACCAATGACTGCCTCAACTTGAGACCCATCCCATGTGAGAGAGACAACCCCTTACACTATTAATGATACTCTGCTATGCTTGAAGACAGGACCCCAGCATAACTGTCTCCTGAGAGGCTACATCCAGCACCAGATGGAGGCAGATGTAGGGACCCACAGCCAAACAAAAGGTGGAGAATGGGGAGTCTATTGGAAGAGTGGGGAATAGAATTGAGCAAGCCAGATGGGTCAAGGACACCTTAAGAAGACCCACAGAGTCAACTAACCTGGGAGCATGGGGGCTCATAGAGGCTGGGTCACTGACCAAGGAGCATGCACATGGGCTGCACCTAGGCACCCCTGCACATTTGCTGCAAAAGTGAAGTTTGGTCTTCATGTTGGACCCATAACAAGTGGAGCCCAGGCTCCCCCAGTCTCTGTCTCATGCCATTCAATCCCCTTCCTCCTAACTGGACTGTGTGTTTGGACCTCAGTGGGAAAGGATGTGCCTAGTCCTGCTGGGACTAGTTGTCTCAGGGTGGGGTGGTATCCAAGGGGGGCTTCCCCTTCTCTAAGGAGAAAGGGAGGGGGCAATGAGGGGAGAAATTTATAAGGGTGGGACTGGGATGTGAAGTGAACAAAATAAATTATTGCAAACAAAGGAATAGTTTGGGGATAAATGATAAAAGAAAAAATAATAAAGGATTATTAAATCCATAGAGGAAACAACATTATTAAAAACATCTATCTGATTAGAAACAAAAATGTCTTAAAATCTACTCTTCTCCAAAACTTAGTTGGATATAAAACAAAGCAGAATAAAACACCTCATAATTGATCAAAAATTAAATATTTTGTAATATTTGAATGTGAAAGAATCTTCTTAAGGTATTGATAAGCATAACCATTAAATTAAGATTGCTATGTTGTATCACATAGGAGCTTAACAGTGAATGATTGATTAAATACTATCTAGAAAATCTAGTTATTATATTAAAGGGTTTTGAAAAATCAAGAATAAAAGAGCTCTTCATTAGAAAAGATGGGAAGATGAGCCCAGTCTGTAGGGTGCTTGCTTTGCAAGTGAAAGGACCTGAGTTACATCTGCAGAGTGTACATAAATAGTTCAGGCATGGTGGCACACACTTGTAATTTCAGTATTGAGGATGCAGAACAAGGCAGATTCTTGGGGTTCACTTGCTGGTCAGCCTTATCGACTTGGCCAGTTCCAGCTAGTATATACCGGGGATTCGTTGGTTTCTCCTTCCACAGTGCTGGGACTATAAACCCATGTCACCACACCCGGCATAAATTTTAATGTATTCTAGGGATTGAACTCAAGCCTTTATGCTTCCAAGGCAAACAATTTATTGGCTGATGTATTTCCCCTACCTGGGAAAGGAACTTTTAACAAGCAAGTCACAGAAGAAATACAAATGACAAAAGAAGGGATCAATTCATCCTCCCACAGAACTGTAGAAGTATAAAATGAAGTAACAATTAGCTGTTCTTTCTATCTTACCAGATTGGCAGAGGTAAAGTAGAATAAAGTCACCCAGTAGCATGAGTGTTAGTAAAATATCCCTCAAAGGAGCATGAAAATATAAGAAATCATAAAATTAATGTTCCCTAGTAAAGAATATATGGAGTGAGGTGACCCGGACCCAGAAAGACAACTGTTGTACGTTCTCTCTCAGCTGAGGTTCCAACTCCATATCTTTAGATGTGATGACATAACCTGCAGTAACTGAAGAAACTCATAAAGTAAAAAGGGACCATTTTGGGTGTGTGTGTGGGAGCAACAGAGAGCAAAATAATAGCAGAGCACCAGTGATCTGAATGGAAATTTGAAAAAAAAAAAAGGTAGCTCTAACTAGTGAGGAGCAGGATGAGGAAAAAGGTGGGTAAAATAACAGGATGTCTGAAAAACTCCTAAGAAATCATACTACTACTATTTACCTAAAATACCTATAGTATATGTAAGTCAATGAATAAATCTACATGTACATTTTAAATAAAAATATACCATCTTGACTGACAATGCTCCAAAGAGACAAAGACCACCTAACAAAGACTCCAACACCAAACATGAGAAGCCCTTTTTTTGAGTTGTTAATCAGGATTATTCAAGAGACTTCCAACAATCATTGTAAGCTACTGCTATTGCCATCACCCCATTCCCCCAATCTCCGGGAGATAGAAGGTAAATCCCTATTGCAAAAGATACCATGTTCTTTGGACACAGGGCCCAGGAGCCTAGAATTATTAGATCTAACCATAAAACCTTCCCTTCAAAGACTAGCTTACATGGTAGCAGAGGTGCCCTTCAAGCTTCCAAAGCACAGAGACAACCAACAGAGACAACCTACATAGCTATAATGTCAACGAACCACAGCAATAACCAGTATGATGCTATGACAGAAAGGCTGCAGTTGTGATACACATATCTTAGCTGTAATCATTAATTCTCTAATTGGGCTTAAGACCTGCTCATAAAGAGGATCAATATGGCTGCCTAAACATGACCTGACAAGGCAGTTCACCAATAGGCATGCTAACATGGAAGGGGAAAACTCAGGACACCCCAGCTCTCATCTAAAGAACTATAGGCAATAAGGAATGCTGAGAGAGAGAGAGAGAAATAATCTTCCCCAGGGAAGAGCATATACACTGGTTCTCCAACTCCAAATTAGCCCTAAAAACATACATATCATGTGTAACATTATATGATAGATAAAACACACACACACACACACACACACACACACACACACACACACACACACACAGAGAGAGAGAGAGAGAGAGAGAGAGAGAGAGAGAGAGGAGAGAGAGAGAGAGAGAGAGAGAGAGAGAGAGAGAGAACTGTTGAAGAAAAAGATGCCATGGATTTGGAAGATATCAAGGTGGTACAGTTGCAAGGAAAAAAGAGAAGGGAGAGATAATATAATCTCTAAGAAATTAAAAAAATAATAATTCAAACACAAGGGTCCCTGAGTTCTGACAATTGGTTGGGTGTAAGTATCTGCATTTGGCTCTTTCAGCTTCTTGTTGGGCCTCTCTTAGGGCAGCCATGCTAGGCTCCTGTCTGTAAGCACACTATAGCATCTGTAGTAATGTTAGGCCTTGGAGCTTCCCCTTGAGCTGGCTCCCAATATGGGCTGGCCATTGTACCTCCTTTCCCTCAGTTTCTTCTCCATTTTTGTCCCTGCAGTTCTTTTAGGCAGGACCAATTCTGGGTCAGAGTTTTTGTCTGTGGGATGGCAACCCCATCCCTCCACTTGATGCCCTGTCTTTCTACTGGAAGTAGACTCTACAAGTTCCCTCTTTCTACTATTGGGCTTTTCATCTAAGGTCCTTCTCTCTAAGTCCTCTCAGTGAGAGAAGAAGCACCAAACCCTTCAGAGACTTAAGGCCCCAGGGAGCGGGGAGGTCTGGTGCAGTGGGGACTGGGGACATCCTCTTGGAGACAGGGGAGGAGGAATGGGATGAGGAAATGTTGGAGGACTAGGGGGGGATAACAACTGGACTGTTAAAAAGATTTAATAATAATAATAATAATAATAATAATAATAATAATAAATAACAATAAAAGCGAATGTTCCTTTGTTCCCTTGTCCCCTGAAAATACCAATGTTTGGCACTTTATATCTCATAAGTAACTATGTATAAACTAAACTATAGTTTAAACATAGGTTAAATTAGTTATAGCTTTCCTATAAAATAGAATCTATGCAGTATAATAAATAATTGGTAAGAGTACTGATGTCTGAGTTTACATACATGAATTGGTTAATAGGATTTTGCATTGTTTCTGAAAATATTACAGAAATGGCCACAGTGATAAAGATAATGACAATACGATGATCTTAATTACATTAATTAATCAATTGTTAATACATTTGTGTTTTCCAGGAAAAGATGTCTTACATATGTTGTACATACACACACACACACACACACACACACACACACCAAGCCCAACCACATGCACACATGTTCACACACAGTAATTAAATAAATAAACATATCATAATAAAAAAGCAGACTGAAAGGTAACATATATAGATATAATTTTGTATCTATGGTATATATGTGGAATTGATACCCTTATCACAGTGCTGATTTCAACACTGAACAAAGAACAGGTACTTAAAATTCTGGTAGAGTCTATAGTAGATACAGGATTCCTCTTTATCTACTGGGAGTATTTTCTAAGACCCGAGTGGATACTTCAGGCTGTGGTAAGTATCAACTCTTATAACTCCTATTTCTTACACAAACATATAAAAAATTAACTTATATGTTAAGTACAGAAGAGCATTGACAACAAAAACTAATAAATTAGAACACTTATGAAAACATAGTATAATGAACATTATGTGAATATGATGTTTCTCTTTTGAAATATTGAATATACATATTAATATAATTCATGGATTGTGGTCAACAATGGGTGACTGAAGTCAGGGATAGCAAAATCATGGGTAAGGTGGAAGCATTGCACTAAGACTATGGGCTACAGAATAAATTTAGAATTTGTAGATACACATATATATGGGGAAATGTGGTCTTATATCAAAAGAGTAAAAAGGACAGTAGAGTAATAAATGAGTGAGAAAGGGTAGGTCATGAAGCATAGTGTCGTTTATGTTTCATAGAAGGCCAGGGACCTCTGTACATCTCCTCATACACTAAAGATTCTATATGACTGTCAACTTCCCTGAGTGAATGAACAGTGGCATCTCTATTTGTTGTGGAGAGACCATGAAGAAGAATCAGAGGAGTAAGGGAAATAAAATAAGGAAAATAAAGAGATGGAGAGGGACCTAAGACCACAAGAATCCTGATGTGTAGAGAAAAGGCAGGAGGAAGAGAATCCAGAGAGTGGTCTCAAGTCTGGAATCTGTCTCTGAAGGAATATAAAATAAATCATTATATCTTTTGTGCCTAGTAACACTGCAATAGAAAGCTCTTTCTACATGTCCTTTCAGTTTTCTCATATAACTCACTAGATATGGTTAGCCTCAAACTCATGACTATTTTTTGGTGATGGGATTATAGGCATGTGCCACCACACATGATTCTAGAGGTCTTTATTTTGTTACTGGTTGATTTGTTCTTTGATAAGGTCATACATGTGTATCTTAATGACTCTTACACAGCCACACAGCTTGCACACATGAGACTTCGCCATACACACACACTACACCAGCAGCATTTGTTTACAATCTGCTTTATACTTACACACACACATACACACAGATACACAAACACATAGACACACACACACAACACATTAGCATTCAATATACACTCACACAGGAAGCACATAGTCTTTTATATAGCATCTAGATAGCTGCTAACTCTTTCACTATATTAGAGTAAGTACTGACCAAGGCTGAGCCATGCAGCAACCATCAGGCCTGTTGTGTATGAGAAGAATATTTAAGCATTAAGTTAAAGTTTGATGTATCAGAGTAGGGTTGTTACCTCTTCTGCACTAGGAGGACCATTTTGGTTGTAATTGGACTCTCTTCTTCATAGTGTCATCAGGGGATTGGAACCAGCAGTGTTGATTTATTCATAACTCCTATACACAGAGCAATGCTTAAGAAAAACAAGCATTTTCTTGATGAGCTCCCCAAACCAATATTCTTAGTGTCCTTGCAACTCCTGCTGTATTCAGTATGTCACCCATAAAGGGAGATAGTGGGATGTATACAAACCTAAGGAAGCAATGAAAAGCTGGAGGCTGATAGCTGAACAAGGTGAGAACCAGGCAGAGCTGCCTTCCACACCAAAGGGAGAGCAATACTGGAAGGCATGACCTCTGGGTCTTTGTGGTCCCTAGGGGCTAAGCTTCATCCCTGAAGAGAAAAGTCTACATTCCAGTTTTTAGACTGGGATTTTGGAGAAGAATGGGAATAAAATTTTTGCCTAGGAGCCTAATAAGAAAAACTATGAGTGGGTAGGAGGGCAAATAACACAGCCAATCTTCCACCCCAATCTCCAGCCAACCTTACAGAATTGATCGGACTAGACCTATTAGCAGCTTCCCCTCTCTGACCTCAGTGCAGACATGGAGCAGAAACAGTGTTGGAGGTGTCGTCCATGAAGGAGCCTAGGACCTAGCATGAGGGAGACACTTAAAGGATAGCACTGGCTTCTGGGAAAAGTTTCTCAAAGCCCATACTGATCTTAGGAGTTTTATCTTTATCCTAATTATGCCTTTCTGCTTTACTTCGCTGAGTACAAGCTCCCAGTCTCCTAGGTCTTGCTTCTAAATATTTTCCTTTGAGGAACTATTTAAAGGTGAGTTCCTTAGGGTTGTGTAAACAGGGGATTCCCTGGAGCATTGAGAGTCCTTAGCATTATTAGCTTTCTGTCCTTTACAGCAACACCCTGGGACACTTGGTGTTGTAATTAAAATCACAGGCTAAATTTGCCAAATCACACGTATCTGTCTTTCTTTCATATCATGTACAAATGTTGTTCAAAATAGCATCAGAAGATGATGTGGTTTGGGTTTCAGAAAGCCATCTGACTTCTGATTTTGTTCATGTAGTAATTGAATTCAAGATGAGCATGCCTTGGCTCACCTGAGTTTTGGCTTTACAGTTGAGGAATGTAACTTGATTTCTGGGCTTGCACTTTCCATTCTGTTTTTTGCAGTTTTTGTCACCTAAAATACACAGAAGACCCCCTAAAATAACAAGAATCGAATTTTCTTAATACTTCTCTAATATTAACATGGCAATGTGTTTTTCCAATGTGTAGGAATACTATTTTGTGCACTGTTTAAGGTCATTCTTGTGTTATTTAAATGCTGATTCCCCTGCCATCATATCTTCTTTCAATCAAGCGACAGCATTGCAATATGTAGCAGAGGATGACCTAGTTGGTCATCAATGGGAGGAGAGGCCCTTGGTCCTGTGAAGGTTCTCTGCCATAGTATAGGGGACTGCTAGGGCCAGGAAGAGGAAGTGGGTGGGTTGGTGAGCAGGGGGAGGGGAAGGGGTAGAGGGTTTTTGGAGGGGAATCTAGGAAAGGGGATAACATTTGAAATTTAAATAAAGAAAATATCTAATAAAAAAGAAAAAAACCCATATATCTAAAAACCAACAACAACAAGAAAAAAAAAAGAGACAGCATTGTAATGCTCATGTCTAAAATCTCCTGTCTCAAGTTTGTGTAAACTATTCTTCCTATTTATTATCTGCCTTGTCAATAAATGCTGATCAATCAATGGGTGAGTAGAAGAGAAAATGGGTCAGAAACTTCTATTAGCCAGGGAGAGGACAGAGAGAGAGGGAGGGAGATTCAGATCCCTTGGGAGGAGTAGAGGGTCTGAGAAGACACCAGGAGAAAAAAACATTTGAAGCCCAAAAGGCCAGATCAATAATAATGTAAAAATCATGGGATCATGGCTGGGAGGTATCCAGATTGCTTTAGAGAATTAATAGATTAGTAATTGCCCAGAAATTAAAGTACAGCTTGAAATGAATCTTGGTTTTTTTCCTGTGTGATTACTGGGGACTAGCAAAGGTAAAGAAATACAGCCCACGGATTCATTTGCTACTTGCACTTATGTTAAATGAATTCATGGGCTGAGCCATCTCTCCAGCTCAGCAGTTGAGAGCACTGACTGCTCTTCTAGGGGTCCTGTGTTCAAGTCCCAGCAACCATAAGGTGGCTCTCAACCATCCTGTAATGGGATTTGATGCCCTCTTCTGGTGAGTCTGAAGGGTTTACTAACATAAATTAAAATAAAATGCCTTCATCAGATCAGTCTGTTGACAAACATGTAGACCAATGTAGAGAAAAAAAAAAGAATTCATTCTACACCAATGTTTTCCTTATTAAATTTTTATACTTCTATTCCACATAAAGATAAAGTTTTTTGTGCATAGGGATAATTTATAATAGGACAATTAAAATTACATTTATTTGAGTGTGTGTGTGTGTGTGTGTGTGTGTGTGTGTGTGTGTGTGTGTACATTCATGTACCACAGCATGTGGAGCCAGAGGACAACTTGGGGGAATCTACTATCCTGGTCTCAGGAACTGAACTTAGATTGTTAGGGTTTGTAGCAGGTACCTTTAGCTGCTGAGTTATCTCACTAGCCCCAAGTCAGACAATTTTTAGATGAGACTTTAGGTTATTTAAAAAAAATTTTTTTTCTTTCTTATGCTTGTTAGGTTTTGAGAATTTCATACAGTGTATTTTGATCATATCTATCCTTCATTCTCCAAGTCCTTGCAGACCCAGCTCCTCTTCCCTACCCACCCATTTTTTGTCTCTCTTTAAAAAAAATAAACCTATTGAATCTCATTTGTACTTCCTGTATACTCTTGAGGAGTGTGGCCATTCACTGGAGCCTACTAAACTTACCAGGGGTTATTCTCATAAATAAACAACAACATCATAAACATCAGCATTAGCATTAGCAGCAGCAGCAACAACAACAAGAACACAATAACAAAACTGACTGTCCTCCCAGTGGCTATTAATTGCCAATACCTCCTCAGTTTAAAATGTATTCAAGAGTTTCAGCCTAATTACTTTTGATATTCTAATTGTGGATTCCTATTTTCCCAAATAAATTTGAGTGTAATTCTACTTAGTTATTAAAATAAACAAAATGAGTTGATATTTGTGCTGCACTAATTGTATTGTTTTCTTCATACTTAGATGATATTTTATGTTTTTTTTCTATTTTGTTTCTTTTTATGATTGAGGATTATTCCACTGTATTTCTATGTCACACTGTGAAGCTGATGAATGTTTGTGTCATCTGGGCATTATAGAGCCTTGGAAGAAATGCTAGAATAGAGACTGGACCATAAAGATGGAGTGTATAGTTTGGGGAGTACTGAGGCCTGAGTATGGTGCCAATACTAGTCTAGTGGAGGAGGACACTGAAGCCTTCACACTACTGTAACCTATTTCTAACCTACTTCCTCTTGAGCATTGCAAACAAATAGAGAAAAACAAAAGAATGAGTGTAATTAGAACATCTAACCAATAATTCCTTAACAAACAAGTCTTAACACAAAAATACAAGAAAGATAAAAATCAAGGCAACATGAAAAAGTATTAATTAAAAAGCAATGGTTTCTGTATGTACTCTTCTGTCATGGGACATCTGGGTTGTTTCCAGCTTCTGGCTTTTACAAATAAGGTCACTATGAACATAGTGGAACACATGTCCCTGAGTCATGGTGGGGCATCCTTTGGGTATATTCCCAAGAGTGGTATTGCTGGGTCTTCAGGTAGATCTATTTCCAATTTTCTGAGGAACCTCCAGACTGATTTCCAGAGTGGTTGTACCAGTTTGCAATCCCACCAACAATGGAGGAGTGTTCCTCTTTTACACATCCTCTCCATAAGGTGTTGTCACCTGAGGTTTTGATCTTAGTCATTCTGACTGGTGTAAGGTGGAAGGAATCTCAGGGTCATTTTGATTTGCACTTCTCTGATCACTAAGGACTTTGAACAGTTCTTTAGGTGCTTCTCGCTATTCCAGATTCCTCTGTTGTAAATTCTTGGTTTGACTCTATACCCCATTTTTTTTATTGGGTTGTTTGTTTGTTTTGGTGGTTAACCCTGTTTATTTACACAATGGAATACTACTCAGTTATTAAGAACGAAGACATTCTGAGTTTTGCAGGCAAATGGATGGAACTAGAAAATATCATCCTGAGTGAGGTAAGTCAGACCCAAAAGGACATGCATGGTAGGTACTCACTAATAAGTGGATATTACCACCCCCCAAAAGTACAGAATGCCAAACATACAGTCCACAGAACTCAAAAACCTCAAGAAGCTGAAGGGCCCAAGTGAGGACACCTTAGTCCCATTTGAGAGGGAGAGGAAAGCAATCACAAGTGGGGGGGTAGGGAGGGGTTTGGGAAGGAAAGTGGGCAGGGGGTGGTGGGGGAGAGATGAACCTGACCTGGTATTGGGTGAGGGAAAGGGACTGAAGCCACGAGGGCCAGCAGAAAGAATGGAAACAGGCAACCTCAGGAGGTAGGAGGTTGGGGGGACCCTGCAGAATGCACCAGAGATCTACCTGGGATGTGAGAGACTCTTAGGATGCAAAGGGAGGGATCATAGATGAAATGCCCAACAGTAGGAAGAGGAAACATATAGAGCCCACCTCCAGCAGTAAGACAGGGCATCAAGTGAGGAAGAGGGTTGTCATCCTACAGTCAAAACTATAACCTATAACTGTTCCTGTCTGAAAGAACTGCTTAGATGAAAATGGAGAGGAGCCTGAGGAAATGAAGGTCCATCGTTAGGCCCAAAGTGGTATCCAGCTCAAGGGGAGGCCCCAAGACCTGACACTATTACTGAGGATATGGAGTGCTCACAAAAAAGGGCCTATCATGACTGCCCTCTGAAAGATCCACCAAGCAGCTGAAAGAGTCAGATGCAGATATTTGCACCCAACCAATGGACAGAAGCAGCTGACCCCTGTGGTTGAATTAGGGAAAGGCTGGAAGAAGCTGAGGAGGAGGGCGACCCTGGAGGAGGACCAGCAGTCTTAATTAACCTGGAACCCTGAGATCTCTCAAACACTGGACCATCAACCAGACTGCATACACCAGCTGATACAAGGTCCCCAATACATATACAGCAGAGGACTGCCTGGTTCAGTTAGAGAAGATGCAACTAACCTTCAAGAGACTGGAGGCCCTAGGGAGTTTAGAGGTCTGGTTGGGTGGGTGGTGGGTGGTGGTGACATCCTTGTGGAGACAGGGATGGGGAGGAGGTATGGGATGTATCACAGTTGGAGGGTGGACCTGGAGGGGGAATAAAATCTGGAGTGTGAAAAAAAATAAAAAAATATTTAGAGATATCAAAAATAAAAATAAAAAGCAATGGTTTTCTTTTTTTCTTTTTTTGGGTTTTCGAGACAGGGTTTCTCTGTATAGCCCTGGCTTTCCTGGAGCTCATTTTGTTGACCTGGCTGGCCTCGAACTCAGAAATCTGCCTGCCTTTGCCTCCTGAGTGCTGGGATTAAAGGCATGCGCCTCCACGCCTGGCTAGCAATGGTTTTCAATGAGAGTGAATTAGATAATATTTCAGAAAAAAGGGTTGAATAATTGATTATATAAATTGTATTAGTTTTTATTGCTGTGACAAAACTCCATAGCCGAAAGTGAGTTATGGAATAAAGAGTTTATGTTGACTTATGGTTTCAGAGTGAGAGTTCAGAGGGTCAGGATATATAGAAAAGTACAAGCTGAGCAGGAAACTGAGAGACCACAGGTTCAGCCACATACAGAAGGTAGACCTGAAGTGAAACAAGGTTATAAAATCTTAAAACTCCCTCTATCTCCTTCAGCAAGGCTTCACCTTCTAATGGCTTCACAACTTCTCCAATTAACACAGTGGGGATCAAGTGTTCAATTTTATGTGCTATGGAGGACATTTATCATTCAAATGACCACATGAATGTTTAAAGAAATAAAAGAGGACACAGAACTTCCTGACTGAGTTCTAAGAAAACAAAGTGTAATAAAATCAGTATAGGATATGGATGTGAGATTTCACAATGAGGTAGAAATACTGGAGATGAGAGAGAGAGAGAGAGAGAGAGAGAGAGAGAGAGAGAGAGAGAGAGAGAGAGAGAGAGAGAGAAGAAGGAGGAGGAGGAGGAGGAGGAGGAGGAGGAGGGGGAGGAGGAGGAGGAGCATCAGATTTTGGGTTCAGACTCCATCTAAAGCTGAACTCTCTAGTACCAGTTTCCAGATAACTCCCTAACAAACTCCAGATTGAGTGTAGCACCAATTCTCAGGTTACTCTCCAACAAACCCACACCTCTAGGTTACAAGCCTCCCCCTGGCACTTCACTTACTAACAACTTTAAAGGGCAATATAATTCCATATTAGACCCCCAATCAGATGTGTGACAGGCTAGGACTCCCCACTCCTGAATGCTTGGTACTTCCTATAAAATCTTGCCCAGCTGAGAGGTTGGGGCTTCACTGTCCAGTCCTACTGCATTAGAGATGGCACTGTGGCCCAAGCTAGCTTGAATTAAGAGACCCTAGTGCAATCAGAGTCGGCCAGCTCCTCGGTGGTCTTTTGGGGTTTATGAATGCTTAATGGGCACAAGGGCTGAAGAAAAAAAAAGAGAGGGACAATTATAAAAACAATACAAATATCCAACAAGAAAAGAGTTTATCCTCTGCAAAGATAAAGAGCATTAACAAACTTTAGCTGCACTAATCACAAGACAGTGAGAAACAAATTAAGAGACGTGCAAATTGAGACATCATAGAAAACATGAATGGAGTAGAGAAAATCATTAGGATATATCTAAGAAAGTATATTTCACTAAGTTGCAATATCCCAAAGAAATGGATGAATTTCCAGATGCATATGACCTAAAAATTAAACCACATTATAATAATTTAAATAGCTTCATAATAAGTGGTGAGATGGAAGCAGCAGCAGCAACAACAGCAATAATAATAAACAATTCTAGCTAAAAATTGTCCAGTCCTAGGTGGTTTCACTGCTGAATTCTAACCTTAAAGAATTAAAACCAATACTTTTCAAACTAACTTAAAGTAGGAAGGATGGGGGCTTCTGCTAAATTTTCTTTACAAAGCTAGTATTGTCTTCACACCACAACTGGAAAATGGCACAACCCAAAAGGAAAAGTATAAACCAATCTCCTTGGTGAACACAGATGCAAAACTTCCCAACAAAATATTTACAAAGCAAATTCAAGAACAAAAAGATCATTGTTTATAATCAACTTGGCTTCACTCCAGAATACCCAGATGTTTAAACATATGTAATCCATACGTACGGATATATACGAAATATATCACATCAGATAAATGGATTGAAGAACACCTGTTAATCTCCATAACTGCAGAAAAGGCTTTTGATAAAATCTAATATCCCTTCATGGTAAAATCCTGGAGGGGACTAGACATGGAAGGAATTTGTCTCAGTTTGTACTGTTTTTACTAACACCAACCATAGTATCAAACTGTTCTTTGTCATTGATTTTTTTGTTAGATTTTCAGTCCCCCATCTGGACAATTTAGGATTCTGCAAATGCGTAGCAAATTTCCAGAAAACGTCAAACATGTGATATCACAGAGATTCAGACACTGATCTCTTAGCCCTGCTTTTAATTATTATGCTCTTCCCACACATAGACATAAAGCTAGGCATGCTCATCTAGGACATACTATCTTCATAGTTTGCCGATAAACCTTCTCTAACGAATACAGGAAGTATATGGTAGAATATGCAGTGTTTCTCTAAAGAAGCCATGTATGACACAGTGATAGGGCTTGTTGAATCATAACTATGTGTTATCTTTCCTCTTTACAGCCATTTGGGAGAAAACACAGCCCAGGATCCATTCACACTAATGAGAAAGAATTCTCCTGAGTACTCTAAACTGCCTCAGAGACAGCTCATAACACCTCCACTACTTACTCCATCCACCACATTTAAAAGGAGCTACTATATGACCTTACATACAGTAGGAGGGTGTGAGATAAGTGAGGATCCTCATTCCCGCCCTGTCTTGCTCTTGGTTTACAACTTTGACTGAGCTCTCTACTTTTATGACAAGATGCCTACTCCCTGCTTGGTCAATGCTATAGGCAATGCCATTCTAGGGTTTTCTCTGTCAAGAGGGAAATGTGCTCAATAGTTCTGAAATGTTAATGTAATCTTTATTTTTTCTTCTAAAAGAGAAAAAAATTGGCAAGATTGGCAAAGAAGAGAAGGTCTGACATGAACTAAGGAAATGGGTCAGATTGAGAATAAATTGCATTTACCTATATTTGATTTGTAGGATTTACTTATCTTCTGGTATAGATCTAGCCATGTTTTTTTCTACAATAGCTATCTATTCTATCAAATAATGGTTACAGTATTATGTTCCCAGTGAAGAAGAATCTTGTTTTTCATGTTATGAAGTTGTAAGCAGACCTTCCACAGAATCAGGTTTGGTTCTCTGTGTGTGTGAGTGTGTGTGTGCATGTGGTGCTTTTTCTAAGGGGTGTTTATCTCCAAAGGAATGAACATTTAAATAAAAACTCCATAGAAAAAGCTAAATGAAATGTTAGAAAGCTTAGCAGTGACAATAATATTTTAGCAGATACTATCTGACCTTAAGGCAACATTTTCACCTTCACATTTGTATGGGAGTTTTTTTTTTTTTAATGACAATAATGGAGGTGTGAGTACACCTCAGAGTAAGTGATAGCCCCACCACGTGCAAAGTCATAGTCATATTAGTGTCAGACTAACAGTCATCTCTGTCTCTGAATATTTTGGCTCAGGTTAAATAAGTCCAAGACATTGTATATTCTTATTGTATTACAATTGATCATATTTGCTGTGAATAAAGGTGATTTTGATGTGATCCATGTATTTGATCAGCTATAGGTACACAGAAACACAACTGTTTTAAAATATAACTAGTTCAGACCTACTGCGAAGGCAATTAGATAATGCTGCATGCATATTTGTACATCTGAGAGTAGGTGTTTGTGACAAGATTTCCAAAGATTATCAATCAGTCTTATCCTTTGAGGTGTTGCTCTCATTCAAGACAGGTTATTTTCTCTTATTTAAGAAATAAATTTGATAAAGCATATTGGTTCTTTGTAAAACCTTAATTAAATCTTTGTTATTGTTCTTTCAGAGAAGAGAAAACTTGACAAAATTATCTTTTAAAAATCCAACAAAGTCATAAGATGGATGGAATGTGGTGAGAGCAGCATAAGCCACAAGGAGTCCACTGATAATACACCAGAACCTCATATTATACCTTTACAGATTTAATACATAAGCCATGAGGACTCCACAGATAATACACTGGGACCCTCACATCATAGCTTTACAGATTAATGCAATCTGATTCACCATTGTGTTATTAGAAGCCTGATGCCCAGAATAAAAACATATGATTCTTTTCATCTACTCCCAACTTGCCAGATGACATCAACTACAAATGTTCTATTTCATAAAGTACTGTCGTCTAAGCACTGTAAATGCCCCAAGTCTCATAGCTTGATAATCTCTGAAGAACCAGTAAAGGGAAGTTTTGAAATGTTTCCCAGTATTGGGGGTATCTTCAAGCTTTCCAAACTCTGAATATGATAATTTTGTATTAGACACATCCGTGTTCATAGATGAAAAAAAAAACAGATGAACTATGATGCAGGCAAATCAGACACAGGTGACAGAATTTATTCTTCTGGGACTCTCTGATGACCCCCACACCCAGAAGCTGCTATTCATCTTATTTCTGGGCATCTATATGGTCACTGTACTTGGAAACCTACTTCTCATGTTCCTTGTTCGGGCTGACTCTCGGCTTCACACACCCATGTATTTTTTTCTGTGTAACTTGTCACTGGCTGACCTCTGCTTTTCTACCAACATTGTTCCACAGGCTCTCATCCATCTCCTTTCAAGGAAAAAGACTATTTCATTTAGACGCTGTGCAGCCCAGCTTCTGCTCTTTCTCATCTTTGGGTGTACACAATGTGCCCTTTTGGCTGTGATGTCCTATGATCGGTATGTGGCTATCTGTAACCCTTTACATTACTCTAGCATCATGACATGGAGGGTGTGTATCCAGCTGGCTACAGTGTCATGGACTAGTGGCATTTTAGTCTCTGTGGTGGACACCACTTTCACACTAAGACTTCCCTATCGAGGCAGCAACAGTATTGCTCACTTCTTTTGTGAGGCCCCTGCACTTTTGGCCCTGGCTTCTACAGACACTCAAACTTCAGAGATGGCTATTTTCCTCATGGGGGTTGTGATTCTCCTTATACCTGTCTCCCTAATTCTGGTGTCCTATGGCCATATCATAGTAACTGTTGTCAAGATGAAATCAGCTGCTGGGAGGTTCAAGGCATTTTCTACCTGTGGCTCCCACCTCATGGTTGTCATCCTCTTTTATGGATCAGCGATTATCACCTACATGACCCCAAAGTCTTCCAAAGAACAGGAGAAACTGGTGTCTGTTTTCTATGCAATGGTGACACCTATGCTTAATCCCCTCATCTACAGCCTTAGGAACAAAGATGTAAAGGGAGCTTTGTGGAAAGTAGCCATGAAGAACTTCTCAAGCAGGCTTAGAATCACCCACTGACTCAGATACTCCTGACTTCCTACATATAACATATGCTAGATAGTCTTCTGTATGAATGCAAGCTATGGTAGGCTGTTTATCATTGGGCTTTGTCTATTGACATGCACTTTCACCTTTATCCCATACTTCCTCTCTTGAAGGAAAAGGGTTCTAATATATGAAGTAATAGGAGGGAAGATATACTTCCTTCTTATTTATTCTTTGACAGTGAGGAGCTTCTGAGCTTCTGCTTTCATTTTTTGTGGATGTACACTGCTCCCTCTTGGCAGTGACACTGTTTGATTGCTACGTAGCAATATTTAACCCTCTGCGTTACCCAAACATCATGACCCAGAGGCCTGTTGTAAGAAGGTCTTTTTAAAAGACCTGTCTAAGGTCTTAGTATCTTCTAAGACAATATATATATCTTTTAAACCATGGCACATGTTCTTGTCTATCTCAGATCCTAATATGTTTTCTTTTGTCATTTCTGTATTTCTTTTCATTACCAATAAAAAAAATTGTCAATTTTACATAATACCTCACTGTGATCTAGGTACTATTTGTGTGTACACGCATGTGTCTGAGGTGGGTAGTGAAGAGGACCAGAACAGTGAGGAGGAATAAAGGAGGCTCTCTGGACAATTCACAATCTTTTTAGACGCACAAAGATCATACTTATCAGGATAAGGCCCCCTTCTAAATGTGAATACAGAGTTTTGAAACCAACAAGAAATAATTACACATCTCAGGGTAGTAATCACCTCCATGCCTGAAGGACTAAAATGAAGGAACAGGAACCAGGAATGGTAGCTGTATGCAGAGACCACCAGGCAAGAGCTATGGAATAAATCGTGTGTGTGTGTGAGCAAGCCATGAGAAAATAATTAAAGGCAATTCTTCACCTACTTTCTGCTCCTTTGATATTCGACTCCAGGTGGAAACTGGTGAATTAAGGATCCTATCTACACAACCCATAAACCCAGCAGATACTCTTTAGTCGATTAGCAAGGTGAGCAGGTAGAGGATGCATCTGAAAGAGCCAAGAGAAGAAGTTCACCCTTTCACTCTAATCATGCATTTGTTCATTATCCAGTGATTAATTCATGTTTGTAATATGGAGAACATCAGATCCCAGCAAAGGCTTTATTATAGTATGACAATAAGTACACAACACATCTGCTTGATATCTAAAAGAATAGAATTGTCCAGAGTTATTTACTCAGGGAATGAGTTGGAGAAAGTATTTAAAAAGACCCAATTAATTAAGAAATAAATAGACATTCATCTCTGAATCTAGTCATGGAACTTAAATTTGCAATTGTATTGTTTCTTTTACTACTCCCTTGTGGAACTGTTTCTGTTTAGTCTCTACATGTGGTAATTTGGCAGTGGTGACCTAAAAATTCTTTCCTGAGCATAAATCCACAGATTCTATTTTTTGTTATTGTTTTTAAAATATCCTTTTGCTTAGTGTAGTAAGCAAAATATCCTTTTGTTTAGGGAAGTATTAATGCTTGTGAAGTTTCTTGATTTCAAATCCATTTCTGCCTTCAATGTATTTCAGCAACCCTATTTGTTCTTAGAAATAGAAACAATCAATAAAGTAACATTGTAATTTTACTTCAGTCTTCTAGGGTTCTCTCCATTTTTTAAAATATAGGCACTTAGTGCTATACACTTACTCTTTAGAACTGCTTCATTGCATCATATAAGTTTGTGTATGCTGTATATTTTTTTATTCAATTCTAGAAAGTCTTTAATTTCTTTCTTAATTTTTGTCTTGACCCATTTTTCTTTCAGTAGTGAGTTGTTCATTTTCCATGGGTTTGTAAGCCATCTGTTATTTCTGATATACAGCTTTAATCCATGGCTGTCAGATAAGATGTAAACATTGTATCTGTTGAGATGTGCTTTGTGTCTGTGTATGTGGTTAGTTTTGGAGAAAGTTCCATGAGCTGATGAGAAGAAGGTATATTCTTTCTGTGTTTGGGTGAAATGTTCTGAAATATGTGATAGGTTCATTTGGTTTATAAGGTCAGCTAGCACAGTATTTTTTTTTTTTTTTTTTGGCCTGGATGACCTGTTTATTGACAAGGGTGGGGTACTGATCTCTCTCACTGTGATTGTGTGAAGGTTAAAATGTGATCTAAACTGTAGTAGTGCTTCTTTTACAAACTATGTACCTTTTTTTCCTTTAACAAACTTGAATGCCTGTATTTAGTGACTACATATTGAGAATTGCAATGTCCTCTTGGTGGAATATTCCATTTATGAATATATAATGTAATTCCATATTTTATGATTACATTTTTAAATATTTTTATTAGGTATTTTCCTCATTTACATTTCCAATGATATCCTCAAAAGTCCCACATACATTCCCCCACACTCCCCTACCTACCCACTCCCACTTTTTGGCCCTGGCGTTCACCTGTACTGGTGCATATAAAGTTTGCAAGTCCAATGGGACTCTCTTTTCAGTGATGGCCTTCTAGGCCATCTTTTGATACATATGGAGCTAGAGTAAAGAGCTCCGGGGTACTGGTTAGTTCATAATGTTGTTCCACCTACAGGGTTGCAGATCCCTTTAGCTCCTTGGGTATTTTCTCTAGCTTCTCCATTGGGGGCCCTGGGATCCATCCAATAGCTGACTGTGAGCATCCACTTATGTGTTTGCCTGGCCCCGGCATAGTCTCACAAGAGACAGCTATATCAGGGTCTTTTCAGCAAAATCTTGCTAGTGTATGCAATGGTGTCAGATTTTGGAGGCTGATTATGGGATGGATCCCTGGATATGGCAGTCTCTAGATGGTCCATCCTTTTGTCTCAGCTCCAAACTTTGTCTCTGTAACTCCTTCCATGGGTGTTTTGTTCCCAATTCTAAGAAGGGGCAAAGTGTCCACACTTTGGTCTTCCTTCTTCTTGAGTTTCATGTGTTTTGCAAATTGTAACTTATATCTTGGGTATTCTACGTTTCTGGGCTAATATCCACTTATCAGTGAGTACACATCATTTGAGTTCCTTTGTGATTAGGTTACCTCACTCAGGATAATGCCCTCCAGGTCCAACCATTTGCCTAGGAATTTCATAAATTCATTCTTTTAATAGCTGAGTAGTACTCCATTGTGTAAATGTACCACATTTTCTGTATCCATTCCTCTGTTGAGGGGCATCTGGGTTCTTTCCAGCTTCTGGCTATTATAAATAAGGCTGCTATGAACATAGTGGAGCATGTGTCCTTCTTACCGGTTGGGACATCTTCTGGATATATGCCCAGGAGAGGTATTGCGGGATCCTCCAGTAGTACTACGTCCAATTTTCTGAAAAACTACCAGACTGATTTCTAGAGTGGTTGTACAAGCTTGCAATCCCACCAACAATGGAGGAGTGTTCCTCTTTCTCCACATCCTCGCCAGCATCTGCTGTCACCTGAATTTTTGATCTTAGCCATTCTGACTGGTGTGAGATGGAGTCTCTGGGTTGATTTGATTTGCATTTCCTTGATGATTAAGGATGCTGAACATTTTTTCAGGTGCTTCTAAACCATTCGGTATTCCTCAGGTGAGAGTTCTTTGTTTAGCTCTGAGCCCCATTTTTTAATGGGGTTATTTGATTTTCTGGAGTCCACCTTCTTGAGTTCTTTATATATATTGGATATTAGTTCCCTATCTGATTTAGGATAGGTAAAGATCCTTTCCCAATCTGTTGGTGGCCTTTTTGTCTTTTTTATTTTATTTTATTTTTTTAGTTATTTTCCTCATTTACATTTCCAATGCTATCCCTAAAGTCCCCCATACCCTCCTACCCACTCCCCTACCCACTCACTCCCACTTTTTGGCCCTGGTGTTACCGTGTACTGGGGCATATAAAGTTTGCAAGTCCCATGGGCCTCTCTTTCCAGTGATGACAGACAAGGCCATCTTTTGATACATATGCAGCTAGAGTCAAGAGCTCCGGGGTACTGGTTAGTTCATAATGCTGTTCCACCTATAGGGTTGCAGATCCCTTTAGCTCCTTGGGTATTTTCTCTAGCTTCTCCATTGGGGGCCCTGTGATCCATCCAATAGCTGACTGTGAGGATCCACATATGTGTTTACTAGGCCCCAGCATAGTCTCACAAGAGACAGCTATATCAGGGTCCTTTCAGCAAAATCTTGCTAGTGTATGCAATGGAGTCAGCGTTTGGAGGCTGATTATGGGATGGATCCCTGGATATGGCAGTCTCTAGATGGTCCATCCTTTTGTCTCAGCTCCAAACTTTGTCTCTGTAACTCCTTCCATGGGTGTTTTGTTCCCAATTCTAAGAAGGGGCAAAGTGTCTACACTTTGGTCTCATTCTTCTTGAGTTTCATGTGTTTTGCAAATTGTAACTTATATCTTGGGTATTCTACGTTTCTGGGCTAATATCCACTTATCAGTGAGTACATATCATTTGAGTTCTTTTGTGATTGGGTTACCTCACTCAGGATAATGCCCTCCAGGTCCAACCATTTGCCTAGGAATTTCATAAATTCATTCTTTTAATAGCTGAGTAGTACTCCATTGTGTAAATGTACCACATTTTCTGCATCCATTCCTCTGTTGAGGGGCATCTGGGTTCCTTTGAGCTTCTGGCTATTATAAATAAGGCTGCTATGAATATAGTGGAGCATGTTTCTTTCTTACTAGTTGGTACATCTTCTGGATATATGCACAGGAGAGGTATTGCGGGATCCTCAGGTAGTACCAAGTCCAATTTTATGAGGAGCCACCAGACTGATTTCTAGAATGGTTGTACAAGCTTGCAATCCCACCAACAATGGAGGAGTGTTCCTCTTTCTCCACATCCTCGCCAGCATCTGCTGTCACCTGAATTTTTGATCTTAGCCATTCTGACTGGTGTGAGATGGAATCTTAGGGTTGTATTGATTTGCATTTCTTTGATGATTAAGGATGCTGAGCAGTTTTTCAGGTGCTTCTCAGCCATTCGGTATTCCTCAGGTGAGAGTTCTTTGTTTAGCTCTGAGCCCCATTTTTTAATGGGGTTATTTGAGTTTCTGGAGTCCACCTTCTTGAGTTCTTTATATATATTGGATATTAGTCCTCTATCTGATTTAGGATAGGTAAAGACACTTTCCCAATCTGTTGGTGGCCTTTTTGTCTTATTGACGGTGTCTTTTGCCTTACAGAAGCCTTGCAGTTTCATGAGGTCCCATTTGTCATTTCTCCATCTTACAGCACAAGCCATTGCTGTTCTATTCTCGAGTTTTTCCCCTGTGCCAGTATCTTTGAGGCTTTTCACCACATTTTCCTCTATAAGTTTCAGTGTCTCTGGTTTTATGTGGAACTCCATGATCCACTTAGATTTGACCTTAGTACAAGGAGATAGGAATGGATCGATTCACATTCTTCTACATGTTAACAACCAGTTGTGTCAGCACCATTTGTTGAAAATGCTGTCTTTCTTCCACTGGATAGTTTTAGCTTCCTTGTAGAAGATCAAGTGACCATAGGTGTGTGGATTCATTTCTGGGTCTTCAATTCTATTCCATTGGTCTACTTGTCTGTCATTATACCAGTACCATGCAGTTTTTATCACAATTGCTCTGTAGTAAAGCTTTAGGTCAGGCATGGTGATTCCACCAGAGGTTCTTTTATACTTGAGAAGAGTTTTTGCTATCCTAGGTTTTTTGTTATTCCAGATGAATTTGCAGATTGCTCTTTCTAATTCGTTGAAGAATTGAGTTGGAATTTTGATGGGGATTACATTGAATCTGTAGATTGCTTTTGGCAAGATAACCATTTTCACAATGTTGATCCTGCCAATCCATGAGCATGGGAGATCTTTCCATCTTCTGAGATCTTCTTTAATTTCTTTCTTCAGAGACTTGAAATTCTTATCATACAGATCTTTCACTTCCTTAGTTAGAGTCACGCCAAGATATTTTATATTATTTGTGACTATTAAGAAGGGTGTTGTTTCCCTAATTTCTTTCTCAGCCTGTTTATTCTTTATGTAGAGAAAGGCTTGTTTGAGTTAATTTTATATCCAGCTATTTCACTGAAGCTGTTTATCTGGTTTAGGAGTTCTTTGGTGGAATTTTTAGGGTCTCTTATATATACTATCATATCATCTGCAAAGAGTGATATTTTGACTTCATCTTTTCCAATTTGTATTCCCTTGATCTCCTTTTGTTGTCAAATTGCTCTGGCTAGGACTTCAAGTACTATGTTGAAGAGGTAGGGAGGAAGTGGGCATCCTTGTCTAGTCCCTGATTTTAGTGGGATTGCTTCCAGCTTCTCACCATTTACTTTGATGTTGGCTACTGGTTTGCTGTAGATTGCTTTTATCATGTTTAGGTATGGGCCTTGAATTCCTGATCTTTCCAAGACTTTTATCATGATTGGGTGTGGGATCTTGTCAAATCCTTTCTCAGCATCTAACGAGATGATCATGTGGTTTTTGTCTTTGAGTTTGTTTATAACGGATTACGTTGATGGATTTCCGTATATTAAACCATCCCTGCATCCCTGGAATAAAACCTACTTGGTCAGGATGGATGATTGCTTTAATGTGTTCTTTGATTCGGTTAGCGAGAATTTTACTAGTATTTTTGCATCGATATTCATAAGGGAAATTGGTCTGAAGTTCTCTATCTTTGTTGGTCTTTCTGTGGTTTAGGTATCAGAGTAATTGTGGCTTCATAGAATGAGTTGGGTAGAGTACCTTCTACTTCTATTTTGTGGAATAGTTTGTGCAGAATTGGAATTAGATCTTCTTTGAAGGTCTGATAGAACTCTGCACTAAACCCATCTGGTCTTGTGCTTTTTTTGGCTGGGAGACTATTAATGACTGCTTCTATTTCTTTAGGGGATTTGGGACTGTTTAGATCGTTAACCTGATCCTGATTTAATTTTGGTACCTGGTATCTGTCTAGAAATTTTTCCATTTCGTCCAGGTTTTCCAGTTTTGTTGAGTATAGCCTTTTGTAGAAGGATCTGATGGTGTTTTGGATTTCTTCAGGATCTGTTGTTATGTTTCCATTTTCATTTCTGATTTTGGTAATTAGGATGCTGTCCCTGTGCCCTCTATTGAGTCTGGCTAAGGGTTTATCTATCTTGTTGATTTTTCTCAAAGAACCAACTCTTCGTTTGTTTAATTCTTTGAATAGTTCTTCTTGTTTCCACTTGGTTGATTTTGCCCTTGAGTTTGATTATTTCCTGCCATCTACTCCTCTTGGGTGAATTTTCTTCCTTTTTTTCTAGAGCTTTTAGATGTGTTGTCAAGCTGCTAGTGTGTGCTCTCTCCAGTTTCTTCTTGGAGGCACTCAGAGCTATGAGTTTCCCTCTTAGAAATGCTTTCATTGTGTTCCATAGGTTTGGGTATGTTGTGGCTTCATTTTCATTAAACTCTAAAAAGTCTTTAATTTCTTTCTTTATTTTTTCCTTGACCAAGGTATCATTGAGAAGAGTGTTGTTCAGTTTCCATGTGAATGTTGGCTTTCCATTATTTATGTTGTTATTGAAGATCAGCCTTAGTCCATGGTGGTCTGATAGGATGCATGGGACAATTTCAATACTTTTGTATCTGTTGAGGCCTGTTTTGTGACCAATTATATGGTCAATTTTAGAGAAGGTCCCATGAGGTGCTGAGAAGAAGGTATATCCTTTTGTTTTAGGATAAAATGTTCTGTAGATATCTGTTAGATCCATTTGTTTCATAACTTCTGTTAGTTTCACTGTGTCCCTGTTTAGTTTCTGTTTCCACGATCTGTCCTTTGATGAAAGTGGTGTGTTGAAGTCTCCCACTATTATTGTGTGAGGTGCAATGTGTGCTTTGAGCTTTACTAAAGTGTCTTTAATGAATGTGGCTGCCCTTGCATTTGGAGCGTAGATATTCAGAATTGAGAGTTCCTCTTGGAGGATTTTACCTTTGATGAGTATGAAGTGTCCCTCCTTGTCTTCTTTGATATCTTTGGGTTGGAAGTAGATTTTATTCGATATTAGAATGGCTACTTCAGCTTGTTTCTTCAGACCATTTGCTTGGAAAATTGTTTTCCAGCCTTTCACTCTGAGGTAGTGTCTGTCTTTTTCCCTGAGATGGGATTCCTGTAAGCAGCAGAATGTTGGGTCCTGTTCGTGTAGTCAGTCTGTTAGTCTATGTCTTTTTATTGGGGAATTGAGTCCATTTATATTAAGAGATATTAAGGAAAAGTAATTGTTGCTTCCTTTTATTTTTGTTGTTAGAGTTGGCATTCTGTTCTTGTGGCTGTCTTCTTTTTGGTTTGTTGAGGGATTACTCTCTTGCTTTTTCTAGGTTGTGATTTCCGTCCTTGTATTGTTTTTTTTTTTTTTTCTGTTATTATCCTTTGAAGGGCTGGATTCTTGGAAAGATAATGTGTGAATTTGGTTTTGTCGTGGAATACTTTGGTTTCTCCATCTATGGTGATTGAGAGTTTGAACGGGTATAGTAGCCTGGGCTGGCATTTGTGTTCTCTTAGTGTCTGTATAACATCTGTCCAGGCTCTTATGGCTTTCATAGTCTCTGGTGAAAAGTCTGGTGTAATTCTGTTAGGCCTTCCTTTATATGTTACTTGATCTTTCTCCCTTACTGCTTTTAATATTCTCTCTTTATTTAGTGCATTTGTTGTTCTGATTATTATATGTCGTGAGGAATTTCTTTTCTGGTCCAGTCTATTTGCAGTTCTGTAGGCTTCTTGAATGTTCATGGGCATGTCATTCTTTAGGTTTGGGAAGTTTTCTTCTATAATTTTGTTGAAGATATTTGCTGGCCCTTTAAGTTGAAAAATCTTCATTCTCATCAACTCCTATTATCCGTAGGTTTGGTCTTCTCATTGTGTCCTGGATTTCCTGGATGTTTGGGTTAGGATCTTTTTACATTTTGCATTTTCTTTGATTGTTGTGTCCATATTTTCTACAGAATCTTCTGCTCCGGAGATTCTCTTCCATTTTTGTATTCTGTTGCTAATGCTCACATCTATGGTTCCAGATTTCTTTCCTAGGGTTTCTATCTCTAGCGTTGCCTCACTTTGGGTTTTCTTTATTGTGTCTACTTGCCTTTTTAGGTCTAGTATGGTTTTGTTCATTTCCATCACCTGTTTGAATGTGTTTTCCTGTTTTTCTTTAAGGACTTCTACCTGTTTGGTTGTGTTTTCCTGTTTTTTTTTTTTTTGAAGGACTTGTAACTCTTTAGCAGTGTTCTACTGTATTTCTTTAAGTGAGTTATTAAAGTCCTTCTTGATGTCCTCTACCATCATCATGAGATATGCTTTTAAATCCGGGTCTAGCTTTTCGGTTGTGTTGGGGTGCCCAGGAGTAGGTGGGGTGGGAGTGCTGCATTCTGATGATGGTGAGTGGTCTTGATTTCTGTTAGTAGGATTCTTATGTTTGTCTTTCGCCATCTGGTATTCTCTGGAGCTAGTTGTTATAGTTGTCTCTGGTTAGAGCTTGTTCCTCAAGTGATTATGTTAGCCTCTATCAGAAGTCCTGGGAAACTAGCTCTATCCTTAGTTTTAGTGCTCAGAGTACTCTCTGCAGGCAAGCTCTCCTCTTGCAGGGAAGGAGCCCAGATATTTGGTGTTTGATCTTGCCTCCTGGCAGAAGTTGTGTTCCACTCACCATAGGTTTTAAGATACCGTGGCGGATCCTGTGTAGATCCTTGCAGGTGTCTGGAGACTCCCCGTGCCAGGGACCCTGGTGCTGCAGTGGACTGGAAGGGACTTGTGCCCCGGATCAGGCCAGATTATCTGCTTCCTTAATTAATGCAGTCTCAGGTCCTGTGTGATTGGATTGGAGCAGGTGCTGTGTTCCACTCACCAGAGGTCTTAGGATCCCGTGGCAGATCCTGTGTGGGTCCTTGCGGGTGTCAGGAGACTCCCTTGTCCAGGGACCCTGGTTCTGCAGTGGGCCGGAAGGAACTTGAGCCCCCAAGCATGTTCTTGATGAGCTCCTCAAACCAATATTCTTAGTGTCTTTGCAACTCTTGCTGTATTCAGTATGTCACCCATAAAGGGAGATAGTGGGATGTATAGAAACCTAAGGAAGCAATGAAAAGCTGGAGGCTGATAGCTGAACAAGGACAGAGCCAGGCAGAGCTGCCTTCCACACCAAAGGGAGAGCAATACTGGATGACATGGCCTCTGTGTCTTTGTGGTCCCTAGGCCATGAGCTTCATCCCTGAAGGGGAAAGTTTGGATTCCAGTTTACAGACTGGAATTTTGGAGAAGAATGGGAATAGAATTTTTGCTTAGGAGCCTAATAAGAAAAACTATGAGCGAGTAGGAGGGCCAATAACACAGCATATTTCTTCTACCCCAATCTCCAGCCAACCCTACAGAATTATGCCAACTAGACCTATTAGCAGCTTCCCCTCTCTGACCTCAATGTAGGCATGGAGCAGAAACACTGTTGGAAGTGTCGTCCATGAAGGAGCCTAAGACCTAGCATGAGGGAGAGACTTAAAGGACAGCACTGGCTTCTGGGAAAAGTTTCTCAAAGCCCATACTGATCTTAGGAGTTTTATCTTTATACTAATTATGCCCCTCTGCTTTACTTCACTGAGTACAAGCTCCAAGTCTCTTAGGTCATGCTTCTAATTATTTTCCTTTGAGGAAATATTTAAAGGTGAGTTCCTAAAGGTTGTGTAAACCTGGGATTCCCTCGTGCTTTGAGAGTCCTTAGCATATTACCTTTCTGTCCTTTACAGCAACACCCTGGGACACTTGCTGTTGTAATTAAAATCACAGGCTAAATTTGCCAAACCACATGTTATCTGTCTTTCTTTCATATCTTGTATAAATATTGCTCAAAATCGCATCAGAAGATGATGTGGTTTGGGTTTCAGAAAGCCATCTGACTTCTGATTTTGTTCATATAGTAATTGAATTCAGGATGAGCATGCCTTGGCTCACCTGAGTTTTGGCTTTACAGTTGAGGAATGTAACTTGATTTCTGGGCTTGCACTTTCCACTCTGTTTTTTGCAGTTTTTGTCACTTAAAATACACAGAAGACCACCTAAAATAACAAGAATCGAATTTTCTTAATAGTTCTCTAATATTAACATGGCAATGTGTTTTTCCAATGTGTAGGAATACTATTTTGTGCACTGTTTAAGGTCATCCTTGTGTTATTTAAATGCTGATTCCCCTGCCATCATATCTTCTTTCAATCAAGCGACAGCATTGCAATATGTAGCAGAGGATGACCTAGTTGGTCATCAAAGGGAGGAGAGACCCTTGGCCCTGTGAAGGTTCTATGCCATAGTATAGGGGACTGCTAGGGCCAGAAATAGGAAGTGGGTGGGTTGGTGAGCAGGGGGAGGGGAAGAGGAAGGGGAAGGGATAGCAGGTTTTTGGAGGGGAAACTAGGAAAGGGGATAACATCTGAAATGTAAATAAAGTAAATATCTAATAAAAAAAGAAAAAAAACCCCATATATCTCAAAAACAACAACAAGAAAGAAAGAGACAGCATTGTAATGCTCATGTCTAAAATCTCCTGTCTCAAGTTTGTGTAAACTATTCTTCCTATTTATTATCTGCCTTGTCAATAAATGCTGATCAATCAATGGGTGGGTAGAAGAGAAAATGGGTCAGAAACTTCTATTAGCCAGGGAGAGGACAGAGAGGGAGGGAGGGAGGGAGATTCAGATCCCTTGGGAGGAGTAGAGGGTCTGAGAAGACACCAGGAGAAAAAAACATTTGAAGCCCCAAAGGCCAGATCAATAATAATGTAAAAATCATGGGATCATGGCTGGGAGGTATCCAGATTGCTGTAGAGAATTAATAGATTAGTAATTGCCCAGAAATTAAAGTACAGCTTGAAATAAATCTTGTTTTTTTACCTGTGTGATTACTGGGGACTAGCAAAGGTAAAGAAATACAGCCCACGGATTCATTTGCTACTTGCACTTATATTAAATGAATTCATGGGCTGAGCCATCTCTCCAGCTCAGCAGTTGAGAGCACTGACTGCTCTTCTAGGGGTCCTGTGTTCAAGTCCCAGCAACCATAAGGTGGCTCTCAACCATCCTGTAATAGGATTTGATGCCCTCTTCTGGTGAGTCTGAAGGGTTTACTAACATAAATTAAAATAAAATGCCTTCATCAGATCAGTCTGTTGACAAACATGTAGACCAATTTAGAGAAAAAAAATTCATTTTACACCAATGTTTTCTTTATTAAACTTTTATACTTCTATTCCACATAAAGATAAAGTTTTTTGTGCATAGGTATAATTTATAATAGGACAATTAAAATTACATTTATTTGAGTGTGTGTGTGTGTGTGTGTGTGTGTGTGTGTGTGTGTACGTTCATGTGCCATAGCATGTGGAGCCAGAGGACAACTTGGGGAAATATACTATCTTTGTTTCAGAAACTGAACTTAGATTGTTAGGGTTTGTAGCAGGTACCTTTAGTTGCTGAGCTATCTCACTAGCCCCAAGTCAGACAATTTTTAGATGAGACTTTAGGTTTTTTTTTAAAAAAATTTTTCTTTCTTATGTTTATTAGTTTTTGAGAATTTCATACAGTGTATTTTGATTATATCTATCCTTCATTCTCCAAGTCCATGCAGACCCAGCTCCTCTTCCCTATCCACCCATTTTTTGTCTCTCTTTAAAAAATAAACCTATTGAGTCTCATTTGTACTTCCTGTATACTCTTGGGGAGTGTGGCCAATCACTGGAGCCTACTAAACTTACCAGGGGTTATTCTCATAAATAAACAACAACATCATAAACATCAGCATTAGCATTAGCAGCAGCAGCAGCAGTAGCAGCAACAACAACAAGAACACAATAACAAAACTGACTGTCCTCCCAGTGGCTATTAATTGCCAATACCTCCTCAGTTTAAAATGTATTCAAGAGTTTCAGCCTAATTACTTTTGATATTCTAATTGTGGATTCCTATTTTCCCAAATAAATTTGAGAGTAACTCTACTTATTTATTAAAATAAACAAACTGAGTTGATATTTGTGCTGCACTAAATGTATTTTTTTCATACTCAGATGATATTTTATGTTTTTTTTCTATTTTGTTTCTTTTTATGATTGAGGATTATTCCACTGTATTTCTATGTCACACTGTGAAGCTGATGAATGTTTGTGTCATCTGGGCATCATAGAGCCTGGGAAGAAATGCTAGAATAGAGACTGGACCTCAAAGTTGGAAAGTAAATTTTGGGGAGTACTGAGGCCTGAGTATGGTGCCAATACTAGTCTAGTGGAGGAGGACAGTGAAGCCTTCACACTACTGTAACCTACTTCCTCTTGAGCATTGCAAACAAATAGACAAAAACAAAAGAATGAGGGTAAATAGAACATCTAACCAATAATTCCTTAACAAACAAATCTTAACACAAAACCCAAGAAAGATAAAAATCAAGGCAACATGAAAAAGTATTAATTAAAAAGCAATGGTTTCTGTATGTATTCTTCTGTCATGGGACATCTGGGTTATTTCCAGCTTCTGGCTATCACAAATAAGGTCACTATGAACATAGTGGAACACATGTCCCTGAGTCATGGTGGGGCATCTTTTGGGTAAATTCCCAAGAGTGGTATTGCTGGGTCTTCAGGTAGATCTATTTCCAATTTTCTGAGGAACCTCCAGACTGATTTCCAGAGTGGTTGTACCAGTTTACAATCTCACCAACAATGGAGGAGTGTTCCTCTTTTCCACATCCTCTCCATAAGGTGTTGTCATCTGAGGTTTTGATCTTAGTCATTCTGACTGATGTAAGGTGGAATCTCAGGGTCATTTTGATTTGCATTTCTCTGATCACTAAGGACTTTGAACAGTTTTTTAGGTGCTTCTCAGCCATTCGAGATTCCTCTGTTGTGAATTCTTGGTTTGACTCTATACCCCATTTTTTTGATTGTGTTGTTTGTTTGTTTTTTTTTTTTTGGTGATTAGCTTTGTTTATTTACACAATGGAATACTACTCAGTTATTAAGAATGAGGACATTCTGAGTTTTGCAGGCAAATGAATGGAACTAGAAAATATCATCCTGAGTGAGGTAAGTCAGACCCCAAAGGACATGCATGGTAGGTACTCACTAATAAGTGGATATTACGCCCTCCAAAAAAAGTACAGAATACCCAAGATATAGTCCACAGAACTCAAAAAGCTCAAGAAGCTGAAGGGCCCAAGTGAGGACACCTCAGTCCCACTTGGGAGGGAGAAGAAAGCAATCACAAGTGGGGAGGCAGAGAGGGACTTGGGAAGGAAAGTCAGGGGGTGGTGGGAGAGAGATGAACCTGATCTGGTATTGGGTGTGGGAAAGGGACTGAAGCTGTGAGGGCCAGCAGAAAGAATGGAAACAGGCAACCTCAGGAGGTAGGAGGTTGGGAAGACCCCGCAGAATGCACCAGAGACCTACCTGGGAGGTGAGAGAATCTTAGGTTGTAAAGGGAGGGATCTTTGATGAAATGCCCAACAGTAGGAAGAGGGAACTTATAGAGTCCACCTCCAGCAGGAAGACAGGGCATCAAGTGAGGAAGAGGGTTGTCATCCTACAGTCAAAACTCTAACGTATAACTGTTCCTGTCTGAAAGAACTGCAGAGATGAAAATGGAGAGAAGCCTGAGGAAATGAAGGTTCAACGATAGGCCCAAAGTGGTATCCAGTTCAAGGGGAGGCCCCAAGACCTGACACTATTACTGAGGCTATGGAGCGCTCACAAAAAGGGGCCTATCATGACTGCCCTCTGAAAGATCCACCAAGCAGCTGAAAGAGTCAGATGCAGATATTTGCACCCAACCAATGGACAGAAGCAGCTGACCCCTGTGGCTGAATTAGGGAAAGGCTGGGAGAAGCTGAGGAGGAGGGCGATAATGTAGGAGGACCAGCAGTCTCAATTAACCTGGAACCCTGAGATCTCTCAAACACTGGACCATCAATCAGGCTGCATACACCAGCTGATACAAGGTCCCCAATACATATACAGCAGAGGACTGCCTGGTTCAGTTAGAGAAGATGCAACTAACCTTCAAGAGACTGGAGGCCCTAGGGAGTTTAGAGGTCTGGTTGGGTGGGTGGTGGTTGGTGGTTGGTGGTTGGTGGTTGGTGGTTGGTGGTTGGTGGTTGGTGGTTGGTGGGTGGTGGGTGGTGGGTGGTGGGTGGTGGGGACATCCTCGTGGAGACAGGGATGAGAAGGAGGTATGGGATGTATAATAGTTGGACGGTGGACCTGGGTGGGGGAATAAAATCTGGAGTGTGAAAAAATAAAAAATATTTAGAGACATCAAAAATAAAAATAAAAAGCAATGATTTCCAATGAGAGTGAATTAGATAATATTTCAGAAAAAAGGGTTGAATAATTGATTATATAAATTGTATTAGTTTTTATTGCTGTGACAAAACTCCATAGCCGAAAGTGAGTTATGGAATAAAGAGTTTATGTTCACTTATGATTTCAGAGTGAGAGTTCAGAGGGTAAGTATATATAGAAAAGTACAAGCTGAGCAGGAAACTGAGAGACCACAGGTTCAGCCACATACAGAAGGTAGACCTGAAGTGATACAAGGTTATAAAATCTTAAAACTCTCTCTATCTCCTTCAGCAAGTCTTCTAATGGCTTCACAACTTCTCCAATTAACACAGTGGGGATCAAGTGTTCAATTTTATGTGCTATGGAGAACATTTATTATTCAAATGACCATATGAATGTTTAAAGAAATAAAAGAGGATACAGAACTTCCTGAGTGAGTTTTAAGAAAATAAAGTGTAATAAAACCAGTATAGGATACGGGAGTGAGACTTCACAATGAGGGAGAGAGAGAGAGGGAGAGAGAGAGAGAGAGAGAGAGAGAGAGAGAGAGAGAGAGAGAGAGGAAGAAGAAGAAGGAGGAGGAGGAATAGGAAGTGGAAGTGGAAGAGGAGGAAGGAGAAGGAGAAGGAGAAGAAAGAAGAAGAAAAGAAGAATAAAAGAAGAAGAAGAAGAAGAGGAAGAAGAGGAAGAAGAAGAAAGAAGAAGAAGAAGAAGAAGAAGAAGAAGGAAGAAGAAGAAGAAGAAGAAGAAGAAGAAGAAGAAGAAGAAAAAGAAGAAGAAGAAGAAGAAGAAGAAGAAGAAGAAGAAGAAGAAGAAGAAGAAGAAGAAAAAGAAGAAGAAGAAGAAGAAGAAGAAGAAAGAAGCAGCAGCAGCAGAGATATCTCAAATGATTTACTTATACATTTCAGGGATTTGGAAGAACAATACAAACCAACCAAATTTCAGTAGACAGAAATAATTACAATCAGGGTGGTAGACCAGATTTTGGGTTCAGACTCCATCTAAGGCTGAATTCTCTAGCACCAGTTTCCAGATTACCCCCTAACAAACTTGAGTGTAGCACCGATTCTCAGGTTACTTTCCAACAAACCTGCACCTCCAGGTTACAAGCCTGCTCCCAGCACTTCACTTCCTAACAACTTTAAAGGGCAATATAATTACATATTAGACCCCCAATCAGATGTGTGACAGGCTTGGACCCCCCACTCCTGAATGCTTGGCATTTCCTATAAAATCTTGTCCAGCTGAGAGGTTGGGGCTTCACTGTCCAGTCCTGCTGCATCAGAGATGGCACTGTGGCCCAAGCTACTTTGAATTAAGAGACCCTAGTGCAATCAGAGTTGGCCAGCTCCTTGGTGGTCTTTTGGGGTTTGTGAATGCTTAATGGGAACAAGGGCTGAAGAATAAAAAGGAGAAGGACAATTATAAAAACAATACAAATATCCAGTAAGCAAAGAGTTCATCCTCTGCAAAGATAAAGAGCATTAACAAACTTTAGCTACACAAGACAGTGAGAAACAAATTAAGAGACACAAATTAAGAGAGGTGCAAATTGAGACATCATAGAAAACATGAATGGAGTAGAGAAAATCATTAGGATATATCTAAGAAAGTATATTTCACTAAGTTGCAATATCCCAAAGAAATGGATGAATTTCTAGACCTAAAAATTAAACCAAGATATAATAATTTAAATAGCTTCATAATAAGTGGTGAGAAGGAAGCAGCAGCAGCAGCAGCAACAACAACAACAACAATAATAATAAACAATTCTAGCTAAAAATTGTCCAGTCTTAGGTGGATTTACTGCTCAATTCTAACCTTAAAAAATTAACACCAATACTTTTAAACTAACATAAAGTAGGAAGGATGGGAGCTTCTGCTAAGTTTTCTTTACAAAGCTAGTATTGTCTTCACACCACAACTGGAAAATGGCACAGCCCAAAAGGAAAAGTATAAACCAATCTCCTTGGTGAACACAGATGCAAAACTTCCCAACAAAATATTTACAAAGCAAATTCAAGAACAAAAAGATCATTGTTTATAATCAACTTGGCTTCACTTCAGACATACAGAGATGTTTAAACATATGTAATCCATAGATGTGGATATATATATGATATATATCACATCAGATAAATGGATTGAAGAACACCTGTTAATCTCCATAACTGCAGAAAAGGCTTTTGATAAAATCTAATATCCCTTCATGGTAAAATCCCGGAGGGGACTAGACATGGAAGGAATTTGTCTCAGTTTGTACTGTCTTTACTAACACCAACCATAGCATCAAACTGTTCTTTGTCATTGATTTGTGTTAGATTTTCAGTCCCCCATCTGGACAACTTAGGATTCTGCAAATGCGTAGCAAATTTCCAGAATAATGTCAAACATGTGATATCACCGAGATTCAGACACTGATCTCTTAGCCATGCTTTTAATTATTATGCTCTTCCCACACATAGACATAAAGCTAGGCATGCTCATCTAGGACATACTATCTTCATAGTTTGCCGATAAACCTTCTCTAACGAATACAGGAAGTATATGGTAGAATATGCAGTGTTTCTCTAAAGAAGCCATGTATGACACAGTGATAGGGCTTGTTGAATCATAACTATGTGTTATCTTTCCTCTTTACAGCCATTTGGGAGAAAACACAGCCCAGGATCCATTCACACTAATGAGAAAGAATTCCCCTGAGTACTCTAAACTGCCCCAGAGACAGTTCATAACACCTCCACTACTCACTCCATTCACCACATTTAAAAGGAGCTACTATATGACCTTACATACAGTAGGAGGGTGTGAGATAAGTGAGGATCCTCATTCCCGCCCTGTCTTGCTCTTAGTTTACAACTTTGACTGAGCTCTCTACTTTTATGACAAGATGCCTACTCCCTGCTTGGTCAATGCTATAGGCAATGCCATTCTAGGGTTTTCTCTGTCAAGAGGGAAATGTGCTCAATAGTTCTGAAATGTTAATGTAATCTTTATTTTTTCTTCTAAAAGAGAAAAAAATTGGCAAGATTGGCAAAGAAGAGAAGGTCTGACATGAACTAAGGAAATGGGTCAGATTGAAAATAAATTGCATTTATCTATATTTGATTTGTAGGATTTACTTATCTTCTGGCATAGATCTAGCCAAGTTTTTTCTACAATAGCTATCTATTCTATCAAATAATGGTTACAGTATTATGTTCCCAGTGAAGAAGAATCTTGTTTTTCATGTTATGAAGTTGTAGGCAGACCTTCCACAGAATCAGGTTTGGTTCTCTGTGTGTGTGAGTGTGTGTGTGTGTGTGTGTGAGTGTGTGTGTGTGTGAGTGTGTGTGTGTGTGTGTGTGTGTGTGTGTGTGCATGTGGTATTTTCACTAAAGGGGTATTTATCTCTAACGGAATGAACATTTAAACAAAAACTTTATAGAAAAAGCTAAATGAAATGTTAGAAAGCTTAGTAGTCACAATAATATTTTAGCAGATACTATCTGACCTTAAGGCAACATTTCCACCTTCACATTTGCATGGGAGTTTTTTTTAATGACAATATAATGGAGGTGTGAGTATTACCTTGTAATGTCACTTCAGAGTAAGTGATAGACCCACCATGTGCAAAGTAATAGTCACATTAGTGTCAGACTAACAGTCATCTCTGTCTTTGAATATTTTGGCTCAGTTAAATAAGTCCAAGGCATTATATATTCTTATTGTATTACAATTGATCATACTTGCTGTGAATAAAGGTGATTTTGATGTGATTCATGTATTTGATCAGCTATAGGTACACAGAAACACAACTGTTTTAAAATATAATTTGTTCAGACCTACTGTGGAGGCAGTTAGATAATGCTGCATGCATATTTGTGCATCTGAGAGTGGGTGTTTGTGAATGGGTGTATAACTGTGCTATTGTGATTGGGGGGTTAGAATGGAGGATGGGTAAAGATAATGTAGAAAATACCATAGGAGTACATAGCTGTGGGTAAATGTGATATGGTCATAAGGTGGGCTTTCATATTTTGGTACATATACGAGTAACAATCGTTATTCTTCATTGTTAACTTGGCTGGTTTTAAAAATCACCATAGAAACACACCTCTATGTGTATCTGTGAGGGTATTTTCAGAAAGGTTTAACTGAGAAGAGAAGGCCCACCGTGAATGTGGACATGCTATTTGTGACTTGGGATCCAGGACTAGCTAAGTGCCAGCATTTATATCTCTGCCTTCTGTTTCTGGATGTAATATGACTCATAACCTTACATTTCTGCTCCCATAATCTCCCCAACATGATGGATTGATTCCTCAAACTGCGAGTCAAAACAGGCCATTTCTTCTGTATTTTGTCATGGTGACAAGTAACTAATTAACTGCATGGGGCATATCTCAATACAAATGGTTGTGAGCCACCCAGAAGTTGCTGGTAACTGAACCTAGAACCTCTGGAAGTGTAGCTGTCCTGGAACTCACTCTGTAGACCAGGCTGGCCTTGAACTCAGAAATTCGCCTGCCTCTGCCTCCCTAGTGCTGGGATTAAAGGCCCGTGCTACCACTGCCAGGCTCAACTTTATTCTTAAAGCCTCTTATGAGTTGAAACATTGTGCCACTTAGACTCACAACTTCATCCATATGCTAATAGCCTGTTAGTAGATTATGTGGGATGTGTTTTTGTCTTTTTCATGTTTTAGAGAGAAATGAATGCAACAGTCCTCAAGTTGGACTAAAATGTGTTCTTCAATCTGGATGTGAAATACTGTATCTCCATTTCATTCCCTGATAACAGAATTTGGCATCTTCTGAACACAGGAACAAACTCAAACCGCAATTAAAGTATCTGGCTTTTCTAGCAGTAAAAGTCAGAAATATTTTTCTATTACATTGCAATTGTTGAAGATATTTCTAAGTATTTAAAGTCATAATTACTTTGAATAAAGTTGTTCTAGATCCACCATTATATATAACAATTAATGTGCTGATAAAACACATCATATTTGTTATCATGCTAATAAAGCCCATATGTTGTCGTTTGCATATATTTTCTAAAATTGTCCAGGTAACTATTTTAATATGATTACTTTCCTTGGTAGCTACATTTACTTTGTTATGTACAGAGTACATATACAAAATGAATATACATTTATATGGGTGCATTGTAGAATACTATTTTGAGACTCCTTTGCTAGATAGATAAAAGAGTGGTAGCTCAATGCCTTCATAGGAACTTAAACTTTATGCTTTAAATTTCTTTATTTTTGGAAAAAACTATTATTATTATTATTATTTTAAAAGCATAATAATTATTTAAAATTTATTCAATTTCCCTAAAGGTATTTGCAAGTCTTCTAATAACTATTTAAGTATACAATGGAAATATTTTGATTTGCTTAATTCATAATCATGGACAAAACCACAAACTATTCCATGTCTTCTAAAGGACACAGTAAAAGTGATATCATTTTTAAAAAAAGGGTTTATAGTCTTTGGGAGGAATAGCCAATAGATAAGGGAAGGAAGTGAAAGATGATGACTATCTCACTGCTGGGAGTTACTATTTGAGGGTACCAGGAAACCAGCTGAGCTGATGGCTTAAATGGAAGTCTCATTGTGGTGATGCTGTGTCCGCTGTCTTTGAAGTTCCTTTACAGCTGTTGCTGGTGCTGTGGACAAGATTTCCAAAAACTATCAATCAGTCTTATCCTTTGAGGTGTTGCTCTCCTTCAAGACAAGTTATTTTCTCTTATTTAAGAAATAAGTTTGATAAAGCATATTGGTTCTTTATAAAACCTTAATTAAATCTTTGTTATTATCCTTTCAGAGAAGAGAAAACTTGACAAAATTATCTTTTAAAAATCCAACACAGTCATAAGATGGATGGAATGTGGTGAGAGCAGCATAAGCCACGAGGAGTCCACTGATAATACACCAGAACCTCATATTATACCTTTACAGATTTAATACATAAGCCATGAGGACTCCACAGATAATACACTGGGACCCTCACATCATAGCTTTACAGATTAACGCAATCTGATTCACCATTGTGTTATTAGAAGCCTGATGCCCAGAATAAAAACATATGATTCTTTTCATCTACTCCCAACTTGCCAGATGACATCAACTACAAATGTTCTATTTCATAAAGTACTGTCGTCTAAGCACTGTAAATGCCCCAAGTCTCATAGCTTGATAATCTCTGAAGAACCAGTAAAGGGAAGTTTTGAAATGTTTCCCAGTATTGGGGGTATCTTCAAGCTTTCCAAACTCTGAATATGATAATTTTGTATTAGACACATCCGTGTTCATAGATGAAAAAAAAACAGATGAACTATGATGCAGGCAAATCAGACACAGGTGACAGAATTTATTCTTCTGGGACTCTCTGATGACCCCCACACCCAGAAGCTGCTATTCATCTTATTTCTGGGCATCTATATGGTCACTGTACTTGGAAACCTATTTCTCATGTTCCTTGTTCGGGCTGACTCTCGGCTTCACACACCCATGTATTTTTTTCTGTGTAACTTGTCACTGGCTGACCTCTGCTTTTCTACCAACATTGTTCCACAGGCTCTCATCCATCTCCTTTCAAGGAAAAAGACTATTTCATTTAGACGCTGTGCAGCCCAGCTTCTGCTCTTTCTCATCTTTGGGTGTACACAATGTGCCCTTTTGGCTGTGATGTCTTATGATCGGTATGTGGCTATCTGCAACCCTTTACATTACTCTAGCACCATGACATGGAGGGTGTGTATCCAGCTGGCTACAGTGTCATGGACTAGTGGCATTTTAGTCTCTGTGGTGGACACCACTTTCACACTAAGACTTCCCTATCGAGGCAGCAACAGTATTGCTCACTTCTTTTGTGAGGCCCCTGCACTTTTGGCCCTGGCTTCTACAGACACTCAAACTTCAGAGATGGCTATTTTCCTCATGGGGGTGGTGATTCTCCTTATACCTGTCTCCCTAATTCTGGTGTCCTATGGCCATATCATAGTAACTGTTGTCAAGATGAAATCAGCTGCTGGGAGGTTCAAGGCATTTTCTACCTGTGGCTCCCACCTCATGGTTGTCATCCTCTTTTATGGATCAGGGATTATCACCTACATGACCCCAAAGTCTTCCAAAGAACAGGAGAAACTGGTGTCTGTCTTCTATGCAATGGTGACACCTATGCTTAATCCCCTCATCTACAGCCTTAGGAACAAAGATGTAAAGGGAGCTTTGTGGAAAGTAGCCACGAAGAACTTCTCAAGCAGGCTTAGAATTACCCACTGACTCAGATACTCTTGACTTCCTACGTATAACACGTTAGATAGTCTTCTGTATGAATGCAAGCTGTGGTAGGCTGTTCATCATTGGGCTTCGTCCATTGACATGCACTTTCACCTTCATCCCATACTTCCTCTCTTGAAGGAAAAGGGTTCTAATATATGAAGTAATAGGAGGGAAGATATACTTCCTTCTTATTTATTCTTTGACAGTGAGGAGCTTCTGAGCTTCTGCTTTCATTTTTTGTGGATGTACACTGCTCCCTCTTGGCAGTGACACTGTTTGATTGATACGTAGAAATATTTAACCCTCTGCATTACCCAAACATCATGACCCAGAGGCCTGTTGTAAGAAGGTCTTTTTAAAAGACCTGTCTAAGGTCTTAGTATCTTCTAAGACAATATATATATCTTTTAAACCATGGTACATGTTCTTGTCTATCTCAGATCCTAATATGTTTTCTTTTTTTACTTCTGTGTTTCTTTTCATTATCCAGTAAAAAATTGTCAATTTTACATAATACCTCACTGTGATCTAGGTGCCATTTGTGTGTACACGCATGTGTCTGAGGTGGGTAGTGGAGAGGACCAGAACAGTGATGAGGGATAAATGAGGCTCTCTGGACAATTCACAATCTTTTTAGACTCACAAAGATCATACTTATCATTATAAGCCCCCCTTCTAAATGTGAATACAGAGTTTTGAAACCAACAAGAAATAATTACACATCTCAGGGTTGTAATCAACTCTATGCCTGAAGGACTAAAATGAAGGAACTAGGAACCAGGAATGGTAGCTGTATGCAAAGACCACCAGGCAAGAGCTATGGAATAAATTGTGTGTGTGTGTGTGTGTGTGTGTGTGTGTGTGTGTGTGTGTGTGTGTGTGTGAGCAAGCCATGAGAAAATGATTAAAGGCAATTCTTCACCTACTTTCTGCTCCTTTGATATTCGACTCCAGGTGAAACCTGGTGAATTAAGGATCCTATCTATACAACCCATAAACCCAGCAGATACTCTTTAGTCAAATAGCAATGTGAGCAGGTAGAGGATGCACCTGAAAGAGCCAAGAGAAGGAGAAGTTCACCCTTTCACTCTAATCATGCATTTGTTCATTATCCAGTGATTAATTCATGTTTGTAATATGGAGAACATCAGATCCCAGCAAAGGCTTTATTATAGTATGACAATATGTACACAACACATCTGCTTGATACCTAAAAGAATAGAATTGTCCAGAGATATTTACTCAGGGGAATGAGGAGGAGAAAGTATATTAAAAAGGCCCAATTAATTAAGAAATAAATAGACATTCATCTCTGAGTCTAGTCATGGAACTTAAATTTGCAATTGTGTTGTTTCTTTTACTACTCCCTTGTGGAACTGTTTCTGTTTAGTCTCTACATGTGGTAATTTGGCAGTGGTGACCTAAAAATTCTTTCCTGAGCATAAATCCACAGATTCTATTTTTTTGTTATTGTTTTTTAAATATCCTTTTGCTTAGTGTTGTTTAGGGAAGTATTAATGTTTGTGAAGTTTCTTGATTTCAAATCCAGTCTTTTCTGCCTTCAATGTATTTCAGCAGCCCTATTTGTTAGCCCAGAAACTTAGTATATCCGAGATATAAGAGACAATTTGCAAAACACATGAAACTGAAGAAGAATGAAGACCAAAGTGTGGACACTTTGCCCCTTCTTAGGATTGGAAACAATCACCCATGGAAGGAGTTACAGAGACAAGTTTGGGGCTGAGACAAAAGGATGGACTATCTAGAGACTGCCATATCCAGGGATCCATCCCATAATTAGCCTCCAAATGATGACACCATTGCATACACTAGCAAGCGCTTGCTGAAAGGACCCCGATATAGCTGTCTCTTGTGAGACTAGGCCTGGGCCTAGCAAAAACATAAGTAGATGCTCACAGTCAGCTATTGGATGGATCACAGGGCCCCCAATGGAGGAGCTAGAGAAAGTATCCAAGGAGCTAAAGAGATCTGCAACCCTGTAGGTGCAACAACATTATGAACTAACCAGTACCCCAGAGCTCTTGACTTTAGCTGCATACGTATCAAAAGATGGCCTAGTTGGCCATCACTGGAAAGAGAGGCACATTGGACACGCAAACTTTATATGCCCCAGTACAGGGGAATGCCAGGGCCAAAAAGTGGGAATGGGTGGGTAGGGGAGTGGGGGGAAGGGTATGGGAAACTTTTGGGATAGCATTGGAAATGTAAATGAGAAAAATACCTAATTAAAAAAAAGGAAAAAAGAAGAACTGTAATTAGAGATGACAAAAAAAAAAAAAAAAAGGAAACAGAAACAATTAATAAAGTAGCATTGTAATTTTACTTCAGTCTTCTAGGGTTCTCTCCATTTTTTTAAAAATATAGGCCCTTAGTGCTATGCACTCTTTAGAACTGCTTCATTGCATCATATAATTTTGTGTATGCTGTATATTTTTTTATTCAATTCTAGAAAGTCTTTAATTTCTTTCTTAATTTTTGTCTTGACCCATTTTTCTTTCAGTAGTGAGTTGTTCATTTTCCATGGGTTTGTAAGCCATCTGTTATTTCTGATATACAGCTTTAATCCATGGCTGTCAGATAAGATGTAAACATTGTATCTGTTGAGATGTGCTTTGTGTCTGTGTATGTGGTTAGTTTTGGAGAAAGTTCCATGAGCTGATGAGAAGAAGGTATATTCTTTCTGTGTTTGGGTGAAATGTTCTGAAATATGTGTTAGGTCCATTTTGTTTATAAGGTCAGTTAGCTCAGCATTTTTTTTTGACCTGGATGACCTGTTTATTGACAAGGGTGGGGTACTGATCTCTCTCACTGTGACTGTGTGAAGGTTAAAATGTGATCTAAACTGTAGTAGTGCTTCTTTTACAAACTAAGTGCCTTTTTTTTCTTTTACAAACTTAAATGCCTGTATTTAGTGACTAGATATTAAAAATTGCAATGTCATACTGTTGATCTACCTATAGGGTTGCAGACCCTTTTAGCTCCTTGGGTACTTTCTCTAGCTCTTCCATTAGGGACCCTGTGTTCCATCCAATAGCTGACTGTGAGCATCCACTTCTGTGTTTGCCAGGCCCCAGCATAGCCTCACAAGAGACAGCTATATCAGGGTCCTTTCAGCAAAATCTTGCTGGTCTCTAGCTGCATATGTATCAAAAGATGGCCTAGTTGGCCATCATTGGGAGGAGAGGCCCCTTGGTTTTACAAACTCTACATGCTTCAGTAAGGGGGAAAGCCAGGGCGAAGAAGTTGGAGTGGTTGGGTAGGGGAGTGAGGGGGAAGGGTCTAGGGGATTTTGGAATAGCATTTGAAATGTAAATGAAGAAAATACCTAATTAAAAAAATAAATAAAAAAGAAAATGTGTATATATATATATATATATAAAAGAATTGCAATGTCCTCTTGGTGGAATTTATGAATATATAATGTAATTCCATATTTTTATGATTACTTTTTTTTACTCAAAGACTACTTTGTCAGTTATTAAAATGACTACACTAGCTTGCATCTTAGGTGCATTTGTTTGAAATATATTTTTCCATCCTATTACTATAAGGTAAATGTATTCTCTTATGTTAAGGAGTGTTTCTTGGATGAAGTAAAAAGATAGGTCCTGTTTTTTAATCCATTCTGTTAGACTGTGTCTTTTTATTGGAGAATTGAGACCATTGTTACTGAGAGATATCAATAAGCACTGTTTCTTGATCCCGATTATTTGGAGGTGTGGTTAACCACTTCTGTGGTTAGCTTGTAGTTTTCCTTCTAGTGTCTTCTGCAGAGCTGGATAGATATTATTTAAATTTGTTTTTTCATCATGGAATATCTTATTTTCTTCATATATTTTATTGAAAGTTTTGCTTTTAGGGTCTCTATTACGAAGTCAGATGTTATTATAGTAGGTCTCTTTTTATGTTACATGCCCTTTTCCCCTTGAAGTTTTTGATATTTATTCTGTGTGCTTCTTGTACCTTGATAGGCATCTCCATTTTTAGGTTAGGGGAATTTTCTTCTATAATTTTGTTGAAAATACTTTTGTATTTTTGACTTGGGTTTATATTCCTTCCTCTATTCCTATTATTCATAGATTTGGTTTTTTCACATTGTGCCATATTTCATGGATGTTTTCAGGCAGGATTTTTTTTTCAGACTTAACATTTTCTTTAGCTGAAATCTTCATTTCTTCTGTTGAATCATCAATGTCTGAGATTCTCATTCATCTCTTGTATTCTGTTGGTAAGGCTTGCCTCTAGGTTTCCTGTTTGAGTTCCTAAAATTATCATTTATTGATTTCTCTTATTTTGGGTTGTCTTTATTGATCCTACTTTCACTCTCTGGTCTTGAACAGTTTTATTCATTTCCTTCTACTATTTGTGTTTTCATAGATTTTTTTTAAAAAGGGATTTACTTGTTTCCTCTTTTGGGACCGCTATCATGGGTATTTTAATGTCTCTGTCTTGTGTGTCAACTGTGTTGCAATTCTCAGAACCTACTGTGTAGGGTTACTGGGTTCTAGTGGAGAAATACTGTACTGGATGTTACTGACTGTGTTTTTATTCTATCATCATAGACTTCTGGGATTGGGAAGATTGTGTTTTTAGGTGCTAATATGTTCTTGTCTTTGTTGCGTGTGTGTTTTGTCCTTAGTTTCTGTTGCCCTCTCTGGTCTTAGGTGGGTATGGTGGCTGTGTGTTACCTGGTTGGGAATTCTGAGATACAGATAGCTTAATTCCTGAGATTAACCCATAAACCTTACCAGCCCAAGGACCAGGTAAATTATGGAATGCTGGGAGTTGTAGTTCTAAGGTTCTCCTGCCCAAGGACCAGATAACTTCCTGTGATACTGGGCAGAAAAAGGAAGAAAGTTAGGGGGAGAAGATCTGTATGAGCCACTGGAGAAAGGGGGAAGGAGGTTTGCACAAGATTCTACTACCAAAATAGGGATGAGACTTGGGGATTCTGTTTGGAGGAAAGGAGTAGGAGGTAAAGATCTGCAGTTAGTCTACTTGCTTTCCTGGCTGGAGTAGCTACCAGGGTTTCAGGAATTGCCTGCTGGAACCAGGTGTTGAGATACTGGGATGAGTTGGGAAAAGGTGATATACTGGAAATGAAGGTAGAGCAAAAGAGTGGCTGTGGAGGAGGTCTGCTGCACAACTGGCAATGAGACTGTGGGGATGTGTTAGAAAGAGAGGAAGAAGAGGTGAAGATCTAAAGTTAGTCTACCTGATTCTCTGCCCATATTGAATTTTTAATAGTGGTTACATGGAGTGAATTTTGCTATATTAATGCTACTTGTTAATGTATAATTTCTAAGTATTTGACAAGGTACATGTTATTATGTTCAAGTTCATTCCCTAATGTTCAACATTTCAAAAAAGATTTAGTGTATGGGCCTCTGTGCCTGTTTGCACAAGCTCACCTATGTGCCTATGTAAATTTTTATGTATGGCATATGTATAAAAGCTCACAGAGCTCAGAAGATGGTGTCAGATCCCTTGGAACTGGAATTACAGGAGTTGTAGGCTACATTGTAGGTTTTGAGAATGGAACCTGGGTCCTGTGCAAGAACAGCAAGCACTTTTGCCTGCTGAGCCATCTCTCTAGCCAACCAATTCTTAATTGGTCAAGATCTGACAGATAGAACTTTAGAACATGGTTCTTTAAGGCAGTGCATGTAAGGGCATTGTAACAGGGGCATTCCATTCAATATTTTCCAGATGTTTCCCAATCCTATTTTCTTCAGAGAATTTATCCTGTTGACAAGATTTAGACCAGGTCCCAAATGCAAAGATATACAGGAAGGCCATGCATTTAAAGAGTTCACAGGAATATTTTCCACAATTGGTGGCCATTCTTGATCACAGCGACCCTTCTTGGGCCACAGCTCCAACATTTTGATGCCTTTCACACAGTCCTAAATTTGTAGCCAGCTCAACCTTTTACTTTTGTGATTTGACTTTAGAGTACAATTCAATCCTCTGCTATAGAATAATTCACTACTAATGAACTGCATTATCTAAGCTTGTTATTAAGCCCAGAATTAATCACCAAGTACCATATTAAATAAGGGTTGGTTTGAACATTAGTACAGTTTAATCCATCTTGCACCCTTCTACACAAAATTGTTTTATATAATCAAAATAGAGCTAAAATTTAATAACCAATATGTGTATATTTTGTCTGTGAGTAACATTGGATTTGATATATCTGTTGTTAAATTTTATCCACTGTAGAGAGCATGTGTATGTGTATGTAATTGGCAGTTAGTATATATTCTACAATAATGTGTTTTCCAGCTGTTTTTTTTAATTAGAGGGCTCTTGTTATCATGGTGCTGAAAGACACTTTGTGCAGGAAACAGCTGGTTGCAATTCCTCATGGCAGAAAAAGGTAGCATAGATCATAAAATCAGTGAAGAGGAAAGACCTCTTCAGTAAATGCTATTTACCCTGTCATGGTCATTGAATCGTTAAGAATGTGTTTACACACATGTATGCTGCCAGTATGCCAAGACTGCTGCTTGTTGAAAGTTCAGAGTTGTATGTGTTTACAGAGAAGGATCCTGAAGAGAGGCTGCTCTGTTAATCAAATGTACAGTCTTGAAAGAACAAGTGAGTTCATACAATCACAATAAAAGCAGAAAAAAGTTGAGAAAACAAAATAACATTTGGGTTATCTATAGCAGGTCCCACAAATTCTCTACATATCCTTAGCTAGAGAGCCTGTGCACCCTTCCTACCAAGGACTGTTCAATCTACCAGTGGATAATTTTTGATTATCTGTGCAGAGCATATGATAATGTAATTTAAATGTGGAATATTCTTTCTATAGATGAGACCCATTTTAATTTTGGCAGCAGAGGCAGAGCTCTTTAACTGCCAACCATAATAAACCCTGGAGGTTCGAAGTATCTTTCATTGCTCCTCTTTCTCACTAGGATACAAATTGCATTAGGCAAGAACTTTGTTTTGTTCTAGACTTTGTATTCAGGGCCTAGAATGGTTCTAATGTGGTATTCAGAATCAAATTTCAGACACAAGTAAAGAATCAATTGGAAAATAAGGAGTGAAAGAGTGAAAAACATTTGTTTTATTAGTATAATTATTTTAACTAACTGATAAAAATGCCCTTGAAATACGTAGATAGTGTGCTTGGGCAAATCAAGGGAAGTAAAACAGATTCTAAATGAACTGGGTAAAGAATTTCAGGATTAAAATAAAAATATATGGCGAGCTGTAGGAAACTATCAACATTTAGTAGATCCTAGCTGAAGTACCGAGGAATATCTTAGAGAACCTAGTACCCCAGTCTCAGTCAGCCTGCAGTATTTCCTTCAGCATCCTTGTTCTTTCATCCTCAAATGGACCCTAGTGGAGAGTCCAAAGTTTCAGTAGGCGAATAGAGTCCCCTGGAAGAGTAGCCACTTGGAGAATTCATTGTTCTTTGTTTTGTCCTCACACCATGCTCTTGTCAATATGTCTAAATCATAGTTTCTGAGGGCCCAGAGTTCTGTGAATGATTCGCCTCAATGCAGCCTTCACCTCATTATTCCTTAAGCTGTAGATGATGGGGTTCAACATGGGAGTGACAACTGTGTAGGAGAGTGACAACATTTTCTTGTTCTCAGGGGAGGTGTTTGAGCGTGGCCGGAAGTATGTGAGGATGGCAGTGCTGTAGAAGAGGGAGACAACGAGGAGGTGGGAGGAGCAAGTGGAAAAGGCTTTGCGTTTCCCTTCAGCTGAAGGCATCCTAAAGATGGTAGAGAGGATGCGGACATAGGAACCCAGAATCAACAAGAAAGGAAAGAGGATGAATAGGACAGTGGCTGTTAGAGCCTCCAGTTCAAATAGGGATGTATCAGCACAGACTAGGGCTATGACAGGTGGGCTGTCACAGAAGAAGTGGTTCACCATGTTTGGGCCACAAAAAGGGAAACTGAAAATCCATGTGGTTTGCACAGTGGCTACTGGGAACCCGGAGAACCAAGAGGCAGCTGCTAGCTGGGCACAGGATCTTCGGCTCATGATTATTGGGTAGTGCAAGGGATCACAGATCGCCATGTAGCGGTCATATGCCATTGTGGCCAGGAGGCAGCACTCAGCAGCTCCAAAGAAAAAGAAGAAATACATCTGAGTAGCACAGCCAAGGAAGGAGATGGTTTTGTCCTGGAGTATCAGAGTACTCAACATCTTGGGCACAATGACCAAGTTGAAGCCTATTTCCAGGAAGGATAAGTTTCTGAGGAAGAAGTACATAGGACTTTGCAGAGCAGAGTCAGCTGTAGTAACCAGGATGATGAGGACATTGCCCATGAGTGTGACTAGGTAAATGATCAAAAACAGGAGAAATAGCAGAGCCTGTACTTCATAGGACAAGCTTGAGAAGCTCATGAGGATAAATTCCCTGACAGTTGTCCAGTTTCCCCAGGTCATTCTTTTGCATGATTTCATTGGGCATTCAAGATTCAGGAAGATGGAAAAAGTTTTCGCATGCTATGTAATAAGCTTACATTGTACTCTAAATAGGGAACTTCATGTGGTTCTATTTTCTACATTTGTTATGACTATTGGATATCAAGCATTCATTCTCTCCAAAATGCATGAAATAATTTTGACTATTGAGTTCACAGTTGTTTTGAAAACAATCCTGCTTTTACCCCTCCAATAAAACTGAGATGCCCTTTAACCCCAGCACTTGGGAGGCAGAAGCAGGCAGATTTCTGAGGCCAGCCTGGTCTACAAAGTGAGTTCCAGGACAGCCAGGGCTACACAGAGAAACCCTGTCTCAAAAAAATAAACCTGAGATGCATTATATGTATTTGTACATGTACAAACTTTTCTCTGTTCTGTGGAGAACACATGAAAACACAGCTCCACTTCCCTTCCTGCCCTAGCACACTTCAATAGTCAGTAGAGTTAAGAAAGACAGATAAAGTCTTTTTGAAGAGAGGGGTTGTGATGTACAATGGAAGATGATGGAGTTTGACTTGGTACATTTTATATAGCAAAGTGGCGAAAAGAAAAAAAAAGCAGATATGACAATTATATGGAAATGATTCCTGAGTAGTAGTCCTAAAACAGTTCCAATATCCAGACCCTTAATATCGAGAAAGATTTAACATTATCACAGGAGGCCTCATTTATATACTCATCAGGACTTACAACAGAGAGGTGAACATATATGCATCTCAGGGAGGAAGAACTCTCAAGGTTAGTGTACATGATCAAAGAAAACATAGTTGAGATGACATCAGATTCATGGGAGAATCCTGATGTGTTATGTGTTATCTCCTCTTGGTTAACTTGTGCTTGGCTCTTGAGGTATTTGATGGTCATACATTACATGTTAATAAAGTCCACCGCAAACATCCAGATGTCAGTATGAAGAAAGACTTTCCAAGAGAAAGAAATAGAAGATTTCGTTAATAACAAAGTTCAAAATTGAAAGCCCAGATTTTGATGATGAGAATCTTAGATAAAGGAACAAAATTAAAATGTGTAGCATGCTGTCTTGTGCATTATATATACTCAGTAAAAGTTATCCATTACCCTTGGTCTTTCAAACTTTATATGCCCCAGTACAGATGAATGCCAGGGCCAAGAAGTGGGAGAGGGTGGGTAGGGGAGCAGGGTGGGGGGGAGGGTACAGGGAACTTTCAGGATAGCATTTGAAATGTAAATAAAGAAAACATCTAATAAAAAAGTTAGCCATTATAATTATGACAGTTGAGGGCATCTTTGCTTTCTAAAATGCAAATCTATCCAACCTATTGCCCAAACTCTTTTTAGACCCTACTATTCAAATTTCTAAGACAAAATAATAATTATTCAATAAATACCAATTATGTTCTGTGTGGTAGTCATCAAAAGTCATAATTGATGATGAGTAATAATCTCTGCTCTCATAGAAATAGCTTTCTCCATAATTGGACATGTCACTAGCAAAATGTGCTGGTAGAATGTGTGCTGTGTGGATGGTGAGTATGAGCAATGCTGCACAATAAAGTTGTCAGGAAGCAAGGTCTTTGGGTGTAGAGAGTGTTAGAAATGCCTCCTTGAAAAGAAGAAACTCGAGTCCCATGCAGGTTGAAGAGTCCAGCATTGAAAGATCAGAAGGAAAGGGAAATACAAAATAGGGATACTTAATGTTTTTGCTGATTGATATTTATTTAAAAATCCTCAACCTTGGTTTCTCTAATGTGGGCCTCTGTGTCTATATCTATTTCTTGTGCCTTTTCTCAGGCCCTTTCCCTCTGTTTATCTGCCTTTTCCTATTCTGACATGTTAATATTTTGCTTTCTTATATTATATTATATTATATTATATTATATTATATTATATTCCTTGGAAGGGTAGTGGTGGTGGTGGTGGGTGGATCCAGATGGGAGAGAAAGTAAGGGAGATTTTTTTGGGGTAGAAGGAGAATAAATAGTAATTAGTATAAATCATGTGAGAAAAATATGATTTCAATAAGAAAAGAATAACAACAACAACAACAAACAAAAAACCTCTTTGGTTTTTGTTTACATAGTAACAGATCATTTATAGAGTACTAGTTATAGTTTTTTACAGTTATAAATCTTCAGTAAAGATTTATCAAATATTCTGGTAAAACATTGTTGAATAATTAAAAAATAATCTAGTGAAGTCTAGCCATGACCAGTGCCAGATTGAACTGTTGTAAGCACATTTTTCTAAGGACACATAGCTATACAACTCTAGTTAGATACTGGGAGATAAGCAAAAAGAAAAAAAAAATGAGTATCAGAAAGAATACTTAGAAAAGTTAAGGGTCTTCACACCCGACTAATGATAGCTCTCTGGCTTTCAAGAAGAGGTAGACTGCTCTTAAAGTACTTCCAGCAAATGACAATGCTTAAGTTAAATGAGGATTTGGATGGAATGAAAGACAAGGTCTTAGAGCTATCATTATACAGTTTTGCTTGTCTACTGTTTTCTGAAATGGCTGCTGGTGCATCTGCCTGAGTTCTCAGGGTCACAAGAGACCCCCTTCAATTTAGAGATTTTCACCTACCTCCTTCCCTGTGGTTGTAATTATGTATTTTCTGTCACTTGTTTTCATCCCTTGCCAACCTTCCACTTAATATTTTCCCATTTTGAGCTATTCTTTCTTCTCTTTTTCATTCATACCCTTCACTTCTCTTTTAAATTCTGTTTCCCCAGTATGCTGAGAAAGGACAACAGAGAAGTCACTTGGTAGATATTGAAAATGGCCTTCCTGTAGCTGAGGTTCTCTTTGTGAGGATATTATCAGTGCAGTAGAACTCAGTTTCCTTTAGGTATTGAACAGTGAATACAGAGCTTTCATTGGTTGTGGTTGTGATATAGACAGAATGCACTATACCAGGAAGTGAAAGTACTGGAGAAACTTAATTGAGGTTGGTGGCTTGGGCAGTGACATCTTTTTGTTCACAGTGTCTCCTTTCAGGACTAACACCTTGGAGATTCTGTGTTTTATTAAAAACAGAAGAACTAGGGAAATACTAAAGAGTACTCAACAAAATTGCCACATAAGTGATGACTTCAGTCCACATAAATTTATCTGCAAGGATTCTGTTGTCAGTGCAGATCAGAGTTCTGAAGATGAGATAACTTTTTTTTCAATTTTTATTAGATATTTTCTTCATTTACATTTCAAATGCTATCTGGAAAGTCCCCTATGCCCCCCCCCCCTGCTCTCCTACCCACCCACTCCCACTTCTTGGCCCTGGCATTCTCCTGGGGCATATAAAGTTTGCCAGACCAAGGGGCCTCTCTTCCCAATGATGGCCGACTAGGCCATCTTCTGCTACATATGCAGCTAGAGTCAAGAGCTACAGGGTACTGGTTAGTTCATTTTGTTGTTCCACCTATAGGCTTGCAGACCCCTTCAGCTCCTTGGATCCTTTCTCTAGCTCCTCCATTAGGGGCCCTGTGTTCCATTCAATAGATGACTGTGAGATTACTTTTTGAACCATCATAAAATTGGACACTGACATAACTGATGCTATTTTTTTCCTCGTATGTAAGACTAAAAGCCCTGCCTACCTGGCAGGGTGATGGTGAAGTGCCAACTGAGGTGATCTATATGCAAGCACACACTGAATATTTTAAAGCATATGTTACTATTGCTTCACACACTTCTCAGAATCCACATTTTGTCAAGTTCTATAAAGTTCCACATGCTTTGCTAAAGACTCTGATCTGTCTGACCATATCTTAGAAATTTGTCAAAGAAGGCATGTTTTTGGTGATGATCCATCCTATTTACAAAGCTTGTAAGTCTATGCCACCAACCCCTCATGCTTTACTCACCTCTTGTGAGTGACTTCTGTCAAAGTAAACTTTGGAGAAGCTTTCCTTTGTGAAAGTCACTATGGAGTAGTCTCAGGCTATTTGGTGATGAGTGATTCCATGAGAGCCCTAAATTTTGGCTTTGACTGTGCCAGTTATTCCAGATAAGCACTAGGTAGTTTTGAGTCAGTCATTCCAGAGTTACTCTGGGCTAGGCTTCTTTCCATCCCATTATCTAGTAGACTCTGGGTTGTGCCATTGTCAAGTTCTGAAAGACACTTTTGGGGCTGTGCCAGTCAGCTCAGGTAAATCTTGTACACTGGTTGGCCCAGTTCTTGTAAACAGGCTCTGAGCTGTGTAGTGCTCATCACTCCAGAGATACTCTGCACTGTGCCCACGTCTGTCACTCTGGAGGATTCCAACCTGGGTCTCAAGACTATTTCATTCCCTGCTGTTTATCATAGCTAAATGATTTCACTTAATGCTTCTTCCTCTTCAAAATGGCAGTTCTTAAAAATGTCTTTGAAGTATGTACTCAATTTTAAGTTTCTTATTGGAACATTAACTGTATCTGACTAGTTCATTATTGTTTCTTGGTTTCAAGCATGGTGCCTGCAACCAACAATAATGTAAAAATAGTTATGGCTACCCCATTCTCTCTGTCATTTTCCCTCTCATCCATTTCCTGGTTTTATTTTAGCATTTGCAAGAGTACCAATCATAACACACGTCCTCATAACAAAAGAAAAAGTTCATAAGGTCCACTTGGAATGTCACTTATCAGATGCTTATCACATAACTGGTGCTAGGTATTTAATAGTAAATGGTCACCATTTAATGAGATTTAGAGTTTAGAAGGGAAAGCAAACAGAAAGGAATCTTATAAATTAAGAAATTACAATTACAATAAATGTGTAGTCAGGAGAAAAATGATAGAGCAACAAAAGTAGTATTGGCTTTCTTCTTTTTCCTAGACATAAAATATGAGCATGAGGGAATGATGGGCAAATTTATTAGTCCTTGTGAGTCAGCTGAATATGTATGTGGATGGGCAAGAAAGATACCTTTAAGAAGTCAAGAGTCTGTGTCTTGTCTTGGTCATATTCACAAGGGCACTGTATCTAAGTGAGAGAGGAGGAAAAAGAACTGTTACTCCCAAATGTAGGGGTTGTTTGGTTCTGAATCCACTGAGGAAATAAACATGTCATGAAAAGTATTGTTCAAGTAAGGAAAATACTTCTTTTTATGTGTTAGGATGTATTATTGCTGTTGAGAAATCCTATCACTGGAAGATAAGTTTGAATATACTTAGTTTAAATACATCATGATAGTATCCATAAAAAACTCACAGAGGTGGATAGGCATTGAATTTGGAGAGGTTATCTCACTGAGCTCTACTGTATTCAAAGTTTCAGTGATTGTTATTTTTAAAGGTGTTTTGTTTTGTGTTTTGGTTAAAGGGTTTGCATTTTTCCCCTAAACTTGAAACCATAGGTGATAGAGATTCCTGAGGGGATGGTTGTAGAGATGATAACTGATACACTTCCCCTTCAATCCTCTTAGGCCAATCTTTATTCTGGAGAAATCTACACAATCATATGATGAAATATGATCATATCCATCCCTATTTCTCTAACTTTCTTTTTTTTTTAGTATACAAATTATCCTTTATTTTGGATAGTTGGATGAATTTCTACAGAAGAAAATAACTTATAACCACTTTTACTACCTCAAAGACATTGACATTTCTATCCCTACAGCCTTTTTCTTTTTTTTTCCATTTTTAATTAGGTATTTAGCTCATTTACATTTCCAATGCTATACCAAAAGTCCCCCATACCCACCCACCCCAACTCCCCCACCCACCCACTCCCCCTTTTTGGCCCTGGCGTTCCCCTGTACTGGGGCATATAAAGTTTGCGTGTCCAATGGGACTCTCTTTCCAGTGATGGCCGACTAGGCCATCTTTTGATACATATGCAGCTAGAGTCAAGAGCTCTGGGGTACTGGTTAGTTCATTTTGTTGTTCCACCTATAGGGTTGCAGATCCCTTTAGCTCCTTGGGTACTTTCTCTAGTTCCTCCATTGGGAGCCCTGTGATCCATCCATTAGCTGACTGTGAGATTCCAATTATGTGTTTGCTAGGCCCCGGCATAGTCTCACAAGAGACAGCTACATCTGGGTCCTTTCGATAAAATCTTGCTAGTGTATGCAATGGTGTCAGCGTTTGGATGCTGATTATGGGGTGGATGCCTGGATATGGCAGTCTCTATATGGTCCATCCTTTCGTCTCAGCTCCAAACTTTGTCTCTGTAACTCCTTCCATGGGTGTTTTGTTCCCACTTCTAAGGAGGGGCATAGTGTCCACACTTCAGTCTTCATTTTTCTTGAGTTTCATGTGTTTAGCAAATTGTATCTTATATCTTGGGTATCCTAGGTTTTGGGCTAATATCCACTTATCAGTGAGTACATATTGTGTGAGTTCCTTTGTGAATGTGTTACCTCACTCAGGATGATGCCCTCCAGGTCCATCCATTTGGCTAGGAATTTAATAAATTCATTCTTTTTAATAGCTGAGTAGTACTCCATTGCATAGATGTACCACATTTTCTGTATCCATTCCTCTGTTGAGGGGCACCTGGGTTCTTTCCAGCTTCTGGCTATTATAAATAAGGCTGCTATGAACATAGTGGAGCATGTGTCCTTCTTACCAGTTGGGGCATCTTCTGGATATATGCCCAGGAGAAGTATTGCTGGATCCTCCGGTAGTACTATATCCAGTTTTCTGAGGAACCGCCAGACTGATTTCCAGAGTGGTTGTACAAGCCTACAATCCCACCAACAATGGAGGAGTGTTCCTCTTTCTCCACATCCACGCCAGCATCTGCTGTCACCTGAATTTTTGATCTTAGCCATTCTGACTGGTGTGAGGTGGAATCTCAGGGTTGTTTTGATTTGCATTTCCCTGATGATTAAGGATGTTGAACATTTTTTTAGGTGCTTCTCTGCCATTCGGTATTCCTCAGGTGAGAATTCTTTGTTCAGTTCTGAGCCCCATTTTTTAATGGGGTTATTTGATTTTCTGGAGTCCACCTTCTTGAGTTCTTTATATATGTTGGATATTAGTCCCCTATCTGATTTAGGATAGGTAAAGATCCTTTCCCAATCTGTTGGTGGTCTTTTTGTCTTATTGACGGTGTCTTTTGCCTTGCAGAAACTTTGGAGTTTCAATAGGTCCCATTTGTCAATTCTCGATCTTACAGCACAAGCCATTGCTGTTCTGTTCAGGAATTTTTCCCCTGTGCCCATATCTTCAAGGCTTTTCCCCACTTTCTCCTCTATAAGTTTCAGTGTCTCTGGTTTTATGTGAAGTTCCTTGATCCACTTAGATTTTACCTTAGTACAAGGAGATAAGTATGGATCGATTCGCATTCTTCTACACGATAACAACCAGTTGTGCCAGCACCAATTGTTGAAAATGCTGTCTTTCTTCCACTGGATGGTTTTAGCTCCCTTGTCCAAGATCAAGTGACCATATGTGTGTGGGTTCATTTCTGGGTCTTCAATTCTATTCCATTGGTCTACTTGTCTGTCTCTATACCAGTACCATGCAGTTTTTATCACAATTGCTCTGTAGTAAAGCTTTAGGTCAGGCATGGTGATTCCACCAGAGGTTCTTTTATCCTTGAGAAGAGTTTTTGCTATCCTAGGTTTTTTGTTATTCCAGATGAATTTGCAAATTGCTCCTTCTAATTCGTTGAAGAATTGTGTTGGAATTTTGATGGGGATTGCATTGAATCTGTAGATTGCTTTTGGCAAGATAGCCATTTTTACAATGTTGATTCTGCCAATCCATGAGCATGGGAGATCTTTCCATCTTCTGAGATCTTCTTTAATTTCTTTCTTCAGAGACTTGAAGTTTTTATCATACAGATCTTTCACTTCCTTAGTTAGAGTCACGCCGAGATATTTTATATTATTTGTGACTATTGAAAAGGGTGTTGTTTCCCTAATTTCTTTCTCAGCCTGTTTATTCTTTGTGTAGAGAAAGGCCATTGACTTGTTTGAGTTAATTTTATATCCAGCTACTTCACCGAAGCTGTTTATCAGGTTTAGGAGTTCTCTGGTGGAATTTTTAGGGTCACTTATATATACTATCATATCATCTGCAAAAAGTGATATTTTGACTTCCAATTTTCCAATTTGTATCCCCTTGATCTCCTTTTGTTGTCGAATTGCTCTGGCTAATACTTCAAGTACTATGTTGAAAAGGTAGGTAGAAAGTGGGCAGCCTTGTCTAGTCCCTGATTTTAGTGGGATTGCTTCCAGCTTCTCACCATTTACTTTGATGTTGGCTACTGGTTTGCTGTAGATTGCTTTTATTATGTTTAGGTATGGGCTTTGAATTCCTGATCTTTCCAAAACTTTTATCATGAATGGGTGTTGGATCTTGTCAAATGCTTTTTCTGCATCTAACGAGATGATCATGTGGTTTTTGTCTTTGAGTTTGTTTATATACTGGATTACATCGATGGATTTTCATATATTAAACCATCCCTGCATCCCTGGAATAAAACCTACTTGGTCAGGATGGATGATTGTGTTCTTGGATTCGGTTAGCGAGAATTTTATTAAGGATTTTTGCATCGATATTCATAAGAGAAATTGGTCTGAAGTTCTCTATCTTTGTTGGATCTTTCTGTGGTTTGGGTATCAGAGTAATAGTGGCTTCATAAAATGAGTTGGGTAGAGTACCTTCTACTTCTATCTTGTGAAATAGTTTGTGCAGAACTGGAATTAGATCTTCTTTGAAGGTCTGATAGAACTCTGCACTAAACCCGTCTGGTCCTGGGCTTTTTTTTGGCTGGGAGACTATTAATAACTGCTTCTATTTCTTTAGGGGATATGGGACTGTTTAGAAGGTCAACTTGATCCTGATTCAACTTTGGTACATGGTATCTTTCCAGAAATTTGTCCATTTCGTCCAGGTTTTCCAGTTTTGTTGAGTATAGCCTTTTGTAGAAGGATCTGATGGTGTTTTGGATTTCTTCAGGATCTGTTGTTATGTTTCCCTTTTCATTTCTGATTTTGTTGATTAGGATTTTGTCCCTTTGCCCTTTAGTGAGTCTAGCTAAGGGTTTATCTATCTTGTTGATTTTCTCAAAGAACCAACTCCTCATTTGGTTAATTCTTTGAATAGTTCTTCTTGTTTCCACTTGGTTGATTTCACTTCTGAGTTTGATTATTTCCTGCCATCTACTCCTCTTGGGTGAATTTGCTTCCTCTTTTTCTAGAGCTTTTAGATGTGTTGTCAAGCTGCTAGTATGTGCTCTCTCCCGTTTCTTTTTGGAGGTACTCAGAGCTATGAGTTTCCCTCTTAGAAATGCTTTCATTGTGTCCCAAAGGTTTGGGTACGTTGTGGCTTCATTTTCATTAAACTCTAAAAAGTCTTTAATTTCTTTCTTTATTCCTTCCTTGACCAAGGTATCATTGAGAAGAGTGTTGTTCAGTTTCCACGTGAATGTTGGCTTTCCATTATTTATGTTGTTATTGAAGATCAGTCTTAGGCCATGGTGGTCTGATAGGATACATGGGACAATTTCAATATTTTTGTATCTGTTGAGGCCTATTTTGTCACCAATTATATGGTCAATTTTGGAGAAGGTCCCGTGAGGTGCTGAGAAGAAGGTATATCCTTTTGTTTTAGGATAAAATATTCTGTAGATATCTGTCAGGTCCATTTGTTTCATAACTTCTGTTAGTTTCACTGTGTCCCTGTTTAGTTTCTGTTTCCACGATCTGTCCATTGATGAAAGTGGTGTGTTGAAGTCCCCCACTATTATTGTGTGAGGTGCAATGTGTGCTTTGAGCTTTACTAAAGTGTCTTTAATGAATGTGGCTGCCCTTGCATTTGGAGCGTAGATTCAGAATTGAGAGTTACTCTTGGAGGATTTTAGCTTTGATGAGTATGAAGTGTCCCTCCTTGTTTTTTTTGATAACTTTGGGTTGGAAGTCGATTTTATCCGATATTAGAATGGCTACTCCAGCCTGTTTCTTCAGACCATTTGCTTGGAAAATTGTTTTCCAGCCTTCACTCTGAGGTAGTGTCTGTCTTTTTCCCTGAGATGGGTTTCCTGTAAGCAGCAGAATGTTGGGTCCTGTTTGTGTAGCCAGTCTGTTAGTCTATGTCTTTTTATTGGGGAATTGAGTCCATTGATATAAAGAGATATTAAGGAAAGGTAATTGTTGCTTCCTGTTATTTTTGTTGTTAAAGTTGGCATTCTGTTCTTGTGGCTGTCTTCTTTTAGGTTTGTTGAGGGATTATCTTCTTGTTTTTTCTAGGGCATGGTTCCCGTCCTTGTATTGGTTTTTTTTCTGTTATTATCCTTTGAAGGGCTGGATTCGTGGAGAGATAATCGGTGAATTTAGTTTTGTCGTGGAATACTTTGGTTTCTCCATCTATGGTAATTGAGAGTTTGGCTGGGTATAGTAGCCTGGGCTGACATTTGTGTTCTCTTAGTGTCTGTATAACATCTGTCCAGGCTCTTCTGGCTTTCATAGTCTCTGGTGAAAAATCTGGTGTAATTCTGATAGGCTTGCCTTTATATGTTACTTGACCTTTTTCCCTTACTGCTTTTAGTATTCTATCTTTATTTAGTGCATTTGATGTTCTGATTATTATGTGTCGGGAGGAATTTCTTTTCTGGTCCAGTCTATTTGGAGTTCTGTAGGCTTCTTGTATGTTCATGGGCATCTCTTTCTTTAGATTTGGGAAGTTTTCTTCAATAATTTTGTTGAAGATGTTTGCTGGTCCTTTGAGTTGAAAATCTTCATTCTCATCCACTCCTATTATCCGTAGGTTTGGTCTTCTCATTATGTCCTGGATTTCCTGGATGTTTTTAGTTAGGATCTTTTTGCATTTTCCATTTTCTTTGATTGTTGTGCCGACGTTCTCTATGGAGTCTTCTGCACCTGAGATTCTCTCTTCCATTTCTTGTATTCTGTTGCTGATGCTGGCATCTATGGTTCCAGATTTCTTTCCTAGGGTTTCTATCTCCAGCGTTGCCTCACTTTGGGTTTTCTTTATTGTGTCTACTTCCCTTTTTAGGTCTAGTATGGTTTTGTTCATTTCCATCCCATGTTTGGATGTGTTTTCCTGTTTTTCTATAAGGACTTCTACCTGTTTGGTTGTGTTTTCCTGTTTTTCTTTAAGGACTTGTAACTCTTTAGCAGTGTTTTCCTGTTTTGCTTTAAGGACTTGTAACTCTTTAGCAGTGTTCTCCTGTATCTCTTTAAGTGACTTATTGAATTCCTTCTTTATGTCCTCTACCATCATCATGAGATATGCTTTTAAATCCAGGTCTACCTTTTCAGGTGTGTTAGGGTGTTCTGGACTGGGCTAAGTGGGTGTTCTGGGTTCTGATGATGGTGAGTGGTCCTGGTTTCTGTAAGTAGGATTCTTACGTTTACCTTTCGCCATCTGGCAATCTCTGGAGTTAGTTGTTATAGTTGTCTTTGTTAAGAGATTCTTCCTCTGTTGATTTTGTTACCCTCAATCAGCATGCGTGGGAGACAAGCTCTCTCCTCTGAGTTTCAGTGGTCAGAGCAGTCTCTGCAGGCAAGCTCTCCTCTTTCGGGGAAGGTGTACAGTTATCTGGTGTTTGGACCTCCTCCTGGCTGAAGGTGAAGGACCAAAACAGGATCTTTCCCAGAAGCTGTGTTGCTTTGGCCAGGAAGGTGGCCGGTTGTCTGGAGTCGAAGATGTCACCGCCTCAGAAGCTCTGTGGCTCTCGCCAGGAAGGTGGCCGGTTGTCTGGGGCCGAAGATGGCGCCGCCCCAGAAGCTCTGCGATTCTCGCCCATACCAGAAACGGCTGGCCTCTGTATTCCACACAGTCACCCGTGCAGCCTGCCCTCCGCGGAGTCCCGGAGCCAAGAAGGCTCCCGCCGGTGCCTGTGACACAAACCTCTCAGGCCGGGCAGACCCCCGTGCTCTCACCAGGAAGGTGGCCGGCTGTCTCTGAGCCCCATTTTTTAATGGGGTTATTTGATTTTCTGAAGTCCACCTTCTTGAGTTCTTTATATATGTTGGATATTAGTCCCCTATCTGATTTAGGATAGGTAAAGATCCTTTCCCAATCTTTTTGTCTTATTGACGGTGTCTTTTGCCTTGCAGAAACTTTGGAGTTTCATTAGGTCCCATTTGTCAATTCTCGATCTTACAGCACAAGCCATTGCTGTTCTGTTCAGGAATTTTTCCCCAGTGCCCATATCTTCAAGGCTTTTCCCCACTTTCTCCTCTATAAGTTTCAGTGTCTCTGGTCTTATGTGAAGTTCCTTGATCCACTTAGATTTGACCTTAGTACAAGGAGATAAGTATGGATCGATTCGCATTCTTCTACATGATAACAACCAGTTGTGCCAGCACCAATTTTCTTTTATTATTAGGTATTTTCCTCATTTACATTTTCAATGCTATCCCAAAGGTCCCCCATACCCACCCCCCAATCCCCTACCCACCCACTCCCCCTTTTTGGCCCTGGCATTCCCCTGTACTGGGGTGTATAAAGTTTGCAAGTCCAATGGGCCTCTCTTTCCAGTGATGGCCGACTAGGCCATCTTTTGATACATATGCAGCTAAAGACAAGAGCTCCCGGGTACTGGTTAGTTCATATTGTTGTTCCACCTATAGGGTTGCAGTTCCCTATAGCTCCTTGGGTAATTTCTCTAGCTCCTCCATTAGGGGCCGTGTGACCCATCCAATAGCTGATTGTGATCATCCACTTCTGTGTTTGCTAGGCCCCGGCATAGTCTCACAAGAGAGAGCTATAACTGGGTCCTTTCAGCGAAATCTTGCTAGTGTATGCAATGGTGTCAGCATTTGGAAGCTGATTATGGGATGGATCCCTGCATATGGCAGTCACTAGATGTTCCATCCTTTCGTCACAGCTCCAAATTTTGTCTCTGTAACTCCTTCTATGGGTGTTTTGTTCCCATTTCTAAGAAAGGGTAAAGTGTCCACACTTTGGTCTTCGTTCTTCTTGAATTTCATGCGTTTGGCAAGTTGTATCTTATATCTTGGGTATCCTAAGTTTCTGGGCTATTATCCACATTTCAGTGAGTACATATTGTGCCAGTTCCTTTGTGATTGGGTTACTTCACTCAGGATGATACACTCCAGGTCCATCCATTTGCCTAGGAATTTCATAAATTCATTTTTTTAAATAGCTGAGTAGTATTCCATTGTGTAAATGTACCACATTTTCTGTATCCATTCCTCTGTTGAGGGGCATCTGGGTTCTTTCCAGCTTCTGGCTATTATAAACAAGGCTGCTATGAACATAGTGGAGCATGTGTTCTTCTTACCGGTTGGGATATCTTCTGGATATATGCCCAGGAGAGGTATTGTGGGATCCTCTGGTAGTACTATGTCCAATTTTCTGGGGAACCGCCAGACTGATTTCCAGAGTGGTTGTACAAGATTGCTATCCCACCAACAATGGAGGAGTGTTCCCCTTTCTCCACATCCTCGCCAACATCTGCTGTCACCTGAGTTTTTGATCTTAGCCATTCTGACTGGAGTGAAGTGGAATCTCAGTGTTGTTTTGATTTGCATTTCCCTGATGATTAAGGATGTTGAACATTTTTTCAGGTGTTTCTCTGCCATTCGGTATTCCTCAGGTGAGAATTCTTTGTTCAGCTCTGAGCCCCATTTTTTAATGGGGTTATTTGATTTTCTGGAGTCCACCTTCTTGATTTCTTTATATATATTGGATATTAGTCCCCTATCTGATTTGGGATAGGTAAAGATCCTTTCCCAATCTGTTGGTGGCCTTTTTGTCTTATTGACGGTGTCTTTTGCTTTGCAGAAGCTTTGCAATTTTATGAGGTCCCATTTATCGATTCTTGATCTTACAGCACAAGCCATTGCTGTTCTATTCAGAATTTTTCCCCTGTACCCATATCTTCGAGGCTTTTCCCTACTTTCTCCTCTATAAGTTTCAGTGTCTCTGGTTTTATGTGGAGTTCCTTAATCCACTTAGATTTGACCTTAGTACAAGGAGATAGAAATGGATCAATTTGCATTCTTCTACATGATAACCGCCAGTTGTGCCAGCACCAATTGTTGAAAATGCTGTCTTTATTCCACTGGATGGTTTTTGCTCCCTTGTCAAAGATCAAGTGACCATAGGTGTGTGGGTTCATCTCTGGGTCTTCAATTCTGTTCCATTGGTCTACTTGTCTGTCACTATACCAGTACCATGCAGTTTTGATCACAATTGCTCTGTAGTACAGTTTTAGGTCCGGCATGGTGATTCCACCAGAGGTTCTTTTATCCTTGAGAAGAGTTTTTGCTATCCTAGGTTTTTTTGTAATTCCAGATGAATCTGCCGATTGCCCTTTCTAATTCGTTGAAGAATTGAGTTGGAATTTTGATGGGGATTGCATTGAATCTGTAGATTGCTTTTGGCAAGATAGCCATTTTTACAATGTTGATCCTGCCAATCCATGAGCATGGGAGATCTTTCCATCTTCTGAGATCTTCTTTAATTTCTTTCTTTAGAGACTTGAAGTTCTTATCATACAGATCTTTCACTTCCTTAGTTAGAGTCACGCCAAGGTATTTTATATTATTTGTGACTATTGAGAAGGGTGTTGTTTCCCTAATTTCTTTCTCAGCCTGTTTATCCTTTGTATACAGAAAGGCCGTTGACTTGTGTCAGTTAATTTTATATCCAGCTACTTCATTGAAGCTGTTTATCAGGCTTAGGAGTTCTCTGGTGGAATTTTTAGGGTCACTTATATATACTATCATATCATCTGCAAAAAGTGATATTTTGACTTCCTCTTTTCCAATTTGTATCCCCTTGATCTCCTTTTGTTGTCGAATTGCTCTGGCTAATACTTCAAGTACTATGTTGAAAAGGTAGGTAGAAAGTGGGCAGCCTTGTCTAGTCCCTGATTTTAGTGGGATTGCTTCCAGCTTCTCTCCATTTACTTTGATGTTGGCTACTGGTTTGCTGTAGATTGCTTTTATCATGTTTAGGTATGGGCCTTGAATTCCTGATCTTTCCAAGACTTTTGTCATGAATGGGTGTTGGATCTTGTCAAATGCTTTTTCTGCATCTAACGAGATGATCATGTGGTTTTTGTCTTTGAGTTTGTTTATATACTGGATTACATTGATGGATTTTCGTATATTAAGCCATCCCTGCATCCCTGGAATAAAACCTACTTGGTCAGGATGGATGATTGCTTTAATGTGTTCTTGGATTTGGTTAGCGAGAATTTTATTGAGGATTTTTGCATCGATATTCATAAGAGAAATTGGTCTGAAGTTCTCTATCTTTGTTGGATCTTTCTGTGGTTTAGGTATCAGAGTAATAGTGGCTTCATAAAATGAGTTGGGTAGAGTACCTTCTACTTCTATTTTGTGAAATAGTTTGTGCAGAACTGGAATTAGATCTTCTTTGAAGGTCTGATAGAACTCTGCACTAAACCCGTCTGGTCCTGGGCTTTTTTTTGGCTGGGAGACTATTAATAACTGCTTCTATTTCTTTAGGGGATATGGGACTGGTTAGATGGTCAACTTGATCCTGATTCAACTTTGGTACCTGGTATCTGTCCAGAAATTTGTCCATTTCGTCCAGGTTTGCCAGTTTTGTTGAGTATAGCCTTATGTAGAAGGATCTGATGGTGTTTTGGATTTCTTCAGGATCTGTTGTTATGTCTCCCTTTTCATTTCTGATTTTGTTAATTAGGATTTTGTCCCTGTGCCCTCTAGTGAGTCTAGCTAAGGGTTTATTTATCTTGTTGATTTTCTCAAAGAACCAACTCCTCATTTGGTTAATTCTTTGAATAGTTCTTCTTGTTTCCACTTGGTTGATTTCACCCCTGAGTTTGATTATTTCCTGCCGTCTACTCCTCTTGGGTGAATTTGCTTCCTCTTTTTCTAGAGCTTTTAGATGTGTTGTCAAGCTGCTAGTATGTGCTCTCTCCCGTTTCTTTTTGGAGGTACTCAGAGCTATGAGTTTCCCTCTTAGAAATGCTTTCATTGTGTCCCATAGGTTTGGGTACGTTGTGGCTTCATTTTCATTAAACTCTAAAAAGTCTTTAATTTCTTTCTTTATTCCTTCCTTGACCAAGGTATCATTGAGAAGAGTGTTGTTCAGTTTCCACGTGAATGTTGGCTTTCCATTATTTATGTTGTTATTGAAGATCAGTCTTAGGCCATGGTGGTCTGATAGGATACATGGGACAATTTCAATATTTTTGTATCTGTTGAGGCCTATTTTGTCACCAATTATATGGTCAATTTTGGAGAAGGTCCCGTGAGGTGCTGAGAAGAAGGTATATCCTTTTGTTTTAGGATAAAATATTCTGTAGATATCTGTCAGGTCCATTTGTTTCATAACTTCTGTTAGTTTCACTGTGTCCCTGTTTAGTTTCTGTTTCCACGATCTGTCCATTGATGAAAGTGGTGTGTTGAAGTCTCCCACTATTATTGTGTGACGTGCAATGTGTGCTTTGAGCTTTACTAAAGTGTCTTTAATGAATGTGGCTGCCCTTGCATTTGGAGTGTAGATATTCAGAATTGAGAGTTCCTCTTGGAGGATTTTACCTTTGATGAGTATGAAGTGTCCCTCCTTGTCTTTTTTGATAACTTTGGGTTGGAAGTCGATTTTATCCGATATTAAAATGGCTACTCCAGCTTGTTTCTTCAGACCATTTGCTTGGAAAATTGTTTTCCAGCCTTCACTCTGAGGTAGTGTCTGTCTTTTTCCCTGAGATGGGTTTCCTGTAAGCAGCAGAATGTTGGGTCCTGTTTGTGTAGCCAGTCTGTTAGTCTATGTCTTTTTATTGGGGAATTGAGTCCATTTATATTAAGAGATATTAAGGAAAAGTAATTGTTGCTTCCTTTTATTTTTGTTGTTAGAGTTGGCATTCTGTTCTTGTGGCTGTCTTCTTTTTGGTTTGTTGAGGGATTACTTTCTTGCTTGTTCTAGGGCGTGATTTCTGCCCTTGTATTGCTTCTTTTCTGTTATTATCCTTTGAAGGGCTGGATTCGTGGAAAGATAATGTGTGAATTTGGTTTTGTCGTGGAATACTTTGATTTCTCCATCTATGGTAATTGAGAGTTTGGCCAGGTATAGTAGCCTGGGCTAACATTTGTGTTCTCTTAGTGTTTGTATAACATCTGTCCAGGCTCTTCTGGCTTTCATAGTCTCTGGTGAAAAGTCTGGTGTAATTCTGATAGGCCTTCCTTTATAAGTTACTTGACCTTTCTCCCTTACTGCTTTTAATATTCTATCTTTATTTAGTGCATTTGATGTTCTGATTATTATGTGTCGGGAGGAATTTCTTTTCTGGTCCAGTCTATTTGGAGTTCTGTAGGCTTCTTGTATGATCATGGGCATCTCTTTCTTTATGTTTGGGAAGTTTTCTTATATTATTTTGTTGAAGATATTAGCTGGCCCTTTAAGTTGAAAATCTTCATTCTCATCAACTCCTATTATCCGTAGGTTTGGTCTTCTCATTGTGTCCTGGATTTCCTGGATGTTTTGAGTTAGGATCCTTTTGCATTTTGTATTTTCTTTGACTGTTGTGTCGATGTTCTCTATGGAATCTTCTGCACCTGAGATTCTCTCTTCCATTTCTTGTATTCTGTTGCTGATGCTCGCATCTATGGTTCCAGATCTCTTTCCTAGGGTTTCTATCTCCAGCGTTGCCTCGCTTTGGGTTTTCTTTATTGTGTCTACTTCCCTTTTTAGTTCTAGTATGGTTTTGTTAATTTCCATCACCTGTTTGGATGTGTTTTCCTGTTTTTCTTTAACAACTTTTACCTGTTTGGTTGTGTTTTCCTACTTTTCTTTAAGGGACTGTAACTATTTAGCAGTGCTCTCCTGTAATTCTTTAAGTGACTCATGAAAGTCCTTCTTGATGTCCTCTATCATCATCATGAGAAATGTTTTTAAATCTGGGTCTAGATTTTTGGTTGTGTTGGGGTGCCCAGGACTAGGTGGGGTGGGAGTGCTGCGTTCTGATGATGGTGAGTGGTCTTGATTTCTGTTAGTAGGATTCTTATGTTTGCCTTTCATCATCTGGTAATCTCTGAAGCTAGCTGTTATAGTTGTATCTGGTAAGAGCTTGTTCTTCAGGTGACTCTGTTAGCCTCTATAAGCAGACCTGGGAGGCTAGCTCTCTCCTTAGTTTCAGTGGGCAGAGTATTCTCTGCAGGCAAGCTCTCTTCTTGCAGGGAAGGTACCCAGATATCTGGTGTTCGAACTTGCCTCCTGACAGAAGTTGTGTTCCACTCACTAGAGGTCTTAGGATCCCGTGGGGAATCCTGTGTGGGCCCTTGCGGGTGTCAGGAGACTCCACTGGCAAGGTACCCCGGTGCTCGAGTGGGCTTTCTCTAACTTTCTACATGTGCCTTACAACATGTTCTTTTTCCAATTTAAGGTTTTGTGTTTGTTTTTTGAAAATCCACTAAGTGCAGTTGGTGCTGCCTATATGTGTATGGGTATGGCCAATCCACCTGAGCATGAGAAACCTACCAGTGGGAGCAACTTCAATAAAAGAATGATTGTCCCTTCTTCCAGCAGCTATCAGTTACTAATGCATTCTCATTAAGGAGTAGGGCCAGGAATGGGACATCCCTTCCTGTGCTGGAATTTTGGTTGTCTTGACTTTGTCCAGGTCTTGTCTGGTAATCAATTTATCTATTAGGAGTTCATTAGTGCAATGGGCACACCATGTACAGAAGGTAGCCTTTTACAGCATTCCATCCCATTCTCCAGGTCTTACATTCTTTCTATGTGCCAATTTTATAGACCCTGCAAATCCTCCCTTCTAGAAACTTATTTTTAAAAATCAAATTAACACACATTTATAATTTGAAAATTCACCACATCCCTAAACTTGGCACAAGCTTTACTTTCAGATTTTCAATGTCCTTGAATCCTATAAATGCCCCTGAGCCTGCCGTACCTGGAAGAATGCTCTCTCTTCCTTCTTTACCGCATAGATGGGTATTCTAATATATGATCCATGGTGAGGACAAATGTTTGCTTATGTCTCATTGTTACCTGGAGGAGCAGGCTAATGCCAGGATTGCATATGAAATTAAAGCTTTGCTTCATACTGTCTCCTTTCTATTGTACTGGTTCTATTCAATTATTCCATTAATAATCAAGTTGTCTTCTTGACTTTCTGACTCCACAACCAATGTATGGTGATCATCAATGGACCCCACAGCCATTAAAGATCCTCTTGGCTTTGGGGATATGCATTCTGAACAGACAAGACACAAGAAGAAAAATTAGTTAAAAGCCCCACCTTTACACAGTTTGTGTGTCTTTCAGGACACCTTAGTTCTGCTGCATGAACTGGTCTTTCTTCAGACTCATCCATCATCATTGAACAATTGCACAGTTACTCACATGTGATCTACAATAACTGCTCATAAACTCTTCTTCAAAGATTATTTTGAATTAATTTATTCTCATACCACTTCAACTCAGCATCATTTTTTAAAAGCTGGAGTATTCCATTCATTTGTCAATTTTTATACTACAAAAGTTAGGAACAGGGGGTTGTTTCTCACTCATTGGACAAATCTGAGTATCTGAGTTCAAATCTCCAGCACTCTTGTAAAAATCCAGACATGGCCACCGAAAGACTGGAGAGCAAAATCCTGCAGGTGCAAGGGTCTTGCCAGCCAGCCAGCCTATCCAAAATGATGCTTCTGATTCAATGAGAGATCCTGTCTCAAAGGAACAAGGGAGAGAGTGATGGACCTTTTCTCTCTACATTATGCCATTGCACACCCAAGTGAATGTACTCAGCCCAATACAAAACACAACACACATTTTATAATTTAAAGATTTTATTGTGCAAAGTAATGATATACTCAAAATTGGGCTAATTATCATTTAAGTCTTACGTTTTGAGTCTTCATGGACATTCTTCTTACAATCATTTGAAATAGTGCCTATATCTTAGGCTCCACCCACAGCTATGGGACAATTTTTGATGGATTTAGTTCTAGTTTCTGGGTTATGGTACTGCCTTTCATGATGTTTCACTAGTTTAGACTATCACAGTCATATGCCTCAACATCTAATATTATAGTGAAAATACTGGAATTTTCATTCTCCTTGTTGTTGTGTATGTTAATTATCTATGGCCTCATTCATCAGCCTGTCTAGTCTGTGTGTTTTGTGTATATAAACATCAAGTGCTATTATGGCAATACTCTGGATTTGAAGGTATGTAGTTTTTAATCAGACTCTAACTCTATTCATATATTCCTAGTATTTCTGTTTTTGACTTCTGTGGAATATAAGGCTTTTGAGATACGTAAACAGAATAAAGTTTTAATTTTCAAAGAATTAAAAGATACTTCAAGAAAAACCAGATTTGTAAAATAAACACACAAAAGTATTTCTAAAATTGAAATTGTTGATCAACTTGGAATTTAATTACAAAAGAATAATACACACTGCATTATAAGTCATAGTGGATATTTGAAAGATGGATGGCCCAGCAGTGGTGGCACATGCCTTTAATCCCAGCACTTGAGAGACAGAGGCAGGAGGATTTCTGAGTTTGAGGCCAGTCTGGTCTACAGAGTGAGTTCCAGGACAGCCAGGGCTACAAAAGAAACCCTGTCTCGAAAAACAAACAAACAAACAAACAAACAAAATAACAAACAAAAAAGAAAGATGGATGAATATGACCAAACTAATGGTGTCAGCCTTTCAAGAAAAAAAAATGGAATACCAAGGGATTACCTGTGTTAATTATGTGAAGTGTGAATTCAGAGGTTCAAATGAAATATTTAACTTTCCTCTCACATGCTCATCTAATTTTCCTCATTCTTCAAGATTTATTTTAATTAAAAATTCACTGAATTTATTTTGCATATGAAATAATATTAATTTTTTTTTTTTGGTTTTTCAAGACAGGGTTTCTCTGTATAGTCCTGGCTGCCCTGGAACTCACTTTGTAGACCAGGTTGGCCTCGAACTCAGAAATCCACCTGCCTCTGCCTCCCAAGTGCTGGGATTAAAGGCATGCACCACCACGCCCTGCTTATATTAACTTTATCATAACAAATATTCTTGATGAAGTATCAATGAAATAAGCATATTGAAAAACTGTTGGTAGAAGTTTAAATGGCTTGATATATTTCATTATGTAATACTATTCTATATCTTTTGACCTACAAATTCATTTTCTAGATTTACATCTGTCACATATACCATTAGAAATAAAAGTCATACAAAAGACTGATCTTGACAGCATGGTTTGTAACAGTAAATGATTAAATAAATGACTCAGCTATAAAATAAAGTGCCATGAGGTTATGAAAGGAATACTAGAATTAAAAAAGATCTCTTGGTACCAGCTAGTCTGTAATTCATGCTCTGATGGAAGTAGCACCATGATTGACATTTATAATATCACCTCAACAAGGCATAAGGACCTACATGTGAGCCAGGGTGCTCACAGAATCTCAGGACGATTTTCCTGTGAAGAACTCAGTGGGAAGGAAGTGGCCATTGAGGTTTTGCAGGCATACTCATGAGGGCTATGGAGCTAATGTTCTGTGCTACATCCTAGTTAGCTTAGAAAACCCAACAATGCCTCAAGGGCATGACAAGGAGGAGACTGATGCTAGGGGGAGAGATCAGAAATTTAAAATTTGATAAATGGTTTGAATTACACAAAGGAAGAGGAAATGACTATGATTCAGGATGGGCTTTCCCTCTCTTTCTACGTATGATCCAATGTTAAAATTACTAGCTATTTTATAGTGGACAATGTGTGTGTTGCACAGAAGTAAAATAATCTTGAAATCCTTGTCACTGAACTGTTGAAATGCCAACAGAGCCATAACATAAAGGAATAAAAGCTTTGAAGATGCTGTTTTTCCCTGCAGCCCATTGAACTTTGATCAAGCCCAGTCCTCTTTGATATTGTGTTTGATGTTGAACCCGTGGGCTGCATCTCCTTTGAGATGTTTGCAAACAAAGTTCCAGAAGAAATCTGTCATACTCTGAGCACTGTAGAGAAAGGACTTGGTTATAAAGCTTTCCCTATTCACAGAATTGTTCCAAGATTCATCCAGCAAGGTGGTACTGCACATACCATACTCACACTGTCAGCAAGTCCATCAACAGGGAGAAATCTGAAGTTGATAACTTCATCCTGAAGCATATAGGCCCTGGTATTTTGTCCATAGAGAATTCTGGATCAAACACAAATAGTTCCAAGTTTTATCTGCCTTACCATGATGAAAATGGATGGATGACAAAAATGTGTTCATTGGAAAGGTGAAAAGCATGGACAGTTTGGAAGCATGACAAACTTGGAATGACAAGAATGTCATCGTGGGCGGCCCTAATACCTCTGCCCTGTGGATATCTTAACCACCACTCAATCCTTCAAAAGAGTGCCATCTCAATCATCCACACTACTCATGATTCATCTCACTATGGTTCTCTGGGTTCCTTTTGTTCTTTATTCACCTCAAAGTCTAGGTAGGTGGTTTAAGAGTTAAGTTCATGACTATGAATAGAAACTAAATAACACAGTTAAAGATACAGTTTTTTGAGTATATAGTTAGCAAATAGAGTAGATTTTGTGTAGATCGCAATAATATGTCTAAACTACATTAGTCGTTTTTTTTTCTTCTATAGACATCTCCAAAACCAACATTGGGAGCTGGAATTCATTACAATAGAGATCAATGGGTAGATATGAACAACAAATATATGCTCTCCATTTAACAAATATTAACCTTACCTTTTAATATCTACAGGATAAATTTTCTGAGGGCCAGGGCCTTGTGGAAAGTTCTGCTGAGTGCATTTTTCACTTCATTATTTCTCAGACTATAGATAATGGGGTTCAACAGAGGAGTCACAACAGTGTAGGACAGTGATAACAATTTCTTGCTTTCAGGAGAATTCTTTGATTTAGGTCTAAAGTAAGTGAGGCTTAACGACACATAGAAAAGAGAGACAACGACGAGATGTGAGGAACAGGTGGAGAAGGCTTTGTGTTTCCCTTTAGCTGATGGAATCTTGAGGATGGAAGCTGCAATGAGAGTGTATGAACATAGGATCAGCAGGCAGGGTATCATGACAACCAGAATAGTCCCAACAATGGCATAGACCTCAAACCGGGCTGTGTCTGCACAGACCAGCCTCAGCACAGGTGGGCTGTCACAGAAGAAGTGATTCACCTTGTTGTTGGCACAGAATGGAAAACTGAAGAGCCATGTGGTCTGCACAGTGGCTACAGGAAACCCTGGAAACCAGGAGGCAGCAGCCAGTCTGGCACGTGTCCCTTGGTTCATGATGATTGGGTAATGCAAGGGACTGCAGATGGCCACATAGCGGTCATATGCCATGGTGGCGAGGAGGAAGCACTCGGCCACTCCAAAGAAGAAGAAGAAATACATCTGAGTGGCACAGCCCAGGAAGGAGATGCTTGTGTCCTGGGCAATCAGAGTCCTCAACATTTTGGGCAGAATGACTAGGTTGAAGCCGATCTCCATGAAGGATAAGTTCCTGAGAAAGAAATACATGGGGCTTTGCAGCATGGGGTCAGCCAAGGTCACCAGAATGATGAGGCTGTTTCCCAGCAGAGTAACCAGGTAGATGGTGAGAAATGCCAGGAAGAGCAAGGTCTGTATCTCAGTAGGTAGGGAAGAGAAGCCCATGAGGATAAATTCAGCTATTCTTGTCTGGTTTCCTGCAGCCATGCATATACCCCCAAATCTCCTGTGGTTATAAAGACAGATTCTTGAGTACAGAAATCAGAGTCTGGATTCTTTCCCTCCAGATTACTGATTCAGGGAAAGAGCCAAAGCCAGGATCCTTTGGAAGAAGAGGACCAATCCTAGTGCATAAGCAGAGACATTCCTGAGTGAACTTCTGAAGTTGATTTCCCCCCCTATTTTGTACATGAACTTCTAGAAAGGCCAAGCATAGTCAGATCTCTGAGTTTGTAGAATGAGTGTTGAAGGATATATTTTTGGAGAAGTGATGGTCCTGAATGCACCCAAACTTTTGAGAAATATATCCAATGTTAGTAATTTACAAAAAAATGTACCCAATAAGTAATTATCAAGATTGTAGAAATAAAATAACAGTAGTTAGGACAACTAATGATTTTTTTTTCTATTTCTTTTCAGTCTTCACTTTGAGAGGTGAGTGATGGACTAGCAGCTATTGAAAATAGTTTACATTCTCTCTTCTCCTGAAAATTCTATTTTCTGTGTGAACACTTTGACCTCAGCCTAAGGGTGGAAAATCAAGAAAGAACATGTATTTTCTTTTCCATACTGAGATTTAGGGTTGCACTGTATTGCCCTGTTTGCCCTTGCACCCTCAATCCTCCTGCCTCTGCCTCCACCTCTTTAGTGCTGGGAGTAAAAGTGTGCACCACCACTCTTGTCATGTAGCAGATTTTTAAATACCTGCTGAATGGCAAATCCTGATTTCTACTAAATCATATCTTACAGAATTCTACTTTATCTGAGAACTTGTTCCTCTATGTTTCAGAGAATTAATGAAATTTCTAGTACAAATTGCAGTAAACATAGTGGAAAAGATAATGAAGGGAACATATATCATTAAAATCAACCAGTTCAGGAAGTTCCTCACATGTAATTGAATCCTATGTTTATTATTTTGCTATAATTTTGTTGATTATCAACAAGCACTTAGCATCACTGCTGCAATCTATAATATCGAATTCTAAGAAAAATGATAAGATAAAGTTGGAAAATGAAATGTAGTAAACTATATATGTTTAGGGAATCAACATAAGAAAAACATAAAAAAGAAAAAAAATTATGAAAATTGAAAGACAGAAATTTAGATTCTGGATGTAACTGGTCATACCTATAATCCCAGCGTTTGGGAGGCTGAGGCAGGTGATGGCCATGGGTTCCAGGTAAATCTGGAGCTCTAGTGAGGACCAGGCCAGCCTGCATTAGAGAATAAGGCTTGCCTCAAAAAACAAGCTAAACAAATAAACCATTAAAAAAATCCAACATATCTACATTTATACAGTAAGAAGCAAAAAAAAAAGTTGGTGTTAGATATTTTACATTCTTAGATTTTTATCTCTTGCTAATGAATTTGGACTTTGTTTTGTAGAAGAAGAAACCATGTGAACATTGGGGCACTGGAATGACATATTCATACCTTTCATGTAGACAAATTATATGCAAATTATGAGGCCAGGTGGTATAATATGAGTGAAGGAGAGGGATGAGAGCTGTGTGCCCATAAACAAGGAGACCAGGTTGTAGGCTCAGCTTTCACAGGAGTATTCACTACCAACCAATTCTGAAGCAAGAGAAAATTTATTAACGAAAGCTCAATATTATTAATAAACAATGTGACTATCAAGGCTACCTTTAAAAATCCCAAAGCTCTATCAAGGAACAGGGGATTGTTATAACAGAATGACTATGGTCAAATTGATCAAAGATTTTCCTGAAGCATGTAATATCTTGAGTTTTCTAATAAAGTTGCACAAAACAGTAAAAGGATCAATAATGCAGCAGAAACTTTCAAGTAGAAACATTTTTACTGTCACTGAAAGGCAACATAAGCTCTGTCATACAAGCTATGAATTAAAAAAGATGTACAGTGACTTTTATAATGAACTGATTTGTATCTTGTTTTACTTTAAATTGGGGGAGTAATAAGGAACATTTATTGTTTTCTGATTAGAAAAATAATTCAACAATGCAAAATAAATAAAAATACCCTTATAAACCACAACTTGGAGGGGGAAGAAAGAAAATTGCTTACCAACATCAATTTTTAAAGGAAATGGTAGCATTCTGTGATTCATACTGTAAGGTAGTTTTACAGGTATTCACATTGGGAGAGGGGATATACCAGACTTTCCTGCTCTACTTCCTGCAACTGTATATAACAATGAACTTATTTCAAGAAGTAATATAAGAAGTATTTTAAGTTGTATCTTTAAAGTAAAGGTCATGCTTTAACAAATGGAAAGAAGTAGCTTTGTAAAGGAATCATTTATGATGAGGACAATTGGAAATACCTTCATCATATCACTTGGTTTTCATAATTGGTTATGCCCTCCCCAAAATTACCATATTTACTCACATAAAATCATGAACAGAATTTTATAGCAAATTAAAAAATCTGTCAGAATTAGGATGTCAATGAGCTTTGAATGCATTTCAAAAGAGGGACTGTGTAATGGAACCCATTACTTTGAATGCTAACTAAAAGTTAATAATAAGACAATGGTAATAGTGAAGACATAAATGTCTTACAAATAATGAGAGAGGAATCTTTAAGATTAGAAATTTCTTTAAAAATCTCTGCAAATTTGTTGGTTAGAACCATAGAATCAGTGAGAACATTTAAGTAGCATAAACAGTAGAAACATTCCATTTGTCTTCCTTCCTATCTTTTTACCAATGCTCCTTCTCTTTGTACTTAGTAATATTAAGTGAGACACACTGGTCTTGCTGGAGCAAGCTGAAGAAACTGCTGAAGATGCATCTGCACTGAGCTTGACAGGAGCAGAGGAAGCTGAAGCCAATGACAGAAAACCTTTAGTTGTCCTCAACTGTGTAACTGTGTCTCTCTTTTCCTTTGAGTCAGATGGAAAGAAAGAGCCTTTATTTTCCCAGGTGTTAATAGATTTTCTTTTATTCCCCATGGGACCTGCCCTTTCTTGAATCTATTGTCCTTTGAGAACATGATGAAGTTCCAATACTAGCAGGATAAACCTCAAGAAGGATCAAATGCTAGTAAAGGGAAGCATCATCATCACGCATAGGAACATACTGAGTCTGAAGCGGAGTGACTTAAACCCCAGCTCTGGGTCTCTCTGCTTGTGATGCTCACTAGTTTTGTTAAACTCTCTGAGTCTCAGTTTCCAAACTTGTTTAAAGACAATTGATGCTATGATAAAATAAATTGGCTTATATATGTTAAAAAACAGCTATCATTTATCAATTTAACAAATATTCATGTTACATACTACCACAGAGGAGGCATTCTTTTGTGCATTCAATTATACAAGTAAAAAAAAAAAACAGATACAGTTCCTGTTCTTATATGGCATATATATATATATTTTTTTTTCTTAGAGATGGGTTCTCATAATACAGGATGGTCTTGCATTCACTATGTAGCTGAGGATGACTTTGAAATTCTAGCCCTCCTGCCTTGACTTACCAGTTACTGAGATCTGTGTAGAGGAGCATCCCCAATGTAGTGCAGCATGTTGAACCAGAACTTTATGTATGCTATGCAAGCACCAACAGAGCTACATCCCCAGCCCAAATCTTACTTCATATTTAGTGGTATTTCCAAGAAGACTAGCATTAAATAAGACTCTATTGTCTCTAAAAATCCAGGAGGCCAGAAATATAACACTATGGGGGTGGTCCAAAACACATAGATCTTAGTATTAGATTTATCATCTTTAGTTATCATGTTCTATGCTGATCATTCTCTAAGAAATTGTATAAGGAGGAGACACACTCCTTGTCCATAATTGTTCAGGTGACTTGATGCTATTTGTTTTTGAAGGATCCAATCAGCTGTTCAAGACAGAAATAGAATGGAATTAGATTATTACTTTTTAACAAGTGTAATTAATTTTTTTTGGTATAAGCCAAAAAAAATTTGGTTAAAGCTATACTGGAGCTTGGATCTTGTGCTCAGTGACATTAGTGTGTGTTTTACAAGATGGTGGATAAATGCCTTTTTTGTTTTAAATTTAATTTAATTTTTTACTTACTCACTTTACATTCCACTTACTGACCCACCTCCTGATCACCTCCTCCCGTAACCCTTTCTCCATTTCCCCTCCCCTTCTTCTCTGAGTGGGTGGTGGCCCATTGTATATCCCCCAACAATGGCACTTCAAGATTCTGCAAGGTAAGGCGCTTCCTCTCTCACTGAGGCCAGATAGGGAAGCCCAGCTAGAAGAACATATCCCATGTGCAGGCAACACCTTTTAGGATATCCCTACTCCAATTGTTCAATACCCACATGACGACCAAGCTGCATATCTGCTACATTTTTGTGGGGAGGCCCAGGCCCAGCCCGTGTATATTCTTTGATTTGTGAATGAGATTCTGAGAACCCCAAGGGTCCAGGTTAGTTGACTCTGTTGGTCTTCCTGTGTGTGGAGTTCCAATCCCATTCAATACCCACAATCCTTCCTCCTAGTCTTCCATAAGAGTCGGTGCATGAATTTCTGACAGAAATCTTTGGTGTCCATGTTTTAAGAGGTAGTTAGCTATAGTTGTGCGGATGGCATAAGAGTCTTGATAAAGTTGCCCAGTGTGGCAATACAGCATTTAGCTGAAGTGAGGAGGCATCAGTACTGGCCATTAGCAGTATCTGTGTTGCCAGTGCCTGTAGGTCCTTGATGTGGTTTATCTGCACAGAGGCACAATGTACTATCACCTTGAAGGGAAAGTGTGGTACTTATTTTACATTCTCCCCTCACTAGTCTCTCTGCACAGGGACACAGAGAGCTTGGCCAAGGAGACCTTTCACATGGAGGTGATGACCTCCTACGAACATATAGTACTCAGTAATACCCTTGCAGCCCCCATGACAACAAAGGCATTGAACCCAGTCTTCTGGCTGACATGAGTTTACTTAAAAATCTCATCCTGGAGGAAGACTCAGAGGAAAAAGTCAATGATCTCAGATTCCTTGATTGGCACTTAGGGCAGGCCCTTGGTCTTCATGTCCTTGTCTGTGTGGGCAAGCTTGGTGATGGGAATCCATTCCTTTGGCCTTGCCTCTGTAAAGCCCAGCATTTTCTGTCTGGCTAGGCATAGACAGGGTCCATGGCCCAGAAGGCCTTTTCAGTAGCCACTGTCTGTCCTCCAGAGCCTCTTGCTACACTAGTGTTTTCTGCCATTTGATGTTTACCAAGGGAGGCAGAATTAAATTATTCAGTTGAGGCTTTTAAAGTCCTTTTACTAGAGAAAGCAAAAATCCTAATTGTGTTTTTAAAATTTAATACCATTTAAATGCATAATTAAATTACCAAACAATATAGAAACTACCTTAAACCCACCAATAGGAGCCTTTATAAATTATAATTTATGAGAGCTGCTGCACAGACGAGCAAACCAGACAGACACCTGCTGAGTGCCATGCCACATGGCCCAGGTAGAGAAAGAAGCCCACAGTCCTGTCCCTTAACACACATCATAGGTGGACAGTAGACACACAGACCCCTGTGAAGTGGAAACTTATGGTTTCTTTAGAAAGTCAGTTGTGGTCGGATTGTGTTTTGCTGGGGCAGACATGTGAAGGAGTGTTTCCCCGAGGTGGACACAGTGAGAGGATATTTTGCTAAAACAAGCACACGAAAGGACATATGATGGATTCTTCACTAATGACATGGTTTGCCTTACATTGCATTGCTGAGATCTGTTTGTGGTGACTCCATGGAGAGAAATGCACCACAAAACTACTAGTGGTGTTCTGGTGGCTTCTTAATGCCTCCTTGGCTGACTGATGTCAGCTGATACAGACTCTCGTGGAGTTTTGCTAAGACAGACTCACATGGTGAGGCAAGACCCATAGAAGGACATATGATGTTTGGAGGGAGTATAAATAGAACCCAATGGATAGTGATGGTGAGGGTGAGGGGTGGGGGTGGAGAGGCTTGTACTCCTGCCTTCCACAGACATGCCCACTACCATGTCACATGGGTAGGCTGTAAACACCTAAAAGGCTTACTCTCCACCCTGCTACACAGCACAGACCCAGATCACCCAGAGGTCTACCAGTTGTCTGGCTTGCCTGCAGCAGGTACCATTACAGAATAGATGGGGGAGAAAAAGATGTGGAACAGCTTCAGTATTATGAAGAAAGTTGGAACTAGGGACTTGGGAGTGGAGAGGAACAGACTATTGTGAGTAGACAGCCCCACCACCTGAGGGCATGGTGAAGCCACAACCTATGTTGCTAATGAGGGCTGTGCTTATGTCTATGATTATTCAGTGGCAGGGATCAGTGTAGATGTCTGTGACACATATTGCCACTAGAGATTACAAGGATGTTCCTGGTCTGGGCAACTGCCAGGGTCCATGTGGATGTCCAAGAGCTGAGCAGAACTGGCCCTAGCCATCACTGGGTGTGGTGCTTTGCAGAGCTGGCCCCATTTCTCACTGGCTGCAGCACCCAGAAGAGTGGGCCCTGTACCTCGCCTGGACAGCAGAGCTGGCCCCTGGTGATGGGAACGTGGCTGAGCTGTCCGTAAGAGTGAGAACACAGGAGTGTGGGCCCTGAGACGCTTCTACTGCGAGGTGGTGGGAGTGTAAGTGATGCTCTCTCTGCCTCGTCCTTCACCACATGTGGCTGTTGGAAGAGCTGGCCACAAGGTCTTGAAAGCAGGAGAGCAGTCCCTGCCCCTCAGTGGCTGCAGCACTGGGAAGAGTGGTCCCTGTACTTTACCTGGGCAGCACAGTAGAACGGGACCTAGTGGCAAGGGCATAGGTAATCTGACCCTGAAGGAGAGAGCACAGGAGAGCTGACCCTGTCACCTGTCTGCCATTGGGTGGCGATGGCATAGAGGTGATGTCTTCCCCCTACCCTACCGCTTGCCACCTGCAGCAGTTGGGAAAGCTATCCCCTGGTTCATGAGAGAGGGAGAGCTGACTCTTCCCCTTGTAGGCTGCAGTACAGGCAGAGAGGGCCCTGCACCTTACCTAGATAGCACAGCAGAGGTGAGAGGGCCTGGAGGATGAGAGTCCAGGAATCCTGACCCTACTACTCCTATGCTGTGAGGTGAAATGGGCTAAGAAGTAATGTTCTTGGCTCTTACCACCAGATGCAGTCAGAAGATCTGGCCACAGGGTCAAGAGTTTGGGAGAACATGCTCTGTCTTTCACTGGCAGTAGCATGGTCTTGACAGACCATGCTTGACAGAGATGGTCTTGTTGCCTTACCTGGTCAGCACAGTAGAGTTGGACTTAGTGGTAGGGACACGGGTGAGCCAGCTGAGGGTGAGAGAGAGCTGGCTCCACCACTCCTCTGTTGGAAGGTGGCAGAGGTTCAGTGGTGATGCCCTTCCCACTTCTTCTCTTGCATCTTGCAGTGGTTGGGAGAGCTGGCCCTGAGGTCATGAGAATAGAAAAGCTATCCCTGCTTCTCATCAGATATAGCACTCAGGAGAATGAGTCCCATGCCCTGCCTGGGCAACACAGTAGAACTGGCACGATGAGAGGAGGGCATAGGTGAGCCAGCTCTGAGGTTATGAGAGTGGGAGAACTGGCCCAGGTCCTCACAGGCTACAGCGCTTTGGAGAATGGATCTTGCACCTTGACTGAACAGCACAGTGGAAGTGGCTCAAGAGAGGTGGGTGCTAGTGAGCTGGCCCCTAGAACATGAGGGTGGGAGAGCTGATCCTGTTTTCTGCTGGTGGCAGTATTGGGTGGGCCATAGCAGTGCTGGAGAGCTTCCTCCAGTGGTGCAGATAAGGGAGAGCCTGTCGCCTGATCAACACAGTTAACACCCAGGCCCAGATCCAGGTCTTTGAGTTGGCCCACCCAAAGCTGCAGGATCCATAACACAGGACCACAACAGGATAACTTGGAGGAGTACCAGTGAGGACCCAGTATTGATGGTGTAGCAGAAGCCAGAGGTCTTGAACCAGACCAGTGACTCATTGCAATGAACATTTGTAAGTGAAGATGTGTGGGCAGAAGGGTATACTGTGTGATAATGTGACATACTACAGCCTCCATGATGATATATTTTTTATGCTTTGTTTTGTTTTATTATTTGTTTGTTTTGTATTTTCTTTTGTGGGGGAGTCTGCAAAGGCAGAAAGCAGATATGAGGGGGTAGGGAGATGAATGAGAATAGGGTACATGATGTGATGTTCACAAAGAGTCAATAAAAGATGAATCTGGTATTTGCCATCATTGAGGATAATTATGGACAGAGTTGAAAGAGAAGTGATCTCTGAGCCTTGGGAAGTGTGGGTATAGTATAGATTCCAAACCTGGTATGGTTTGGAGGGCCAAGAACCTGTGGCTGGACAAGTTATAGGCCCTAGAGGAGAACCTACAACTATGATTCCACTAAAGGGACATTCTATAAACTTTTGTCATATTTTTCGTACCAATAGATAAGTATATCTCTCAGACCTCATCAGAGAAGCTTCTTTTCGCAGTAGATATTGATTAACATAGAAATCTTCAGCTGGGCAAGATGCACAGAAGAGATTGCAGAATGCGCATCCAAAGGCGACATCACACTCCCACCTCCCAAAGCTCAGGGATACTGAAGGAGAGAGGCAGAAAGATTATAGGGCTAAGAGATGAAGCTGAATAAAAGGAAACAGTGTTTGTTTCACAGTTCAACAGGGTAGTTACACTTATCAGCTCACAGTGGTTGCAACCCCATGCCCAAGACCTGCATAAGTACAAGCCAGACACAACCAAACCAAACCAAACCAAACCAAACTAGCACTGAGAGGGGACATGGGAGATGGAATGAAGTCAGACCTCTAGCTGTGCAGCTATTGGCAATTGATAGCTGCTGGAAGGAGAGTCAGTTTTGTTGTTGTTCTTTATTTGTTAGTATGACCCTTGGCAAGTCTAACAAGCACCAGGAATTGCTACCCCCCTGCCAAGAATAATATATGGTCAGCACAAATGAAACTTCAATAGGTTTATTTTTAAAAAAGGGACACAAAGATGGATGGGTAGGGAAGAGGGGTTGGATCTGGTAGGAGCTGGAGGATAACAGGTACATATAGGCAAAATGCATTGCATGAATCCTCAAAATCTAATAAACTTGATAAAATAATATCTCCTCCTTTTTTAAAATAAAAGAATGTGAAGTCTTGTTCTTAAAATTGTCCAACTTGGGGCTAGTGTTAGCAGCTAACAGCACCTACTTACTATCAAGCCTACTGACCTGAGTTCAGTTCCTGAAGTCCACATAGTAGAATGAGACAACTGATTTTTACAAGTTATCCTCTGGCTTCACATGTGGCACATGTACACATGTGCACATGCAATCTCGTGTGTGTGTCTCTGTGTGTGTGTGTGTGTGCACATACACATTTGTCTTGTAAATTATACCTATGAACAAAACTTTGTCTTTAGCCCAATAGAAGTATTTAACTTTAATAAGCAACACATTGGAAATCCTCAATGCCATGCTAACATTAGAGCAAAAATAAGAAAATTAAATTCTTGTTATTTTAGGTGGTCTTTTGTATACTTTAGGTGCCAAAACCTGCAAAAATCTGAATGGAAAGTGCAAACCCAGAAATCAAGTTAAATTCCTAAACTGTAAAGCCATAACTCAGGTATCCAAGACATGCTCATCTTGAGTTCAATTACTGTATTAACAAAATCAGAAGTCAGATGGCTTTCTGAAACCCAAACCATATCATCTTCTGATGCTATTTTAAGAAAAATTTATACAAGATATGAAAGAAAGACAGATACGTGTGATTTGGCAAATTTAGCCTGTGGTTTTAATTACAACACCAATTGTCCCAGAGTGTTGCTGTAAAGGACAGAAAGGTAATATGCTAAGGACTCTCAAAGCACGAGGGAATCCCCTGTTTACACAACCCACAGGAACTCACCTTTAAATAGTTCCTCAAAGGAAAATATTTAGAAGCAAGACCTAAGAAACTTGGAGCTTGCACTCAGTGAAGTAAAGCAGAAAGGCATAATTAGGATAAAGATAAAACTCCTAAGATCAGTATGGGCTTTGAGAAACTTTTCCCAGAAGCCAGTGCTGTCCTTTAAGTGTCTCCCTCATGCTAGGTCCTAGGCTCCTTCATGGACGACACTTCCAACACTCTTTCTGCTCCATGTCTGCACTGAGGTCAGAGAGGGGAAGCTGCTAATAGGTCTAGTCCGATCAATTCTGTAGGGTTGGCTGGAGATTGGGGTGGAAGATTGGCTGTGTTATTGGCCCTCCTACCCACTCATAGTTTTTCTTATTAGGCTCCCAGGCAAAAATTCTTTTCCCATTCTTCTCCAAAATCCCAGTTTGAAAACTGGAATGTAAACTTTCCTCTTCAGGGATGAAGCTTAGCCCCTAGGGACCACAAAGACCCAGAGGCCATGCCTTCCAGTATTGCTCTCCCTTTGGTGTGGAAGGCAGCTCTGCCTGGCTCTCTCCTTGTTCAGCTATCAGCCTCCAGCTTTTCATTGTTTCCTTAGGTTTGTATAAATCCCATGATCTCCCTTTATGGGTGGCATATTAATACAGCGGGAGTTGCAAGGACACTAAAAATATTGGTTTGGCAACCCTGAGATTCCACCTGACACCAGTCAGAATGGCTAAGATCAAAAACTCAGGTGACAGCAGATGCTGGTGAGGATGTGGAGAAGGAGAAACACTCCTCCATTGTTGGTGGGATTGCAAGCTGGGACAACCACTCTGGCAGTTCCTCAGAAAATTGAACATAGTACTACTGGAAGATCCAGCAATACCTCTCCTAGGCATATACCTAGAAGATATTCCAATTGGTAATAAGGGCACATGCTTACTATGCTCATAGCAGCCTTATTTATTTCTGGCTATTAAGCCAGAAGCTAGAAAGATCCCAGCTGTCCCTCAACAGAGGAATGGATACAGAAAATGTGGTACATTTACATGATTTTACTCAGGCATTAAAAACAATGAATTTATGAAATTCTTAGGCAAATGGATGCATCTGGAGGATATCATTCTGAGTGAGGTAACCCAATCTCAAAAGAACACACATGATATGCATTCACTGATAAGTGGATGTTAGCCCAGAAACTTAGAGTACCCAAGATACAATTTGCAAAACACATGAAACTCAAGAAGAACGAAGACCAAAGTGTGGATACTTCGTTCCTTCTTAGAATGCGGAACAAAAAACCCATGGAAGGAGTTACATAGACAAAGTTCAGAGAGGAGCCTGAAGGAATGACCATCCAGAGACTGCCCCACTTGGGGATCCACCCCATAAACAACCACCAAACCCAGACACTAGGTAGATGCCAACAAGAGCCTGCTGACATGAGCCAGATATAGCTGTCTCCTGTGAGGATCTGCCAGTGCCTGGCAAATACAGAAGTGGATGCTTACAGCCATCCATTGGATGGAGCACAGGGTCCCCAATGAAGGAGCCAGAGAAATACCCAGGGAGCTACAGGTGACTGAAGCCCCATAGAAGGAACTTCAATATGAACTAACCAGTACCTTCAGAGCTCCTTGGAACTACACCACCAATCAAAGAAAACATATGGTGGAACTTGTAGCTCTAGCTATATTTGTAGCAGAGGATGGCCTAGTCTGTCATCAATGGGAGGAGAGGCCCTTGGTCCTGTGAAGGCTCTACGCCCCAGTATAGGGGAATGCCAGAACCAGGAATGGGAGTGGGTGGGTTGGGGAGCAGGAGGAGGGGGGAGGGGATGGGGATTTTCAGAGGGGAAACTAGGAAAGGGGATAACATTTGAAGTGTAAATAAAGAAAATATCTAATAATAAAAAAATTGGTTTGGGGAACTCATCAAGAACATGCTTGTTTCTCTTAAGCATTGCTCTGTGTATAGGAGTTATGAATAAATCAACATTGCTGGTTCCAATCCCCTGATGACACTATGAAGAAGAGAGTCCAATTACAACCAAAATGGTCCTCCTAGTGCAGAAGAGGTAACAACCCTACTCTGATACATCAAACTTTAACTTAATGCTTAAATATTCCTCTCAGACACAACAGGCCTAATGGTTGCTGCATGGCTCAGCCTTGGTCAGTACTTACTCTGATATGGTGAAAGATGCTATATAAAAGACTATGTGCATCCTGTGTTAGTGTATATTGAATGATGATGTGTTGTGTGTGTGTGTGTGTGTGTGTGTGTGTGTGTGTGTAAAATAGATTTTAAACAAATGCTGCTGGTAGACCGTGTGAATGGAGAAGTCTCATGTGTGCAGCTGTGTGGCTGTGTAAGAGTCATTAAGATACACATGTATGACCTTATCAAAGAACAAATGGACCAGTAACAAAATAAAGACATCTAGAATCATGTATGGTGACACATGCCTATAATCCCATTACTAGAGAAGGAAAGAGAGTCATGAGTTTGAGGCTAATCATATCTAGTGAGTTACATGAGAAAACTGACAGGACATGTGGAAAAGCTTTCTTGCAGTGTTACTAGGGCACAAAAGATATAATGATTTATTGTAAATCCCTTTAGAGACAGTGTCCAGACTTGCAGACGTCTTTTCATGGATAACAGAGATATAGTTAACAATTAATTAATTAATTAAGATCATATCTTCACTATCATTATGGCCATTTCTTTAATGCAGTTTCCTGGAATAATGCAAATTTCTTATTTAAGTTTTATTTAATCTTTACATTTGTATCACAGTTTTGGTATAATATTAATTTTAATTAATTAATTAATTAATTAACATTAATTTTACAGATTGGCAACAAAAGGAGTCTCCAGGAATATATAAATAAAAAACACAATTCATGTATGTGTAATTTAGATGTTTGTATTCTTTTTTTAAATTTAATATTTTTATTAGATATTTTCTTTATTTACATTTCAAGTGCTATCTCAAAAATTCCCTATACCCTCCCTCCGCTCTGCTCCCCTACCAACCCACTCCCACTTCTTGACCCTGGCATTCCCCTGTACTGTGGCATCTAAAATTTGCAAGACCAAGGGGCCTCTCTTCCCAATGATGGCTGACTAGGCCATCTTCTGCTACATATGCAGCTAGAGACGTGAGCTCTGGTGGGGTACTGGTTAGTTCATATTGTTGTTCCACCTATAGGGTTGCAGACCCCTTCAGCTCCTTGGGTACTTTCTCTAGCTCCTCCATTGGGAGCCCTGTGTTCCATCCTATAGATGACTGTGAGCATCCACTTCTGTATTTGCCAGGCATTGGTATAGCCTCACACGAGGCAGCTATATCAGGGTCTTTTGAGCAAAATCTTGCTGGTATATGCAATAGTGTCTGTGTTTCGTGGCTGATTATGGGATGGATCCCAGGGTAAGGTAGTCTCTGGGTGGTCCATCGTTTCATCTTAGCTCCAAACTTTGTCTCTGTAACTCCTTCCATGGGTTTTTTGTTCCCTATTCTATGGAGGAATGAAGTATCCAAACGTTGGTCTTCCTCTTGATTTTCTTGTGTTTTGGAAATTGTATCTTGGGTATTCTAAGTTTCTGGGCTAATATCCACTTATCAGTGAGTGCATATCAAGTGACTTCTTTTGTGATTGGGTTACTTCACTAAGGATGATATCCTCCAGATACATCCATTTGCCTAAGAATTTCATAAATTCATTGTTTTTAATTGCTGAGTAGTACACCATTGTATAAATGTACCACATTTTCTGTATCCATTCTTCTGTTGAGGGACATCTAGGTTCTTTCCAGCTTCTGGCTATTATAAATAAGGCTGCTATGAACATAGTGGAGCATGTGTCTTTATTACCAGTTGGAACATATTCTGGGTATATGCCTAGGAGAGGTATTGCTGGATCTTCTGGTAGTACTATGTCCAATTTTCTGAGGAACTGCCATACTGATTTCCAGAGTGGTTATTGCCTGCATAACGTGCAGAGCCATCAGTAAACCAGGCTCTAGTCTTCTCCTCTTCGGTCAGTCGATCATAGGGAACACCCCATGAGGCTATAGGCACATGCTTGGCAGCAGATGGCATTGTAACAGGAGTAGAAACCATAGGCATTTGAGCAACTTCTTCATGTAACTTGCTTGTGCCTTCAGGACCTGCTCTGGCCCGATCACGTATATTCCACTTCCATTTGATAATAGACTGCTGCTGTGCGCTTCCCACTTTATGACTTGCAGGGTCTGATAGTAACCAGCTCATGATGGGTAGTTCAGGTTGCATAGTAACTTGGTGTCCTATTGTCAAACGTTCAGTTTCCACTAAGGCCCAATAGCAGGCCAAGAGCTGTTTTTCAAAGGGAGAATAGTTGTCTGCAGATGATGGTAGAGCTTTGCTCCAAAATCCCAAAGGTCTTTTCTGTGATTCACCTACAGGGGCCTGCCAGAGGCTCCAAACAGCATCTCTATCAGCCACAGACACCTCAAGTACCATCGGGTCTGCTGGGTCATATGGTCCAAGTGGTAGAGCAGCCTGCACAGCAGCCTGGACCTGTTGAAGGGCCTTCTCCTGTTCCAGGCCCCACACAAAGCTAGCAGCTTTCCGAGTCACTTGGTAAATAGGCCTAAGTAACACACCCAAGTGAGGGATGTGTTGTCTCCAGAATCCAAATAGACCCACTAAACGTTGTGCTTCTTTCTTGGTTGTAGGAGAGGCCAGGTGCAATAACTTATCTTTCACTTTAGAAGGAATATCTCTGCATGCCCCACACCGCTGGACTCCTAAGAATTTCACTGAGGTAGATGGTCCTTGAATTTTGGTTGGATTTATTTCCCATCCTCTGATACGCATATGTGTTACCAATGAGTCCAAAGTGGTTGCTACTTCCTGCTCACTTGGTCCAATCAGCATAATGTCATCAATATAGTGCACCAATGTGATATTTTGTGGAAGATCCAAGCGATCAAGATCCCTTCTAACTAAATTATGACACAGGGCAGGAGAGTTAATATATCCTTGAGGCAAAACTGTGAAGGTGTACTGTTGGCCTTGCCAACTGAAAGCAAATTGCTTCTGGTGGTCCTTATGGACAGGTACTGAGAAGAAGGCATTTGCCAGATCAATAGCCGCATACCAGGTGCCAGGAGATGTGTTAATTTGTTCAAGTAATGAAACTACATCTAGTACAGCAGCTGCAATTGGAGTTACTACCTGATTTAGTTTTCGATAATCAACTGTCATTCTCCATGATCCATCTGTTTTCTGCACTGGCCAGATAGGAGAGTTAAACAGAGATGTGGCGGGAACCACCACCCCTGCATCTTTCAAGTCTTTGATAGTGGCAGTAATTTCTGCAATTCCTCCAGGAATACGATACTGTTTTTGATTCACTATTTTCTTTGGCAGAGGCAACTCTAAAGGCTTCCATTTGGCCTTTCCAACCATAATAGCCCTCACTTTACAGTTCAGGGAACCAATATGAGAATTCTGCCAATTTCTGAGTGTATCTATCCCAATTATACATTCTGGAACTGGGGAAATCACCACAGGATGTGTCTGGGGACCTACTGGACCTACTGTGAGTCGGACATCAGTCAAAACTCCATTAATCACCTGCCCTCCATAAGCCCCTACTTTAACTGGAGGGCCACAATGTTTCTTGGGATCCCCTGGGATCAGTGTCAACTCAGAACCAGTATCCAGCAGACCCCGAAAAGTCTGATTATTTCCTTTTCCCCAGTGTACAGTTACCCTTGTAAAAGGCCGTAGGTCCCTCTGGGGAAGAACTGGAGAAAGGGTAACAGCAAAACCTTTGGGTGTCTTATCAAGATCCTTCCTCAGCGGAACCTGGCCACCCCTTCATTCAAGGGGTTCCGGATCTGCAAACTGGCTCATGTCTGGAAATTGATTCACTGGCCAAGATTGCTGTTTACCACGATCTAATGTAGCCTTTCTTTCATTTGTTTGAGAATTTTTCTGCTTATACAGATCAAACAAATATGCAGTAGGCTTCCTATGTATTTCATTCCTGGAAACACCATGATTGATTAGCCAGTACCAAAGGTCCAAGCGAGTCATGCCATTATAAATTTCACCTCTCCTGTGCTGACCATTACTGGGTATGTTATTATAAACATTCTTTTGTCTACGCTGTCCATTATAATAACTAGGATCACCTTGTCTCCGGCGATTCAATGCTGCCACCTGGCCCTTGTTACCTCGGAATCCAACTAAACCCAGTGAATTTAATTCATCTAATTGAGCAGAAGCATCTCCAATGCTAAGATCTGGCACAAGGAAAAGGGAAAGAACAAAACCCTTCAAATGTGCTGGTGCCCCTCTCACCAATTTGCGTCTTATAGAGCTGGTGAAGGGCATATCTTCTGGACCTTCCCATTGTGGACAATTAGGCTTTACACAATATATCCACTCTAGCATTGCAATTTCCCTAAGTCTTAAAATCCCTTCATCAACACTAAGCCACGGAATGTCAGGCATCTCCAAGTCATTTCCAGTAGGCCATCTTTTGATAAACACCTCAGCCAACCATTCAAACAAACTTTTGACACCTTTTTTAACTATGCGAGCTTCCGTATTAAACCTAGAATCTCTACTCAGAGGACCCATGTCAATAAACTCAGCCTGCTCTAGTTTTATGTTCCTTCCACCCTTATTCCACACCCTTAAAATCCATTCCCACACATATTCACCAGGTTTCTGCTTGAATGAATTAGCAAACTCATTAAGCTCCTTAGTAGTGTAGCGAATTTCCTCATGGACTACACTTTCTACCTCCCCTCTAGGAGCCTGTTTTGCTTTGAGTCTGGTTACAGGTCTAGAAGAAACTATTGGTGGGCCTTGAGAAACATCAGTAGTGAAAGTCATTGCTGGTTTATCAGACTCTGCAAAATTAATTTCCTCATGTGCGGAAGGCATTATTTCAAGGGGTGGGGCTGAGGGTACTACTTCCTCAGGTGGGGCAAACCCTTGAGAATCTGAAGATTCAAAATTCTCAGCTTCAACATGGTCTTCCCACACATCCCCGTCCCATGTTGTAGGATCCCATTCTTTGCCAATTAGAGCCCTTACTTTAACTGTCGACACACTCTGAGGCTGAGACTTGAATTTTCGCTGTAGTTTAGCCAACCTTACAATGAAGGTTTCAGTTTGATTTTCTGCAACTTGAGCTCTATTGCTACAAGCGAGAAGATTCTCTTCAAGGACACACTTAGCAACTTTTAGATCATTTACTTGTGTCTGGAGCCTTTCGATTTTATCACACAACTCCTTCCTTTCATTCATCATTTTTTCCACAGATACTAAGAGCAGCCAGCCAGTAAAATCATTTTCCGATTTTTTCCCCATCTTGTAGAAAGCTTTGTGCACTGAATCACCTAATTCATTAAGAAAATCAAGGGCATTAGCTTCTTTAAGTTCGGAATATAGTTTCAACCATGGGTCTTCAAAATTCTCTGAGCTCCCAGGAGGGAGAGAATCTGGAGAGGTTTCAATATTTGAAAGTGCTGGTGGATCAACAAGCCAATTCCAGTATTTTAAAAGATTCATCCTTGTACTTCTGTTACTCTAGAACCACTCCTGGTACCAACTTCTGTATTAGTCAGGGTTCTCTAGAGTCACAGAACTTATGGATAGTCTCTAGATAGTAAAGGAATTTATTGATGACTTACAGTCGGCAGCCCAATTCAGCCTTGATCAGATGGCCTAGTCAGCCATCAGTGGGAGGAGTGGCCCTTGGTCTTTCGAAGATCATATGCCCCAATACAGGGGAATGCCAGGGTCAGGAAGTGGGAGTGGGTGGGTTGGGGAGCAGGGTGGAGGGGATCGTATTTGGGGACTTTCGGGATAACATTTGAAATGTAAATAAAGAAAATATTTAATTTTTAAAAAAAGGAAAAAGAAAAGAAAAAAAGTTTTCACCACCATACCAAAATAAATAAATAAATAAACAAACAAATAAATAAATAAAATAAAGACCCAAGTGAGGATGCTTCAAACCCACTATGAAGGGGGAACAAAATTATCATGAGAGGCAGAGAGAGGGAGGGTCCTAGGTGGGAGAGAAGAGTGGGATGGAAGAGGGGGCTGGATCAGGTATGGGGGGAGACAGGAGAGAATTAATGGAGATAAGCAGATGCCAGGGGTGGAGAAAAACCTCTAGAAAGTTCCAAAGATCTCAAATGTGAGAGGCTCACAGGACTCGATGAGGATGACCTTAGCCAAAATGCCCAGCTGTGGGGAGATGGAATCTGAAGAGACTGTCTCCAGTAGATAGACAGGGCCCCCAGTGGAGGGATTGGGTCACCAACCTACCTTCAAATTTTTTGACCTATAATTGTTCCTGTCTAAAAGAAATGCAGGTACAAAAATGGAGCCGAGATTGAAGGAAAGGCTATCTTATGACTGGCACAACTTGGAATCCATCCCTCATGGGTGGTCACCAAACCTAAACCCTGACACTATTACTGATGCCATGTTGTATTTGCAGACAAGAGCCTATCATGGCTGTCCTCTGAGAGAATATACCAGCAGTTGACTGAAACAGATGCAGATATTTACATCCAACCATTGGACTGAGGTTAGGATCCCAAAGGAAGGATTACAACACCATAGTAATACTAACATATTAACTAACCCGGACCCCTGGGAGCTCCCAGAGACTAAGATACCAACCAAAGGGCATACATGGGCTCTCCCATGGCCCAAGGCACATGTGTAGAGAAGACTGCCTGGCCTCAGTGGGAGAGGATGCACCTAGTTCTTTAGAGAACTGATACCCTAAGGAATGGGGATATGTGGGAGGGGTTGTTGAAATGCACAAGGGATATGAGGGTAGGTGAGGGGTGGCTGGGGAGGCTGGGGTTGGTGGGGTGGATGGGAGAGTATCCTCTCAAAGGCAAAGGGGAGGGGGAAGAATTCTTAGAGGGGGACCAGAAAGGGGGCAACATTTGGAATATAAATAAATAAAACAATTTAATAAATAAATAAATAGAACCAGACTTTAGAAAATGGAAACTGAAGCTCAGAGAGTTTAACAAAACTAGTGAGCATCACAAGCAGAGAGACCAGAGCTGGGGTTAAATTTAAGTCACTCCGCTTCAGACTCTCAATATGTTACTATGCATGGTGATGATGCTTCCCTTTACTAGTGTTTGGTCTTTCTTGAGGTTTATCCTGCTGGTATTGGAACTTCATCATGGCCTCGAAGGACAATAGATTCAAGAAAGGGCAGGTCCCATGGGGAATAAAAGAAAATCTACTAACACCTGGAAAATAAAGGTTCTCTATCTTCATCTGACTCCAAGGACAAGAGAGACACAGCTGAAGACAACTAACGGTTTTCTGTTATCTGCTTCAGCTTCCTCTGTTCCTGTCAAGTTCAGTGCAGATGCATCTCTTAGCAGTTTCTTCAGTCTGCTTCAGTAAGGCCAGTGTGTTTCACTTAACATTACTAAGTGTAAAGAAAGGAGTATTGGTAAATAGTTAGGAAGGAAGACAAATGGAATGTCTATTACTGTTTCCTCACTGATTTTATGATTCTGACCAACAAATATGCAGAGATTTTAAAGGACTCCCCACTCTTCTTAAATAAAACCTCTCTCAATAATTGTAAAATATTGCCATTTATCATGTCTTCATTATTACCATTGCCTTGTTATTAACTTTCAGTTAACATTCAAAGTAATGGGTTCTATTACACAGTGCCTCTTTTGAAATGCAATTGAAGCTCACTGACATTCTGAATCTGGCAGATTTTTTAATTTGCTATAAAATTCTGATGTATATGGATAAATATGATGGTTTGTGGAACACATAACCAATTATAACAAACTGATATAATGGAGGTATTTCCAAACATCCAATTGCTCCCTCATCATAAAGGATTCCTTTACAAAGCTACTTCTTTCTATTTGTTAAAATATGACTTTTACTTTAAAGATACAACTCAATAGTTCTTATATTACTTCCTGAAGTTTAGTTTTGCATTCAGTCTCAGAAAATAGTGTAGAGAAGTATGGTAATAACCTTGAAAGCTGGAATACAATATCACAACCAGGATAGTAACCTTCCCTTAAAAACGGCTGAAAGAGCCTTCTGGCCCACTGCAGCACCAGGGTCCCTGGCCCGGGGAGTCTCCAGACACCCGACAGGACCCACACAGGATCCGCCACAGGATCCTAAGACCTCTGGTGAGTGGAACACAGTGCCTGCTCCAATCCAATCTCGCGGAACCTGAGACTGCATTAATTAGGGAAACAGAAAACCCGGCCTGATCAGGGTCATAAGTCCCTTCCGGTCAATGCCAGCACCGGGGTTCCTTGCCCGCAGAGTCTCCGGACACCCGCAAGGACCCCCACAGGATCCTCCATGGGATCTTAAAACCTCTGGTGAGTGGAACACAACTTCTGCCAGGAGGCAGGTTCAAACACCAGATATCTGGGCACCTTCCCTGCAAGAGGAGAGCTTGCCTGCAGAGAGTACTCTGACCACTGAAACTAAGGATAGAGCTAGTCTCCCAGGTCTGCTGATAGAGGCTAACATAATCACCTGAGGAACAAGCTCTAACCAGAGACAACTATAACAACTAGCTCCAGAGAATACCAGATGGCGAAAGGCAAACGTAAGATCCTAATAACAGAAATCAAGACCACTCACCATCATCAGAACGCAGCACTCCCACCCCACCTAGTCCTGGGCACCCCAACACAACCGAAAAGCTAGACCCGGATTTAGAAGCATATCTCATGATGATGGTAGAGGACATCAAGAAGGACTTTAATAACTCACTTAAAGAAATACAGGAGAACACTGCTAAAAAGTTACAAGTCCTTAAAGAAAAACAGGAAAACCCAACCAAACACGTAGAAGTCCTTATAGAAAAACAGGAAAACACATCCAAACAGGTGATGGAAATGAACAAAACCATACTAGACCTAAAAAGAGAAGTAGACACAATAAAGAAAACCCAAAGTGTGGCAACACTGGAGATAGAAACCCTAGGAAAGAAATCTGGAACCATAGATGCGAGCATCAGCAACAGATTACAAGAGATGGAAGAGAGAATATTCCATAGAGAACATTGGCACAACAATCAAAGATAATACAAAATGCAAAAAGATCCTAACTCAAAACATCCAGGAAATCCAGGACACAATGAGAAGACCAAACCTACGGATAATAGGAGTTGATGAGAATGAAGATTTTCAACTTAAAGGGCCAGCAAATATATTCAACAAAATTATAGAAGAAAACTTCCCAAACCTAAAGAATGACATGCCCATGAACATATAAGAAGCCTACAGAACTCCAAATAGACTGGACCAGAAAAGAAATTCCTCCCGACACATAATAATCAGATCAACAAATGCACTAAATAAAGAGAGAATATTAAAAGCAGTAAGGGAGAAAGGTCAAGTAACATATAAAGGCAGGCCTATCAGAATTACACCAGACTTTTCACCAGAGACTATGAAAGCTAGAAGAGCTTGGACAGATGTTATACAGACACAAAGAAAACACAAATGCCAGCCCAGACTACTATACCCAGCCAAACTCTCAATTACCATCGATGGAGAAACCAAAGTATTCCACGACAAAACAAAATTCACACATTATCTTTCCACGAATCCAGCCCTTCAAAGGATAATAACAGAAAAAAAAAAAACAATATAAGGACAGAAATCATGCCCTAGAAAAAGCAAGAAAGTAATCCCTCAACAAATCAAAAAGAAGACAGCCACAAAAAGAGAATGCTAACTCTAAAAACAAAAATAATAGGAAGCAACAATTACTTTTCCTGAATATCTCTTAATATCAATGGACTCAATTCCCCAATAAAAAGACATAGACTAACAGACTGGCTACACAAACAGGACCCAACATTCTGCTGCTTACAGGAAACCCACCTCAGGGAAAAAGACAGACACTACCTCAGTGTGAAAGGCTGGAAAACAATTTTCCAAGCAAATGGTCTGAAGAAACAAGCTGGAGTAGCCATTTTAATATCGGATAAAATCGACTTCCAACCCAAAGTTATCAAAAAAGGCAAGGAGGGGCACTTCATACTCATCAAACATAAAATCCTCCAAGATGAACTCTCAATTCTGAATATCTATGCTCCAAATACAAGGGCAGCCACATTCATTAAAGAAACTTTAGTAAAGCTCAAAGCACACATTGCACCTCACACAATAATACTGGGAGACTTCAACACCCCACACTCACCAATGGACAGATCCTGGAAACAGAAAGAAAACAGAGACACATGGACACTAACAGAAATTATGAAACAAATGGATTTAATAGATATCTACAGAACATTTTATCCTAAAACAAAAGGATATACCTTCTTCTCAGAACTACATGGTACCTCCGCCAAAATTGACCATATAATCAGTCACAAAACAGGCCTCAACAAATACAAAAATATTGAAATTATCCCATTCATCATATCAGATCACCACGAACTAAGGCTGATCTTCAAAAACAGCATAAATAATAGAAAGCCAACATTCACGTGGAAACTGAACAACACTCTACTCAACAATACCTTGGTCAAGGATGAAATAAAGAAAGAATTTAAAGACTTTTTAGAGTTTAATGAAAATGAAGCCACAACATACCCAAACTTATGGGACACAATGAAAGCAGTCCTAAGGGGTAAATGTATAGCCCCGAGTGCCTCCAAAAAGAAACTAGAGAGAGAATACACTAGAAGCCTGACAGCACACCTAGAAGCTCTAGAACTTAAGGAAGCAAATTCACCCAAGAAAAATAGACCACAAGAAATAATCAAACATAGGGTTGAAATCAACCAAGTGGAAACAAAATGAACTATTCAAAGAATCAACCAAACCAGGAACTAGTTCTTTGAGAAAATCAACAAGATAGATAAACCCTTAGCTAGACTAACTAGAGGGCACAGGGACAGTATTCTAATTAACAAAAATCAGAAATGAAAAAGGAGACATAACAACAGAACCTGAGGAAATCCAAATCATCATCAGATCCTACTACAAAAGGCTATACTCAACAAAACTGGAAAACATGGATGAAATGGACAACTTCTTAGACAGATACCAGGTACCAAAGTTAACTCAGGATCAGATTAATGATCTAAACAGTCCCATTTCCTGTAAAGAAATAGAAGTAGTCATCAATAGTCTCCCAACCAAAAAAAGCCCAGGACCAGATGCGTTTAATGCAGAGTTCTATCAGACCTTCAAAGAAGACCTAATTCCAACTCTCCTCAATCTGTTCCACAAAATAGAAACAGAAGGTACTCTACCCAATTTATTCTATGAAGCCACAATTACTCTGATACCTAAACCACACAAAGATCCAATACAGAAGGAGAATTTCAGACCAATTTCCCTTTGAATATCGATGCAAACATACTCAATAAAATCCTCCCAAACTGAATCCAGTAACACATCAAAACGATCATCAATTATTACCAAGTATGGTTCATCCCAGGGATGCAAGGATAATTTAATATACAGATATCCATCTGTTGGGGTTGGCCTGCAGCTCTCATGTCTGGGTTCAAGCCTGGGAGGCAGCCTGGAGCTGAAAAAGTGGAGGGAAACTAGACAGACGAGAGAGAGATGGAACCAAGACAGATTCTGATCAAGGCTCAAATTCAGAAGCACCTGAAAAAATGTTCAACATCCTTAATCATCAGGGAAATGCAAATCAAAACAACCCTGAGATTCCACCTCACACCAGTCAGAATCCTTAAGATCAAAAATTCAGGTGACAGCAGATGCTGGGGAAGATGTGGAGAAAGAGGAACACTCCTCCATTGTTGGTGGGATTGCAAGCTTTTATAACCACTCTGGAAATCAGTCTGGCAGTTCCTCAGAAAATTGGACATAGTACTACCGGAGGATCCAGCAATACCTCTCCTGGGCATATATCCAGAAGATGTCCCAACTGGTAAGAAGGACACATGCTCCACTATGTTCATAGCAGCCTTATTTATAATAGCCAGAAGATGGAAAGAACCCAGATGCCCCTCAACAGAGGAATGGATACAGAAAATGTGGTACATTTACACAATGGAGTGCTATTCAGCTATTAAAAATAATGAATTTATAAAATTCTTAGGCAAATGCATGTATCTGGAGGATATCATCCGGAGTGAGGTAACCCAGTCACAAAAGAACTCACATGATATGCACTCACTGATGAGTGGTTATTAGCCCAGAAACTTAGAATACCCAAGATTCAATTTGCAAAACACAAGAAAATCAAGAAGAAGGAAGACCAAAGCATGGATACTTCATTCCTCCTTAGAATAGGGAACAAAATACCCATGGAAGGAGTTACAGAGAGGAAGTTTGGTGCGGAGATGAAAGGATGGACCATCCAGAGACTTCCCTACCTGGGGATCCATCCCATAATCAGCCACCAAACATAGTCACTATTGCATATGCCAGCAAGATTTTGCTGAAAGGACCCTGATATAGCTATGTCTTGTGAGCCTATGCAAGTGCCTGGCAAATACAGAAGTAGATGCTAACAGTCATCTATTGGATGGAGCACAGGGCCCCCAATGGAGGAGCTAGAGAAAGTACCCAAGTAGCTAAAGGGATCTGCAACCCTCTAGGTGGAACAACAATATAAACTAACCAGTACCACCAGAGCTCTTTTCTGTAGCTGCATATGTATCTGGATGGTCCATCCTTTCATCTCAGCACCAAACTTTCTCTCTGTAACTCCTTCCATGGGTATTTGTTCCCTATTCTAAGGAGGAATGAAGTATCCTAGTCAGCCATCATTGGGAAGAGAGGCCTCTTGTTCTTGCAAACTTTATATGCTTCAGTACAAGGCAATGCCAGGTCAAGAAGTGGGAGTAGGTGGGTAGGGAAGCAGAGCCAGGGGAGATTAAAGGGGACTTTCTGGATAGCATTTGAAATATCAATGAATAAAATATCTAATAAGAAATTGAAATAAATAGAAGGTTAAAAAAATAATCCCAGGGAAATAATTCTTTGTACACCTTAAGAGTTCATTTATATATTTAATGGTGCCAGTACATTTTATTTTTTGTCACACCCAAGGACTTTTGAAATTCCATATCAAGCATTTTCTTTCGTTCTCCCTGTTTTCTTTGTATATTAAAGCAGATTAAACTATATAGAAAAACACAGTATTTTTGGCTGCAAAAATGGATGAGGGTAAAAAGGAATCACAATAATTGACTGCTCATTCAAGTAATGGTTGGATGCAGTGAGAAATGTAATGGGAAAGAAGGGAGAGCCAAACTGTGAGTACATTTTGTGACAGAGTGAGAACATTAGTTTTATTCTGAAGATTAAGAGAGTGATAATGGACTTATGCATGTTAATGACAGATAGATGTAAATTTAGAAAGCATTTAGGATAGCTAAGGAGAGTGGATTAAGGTATGTTTAAACCTGCACATTATTGCAGGGAGGTCAATTAGTAGGCTCCATCCCTGATCCTTGTAGAAAGTACAAGGCAGTGCCTGAGATTTATCTCCATATGGATGATCCACTGTAAACCTGGGAATGGATGGGGTGTCTGAAAGATGCACAAAGGTGGGAGAGGAAAAGGCTAGTGGATCCCTAGAAAAATAATCTAAAAGGTCTTAGAAAACAAAGAATTTGCTCTTGGAGAAACAATAGGGTATCCACAGATACCAAAGAGAAGATGGCAAGCAGTTCCAAGAGCAATGTCTCATTTCCATAACATCTCAGGAAGCCCAGGAGCATCTGACTTCCTCAAGAGTATTTCTTAGTAGACCCAGAGAAGTCCCAAGCCTGGGATCATTTGGCTCTGTTTTTCCTTCATCCCATCAAGTTCTTAGTCCCCCCAGGTTTCTATTTTCAGAATTACAGTTTCTGGGACCTGCAAGGACCCTAGAGGTCCAACAGTAAAAGTTTCGGAGTCTGCCAAGAGAAGTTCCCTCTTTTCACTCTGATGCAGCTACTCTGGCTAAACACTGTTGTCACTGACTTCTGTTTTCAGTTTCTTTAATCTCTGGGGCTGCAGACTAATAAATTTATTAATGAGCAGTCACTGTCTGCGACTTCATTAAAAAGTTGTTAATGAGCTACTCTGCTGCACAGGGAGCGAGGATGATGGAGGCTCCCAGTGGCCTCCAATGGGACCTGGGGGGAACCTTAGTTGTGCAGGCAGGATCGGAGCTGAGAGAGGGTAATGGTCCAGGAAGCAGAACTATATCTCCTGATGAGCTTATCTTGGCAAGGGGCCACCTCCAAATCACAAGTCCCTGCTGCTTGCAAGTTTAGTGAATGGCTGTTAGCCAGAGGATTTCCTCTGGGCTGTCAACTTTGCTTTGAACCACATATGATAGCTTGTATTGATGGGAGACTTCAACCTCTAAGGTTAAGTGACCCTCTTTGCAGTTAATCCTGCTCCATTGTAAAAGACTTTTGATTGGTTTGTCTTACAAGCTGGTTCCACTTGATACCTGATCTTTTTGTGACTGCCTAGTTTAAAAGATACAGATCTAATTATTTTGTCCTAATACCTTAAAATTGATTGCTTATAGCTCACAAATTTCTGTTCAAACAAATTAGCAGAGAATCCTTTTCAATTTTGTTTCTTTGCTACCATCTCACAATCGTTTCTCTGTCATGCCTTAACATTTATCACTGTTACCACCCTACTCTTTAAACACTGTCATCACATTACAATCATGCTTATATTTCTATAGAAATTACAATGTGCCCCGAATCACTCTTTAGTGATTTATCCACAGTGGCTCAAAAATGCTCCCAATCAAGCTGTTAAGTAGGGTTATGAGTGTCATTCTTTATGAAAGAAGAGACTAAGACTTGCTGATAAGTGACAAGATCAGTATTAAAGCCTAGGTATTTTTGTTTTGGCATCTATGCTTTTAGCAAGATATTTGAAAACTATAGCTCATGAAGGAAATTCAAACCTCCACCAGTCTTCATATTGTCTATAAAAACAGGCTTATTATTCACAGATTGACAGATTGTTATATTGTCTGTGCTCATATATAACAATTGGTAATATTGTTATAATGGCTATGTTACTAAAACCAAACTACAAATTCAATGAGCTCTCCATCAGACTACCAGCGACCAGTTCTTTGCAGAAACAGAGAAAACAATCTATAAAGAACCCACCCCTAAGTGACCCCAAATACCTTAAGCTTTCCTGAGCAACAACAGCAATGTTGGGCAGATCAAAACACCTGGTGTCAAAACACACTGCTGTCAGAGTAAGAAAATCACAGTTTTGGCATAAGAATAGACACATACACAAGTAGATTAGAAGTCCCAGAAGTAAATCCACACAACAAAATGCATCTGATAGTCAATAAATTTGTAAAAGGTATAAAAGTACCTATGCTGAAGAGAAGACAGTGCCTTGTCTCCATGTAAAAAAAAATTAAACTAGATTTCTCTCATTTCCTATAAAATTCAGTTAAAAAAATCAATACTCTTAATGTAAAAATCTTCATATCTGAAAGTAGTAGAGGATAAGATTGAGGGACACTCAAGATATAGGCACAGCCTAGGAAGTAATAGGAAGAAGCAACAAGCAGTGTTACAATAAGTTCCCAAGCTCCTGAATAGCAAGAAAATAACAGAAAAGAGAGTCCAGAAGACGGGAGCAGCCTTTGGCAGTATTTTCCACGACGAGGTTGATATCTGGAACTTACAGAGAACTAGAAATGTTGACATCTAAAGAATCAATTAATAAGTAGGCAAATGATGTTCACAAAGGAAGGAAAAAACGATTCATCGTGCTTGCTACTAAGGAAATGCAAATCAAACGACAGAGAGAACCCATCTCACTCCTGACCCTTCAACAGAGTACAAGGTGTAAATGGAAATGAGATTCTGAAGCCCTTTACTTTGTATGCTAAGTGGGGTAAGGAACGTAATAAACTTCTCTGCCACAAGATGGCAGTACAGCTTCATTTAAAATCTTGAAGCTGTAACACTGAAGTCATTTTAAAATTTCTGTCAAGTTTGTGTAAAGATAGGCTGGACGATTTAACAACTATTACTCAAGTCAAATACTTACCAAATTATGAATAAAAGAAAACACTAACCAGTAATCCTTTAGAACAACAAAGGAAAAAGCCAGACAAACGCTGGTAATGATGACTCAAAAATTATTGACACGTTATTTATGAATAAGTTAATAAGTCAGCCGAGGTGTCTGTCAGTGAATAAACAGACAGGAAGTTTGGTGTGTTGGAAGAAAAGAGTATTACTTATCAGTAGAGAAGAATGAAATCTTTTTTTTTGGGGGGGGGGCGTTTCGAGACAGGGTTTCTCTGTGTAGCCCTGGCTGTCCTGAAACTCACTTTGTAGACCAGACTGGCCTCGAACTCAGAAATCCACCTGCCTCTGCCTCCCGAGTGCTGGGATTAAAGGCGTGTACCACCACCGCCTGGCTTTTTTTTTTTAAAGATTTATTTATTTTTATTTTATGCGCATTGGGGTGTTTTGCCTGCATGTATGTCTGTGTAAGGGTATCAGATCCTCTGGAGCTGGAGCTACAGACATTTGTGAGCTGCCATGTGGGTGCTAGGAATTGAACCCACAACCTCTGGAAGATCAGCCAGTGCTCTTACCTGCTGAGCCATCTCTCCAGCAAGAAGAATAAAATCTTGCTGTTTGCAGAAAAATGGAATAAAAAAAAAACAGATCTGGAAATATAAATGTCAACATTGCTCATATGTGCAACAGAAAAAAGTATGACGGAAAAGCAAGAAGAAGCTATCAGAGAGGATGAGTTAGAAACTATTAGAGAGGCAGAATCTTTCGAAGATTCACAGTGGGCAAGAGAATAATGGGGTGCATGTGATAAGAGTATGATGCATATACATGAGGAAATGGGGCATGAAATCCATTGTTTTATACAATACGTGCTAGTAGAAGCTTTCCATTTTACAGTATATAAAATTGCAGTAGATTGAAATTATAGGTCAATGTATGGGGTTTTAACATCAATAACTGTAACCAGCCCTCACATATTTTATGTTTTTTTATCAGAGCAATAAATTTCTCAACAAATGACATACATGGCGTTTTCAATGTGAGTGTGTGTATTTACATCCCCAATCCATTCAATTGTCTTCTAGCTTCCATCGTTGTATGCTAAGAAACACACTGTTGGCTTCCCTGCCTCTTCTGTATAGGATGGGCAGTATCTGGCCTTTCTGAGCATTGCTTAGTATTTCCTTTTCTCTTTGGTTCAGTAGTTTTGGGTTGGTATATGTAGTGGTAAGTTTCTTTTACATTAACTGGTTTGTGATTTACTTCCTGAATCTGAGACTCCGGGTGTTCCCTTTCACTCACTGACAGTTCCTCAAAGTGTGTGTGTGTGTGTGTGTGTGTGTGTGTGTGTGTGTGTGTGTGTGACTCATGCTTTCTCCACATTCTTACTCCATGGGTTATGACATTTTAATGGGGTTCTTATCAAGTTGTACCAGTGTTCCAAATTTATTGAATATTATTCCTAACTTTATTCTGTTTAATGGCTAATTTTCAAAAACTTTAAATTCACCTTCTACTCTTTCATTAGAAAGTCTTTTGCACCAGTAATACCATTCAGCTAATCATGACAAAATGTCAAAGCTACTCAGCTTTGCCTTTATAGAGTCAGAGCAGCCATACTGCACAAACACAGGAGTGTGGCTGTAAACTAATCATCCCGTTTCTCAGTGCTGACATTCAATTTCGTATCATTTTTGTTTCATATCATATTGACTTAATATCTTAATTATCCCCACCATTTAACTGCATATATATTCATGTGTGTGTGTGCATGGACGTGCTCAGATATATATCACTCATGTGTTTGTGTATTATGGCTGTTCTGATTCTATAAAGGCCGAGTGTCTTTGAAAGTTTGTCTATTTGTGTTTCTGTCATCTGCTGCTTGAGTGCTGAGAACCACAGTGTCATTGGTCATTACTTGTCAATGTTTTCAGTGCTGTGCATAACTCTGTTCACCAGTATTTTATATATTCTGTTTTATTGTTTGGGCACATGTCATGACAAACACCAGAGAGTGGAGTTTAAATGCCACTTATCAGGGTGCAGTGACATCAGGACCACTTTGTTATCCAATGAGATGGAAGAGTCAAGTGCTTTTCTCCTGCATAGATGGTCCTGGACTTGACTCCCAGGGCACTGGCTGTATCAGTAAATTAAATAAGCCGTGATTAATTGAAAAAACCAAACTGAGTCCAAATAAAAGGCTGCATTTTGATAGGCATGGATCCTTGGAGAACTAGAGATATAAGAACAAAAACTCCTTTCAGCCAGAAAAATTATTTTTATTGTTTCCTGCAACTCTTGATTAGCTGAGTGATATTACTGATACAAAACACTTTTTAATGAAAGAGTTCAAGCTACATTTAAAGTTATTGAAAAATTAGCCATTGTGTGAGTACAGTTAAGAACAATATTCAATAAAATCGGGGCACCAGTACAACTCTATAAGAGCTCCATTAAAGTGTCATAAACTGTGGAGAAAGACTGTGGAGAGAGCATGAGACAATTCAGTTAGGAAACTTTGCACTTGTGGAAATGTCAATATTTAAGGCAATCAGATTGTGAGGACTTGCTCACGCTTCCCATCTGGGTGAACCACACCTCCATCTATTTTGCCAAATTAAGCACGGTGCTGGTCAGGTGCAACCACAAAGCTGAGTCCTCATAATCTGGAAACCAAATTCTCTGATTCCTCTCTCCATGCCTTCCCCTTCCCCAGCACATGGGCTCTTCTTCTTTCCTTTTCAGTCTTGAAGAAGAGGGCAGCATGATGTTGTTTGCTTACTTCAGAATTGTGGGTGGAGTCTGTGCTGCCCACTCTTCCCAGATGTCAGAGTCTAGTTTAACTAACCTTGTGAGTTTTTTTCTATTTTTATTAGGTATTTAGCTCATTTACATTTCCAATGCTATACCAAAAGTCCCCCATACCCCCCCCCCCCACTCCCCTACCCACCCACTCCCCCTTTTTGGCCCTGGTGTTCCCCTGTACTGGGGCATATAAAGTTTGCAAGTCCAATGGGCCTCTCTTTGCAGTGATGGCCGACTAGGCCATCTTTTGATACATATGCAGCTAGAGACAAGAGCTCCGGGGTACTGCTTAGTTCATATTGTTGTTCCACCTATAGGGTTGCAGTTCCCTTTAGTTCCTTGGGTGCTTTCTCTAGTTCCTCCATTGGGGGCCCTGTGGTCCATTCAATAGCTGACTGTGAGCATCCACTTCTGTGTTTGCTAGGCCCTGGCATAGTCTCACAAGAGACAGCTCTATCTGGGTCCTTTCAGCAAAATCTTGCTAGTGAGTTTTATATTAAGATGGATTTAGAATCTGAAGTGTTTCTAGTGCCACTGTTGTAAACAAGGCCACTTATCACACCAGTTTCTGTATTTCTGCTTTCTCTATTTCCAATATGTGCTCTGCAGTCACTGTCCGGATGTAAATGTTTTAAACTTTACTTATTGAGTACAGATTAAACTCCAAAATCATTAACATGACAATTAAATTTCCTTTTATGTTGATCTCTATGTATCAACTTTTTTTTTTTTTAAATAAAACTTCTCCAATTTACAAAATTTCAGAAAAAAAAAAAAGAAAGAAAGGATTTTGGGACTGGATAGGTGGCTTAGTGTTTAAGAGCACTGGTTTCAGAGTACATGAGTTTGAGTCCCAGCACACATATGGGACGATTACCTGTAATGCTTGTCCCAGGGGATTCTATGCCCTTCTCTGACCTCTGCAGATACTGCATGCATGTGGTGCACAGACATAGATGGAGGGAAAACAGCAACACTTATAAAAATTTGAAACATAGTTTTTCTTGTATTTTCACAGAGTAACTTCTTTACCTAGTGATTTTGTGGTTTTGTTCTTTTAATTTAGCTTACATCATCACACAAAGTAGTTTTTTTTTTTATTCGTCTGCTAATTACTCCTCCATTGTGGAAATTTAATAAACTAAATTGTAGTTGTTGTAGAGGTGAATTTTATGTAGTTGAGGCCGTCCTGATTTGCTGAGCGTGACCTTGAACTTCTGGTCTCCCTACCCCAAACCTCAGTGCTGATATTACAGATACATTTGTGAAGTTTAGGAGTCTGGCTGTGTACATTTTAAATGCTTTAATAGCTTTTGAAGATTTTTGTGAGGTTATAGGTGATCAATTCTTATTTTATTTTCATAGTAATAAATGTTAAGTTCCTTAGAAATATTTTTTAAAAGCTTGAAGCATCTTAGTTTTCTCTGCACATGGGTGGAGGTGCCTGTGGATGGGAGTTAGCCTGCTTCAGGGCTGGGGACTGAATTCTGGTTTTTCTGAAAGAACAGTGAGCACATTTAACAGCTGAGATATTTCTTCAGCTTCTGGTGTCTTTCCTTAATGGTATTTGGGGGAAATTTATGTTTTCTTGCTCAAGACTTTTTCATAAGCTTGCTATTTTTTTCTTTGCTTACAGATTTCTTTTAATTTTTTTATTAATATTAATCATTCCATTCGTTTACATCTCAAATGATATCCCACTTTCAGGTTACCCTCTCCACCGCCTCCCCAATCCCATGATATTCCACTTTCCGGTTACACCTCCACCACCACCCTCATCCAACATCTGCCCACTCCCTCCCTTTTGCCTGTATGGGAGTGCTCCCCCATCCACCCACACTCTTCTGCCTCAGCATCCAGCATCCCCCCTACAGTGGGGCATCGAAACTCCCCTGGACCAAGGGCCTCTCCTCCCTTTGCTGTCTGGAAAGGCTATCCTCTGCTACATATGTATCTGGAGCCAAAGATCCCTTTAGGTACACTCCTTGGTTGGTGGCTTAGTCTCTGGGAGAACTGGGTGGTTAGGCCAGCCTATGTTGTTCTGCTTACAGATTTTTAAGACGTGAATTAAGAAATCATTCCACAATATTTAAAAATTTGCCCATTTTTTATTTCAGTTCTATGAATTTTCCTTCATATCTTGAAGCTCTCATATTAAGTGAATATACATTTAATTGATTATGCCTTTTTTATAAAGTTAACCCCTTTATCAACCAGAAAATTTCATGTTTATCATGAAAATACTAATAACTATAGTGCTTGGCATATAGTAAGTATATGCAAAACGAAATAATTAAAATATGATCTTTCATGTATTTTGGTCAATTAATTGGAATTTCATTGCATATGATTTAAAATGTCAATCTACAAAAACATTAATCTCTTTACTGTTTATATTTGACTTCCAAATAATCCAATTGGATTACAGACAATAGGTAACTGAATGAATTAAACAATGACAGTTATATATGTTAATTTGCTTCATATTTTGTATAACAGTTGTTTCCTATTTTTAAAAATATTTACAGGAGATGAAAAATATGTTATAATTAGGGTTTAGACCTTTCTTCATATTGATCATTCAACTCAAATGTTACAATTCTAAGTGCAAATTATCATGCTTATCTTTGTTTTTAATGTAACAACTTGGTGGTTATCCAAATCTTGGGACTCTAGATATGATATTGAGTAATAAAATGCATAATAAAATTTACATATGATAAAGTTGCAACGGTCAGAGATAATGGATCTATGTACAACAGAATGTAATCATTGTTTGTCCCAGGGTAATAAAAATTTAGTGCTTTATTTTTCTTCTTCTTTTACAGTTCAGCTTTTCCCTAATTGTGTTATTTTGACTATGTAACATAACTAATTGACCCAGTCCACAGGTCAGTCAACAGGGTCCACAAGAAAGAGAGAGAGATTGGGGACTGAGGGGCAAGAGAAGTGAAGAATAGAGACAACACAGGCTATCTGCTCAAGGTTCAAGCCTCAAGTCTCATGTCTCCAGTCTCAAGTCTCATTTATTGAAAGGCAACTATAGGTATATATGCACTTGTTGGAGAGTGCAGCTGGAGACACTTAACCACAGGTCCAGGATGTATAGGAGAAAAACAAGATGTTATCAGAGTGTGTTCGGCTGTGGTGGGCTTCTTGCAAAAACATTATGCTAGGAAAACAAGTCTCTCGTTAGGGTGGAAAAGTACCAACTGTAAGTAAATAGCCCGAGATGGCTGCAGAGATGATAGCTGCTTTCTGCTAAGAGTGGGCTCCCAACAACTAATCTAATTAGTGACTTCTTAAATTAAGACTCATAAATATTAAATTAATTGTTAATTTAAATCAGGTGTAGGTAGTTAATGACCATTAGAGGGAAAGAAGGAAGTTAGGGAGAATTATGTGTATATTCCATGTATTTATCCTGAAGAAAAAGAGAACATGAAAGGAAGGTAATGTTGAATTTTGGGACATCAATAGAGTTGACACACAGAGTGAGAGTACACTTTATATGTTATCACATATGTCAATACATCGTTTTATTGAAGAAAATAAGTAAAACAACTTTGTGATTAGAACAAAATATTCCTTTGGCTTCCTTTTAAATAAAGATTTACTTGCTATCTGTCTGTCTATCTATCTATCTATCTATCTATCTATCTATCTATCTATCTATCTATCTATCTATTTGTGTTTTACTTGAGTGTATGTATATGCATTATGTCCATTCAGTGTCCTCAGAGATCCCCTGGACTGGAGTTGCAGGCAGCTGTGAGACAGCCTGTGGGAGCTTGCCACCAAACCCAGGTCCTCTGCAAGAGCACCAGGTGCTGCTCTAAACCACTGATCCATCTCTCCCACTCTTCTACTTTGGTTTCTAACCTTGACTGTACATAGTTTTAATTTTATGTACTTCCATTATGGGTGTGTAAATTATGGTCCACGTCCTTCATGAATAAGAACATTGATGATGAGTCTGTCTTTCCAGAGTGTTGGCCATAGAAGAGTACCTACTAAGTAATGACTTATTTGTAATAGTACTCTATTAATTATATCTATTAATTATAGTGTGACTTTGGAAAACAACACCATGAAACATGCATTCTCTGCCAGTCATATATCTAGAGACTAATAATAATTAGTCTCTCTTTTCTTATGTAGGCATTTACTATTTCTCCAAGTTATAAACACAAAGTAAAATGCAAGGAACAAAATCTCACCAAGTTTTCAAAAGATGAGATATTAGCAGAATATGTGGTTTTGTTTTCTACTTTAAGACTACGTGTTACAAAGAAAATTCTTGAACACTTATTTAGGACCATTCAAATGAAGGTATTTATTACAAGTTCAAAGTGTTTAATAATTTCAGAAAAATGTTGATTGCTACCAAAAACAAGGTGAATAAGACACAGGATACTTAAGGTAGAGAATCTGTGTTAAAAAAGATGAAGGAAAGCACCAATTCTACCCCATTTCCAAGTCCTCCACCTGGCCCTCACCCCTTAGTTTTAGCTATCTGCAACTTTATTCTATAGAATCTTCATGTCTGACATGGTGTGTTGTGGTCTCTTTAGTTGAACATATATTTACCCAGTATATTCTAAATAACCCTTTCATCACACTGCATATGACTTATGGCACATAGTGATGGCTTTTGGGCTGTGTTCACCTACACTCTAGTGTATGACTCTTCTGGCTGCTAGTGGCTTTACTGATTTATGTGAATGTTTGTGCAAACCCTCTTTTATAAATATCTCTCCTCTCCTCACTTGAACCCTTCCAGTCTAAAAGTATGTAAGGAGTGTGATTACCTTTGTATAAACTTTTTAGTTTATCAATGTGTATCTAAGTGAAGGATGTTTCAAATGTGGTCTGATCAACATGGCACAGTATGAGGCTATTTGTATTGAATTCTTATAGATATAGCTCTATTTTGCTAATTTTGTTGAAGTGTGTATTAAATGGATGCTCATTATGTTTTTCTCAAACATAATCTTGCCCACTTACTTCTCTCTCAACCCACCCTTATAAAATATTGTTTTACCATGACTCTGAACTAAACAATTTTCATATATGGCAGTGAAAAAGTACAAAACTAATATTCAAAAACTTGGGGTTTAGAATTGTATTCCAATTATATTTGTTTAAGCATCTTTGGTTTCACTTCCTCAGCAATAAAATCCATTTCCTCTTAGAAGTAACTCCATTTGAACTCCTCAATATTGATTAAGTTATTCTATTGTGGTGCCCTTTTGCCTTTTCATGCTGACAGTGCATGTAACTTTGGGATGCAAAGTCACTGAGTGCAATACAATAGCATTCGTAGAAGGACTTGTACTGGAGTCTGTAAAGATCCATGGAAATCAGAGGAGAGTATCATGGAAGATAGCATATAAATTTTTTAACTTCTAAAAACAAAGGTTTAGAGCCTTAAAATGAAGAACTGTAGACTGGGCTTGCTCTACCTGACCGAAGGAGCCTGAGTAAAAAGTCAATGAGGCTATTGATGTTCTATAAATATACACGTGGATTAGTAGTTTGCCTTCTTCTGTTTGAGGTCTCAAACTATAAAAATAAAATGAAAGAACAAAAGAAACATGCAATAAAGAATGGGATGTTTCTTTGCACCTGGATTCAAACTAGTCTAAATCCAGACAAAAGGCCAGGATGACTTTTGACGGTTTTTACTGTATTTTCTCATGTATGTCTCCAAGTACACATTAGGAATTCCATACAGTGCACAATCTATGTCACTTTCATGCTGATTAGCAAAATAATACCTTGAACAAATTAATCATAGAAGCATCCAAAATACTAATTATTCTGATGAGAAAAAACAATGTTTATACAATGGAAAGGCAAAGAAATATAGAAGGATATCAATAACCTATCTGAGTTTTTGTCTCTCCTGAGCTTCCTAACATCCATTTAAAAAGTTGGTGTCATTCCAATGGACATTTAAGGAGGAGAGAGGATTTGATGTTTATGTGATATGGTTTCTGAGGGCCAGGGCCTTGTGGAAGGTCCTGCTGAGGGCACTCTTCACCTCATTATTTCTCAGGCTATAGATGATGGGGTTCAACATGGGAGTCACAACAGTGTAGGACAACGATAACAATTTCTTGCTTTCAGGAGAATTATTTGATTTAGGCCTAAAGTAAGTGAGGCTTGAAGACACATAGAAAAGAGAGACAACGAGGAGATGTGAGGAACAGGTGGAGAAGGCTTTGTGCTTCCCTTTAGCTGATGGAATCTTGAGGATGGAAGCCGCAATGAGAGTGTATGAACATAGGATCAGCAGGCAGGGTATCATGACAACCAGAATAGTCCCAACAATGGCATAGACTTCAAATTGTGCTGTGTCTGCACAGACCAGCCTCAGCACAGGTGGGCTGTCACAGAAGAAGTGATTCACTTTGTTGGTGGCACAGAATGGAAAACTGAAGAGCCATGTGGTCTGCACGGTGGCTACAGGGAATCCTGGAAACCAGGAGGCAGCAGCCAGTTTGACACGTGTCTCTTGGTTCATGATGACTGGGTAATGCAAGGGACTGCAGATGGCCACATAGCGGTCATATGCCATGGTGGCAAGGAGGAAGCACTCAGCCACTCCAAAGAAGAAGAAGAAATACATCTGAGTGGCACAGCCCAGGAAGGAGATGCTTGTGTCCTGCGCAATCAGAGTCCCCAACATTTTGGGCACAATGACTAGATTGAAGCCAATCTCTAAGAAGGATAAGTTCCTGAGAAAGAAATACATGGGGCTTTGCAGCATGGGGTCAGCCAAGGTCACCAGAATGATGAGGCTGTTTCCCAGCAGAGTAACCAGGTAGATGGTGAGAAATGCCAGGAAGAGTAAGGTCTGTATTTCAGTAGGTAGGGAAGAGAAGCTCATGAGGATAAATTCAGTTATTCTTGTCTGGTTTCCTGTAGCCATGGGAATGAGCATAAATAACATGTGTGCTCATGGAGATAGATTCTTGATCACACAAAGCAGATTCTGGGTTTATGTTTCAGACCCTTGATAATTGGCAGGGAAAGAGGTAAAACCACATCTGTCCAAAGAAGCAGCACCTTGTGAAGTCTAACAATGAAGACAAAGGTATAGACCAAATACCTAACGGCACGGTCATATCTAATGGGAATAGCGAAGTCATAAAGCCAGCGTAGTTTCTTGACAAATATTTAGTAAAGCAAGCTGAGTGATGCAATCACTGTCATGTGGTCTTCCACTTTTGGCCTTGATAGTCACATGTTGCATGCTTGGAGTTTCTTTTAATATTTGTCCAACTTGGAATATTGGATTGATGGAATTTTTTATGAATAAATGCTTTCTTCCAGGAGTATTTTTTATAAGCTTCCCAAGGAAAGTCATGAACCTACAATCCTTCCTGGTTTTTGGGAGATATCCTTATTTGGCCTTCTTGAAGGTCTTCCTTATGGCCTGGAGGTTGTGACTCAGATGAAGACAACAGAGATCTCCTTATGAGGCTATAACTCCAAAATACTCTTGGAACATCTGCCCCTGTACTCACTCAGGAACAAGATAATCATAACAAAGTAAACTTTAAAAAGGTAAACAAGATTCAGTGGCTAGAGGAGTTGGCAGCAGATCAGGTTAAAAACCTCTTCTTCTATTCACTCAGGCATTATGTGGCATAGAAGTTTGGGGGCCTCGTATGGTATATCCTTGGAGAAAAATATACAACAAAGGTAGATTTGCTCGTGTTATCTCTTCACTACACAGGAGCTTGTACTGGTGGACAAAGAATGGTGTGCATAAATGATAAAAGAATAAAGTATTAAGACTCCATTTCTTAGAAATGTTAGCTCATACAGTGCCTGTATGGTGATGTATGACCAAGGAACAATAGACATACAAATAAATTCTACAATAAAATAAAATATAGATATTATTTCATGGGAAGAAATTTAATAATAATTACAGCAGCTTCAGCCTGAAGATTTTTCGTTTATCCAATGATAATTGGCATTCTGACCATTAAGAGTTAATAACAGACTAATCAGAATATGACAATCTGCCCAGGCTGGCTTGGAGATTTTCTTTCTGGTGTCCTTGAAATCACAGTATTCTTAAATGTTGGGTTATGAGGTTAATGAGGGAAAATGATTGTAAAAGACAGTTCTGTTCTGTCACTGTTTATCCGTGATGATTAAGCTAATGACCAAGAGGAAGTTAAGACACATGTCGAGGGATAACAATGTATGATCTATGCTCTGGAACAGCATGTATCTATCCATGCCTACTGAGTTCTGTATGAATGAAGAAGCACTCTGACTGCAGGTCAGGCAGGCTATTATATTCCTCAGACCCTGTGCCCGACTCACTTCTCCCTCACTGACTCCTTATTTCCTCTGTGTGACCTGGCCATCACTGGGGCAGGCCACTGGCAACCTAAACTTGGATCATTCCCTTTATTTCATTCTTTAAAAAATTATTCATTTTATAAAAGAAATCAAGCATTTCTAGGCAGCTCCATGCTTCCTTCACACTGAAAATACTTCACTAACTATTAATTATTAATTATTATTACTATTATTAATACTTTATTAACTATTAATTATTAACTATAACTTAGGATGCACGAATAGCATCTTAAGGCAAAGGACTATGATTAAGTAAAACCCAGAAAGATTCTATTTATACATTATATATATTTACCCTAACAAATGTGTCACTGTTTCAATTTTCATCTACTGACAAAATTAATAGTTATCATTATCATTGTCTCAGGGCCCATGCTTCTATAAATTTGACAAAGGACAGAGTTTTAAAAGGTCATTATTTTATTAAATTTTTTGGGTTTTTTTTTGAGGTGATTCATAGGAGGAAAGGGAAGAAGCTATGCCTAAAAACACATTTAAGGGATTAGATGAATGAAACCCCTTCAACAGGCTACCCCAACTTTCTTACCTACTCAGTTCATGGGTGCCAATCCTGGGAACTTCTTCTTCAGTCTATTGGAACCCAGATTGGCAATTGGTTATTGGTAGTTGCCTAATCCATTGTGTATCAAAATTAAGATCCTGAAAATAATTTAATATAAGGAAGTGGAAAATTAATATGTATAATAGGCTTCAAATAATTTAAACTTTGCAACCTTCAAGTACCCCACAAAACAAGCAACTTCCCAAATAACAAATTCCTTAATTTTTTTACACTTCTTAGAAACATAAGCATGAAGTTTCAAAGCCAAATATTCATCAATAGTTCATCAACTACCTGAAGGGGGAGGTAGGTTCTAAATGAAATGAAATTTCAATATTTATTCAGTTCCTTTAGAGTAACTTGTCTAATGATATGTGAGTGATCATTGAAGTCTAGAGTCTACCAAAAGACAGAGCTAAGTAATTTTAAACTGCCAGGTATAAAATAATTGGTAGAGATGACAAAAATAAAAAGATTATTCATTTGTGAATAAAAAAACTAATTTTAAGGCTGGAGAGATGGCTCAGAATTTAAGAGCACTGGCTGTTCTTCTAGATGTCCTGACTACATTTCCCAGAAACCACATGGTGGCTCATAACTATGTATAATGAGATCTGGTGCCCTCTTCTGTCCTGCAGGCCCATGTGTAGGTTGAACACTATATATAATAAATAAATCTAAAAAAGTTTCAAAACCATTATTTTAATTAACTATAAAAGAAATATATAGTATCTTGAATGGCACATATGAAGAATAAAGACACCTAACACAGTCACCTAATACATTTTAGGCACTGTGAAAATAAACTTGACTAAAATAAAGGCATGAAAAGCATTTATGGAATTATGAGAATATTTCAGTAAAAAAATCAAACTCCAAAAGTAGAAATGAATGAAGTACAGACATGCTTTGACTACAAGAATTTATGTACAAGAATAGAAAGTATAGAGGGAGTGCAATAAAGTGCAGCTAGCTAACCTCTCAACTTTTAGCATACAATTGCATTTGATATGGAAAATGATTTAAATGGTGAAACTGAGCTGTATACAATTGTGAAGAAACTGCACTCAGATTTAATCCTAGAATGTGGATGTCTAAGCAGTATTCTACAGTAACATTCATGAGAAGAAAGGTGAACCAGACTATATGAAATTAAGTATTTTTGAACACTTAACTTAAAAATTGAATGAAAATTAAACTAAGAAAGTTATCAAGGCTATATGGCAAATTTCCAAAGGGGGAAAACATGCAAAAGGATATAAAGACAGATTTGAAGACTAACAGAATAGATTAATAAGAAATAGATTAATTAAGAAATTAACTCATGTTCACACAATGAACTGATATTTGAATATGTGTCATGGATATTATTCAATAATGGAAAATATTGTACTCAAGGGAAGGTGGGGCAGATATTGGGAAACAAAGTGAATAAATTAATAATCTAATGAAAATGTTAAGGGGAAAACATTATAGGTCAAATGCCAAATATGTTTTAAATGATATGATTAAAGCATTTTGAACTATGCATGCTCTACAGTTTTACATTAAGCTTGGATATTTTTATTTTCTAGAATATGCTTCCTCATTTCTGTTATAGTATGTAATATTAACTAATGAATGAATGAAGGAACTACATAGCAACATTTAACATAAATTGATTTTCTTTGGACTTCCATGTAGTCATTTAAAACGATGTCATAAATGAAGGTTAATAGCTCTAGAAGGTATTCCATGTGATTAGTTCAGTTCATTTAAGGCAAATATATTCATTTTAAAATACAAAATTATAACTATGAATATCAAACCTGCAATGTATTCATCTTAGTATTTCTCTTAATGATGCTATTGAATTTGATTCTTTATTCCATAATTTCTACATTATTCACCTTGATGTATTTTTATATTTATATTAACATTTAAATAAGAATAAAATGTCTGTGCAATATTTAAAAGACAAGAGAAAAACTTGAAGCCACATTTGCGGCAATTCCACAAAGAATAAAACATATTTATATAACCAGTTCATCAAGAGTTCACATAAGTCAGTGGTTAGCTTTTATTGCTCTTATTTTATCACTACAAATGGAATAATATACTTGTGTAATTTATTATATATCACTACAAATGGAATAATATACTTGTGTAATTTATTATATTAAATTTAAAATTTAATAACTGCAGGATGTAAATTTAGAGCCATTGTATGAACTTGCATGATCAATAAGGATAACACACAGAACATGAATCCAGTCATTTTGAACTTCATGCTGTTAAGGAGAATACAGAGTATTTAGAGAAACTAAAATATACATTTTGTAAAGGGATAAAATGTTCAGTATTAGTATAATTGAGTAGATACATGGAAGGCAAAACTGAATTTTGAGTAGTAAGTTAGTTTTTGGACTTACACGGCACACTGAGAACGTGTTTTACTCTGAAGATGCAGGAACACATAAGAATTTTAAGCTTAGTAATGACAGATTGCCTCAAATGAATTTAAAATAAAATCTGGATACACTGAGAAGGGTTAAATAGAGTGAGCTATGTGTGCATTTGAATCATTACTGAAGGCAGAGGAGCCAATCAGGAGGCTCCACCACTGATCCATGCCCAAGTTTCATGTCCACAGGAATGGTTTGTTAAAACCCTGAGAACGGATAGAATGTTTGTGAGATATACACAGGGAAGAGGGGAGAAGAAGGCATTGTCTTCCTGGACAAGTAGAATTTAATGAACTAAAGGAACAAAAAAAGATACTGCCCTTGAGCCTCTGATTTCATCAGAGTCTCTCTCTGCTGAGAGCTATGGCAGGTCTCAGATCACTCTGCTCAGTTGTCCTTTCCTCCCACAAAGCCCCTGGTCCCTCTATTTTTATATCCAGAATCATAGCCACTGGGACCTGCAAAGACCCTGGAGACTCAACAGTAAAAGCCTGGTGGCTTCTGCTGAGAAAGTCCACTCTCTTCACTCCGATATGCTGCTTGTGGTCTGAACTCTGTTGTCATTGATTTTTGTACTCAGTTTTCTCTGGGGCTTCAGTCTAAATGATGTACTAATGGACAGTTACTGTGTCCTCATTAAAAAGTTGTTAATGAGTCACTCTGATGCTAGATAACACAGATGATCAGTGATCCCAGTGGCCTACACTGGGGACCTGGAGGGAAACTTAGGTGAATACACAGCATAAGATCTGGAAGTTGGGCAATGACCCAGGCAGCCAAGACTTACCTTTTGATACACTTACCTTGCCAAGGATTAGTTCAAGAACACATTGTCCTTGGCCTACAAGTTTCTGGGAATGACTGTTGTGCAGAGAAGCAGTAAATTTCCCCTGGATTGTCAGCTGACTCTTCTCACCTACTGTGACACAGAATTTTCGAGTCTGAAATGAAGAAGTATCTTTATGCTGTTTTGAATATTTAGCCCATGGACAATAGTCTTAGTCTTCTGGCTAGTCTCAATCTTACTGTGGGAACCCCTTTGTTGCAAATTCTTCATATTTCTGCAACAGTGAATCTTGCAGCGTATGGCTGATAATTACCTCATGCTTACTATTTTAAATGGGTATATCATATAATATAATGTTTGAAGTGTGTACCATATACCACTCTTCTCCCTTATCTCCTTTCTGAATTATCTTCTATTTTCTAATTTTAGTAATGTTACCACTATTATAATGAAAAAATACGAATGGTTAATAGATATTTTAAAATAGTAGTTAGCATCCTCAGTCATCCAAGAAATGCAAATTAAAATTTCTATGAGATTTTATCTCACCCCAATCAGAATGATTATGACCAAGAGAACATGTGACAGCAAAGAGAAAGAGGCTGGGGACCTGGAGAATACACAGCATAAGATTTGGAGGTTGGACAATGACCTATATAGCCAAGACTTCCTCTTAAGCCTCTTGGCTCCTGATTTTTCCTTATCAAAAAAGGAACAACATGCACACTCTGCATGTATTAAGCTAGTTCAATCACCATGGAAATTAGTATGTAGTTTCCATAAGACTAAAAGTACAATTATCATATAACTCAGCCATGCCACTCCTAGGCATAGACAGGTGGACTGGAAGTCAAATACCACAGAGATACTTTTACTTCCATGGTCACTGCTGTCTCATTCACAGTAGTTAGGAAGTGGATCAGTGGATTAGCCTGGATGTTTGTAACTAATGGGATTTTACACAGCAGTAAAAAAAATCATGAGGTCATGACATTAACAAGAAAATCAGTAGAGCTGTAAATCATTCTTATGTAAAATAAGTCAAAAATATTTCTTATTTTATCTAATATGTGAAATTTAGATTTGAATCTGTGTGAGTGTACATGTGTATATGAATGTTTGTGTGTGTGTGTGTGTGTGTGAGAGAGAGAGAGAGAGAGAGAGAGAGAGAGAGAGAGAGAGAAAGAGAGAGAGAGAGAATGAACTTAAAGGAGAACCATATAGAGGAAATGACAGCTTAAGGGGGAAAAAGGAAAATGCAGTATATGTGACATAAAGCAGGTGAGTGGAACAAAGAAGCAAGAGATTTAGCAAGAGGAGAATGGGGTGGGGGAGGGCATTGGGGAGGGAGATAAATTAAACAAAATAAAGAATAATGAGACATATGAATGAAAATGCCATAAAGGGGCTGGAGACATGGTTTAGTGGTTAAGGACAGTTACTGTTTTTTTTTTTTTTTTTTTTTTTTTTACCAAGGACACATGTTCAGTTCCATATGGTAGCTTACAACTTTCCATAATTCCAGTTCCAAGAAATCTGAAGACTTTATTTTATACATATGAAATGAAGATAAATACATCTTTAAAAATACTTAAAAAGGAAATAGTTATAGCTATTATTTTCTGTGATAATTGATTTGTATGGTTAATGGAAATTTGAGTAAAATTAATAATCATTCATTCCTATAGTGAACATTTCTGTCAAGCTTGTTGTGTGTGTTCTAGTGTGTTTAAAGCTCACACCAATGCAATATAATGAGTGTTATGTTTTTGTTTACAGATAACACTAAAGCTAATAGCTGTGTAATTTGTTCAGAGTCATAAAAGTTACTCAGAATGATAGATACAGACTTATGACCCAGACACCTGCTACAGAGTTTATGCTTTTTATTGCAGCGTGCCATGATGTTTTAGGCTTGTGAATATTATTTCAACTTTCTGTTTGTGTCTTAGGATGCCCATTGTACTCATCCTTTCCAACTTTGGCTCCCCATTTTTCCTTATGCCTTTTAAATTAGTATTGCTTTTATTCATTTTATGCTGGGACCCAGGGCCTTAATGTTACTTGTTCCTCTCTCCACCGGGGTAGGTCTTTTTTCTCATCAACTATTATTTATATTCAATAACTAGTTTTTACTGATTCTCCTAATATCTATTTGTTTAAACATACATCCTCTTAAAAGAGAGTGGAAAATAAATCATTGACATTCTCTTGTTGTTATGCCTCTGCTACAACAGATGCCCATCTATCCTGTGCCCATCAAGAGAACCTGTATCAGTCCAATAGCTTATGTCAGAAATTCTGACCACCCAGCAATAACTACTATTAGTACTAACTGGTCAGTTGTCATAGCTTTTCACATTATTGTATTTTCTTCAATGTTTCCATTTATAACAAATGATCTATGCAACATATGTGATTGATGCTCAACTCTATACTGTTTGTAGAAGAAACCACCTATACACAAGGAAGATATTTAAACCAAAAAGTAGAATTTCCAGTTCATGATACAAGTTGAACATACAAATTCATTATTTTAATTTTCCAAAATTCCAGTAAAATGATTTAGAGACTGCAAAAATAATTATATTGTGTTACTCTGAAAAAATAAAAATGTGAAAAAATATATGACAACATGCCAAAGATATGTAGGGATAGTAAAAATATACCTGTAAACAAGTAAGTTGTTGCTAAAAAATAAATTATATAAATGTGTGTGTTTAGAGAAGAGCCTTTATTGAAATGAAAACACCAAATCAACTTTATGTTGCTTGTGAAAAACCTAGAGATCTCTCAGACACTGAACCATCAACCAGGAAGTCTACATGAGCTGGTCTCAGGTCCTTGACACATATACAGCAGAGGAGTATCTAGTCTGGCCTCAGTGGGAGAAGACACACCTAACCAACCCTCAAGAGACTTGAGGCCCCAGGGAGTGGGGAGGCATCCTCTTGGAGATGGCAGGGAGAGGAGGAATGGGATGAGGAACTGTGGGAGGGTGGACCAGGAAGGGGGCAACAACTGGACTGTAAGAAAATAAAAGTTATAAAAAAGAGAAAGAAACAATCAAACTGCACAAATTCAATTGCATTTGAAAATACAGGGAAACATAGAGATATGACATGGAAATTTGAGACAGGGAATGCAGGAATTCTATTTGTAATAGTCAAAACTTGAGAAGTCATAATTAAAATGCAAATACATAAAATATTATATGAAATTACCATAAGGATATATATTTGAGGTCTATATGAAGCATGAATTAATTTTGTATTCAAAAATAGGTCTCATCTCCAAGTTATTCTCATTGTCTACAGATAGATATTATTTAATCTGAAAATTTCACACATGAAACACTTCAAATGCCAGCAGTTATAGAAACAATAACTGACATGTATACAATTGACTTTTCTATCCAAAGCCACTGATAAGGTTATGAACTGCCATGGTTTGAATATGGATGCCGCTCATAGGTTGATAGATTTGAATGCTTAGTCCCCAATCTATGGAACTCTTCAGGAAGGACTAGTAGGAATGGCCTTATTGGAGAAAGTTTGTCATGGTCAGCAGGCTTTGAAAAGGCTTTTAAAAAAGCACTCCATCTCTTCCTGCCACCTACTTGTGGATCAATATGTGAACTCTCAGCTGTTCATGCTGCTGTGTCTGTGTTCTGCCATTATGGACTTTAACCTTCTGGACCCATTTTGTTACAGCAAAAGAACAGTATTTAAGACACACACATTCCAAAGATAGACATTGTATAATTATATGAAAAAGTTACTTTTGGTAGATGAGAAAGTGGGAATCATTTTCATGTAATTTTCTTTAATTTCTCCAATAAGAGAAAGTGTTGTATGGTAAATCTGATTGACTGAAAATGTGAGCTCAAAACTTATTTCTCCCACTGACTTTGTGATGTTGAGCAAGCTACATATCATTATGGCAATAGATCTTCATCTATATTGTAATATTAGTTTTTAGATGCTGTTATTTTAGTATTTCTTAGGTAATACAACCAAGACATGATTGCCTTACATATGTACTCTGTATGTTGCTGTTTTAGGGACTTATTAATTCTCATATTGGCTGAACAAAACTTCCTGGTAAGTATTCTACTTTCATTACAGTTGCTGAGATAAAATACCCTGACAAAAGCAACTTAGACGAGAAAGGGTGTGTTTTAGTTCACAATTCCAAGTTGTAGTCCTTCCAAAAGTCAAGGCAGGAAAGCATGTGCTTACATCATATTCACAGTCAAGATCAGAAGTAAATGCATGCATACCTATGTTTGGTTTTTCATCTCTCTTCTTATACAATCCAGGACCCCAGACCAAACTGTGGAGCTATCCTAATGGGCAGAGTATTCCCATATCAATTAGCTAAATTAAGAAAAAAGCCACCAGAAGCATGCCTACAGGACACTTCCATCTTGGAAAACTCTCACTGAGATTTTCATTCCAGGTGATTCTAGGTTGTGTCAAGACAGTGAAAACTACTGGGGAGGATGGGAGAAATGAACATCGGGTCAGGAAATCAAATAAAAATATTAAACATGTGGGCATGAGGAACTGGAGATAGCCATTGGAGGGTCCCAGACACCAGGGAAACAAGAGGCTCCCAGGACCCACTGGGGATGACTTTAGCAGAAATGCACAGAGAAGGGGGAAGGTAGAACCTGTAGAGACCACCTTCAATAGGTACAACTCCTGGTTGAGGGATGGGCTTAGGCTTTCTGGGCTTCTCAAAGTTTTTAACCCAGAAATGTTCCTGTCCAAAGGAAGAACAGGGACAAAAATGGAGCACAGATTGAAGGAAGGGCCATCCAGGGACTGCCCTACTTGGGAATCCATCATGTCTGAAGATGCCAAACCTGACACTGTTGCTGTTGTCAAGAGGCACTTGCTGACAGGAACCTGGTGTGGCTGTTCCTTGGGAAGTCTGGCCAGCAACTGACCAATGCAAATGTGGATGCTTGGAGCCAGCCATCAGACTGAGCTCAGGGACTCCAGTAGGTGAGCTGGCAGAAGGACTGGAGGAGTAGAGGGGGATTGCAACCCCATTGGAAGAACAACATTGGCTGGCTGGACCACCCAATGCTCTCAGGGACTAGACCACCAACCAAGAAGTTATAGGAAGGGATCCATGGTTCCAGATATATATTTAGCAGAGGATGGCCTTGCCTGACAGCATGGGAGGTGAGGCCCTTGGTCCTGTAGAGGTTTGATGCCCCAGTGTAGGGGAATGTGGGAGTGGTGGTATGGGAGAGGGTGGGTGGGTGAGGGAGCACCCTCATAGATGCAAAGGGGAGGGAGGAGAGGACAGATGTGAGATGGGGGTTTGTGGAGGGGTAACCAGAAAGTGGGATATCATTTGAGATGTAAACAAAAGGAATGATTTAAAAAAGAGAAAAGAAAATTTTAGGTCCAGGAAAAAAAAAAAAGACAGTAAAAACTACTGCAATAAGTTACTTTTTGTGAAATTAATCATAAACAATTCACCCCATTGTCTCTTCCATTTAACTGTCCACTAATTCCTATTAATTATTTTGTCTGTATTTCTCATATGGCCATATTTCCCCATTCTGTCCCATTATATGAGGAATCTGTCACTTTTCATGTTGACTCCTGTTGTAGCTTCCTGTATTAAATGTAGGTTTTCCCCTCTGGCTCATTTTTAGGTTTCTTAACACAGAAGGAACAAAATCATAACCGGTTATCACAACATCATCCCATCCCCTTTGAAAAGCTGTTTCCATTTACTTTTATGGTCCCATTTTAATTTTTCATATTTATAATCCTGAACTGAAGCCATACCAAGCTATATGAACCTTTAATCTGTAGGACCTTGACCTTGTGTTATAAGCTATTGTCTAGTAAGAAAACTTAAATGCATTGATAATAGAATCAACAGTGTGATTAGTGTGCTACTGTAGGTGCCTAGACTTTAGTAGGTACACATTCAACCTGGCATCTAAATAAAGCTTATTGTTACTTAGTATCAATCCCACTAAAATCAGGAACAAGACAAGGCTGCTCACTCTTCCCTTATCTATTCAATATAGTACTTGAAGTTCTAGCCAGAGCAATTAGGCAACAAAAGGAGACCAAAGGAATACAAGTTGGAAAGGAAGAAGTCAAGATATCACTGTTTGCAGATGATATGATGGTATACATAAGTGACTCCAAAAATCCCACCAGTGAATTCCTCCAGCTGATAAACAACTTCTGCAAAGTGTTTGGATATAAAATTAACTAAAAATAAATCAGCAGCTTTCCTCTACTCAAAGGATTAACAGGCTGAAAATAAAATTAGGGAAATGGCACCCTTCACAATAATCACAAATAATATAAAATATCTTGGTGTGACTCTAACCAAGCAAGTGAAATATCTGTATGACAAGAACTTCAAGTCTCTGAAGAAAGAAATGAAGGAAGAGCTCAGATGTCCTTCAACAGAGGAATGGATACAGAAAATGTGGTTCACTTACACAATGGAGTGCTACTCATTGATTAAAAATAATGAATTCATGAAATTCTTAGGCAAATGGATGGAACTAGAAAATATCATCCTGAGTGAGGTAACTCAGTCACAAAAGAACACAAATGGTATGCACTCACTGATAAGTGGATATTAGCTCAAAAGTTTGGAATACCCAAGATACAATTCACAGACCATATGAAGCTCAAGAAGAAGTAAGACCAAAGTAGGATGTTTCGGTCCTTCTTAGAAGGGGGAACAAAATACTCATGGGAAGTAGAGTGTGAGAGGGACTTGGGAAGAAGAAGGGAAGGAGACAGGAAAAGGGGCAGGATCAGGTATGGGAGGAGACAGGGATGATATACAGAGGGTCAGGAATTTGAACAGAGGTGTGTAGCAATGGGGCATGGGAAACTGGGGGTAGCCACTAATAAGTCCCAGATAACAGGAAAGCAAGAGGCTCCCAGGTCCCAAAGGGGATGAGATTAGCTGAAATGCCCAAGAAAATCGAGGGAGAACCTGTAGAGACCATATCCAGAGGTTAGGCAAGGCCCCCAGTTGGGGGATGGGACCACCCACTCATCTCCAAATTTTTAACCCAGAATTGTTCCTGTTTAAAGGAAAGATAGAGGCAAAATCTGGAACATAGACTGAAGGACAGGTCATCCAGAGATGCCCCACCTGTAGATCCATCCCATATACAGACACCAAACCCAGAAACTATTGCAGATGCCAAGAAGTGCTTGCTGACAGAAGCCTGATATAGCTGTCTTCTGAGAGGCTCTGCCAGAGACTGACAAACACAGAAGCAGATGCTTGCAACCAACCATTGTACTGAGCACGGGGTCCCCAATGGAGGAGTAAGAGAAAGGACTGAAGGAGCTAATGAGGTTTACAACCCCTTGGGAAGAACAACAATACCAACCAACCAGACTCCCCCCACCACCACCCCAAGCTCCCAGGGACTAAACTACCAACCAAAGGCATAGAGGGACCTATGGCCCCAGCAGCATATGTAGCAGAGGATGGCCTTATCTGGCATTAATGGCAGGAGAGGCCCGTGGTCCTGTGAAAGCTCTATGCTCCAGTATAGGGAAATGCCAGGGTGGGAAGTCAGGAGTGGGTGAGTGGGTGGGGGAGCACCCTCATAGGAGCAAGGGGAGGGAGGATGGGATGGGCTGTTTCTGGAGGAAAACTGGGAAAGGGGATAACATTTGAAATGTAAATAAATAAAATATCCCCCAAAATGGGGTACAGAACAAAATAGAGAATTCTCAACTGAGCAACCTTGAATGGCTGAGAAGCACTTAAAGAAATGTTCTATATCCTTGGTCATCAGGGAAATGCAAATCAAAATGACCCTGATATTCTCATTACAACAGTCAGAATGGGTAAGATCAAAAACTCAGGTGACAGTAGATGCTGGTGAGGATGTGGAGAAAGAGGAACACCCCTCCATTTCTAGTGGGACTGCAAGCTGGTACAACCTTTCTGGAAATCAATTTGGTGATTCCTCAGAACATTGGAAATAGTTCTACCTGAGGACCCAGCTATACCACTCCTGGGCATATACCCAAAGATGCTCCAACATATAAAAAGGGAACTTGCTCCACTATGTTCATAGGAGCCTTATTTATAATAGCCAGAAGCTGGAAACAACCCAGATGTCCCTCAACAGAGGAATGGATACAGAAAATGTGTTATGTTTACATAATGGAGTACTACTCAACTATTAAAAGCAATGACTGCATGAAATTCACAGGGAAATGAATGGAACTAGAAAACATCATCCTGAGTGAGGTAGTCCATTCACAAAAGAACACTCATGGTATGTACTCACTGATAAGTGGATATTAGCCAAAAAGAAGCTTAGAATACTCAATACAACTCACAGACCATATGAATCCCAAGAAAAAAGACTACACCAAAGTGTGGATGCTACACTCCAACTCAGAAGGGGAAAGTAAACAATCTTGGGAAATAGAGGGAGAGAGGTATCTGGGAGGAAGTGAGGAGAGGGAGGGGAAAAGGGGGGCTGGTTCACATATGGGAGGAGATTGGGAAGTATAGTGGGTCAGGATTTCAAAAGGAGTTGCGTAGTAGGGGGGAAGGGAAAACTGGGAGTAGCCACTAAAAAGTCCCAGATGCCAGAAACCCAAGAGGTCTCCTGGACCAAACCGGGATGAATTAGCCAAAATACCCAACAAAGGGGATCGAGAACCTGTAGAGACCATATTGAGTAGATAGGCACAACCTCTGGTTGAGGAATGAGGCCACCCACCCACCTCAAAAACAGTAATCCAGAATTTCTCCTATCAAAAGGCAATGCAGGGAGAATGAGTGGAAAAGAGACTGAAGGAAAGGTCATCCAGAGACTGCCTCACCTAAGGATCCATCCCATCTGCAGACCCCAAACCCAGACACTATTGTTGATGCCAAGAAGTGCTTGCTGACAGAAGCCTGATAAAGCAGTCCCCTGCGAGGCTCTGCCAGAGCCTGACCAATACAGATTTGGATGCACACAGCCAAACATCAGACTGAGGGTGGGAACCCCAATGGCGGAGTTAGGGCAAGGACTGAAGGAGTTGAAGGGGTTTGCAACCCCATAGGAAGAACAACAGTATCAACCAACAAACACACACCCCTCCCCAAAGCTCCCAAGAACTAAACCACCGATCAAAGGCAACACATGGAGGGACCCAGGGCTCCTGCTGCTTATGTAGCAGAGAATGGCCTTATCTGGCTTCAAGGGGAGGAGAGGCCCTTGGTCCTGTGAAGGCTTGATGCCCCAGTGTAGGAGAATGCCAGGGCGGTGAGGCAGGAGTCAGGGTTGGGTGAGGGAGCACCCTCATAGAATCGAAGGGCAGGGGGGAGGACATGGGGGGTTTGTGGAGGGGAATCTAGGAAGGGGGGAAAGTTTGAAATTAAATAAATAAACTAACCAATATAGAAAAAGAAAATATTACATAACTTTCATTTCTGAACACCTGGAATATACATATATATACCTATAGTAAATATATATATATATATATACACACATACATACACATAGATATATGAACTAAATTCTAAAACATTAGCTAAACAAAATTTAAATTTTTCATAATAATTAAAACACAGAGTCGCTAGAAGATAATAGTCATAAAATATTAACATATCTTATACCTTGGAGATGAATCTGTGTATGTCACTTTCAGTGTTTGTTTCTATATCTCATTTCCTTTGGTATAGATTTGGTAATCTGTGAGTTATGTGTTAATAATTTAATTATTTATTTGTATGTTTGCTTTGGAGAATATAATATGCATTTTCAATATGTAACAATCAACCTGGAAGTAATACTATAATTTTTAACTGTAAGTAATATTTCTACAAAAATAGACTTTGCTTTTTCTGCTAACTCAAAAAATTTATTATTGTATATTCTATAAACCTCATTGGGAATTATTTATTTTGCCTCAAAATTATTGTATACCTTTACTAAGTCCATCCATAACTAGAGTATTATACAGAAAACAAATATGAGACTATGAAAGACAGAATAAAGAAAATTTCCTTATGAGGGACTTTGTGAACCACAGAGTAAAGCTGTACCATCTTTAAGTTTGCCGTGGCTTGATGTATCTTAAGTCTGCTGTTAGAAAAGCCAGAAAGCTGGCAATGCTAACATGTTCAGCCAGAAAGTCTTAACAAAGTACACTTTTTTTCTAGTCAACAGCCAACAAAGGAGCACTCTAGTATGACAGTAGTTGGATAATAGTCATTCTACATCAACATAGGACAATGGAAAGATGATAACCTCATCCCCACTCCTACCATCAAAGGCTTGGTGGGGAGTCCAGACTTCTCTGTTCACTATATTTATTTGAAACTGTCAACATCACTGGAAAGTAATGAGCTTCCCTGACCAATTCCACTAGGTGTCTCTGGAGACATGGGGAGCTCTGACTCCCATCCCCATCCAGCATTAAGGAGGTACCTTCTCTTTTCCTTCATTCTAAGTTATATAACAAGAGGCATTCTGGAGACTCAGAACTTCCAGTATCTTCTAGTAATGACAAGGCTATTCACTTTTGGAGGATATTATCAGTGGATAATTAAGGATCTGAAATTCATGTCCATTCCCAGATATAATTTGAAAATCCCACATTTTAATGTCAGTAGAAGGAAAACAATGAAGCTGGCTTTCTAGCTGCATTTAGCTGTGCACTTCTTTCCATTTTAGAGCAATTTCAAAGGTTTAGATTAGATCCCAGGTTGGTAAGGGAACATTCAGTATCTCTTGGCTTAATAGAAAATTCCTCAACATATTAAAAATCAGGAGGCACTCAAACTGAATGAAAGCAAACAACCAATATATACCAACACTGAGAGTTTAAAGTTGTCCTCACAAAAATCACTTCAAAGAAAAGTTATAAATACACTGAACAAAATGAAAATATAGAAAATCAGAAAAAATGGAATATATAATGAAGTTACAAATAGAATCTTTAGAACTATAAAATAAATAGATTAAGCTAACTATTTGATCTCAGTAGCAGAATGTAGAGAATAAAGAAACGTGTCAGGGTGGTTAAAAACAGAGTAACAGAAGCAGCACAGCCATAATAGAGGGAAAGTAGTCTTAAAAGTAGACAGACATTGAGGATAATGGGGCTGCTGAAAAGGTCTTAGTTTTCAGGTTGTTAAAGATGAAAGGGAGGGGGCTGGTGAGATGGCTCAGTGGGTAAGAGCACCCGACTGTTCTTCCAAAGGTCCAGAGTTCAAATCCCAGCAACCACATGGTGGCTCACAGCCATCTGTAACAAGATCTGATGCCCTCTTCTGGAGTGTCTGAAGACAGCTACAGTGTACTTACATATAATAAATAAATAAATCTAAAAAAAAAGATGAAAGGGAAGCAAAGAATCTAGGGCTCAAGAAGGATATGGATAATCAATGGCAACTGTTCCAACAATCCAGAAAATTTATTTACTAGGCTGGCAACCAGCATGAGCTCATTTCTGCCTCTGAGGGGCAGGGATTTCTAGGGTATACTTTTAGGCCTGGCTTATTTTACAACCATTTGGGTGATAAAATTCAGGTCACTCTGCTTGTGCAGTAAGTAGCTAGTTTATCAAATGAGTCATTTTCCCAGCCCCAGGGAGTATTTTAATTACCTGTAAAATTATAACAAAATATGTTTGTTAAGAATTCTGTTAGAATTTTGATGGGGATTGCACTGAATCTGTAGATTGCTTTTGGTGAGATGGCCATTTTTACTATGTTAATCTTACTGATCCTTGAGGAAGCGAGGTCTTTCCATCTTCTGAGGTCTTCTTCAATTTCTTTTTTCAGGGACTTGAAGTTCTTATCATACAAATATTTCACTTACTTGGTATGAGTAACACCAAGATATTTATACTATTTGTGGCTATTGTGATGAGTGCTGTTGACCCAATTCTTTCTCACTCAGTTTATCGCTTGTATAAAGGAAGGCTATTGATTTGGTTGAGCCACCACAAAGCTCAAGTTCAAGTAGATCAAGGGCCCCAAAATAAAACCAGATACACTGAATCTAACAGAATATCGATGCAAAAATACTCAATAAAATTCTCGCTAACCGAATCCAAGAACATATTAAAGCAATCATCCATCCTGACCAAGTAGGTTTCATCCCAGGGATGCAGGGATGGTTCAATATACGGAAATCCATCAATGTAATCCAGTATATAAACAAACTCAAAGACAAAAAAACACATGATCATCTCATTAGATGCTGAGAAAGCATTTGACAAAATCCAACACCCATTCATGATAAAAGTCTTGGAAAGATCAGGAATTCAAGGCCCATACCTAAACATGATAAAAGCAATCTACAGCAAACCAGTAGCCAACATCAAAGTAAATGGTGAGAAGCTGGAAACAATCCCACTAAAATCAGGGACTAGACAAGGCTGACCACTCTCGCCCTACCTATTCAACATTGTACTTGAAGTCCTAGCCAGAGCAATTAGACAACAAAAGGAGATCAAGGAGATACAAATTGGAAAGGAAGAAGTCAAAATATCACTTTTTGCAGATGATATGATAGTATATATAAATGACCCTAAAATTTCCACCAGAGAACTCCTAAGCCTGATAAACAGCTTCAATGAAGTAGCTGGATATAAAATTAACTCAAACAAGTCGATGGCCTTTCTGTACACAAAGGATAAACAGGCTGAGAAAGAAATTAGGGAAACAACACCCTTCTCAATAGTCACAAATAATATAAAATACTTTGGCGTGACTCTAACTAAGGAAGTGAAAGATCTGTATGACAAGAACTTCAAGTCTCTGAAGAAAGAAATTAAAGAAGATCTCAGAAGATGGAAAGATCTCCCATGCTCATGGATTGGCAGGATCAACATTGTAAAAATGGCTATCTTGCCAAAAGCAATCTACAGATTCAATGCAATCCCCATCAAAATTCCAACTCAATTCTTCAACGAATTAGAAAGGGCAATTGGCAGATTCATCTGGAATAACAAAAAACCTAGGATAGCAAAAGCTCTTCTCAAGGATAAAAGAACCTCTGGTGGAATCACCATGCCTGACCTAAAGCTGTACTACAGAGCAATTGTGATAAAAACTGCATAGTATTGGTATAGTGACAGACAAGTAGACCAATGGAACAGAATTGAAGACCCAGAGATGAAACCACACACCTATGGTCACTTGATCTTTGACAAGGGAGCTAAAACCATCCAGTGGAAAAAAGACAGCATTTTCAACAAATGGTGCTGGCACAACTGGCAGTTATCATGTAGAAAAATGCGAATTGATCCATTCCTATCTCCTTGTACTAAGGTCAAATCTAAGTGGATTAAGGAAGTCCACATAAAACCAGAGACACTGAAACTTATAGAGGAGAACGTAGGGAAAAGCCTCGTAAATTGGACCTCATAAAATTGCAAAGCTTCTGCAAGGCAAAAGACACTGTCAATAAGACAAAAAGGCCACCAACAGATTGGAAAAGGATCTTTACCTATCCCAAATCGGATAGGGGACTAATATCCAATATATATAAAGAACTCAAGAAGGTGGACTCCAGAAAATCAAATAACCCCATTAAAAAATGGGGCTCAGAGCTGAACAAAGAATTCTCACCTGAGGAATACCGAATGGCTGAGAAGCACCTGAAAAAATGTTCAACATCCTTAATCATCAGGGAAGTGCAAATCAAAACAACCCTGAGATTCCACTTCACTCCAGTCAGAATGGCTAAGATCAAAAATTCAGGTGACAGCAGATGCTGGCGAGGATGTGGAGAAAGAGGAACATTCCTCCATTGTTGGTGGGATTGCAGGCTTGTACAACCACTCTGGAAATCAGTCTGGTGGTTCCTCAGAAAATTGGACATAGTACTACCGGAGGATCCAGCAATACCTCTCCTGGGCATATATCCAGAAGATGTCCCAACCGGTAAGAAGGACACATGCTCCACTATGTTCATAGCAGTCTTACTTATAATAGCCAGAAGCTGGAAAGAACCCAGATGCCCCTCAACAGAGGAATGGATACAGAAAATGTGGTACATTTACACAATGGAATACTACTCAGCTATTAAAAAAAATGGATTTATGAAATTCCTAGGCAAATGGATGGGCCTGGAGGGCATCATCCTGAGTGAGGTAACCCAATCACAAAGGAACTCACACAATATGTACTCACTGATAAGTGGATATTAGCCCAGAAACTTAGGATACCCAAGATATAAGATACAACTTGCCAAACACATGAAATTCAAGAAGAACGAAGACAAAATGTGGACACTTTGCCCCTTCTTAGAAATGGGAACAAAACACCCATGGAAGGAGTTACAGAGACAAAATTTGGAGCTGTGACGAAAGGATGGACCATCTAGTGATTGCCATATGCAGGGATCCATCCCATAATCAGCTTCCAAATGCTGACACCATTGCATACACTAGCAAGATTTTGCTGAAAGGACCCAGATATAGCTGTCTCTTGTGAGACTATGCTGGGGCCTAGCAAACACAGAAGTGGATGATCACAGTCAGCTATTGGATGGGTCACATGGCCCCCAATGCAGGAGCTAGAGATATTACCCAAGGAGCTAAAGGGAACTGCAACCCTATAGGTGGAACAACAATATGAACTAACCAGTACTCCGGAGCTCTTGTCTCTAGCTGCATATGTATCAAAAGATGGCCTAGTCGGCCATCACTGCAAAGAGAGGCCCATTGGACTTGCAAACTTTATATGCCCCAGTACAGGGGAACCCCAGGGCCAAAAAGGGGGATTGGGTGGGTAGGGGTTGAGGGGGTGGGTATGCAGACTTTTGGGATAGCATTGAAAATGTAAACGAGGAAAATACCTAATTAAAAAAAAAAAAAAGAAAGTCTAAAGGCGATGCATGCCTTTAATCCCAGTACTTGGGAGGAGAGGCAGCTGAATTTTTGAGTTCGAGGACATCCTGATCTACAGAGTGAGTTCCAGGACAGCCAGGGCTACACAGAGAAACCCTGTCTCGATAAAAACAAAACAAAACAAAACAAAACAAAAATGCAGAGACAAAAGTAGAGCAGAGAATGAAGGAAAGGCCATCCAGTGACTGGCCCAACTTGGGATCCATCCCATGGGCAGGCATCAAACCCTGACACTATTACTGATGCCATGTTGGGCTTGTAGAGAGGAGCCTAGCATTGCTGTCCCCTGAGAGTATTTACCAGTAGCTAAGTGAGACAGTTGTCAGATACTCACAGGCAACCATTGGAACGAGGCCAGGGACTCCTATGGAAGTGTTGGCTGAAGGAATGACAGAGTTGAAGGGAATTGCAACTCCATAGGAAGACCAACAGTGTTAACAAACCCAGACACCTGAGAGTTCCCAGAGACTAAGCGACTAGCCAAAGTGCATGCATGGACTGGTCTGTGGCCCTCTGGCACATATTTAGCAGAGAACTGCTTTGTCTGGCCTCAGTGGGAGAAGATGCACCTAATCCTCTAGAGACTTGAGGCCCCAGGGAAGGCAAATGCCCTGAGTGTGGGATGGGGTTGGGTGGGGGTGCACCCTCTCAGATACAAAGCAGGGGGTGGGGGGGTGGAGTGAAGAACTCTGGCAGGAGAGACCAGGAGGTGGGACAACAGTTGGAATGTAAATAAAATAATTAAAAATGTAACAAAATACACTATGTCCTTGGCCCAAGGACAATCATCAACACACAAGACTTGAACTTATATAAAATATGTTCTAAACACAACGGGATAAAACTAGATATGAATAACAGAAAGATATCAGAAAAATATCTAAAGTTTGGAGCCAAAATTACTACAAACATCACTTTACAAAGAATTCAACCTCTTTTAGTTTACTTATTTTCTTGGTATTGAGGTTTTGTTTTTCTTTGCATATACTTTCATATCTAAATCATGTGCATTGCTATATCCATAGATTAGTGACTCCTATACTAGATAGCAATTAGCACAAAGATCCACAACTGGTCAACCTGACGAGAATAAGAGGTTGAAGAGGGCTTAGCTCTACAGTTGACATTTTATATCACTTATCTTCTGCTAAGATACAGGGATCTTTATAGAAGAAAAGAGTGGAAAGATTTTCAAGACCAGAAGTGGTGGATGATTTCAAGGAAGTGGCGTTTTCTTTAAACAACAGGGAAGTTGTGCAAATGAACTCCAAGTGATGGCAGCAGTGTGTAAATAGTTGTGCAAGCTTGAGCCAGACAAAACCCCATCATGAATGGAAGGAGATGAGCAGAAAGTCTTATTCCGACCTGAGGACCTATTGGTATTTGATAGCTGCTGGGAAGGAAGAGTCTTTTTTCTTTAATGATATGACTGTTTGTGGGTTAATCATACTCCAGGGCAGGCCCCATACTAATGAGGGCAATACAAACTGGGATTCGTCGACTTAAAAAGGATAAAGAACATGAGTTTGGGTGGGTAGAGATGTGGAGGTGGATCTGAGAGAAGTTAGGTAAAGCTGGTGAATATGATCAAAATACACTGCATGACATTTTTCAAAGAAATAAGAAGAATATTTAAAATTCAATATGTCTAATAAAAAGCTTAGGGTAAACCTCACAAACAAGACAGAACATGTGGAAGTCCACATATCAGGATTTGAAGACAAAGTAAAAAAATTGAAACACATGATTAAAGAAAATGAGAAATTCAAAAGGACACATGAAGAGAAAATATATGCTATTTGGGACAGTATTAAAAAAAAAAACAAAATTATGGGCATAGCAAAAGGAGAAGAATTCCAGGGAAAATAGGAAGATGGGAGAGAACATAGAGATGGTGTACATGCTAAAAATGTATTATATGTAAGAATGAAAATCATCACTACAATCAATGAATATCTTGTTATAAAGGAAAATTGGCATTCATCTGAAATGTAATGTTTTGCACACATTCTTCATTTAATCAGTGCATCTATCACCATCAAGTAAATTCTAATTCAATTAGTTGCTTGTGTTAATAGTTTTTAAAATTAATTAATTAATAATTAATTTTTTACACTCCATATTTTATTTCCCCTACTCCCCATCTACCCTCTGACTGTTCCACATTCCATACCTCCTCCACACCCCCTGTCTCCACGTGTATGCCCCCACCCCACCCCACCTGTCCTCTAAACTCCCTGGGGCCTCCAGTCCCTTGAGGGTTAGGTGAATGATCTCTGATTGAACACAGACTCAGCAGTCCTCTGCTGTATATGTGGTGAGGGCCTCATATTAGCTGGTGTATGCTGCCTGTTTGGTGGTCCAGTGTTTAAGAGATCTTGGGGGTCCAGTTTAATTGAGACTGCTGGTCCTCCTACAGGGTTGCCTTCCTTCTCAGCTTCTTTCTGCCCTTCCCTAATTCAACCACAGGGGTCAGCAGCTTCTGTCCATTGGTTGGGTGCATATATCTGCATCTGACTCTTTCAGCTGCTTGTTGGGTCTTCTGGAGTGCTGTCACGCTAGTTCCCTTTTTGTGAGCGCTCCATAGCCTCAGTAATAGTGTCAGGCCTTGGGACCTCCCCTTGAGCTGGATCCCACTTTGGGGCTGTCACTGGACCTTCTTTTCCTCAGGTTCCTCTCCATTTCGATCCCTTATTTCTTTCAGACAGGAACAATCATGGGTCAGAGTTGTGACTGTGGAAAGCCCCCCCCTCCCCCATTTGAGGCCCTGTCTTTCTGCTGGAGGTAGGCTCTATAAATTCCCTCTCCTTACTGTCAGGCATTTCATCTAAGGTTCCTCCCCATGTGTCCTGAGAGTGTCTCACCTCCCAGGTCACTGGTGCATTCTGGAGGGACACCCCAACTTCCTATCTCCCTAGGTTGCCTATTTCCATTCTTTCTGCTGGCCCTCAGGGCTTCAGTCCTTTTCCTTCACCCAATACCAGATCAGGTTCCCCTTTCCCTGACACCCCCCCCCCCCGCTTTCCCTCTTAGGTCCCTCCCTCCCTCCCTGCTTGTGATAGCATTCTTCTCTCTCTCAAGTGGGACTGAGGCATCCTCACTTGTTCAATTCAGCTTGTTGACCTTTTTGAGTTCTGTGGACTGTTTCTTGGGTATTCTGTCCTTTTAAAAATTTTTATTTTTTATTTTTATTTTTTGGCTAACATCCACTTATTAATGAGTAAATACCATGAATGTCCTTTTCAGTCTGAATTACCTCACTCAGGATGTTTTCTAGTTCCATTCATTTGCCTGCAAAACTCAGGATGTTCTCATTCTTAATAGCTGAGTAGTATTCAATTCTGTAAATGAACCACATTTTCTGTATCCATTCTTCCCTGTGGGACATCTGGGTTGTTTCGAGCTTCTGGCTCTCACAAATAAGGCTTCTATGAGCATAGAACATATATAACATAGGAACACATGTCCCTGTGTTATGGTGGGGCATCTTTTGGGTATATTCCCAAGAGTGGTATTCTTGGGTCTTCAGTTAGATCTATTTCCAATTTTCTGAGGAACCTTCAGATTGATATCCAGAGTGGTTGTACCAGTTTGCAATCCCACCAGCAACGAAGGAGTGTTCCTCTTTCTCCACATCCTCTCCAACATGTTGGAGGGTTGTTTTGATTTGCATTTTTCTGATCACCAAGAACATGGAACAAGCCTTTATGTGCTTCTCAGCCATTTGAGAATCCTTAGTTGTGAAATCTCCATTCAGTTCTATACTCCATGTTTTGATTGGGTTGTTTTGTTTTTTGGTGATTAGCTTCTTGATTAGCTTTGGTGATTAGCTTCTTTTGGTTATTAGCCCTCTATCGAATGTGGGGTTAGTGAAGACTTTTTCCCAATCTGCATGTTGCCGATTTGTCTAATCGACTATGTCCTTTGCTTTACAGAAGCTTCCCAGTTTCATGAGGACCTATTTATTAATTCTTGATCTTAGAGCATGAGCCATTGGAGTTCTATTTAGGAAATTTCCCCCTGTGCCAATGACTTCAAGGCTCTTTCCCACTTTCTCTTCTATTAGATTCAGCATATTTGGTTTTATGTCGAGGTCCTTGATCTACTTGGACTTGAGCTTTGTGCAAGGTAACAAATATGGGCCTATTTTCATTTTTTCTACATACAGCCAGCCAGCTAGATCAGCACCATTTATTGCAGATGCTTTCTTTTTTCCATTGTATATTTTTGGCTTCTTTGTCAAAGATCAAGTGTCTGTAAGTGTGTAGTTTTGTTTCTGGGTCTTCAATTCTGTTCCCTTGATCTATATGTATGTCTCTGTACCAATACCATGTAGTATTTAATAACTACTGCTCTGTAGTAAAGCTTGAGGTCAGGGATAGCAATTCCCCAAGCTGTTCTTTTATTAAGAATTGTTTTTGCTATTCTGAGTTTTTTAGCCTTTCCAGATGAATGCTTTTAATATTCTATCTTTATTTAGTGCATTTGTTGTTCTGATTATTCTGGTCCAGTCTCTTTAGAGTTCTGTAGGCTTCTTGTATGGCATGGGCATCTCTTTCTTTAGGTTTGGGAAGTTTTCTTCTATTATTTTGTTGAAAATATTTGCTGGCCCTTTAAGTTGAAAATCTTCATTCTCATCTACTCCTATTATCCGTAGGTTTGGTCTTCTCATTGTGTCCTGGATTTCCTGGATGTTTTGAGTTAGGATCTTTTTGCACTTTGCATTTTCTTTGATTGTTGTGCCGATGTTCTCTATGGAATCTTCTGCACCTGAGATTCTCTCTTCCATCTCTTGTATTCTGTTGCTGATGCTCACATCTATGGTTCTAGATTTCTTTCCTAAGGTTTCTATCTCCAGCGTTTTTGAGTTTTCTTTATTGTGTCTACTTGCCTTTTTAGGTCTAGTATGGTTTTGTTCATTTCCATCCCCTGTTTGGATGTGATTTCCTGTTTTTCTATAAGGACTTCTACCTGTTTGGTTGTATTTTTGTGTTTTTCTTTAAGGACTTGTAACTCTTTAGCAGTGTTCTCCTGTATTTCTTTAAGTGAGTTATTAAAGTCTTTCTTGATGTCCTCTACCATCATCATGAGATATGCTTTTAAATCTGGGTCTAGTTTTTCGGGTGTGTTGGGGTGCCCAGGACTGGGTGGGGTGGGAGTGCTGCATTCTGATGATGGTGAGTGGTCTTGATTTCTGTTAGTAAGATTCTTATGTTTGCCTTTCACCATCTGGCAATCTCTGGAGTTAGTTGTTATAGTTATCTCTGGTTAGAGCTTGTTCCTCCAGTGATTATGTTAGCCTCTATTAGCAGACCTGGGAGACTAGCTCTCTCCTGAGTTTCAGTGATCAGAGTACTCTCTGCAAGCAAGCTCTCCTCTTGCAGGGAACGTGCCCAGATATCTGGCGTTCGAACCTGCCTCCTAGCAGAACTTGTGTTCCACTCACCAGAGTTCCTAAGATCCCGTGGAGAGTCCTCTGGGGACTTTGGAGGTGTCCGCAGACTCTGCACCCAAGGTGCTCTGGTGCTGGCGCCAACCAGAAGGGACTTTTCTGGTAGAATTTTTGTTGTTGCTTATGTATACTATCATATCATCTGTAAATAGTGATATCTTTGTTTCTTCTTTGCCAATTTGTATCCCCTTGATCTCTTTTTGTTGTCTTATTGTTCTAGGTAGCCCTTCAAGTAGTATACAGAATAGATATGGGAAGAGTGGGCATCCTTGTCTTATCCCCAATTTCAGTGGGATTGCTTCAAGTATGTCTCCATTTAATTTGACATTAGTTGTTGGTGTGCAGTAAATTGCTTTTATTATGTTTAGGTATAGGCCTTGAATTTCTGATCTCTCCAATACTTTTAATATGAAGGGGTGTTATATTTTGTCAAATGCTTTTTCTGCATCTAAGGAGATGATGATGAGATTTTTGTCTTTGAGTTTGTTTATATAGTGAATTATGTTAATGGGTTTTCTTATATTAAACCAACCTTGCATCCCTGGGATGATGCCTACTTGATCTTGGAGAATGATGGTTTTGATGTGTTCTGGGATTTGGTTTGTAAGAATTTTATTGAGTTTTTGCATTGTATATTTATAAGCAAGATTGGTCTAAAGTTCTCTTTTTTGGTTGGGTCCTTGTGTGGTTTATGTATCAGAGTTATTGTGGCTTCATAGAATGAGCTAGGTAGTGTTTCTTCTCTTTCTGTTTAATGGAATAGTTTGAGGAAAATTTGTATCAGGTCTTCTTTGAAGGTCTGGTAGAATTCTGAACTAAATCCATCTGGTCCTGGGCTTTTTTGATTGGGATGTTTTATATGTCTTCTTCTATTTCCTTGTGTAATATGGCCCTGTTTAGATAGTTTACCTGCTCTTGATTTAACTTTGGTGTGTGATATCAGTCTAGAAAACCATTTATTTAATCTAGATTTCCCAGTTTTGTTGAGTATAGGCTTTTATAGTAGGATCTGATGATTTTTAAAATTTCTTCCTTTTCTGTTACATCTCCCTTTTCATTTCTGATTTTATTAATTTGGATACTGCCTCTCTGCCTTTAGTTAGTTTGTCTAGGGGTTTATCTATCTTGTTGATTCTCTCAAAAAAAAAAAAAAAACAGCTTCTGGTTTTGCTGATTCTTTGTATTGTTTTCTTTGTTTCCATTTGGTTGATTTTGGCCCTGAGTTTGATTATTTCTTGCCTTCTACTCCTATTGAGTGAGTTCACTTCTTTTTGTTCTAGAGCTCTCTGGTGTCCTGTTAAATTGTTAGTGTAAGATCTATCCTGTTTCTTTCCCTGGGTACTTAGTGCTATGAACTTTCCACTTAGCATTGCTTTCATTGTGTACTGGCTGGTTTTGTGTGTCAACTTGACACAAGCTGCAGTTATCACAGAGAAAGGAGCTTCAGTTGGGGAAATGCCTCCTCGAGATCCAGCTGTGAGGCATTTTCTCAATTAGTGATCAAGGGGGGAGGACCCCTTGTGGATGAGACCATCTCTGGGCTGGTAGTCTTGGGTTCTATAAGAGAGCAGGCTGAGCAAGCCTGGGAAAGCAAACCAGTAAAGAACATTCTGCCATGGCCTCTGCATCAGCTCCTTGATCTGCTTGAGTTCCAGTCCTGACTTTCTTTGGTGATGATCAACAGTATGGAAGTGTAAGCTGAATAAACCCTTTCCTCCCCAACTTGCTTCTTGGTCATGATGTTTGTGCAGGAATAGAAACCCTGACTAAGACAAATTGGTACCAGCAGAGTGGGGTATTCCTGTGACAACCTGACCATGTTTTGGGGAAGACCGTGGAAGGACTTTGGAACTTTGGGCTTGAAGATCCATTCGTTGTTAAGAGATCTGTCAGATGTTGTGTAGGAGCTTGGAAGATAATGATGAAAACAGTGCAGAAGATGGAGGTCTGGCTTGTGAAATTTTAGAGGGAAAATTAAAGACTTTTCAGTGTCATTGTTATTTTGATTTGGAAGATTCTGTGGTTCTGGTTAGCTGGGGCTGAAGAATCAGCTGTGATTAACAAGATACCAGAACTACTAAAGTGAAACTTTTGCATTACTGGGACTATTGATGCTGGTTAGCTGGAGCTAAGAAATTAGCAGTGATTAAGAAGAGACCAGCATCACTGAGGTGAAATCTTCTGGTTGGTTCAGCCAAGAGTCTGCCCCAGCAGAAAGGACCAGGAGGAAGGGTGTGTTGATAGTTTTTAAATCAAGAATGTAGTATTTAAATATAACACCAATAATGTGCTTTGCTTAAAGCTCTGTTTTTACTGTAGATACTTTTTCAGATAATCCTATATGTTTTTACTTTTTCTTGCTGCTGTACCATTTCCCTCTGATTTGGCCAGTTTCTTTCGTAAAACAATTGACAATTGTACACACACACACACACACACACACACATACACGCCCATATATATTCTTGACCAAATAAATTTTGGCCATTTTTACCTGACCCCGCCCCCCACCTCCCATTACCCTCTCCAGCTGAAGCCTTTTTTTTCTAACAAATCTCCCTCCTATTTTGATGTGATTTTTGTCATTTGTTTAAATAGGGTGCTTTCAAGAGCATAGGTAGGGGCTATATACCAAAGCACAAACAACTTATTAGTGGCTACACAACTAAATGATAGCTGCCTCTCCAGCAGCCATTAATTGCCCATGATTCACAGTGGTGAGTGGGGTCTTATGAGTGCCTTCTTCATGCATATTGTAGTGCCATAGGCCCAATTTTGTGCAGGTCTTATTTAGGTATCAATAGCTGTAGTGAGCTCATGAGTGCAGCAGCCTTGCCACGTCCAGAAGGCACTGTCTCTCATCACTGCTCCCTTTCCTTTGGCTATATTTTTTTCTGCCCACTCCAATATTTCCCAAGTCTTGGAGAGGGTTTACATAGATATTTTATTAGGACTGAGAATTCTGTACTCCCTTATTCTCAACACTTTGACTAGTTATTACTCTCTGCTTTAACCACAGTCCACTGCACAAGGCATTTTATCTGAGCAATTCAATAGCAGCACTGATTAATGTATATAAACACCAGTATTTAGAAGGTATTTTGACATGTTGATTTAACAAAGCAATAGTAGTAGGTTCCTTCCTAAGGCCTATGATCTTCCTGTTATAAGTTCTTGACTGGGTTTTCAGTTCTAGGCATGAGTTTCCTTATGTGGAGCTGGCCTTAAACTGAATCTGAAAGCATCTGGTTACCTATGAAATAGTCATACTATTATTACAAAGTGAGCAAATCTTCCCTGGCAGGTCTTATTGTAGCTCATGGGATCACATTTAGGTAAGATGACTAGTCTCTTCCAGCAGTCTTCCAACACTGTGAAAGCTAGCTACCAAGGAGGAAATTTCTAGCTCAGTTCTAGCTTGATCTCTCTATAGCATGCAACCAAAGTATAGAGTGTATTCAGCAATGGGGCTTTTACAGCTGGTTCTGGTAGAGCAATGAGCTGCAATGGTCGTAACCTGTACTGTTCGGGGGTGGGGAGTGGGGGTGGGAGGGAGATCTCTGGTGCTTTCCTTGCCAATGGTGTAAGGGGAAGTATCTCACACCTGACACTGGTATTTGTATTTAATACTGATTACTTTCTTAAAGCAAGATCTCTGAGGTTTTTCCTTTATTCTTGTGTGTGTGTGTGTATGCATGCATGTGTGCATGAGAGAGAGAGAGAGAGAGAGAGAGAGAGAGAATATATGAGTATCACTGATATAATGATTATAGAATCAGAAAACTGTTACCCAAATACTTAGAGAATACCACTCAGCATCTCAAAAAGTTTTTATCTTTCATTTTTGTTTTGCAACTAATATTTTATGTCTCTAAATCAGCACATTTAGATTCAGCACTTTCTTTCTTTCTTTCTTTCTTTCTTTCTTTCTTTCTTTCTTTCTTTCTTTCTTTCCTTCCTTCCTTCCTTCCTTCCTTCTTTCTTTCTTTCTTCCTTTCTTTCTCTTTTCTTTTTGTTTATTTGTTTTGTTTTTTGAGACAATGTTTCTCTGTGTAGCCCTGGTTGTCCTGGAACTCACTTTGTAGACCAGGCTGGCCTCAAACTCAGAAATCTGCCTGCCTCTACCTCCCGAATGCTGGGATTAAAGGCGTGCGCCAACATGCCCGGCTTTCAGCACTTATTTCTTTAACATGGTTCATCTGCATGCTCACCTGCAATATATGAACGAGTTAAATACTTTTCTGATAACTCATAAACCAAATGAATTAGCATACAGATAGAAGTTTCTCAGAATCACAGCATCTGGAACTTTTGAGCAGAAATACATCAAGCAAGAAAGCAATGAAGTGAGGGGCCAGGGGAGAAGCTATAAGACATCTTGTGGGAGAATTAAAACACCATCTCTTTCATAAAACTTTCTTGTGAAACTATTTCCCAAGTTGGCCAAAAAAAAATTGTTTCCATGTCATTTATCTTAGTCTTTTTGTTTTCCATCCTGTAATACTTCTGGTCTCTTGGGCTCCTGCCTCAGTATCATCCCAAAGCATCAGAAGGAGGAGGGAGGAATCAGGGCTAGAGGAGGGAGGCAGTGTATAGAGGAATCTTTCCTGGCTTGTCAGAGTTCCCTGATCCTGATGGAAGAGAAGGTGGGGTCTCCATAGCCACTTTTACCCTGTTATCTTGACTTGTCACTTATTCCCTAAGTCCTCTTCTAGCAAAAATGTCCATATCTTAAAGTAATCCTGATAAGTTAAAGATATATGAAAAAGTAAGTAGTGCTAGTCTCAATTCTCCTGTCATTTATTTATTTCTATAAAGAATACCTATCTAACTATTTCTCTCTATACCTAAACAAACCTCCAAAATCCAGTTAATATTATCTACCTCTGTCACCTTTATGGATGGTAATTTCTTATCTTTCTTACCATATTATGATATAATATGCTTACCTTTCTTTCTTCAACCCTATGACCTTTGCTTTTACTTTATGTTTTCCATATTCTAGAAATCATCACATAATCTTCTCTCATTGACACTGTTCCTACAAAGTAAGTTTACTTATATATCATACATTTAATCTAGATAAAGTCTTCTTTCAGTGTGGTTACTCTAATTTTGTGTTTTTTTAAGTTGTATTTTTCTTTATAAGAATTTCATACAGGTATACAATGAAATATAATCATATCCACACCCATTTTCTCCTTCAGTTAACATATATATCCCTGTATGCTCCCCTCCAAACTTAATGTCGGTTTTTTTCTATTTGATATCCACAAAATCCAATTGGTACTGCCATGTGTGTGTGTGTGTGTGTGTGTGTGTGTGTGTGTGTATGTGTGTGTGTGAGGCTATCCACTGGTATATGGGAAACCCATGAGTGAAAATGTTTTCTCTGAGTGTCTCAGATCTACAGTCAATGTAGACTTCCAAATGTAGATCATCATTTCCACACAAATTATTCACATACCTGACCTGATTGTATTCTATTCCTCAATCTGTTTACCTGTTCTGTCCCTGTTATATCAACCTTTATTTTCCATCCAGCAGTTATATTCTTTTTGTTAATCATTGACTAAAACACCCTACATAAGAAATACTCCTTTAATCCCAGCACTCTGGAGGCAGAGGCAGGCGGATTTCTGAGTTCAAGGACAGCCTGGTCTACAGAGTGAGTTCCAGGACAGCCAGGGATACACAGAGAAACCCTGTCTCAAAAAAACCAACCCCCCCAAAAAAAATCCCAGAGGTGAGGCAGGCACAATGAGGTATAATTCTTTTATGTCAAATATGGACAATTTAGGAAGATAATAAGGGACAAAACATGAATGATAAAGATTCTTTGTGAGAGCACCAGTGTTTTTGACAGAGAAAAGTATATGTACCAAGTCACAAAGTGGAAGAACACCCTGACAGACTTAGAAAGAAGAATCAGTGATGGACTATGGTGGACTATGGTGGAAAAGTGAGAATAAAAATTGAAACTTTATTGGAAGGTTTTGGATAGTCTTGTGGTTAGTTATTTCTGACTAAATATCACTCTAGAAACAATTAGATGCTAAAAATGCCTCCTGTTTAGGTGGAAAGAATGGAGAACGAATGAGAGGCTATGAAATCAGGAAGTAAAAACGAATGAGGATGAAGGTGGTAGAAACAAGATAGGAGGAAGGGTGCTTCCATGAGAGATAAGAAGGGAGAGGCAGAGAGATAAGAACAAATCACAAGGAGGCAGCTACGGGTTAACTATTGACAGGATGTAGGGTAGTAGGAAGATAAAATAGAAAAACAACCTAGAAAATGTCCAAATCCCTGGCTTAAAAACATGCCACTCATTGTTATAAAAAGATTTGGAAAAGCTCAGTTCATTTTCAAATACATACACATATGTGTGTGTTTATGTGTATGTTCATGTGTATTACATTCTTTGCTGTACTAGTGAGGTCACATGAGCCACTGCAGATATACAGTTCCTTCCTAACATTCACCTGAGTAATAGTAGTGATAGTATGTGCAAGTTTTCATGGAAGCAGTAATAGGAGGCATACTGCCAGCTGTGTGAGGGGGATAGGAAAGAAAGGATAGTGTTCATAGGAAGACATGCTTCTTGAACAAAGATTGAGTCAGCTGTACTGATGGAGACTACAGCAGGAGCAGAGCTGTTCAGTGACACATATAATTGTGCTTCAGAAATACACTGCACACTACAACAAGACAGAATGTTTTGATGAAAGCAATGGAAGATGCTAAAATTTTCTTTATAAATTTGAGAAAGTACCCAAGGAGCTGAAGTGGTCTGCAACCCTATAGGAAGAACAACAATATGAACTAACCAGTAACCCCCAGAGCTCATGTCTCTAGCTGCATATGTATCAGAAGATGGCCTAGTCAGTCATCATTGGGAGGAGAGGCCCTTGGTTTTTCGAAGATTATATGCCCCAGTATAGGTGAATACCAGGGCCAGGAAGCCGGAGTAGGTGGGTTGGGGAGCAAGGGGTGGGGGAGGGTATAGGGGACTTTCAGGATAGCATTTGAAATGTAAATGAAGAAAATATCTAATAAGAAAAAGAAAACAAAGTTTGAATGTCATTGTGGAGCCTATAGGGCACAACAGATGGGTTCTAAAAAGAGGAGTAAAATCTGATGATTTGAACTTTAGGGGACAGATCATAGGTATAGAAAACTTGTATTTGTATCTAAGAGGTTGTTTCTTCTTTTCCAAATGTTTAAGTATGAAGATACAAAATATTAATAGTTGAAGATGAAGGTTTGAGACCAACGGGGAGTCCAAAGTACAATGAGTGGCATACAAAGAAGATGGAGGTGAATGGTCATGTCTAAGGTTATAAAGGACAGTTGTAGCTGTTAACTTTCCATTTAAGAAACTAGCATGCCAGTTGGATGGTGGTGGTGCATGTCTTTAATATCAACACCTAGGAGGTAGAGACTGACAGTCTCTGAGTTTGAGGTCAGCCTGGTCTACAGAGTGACTTTCAGGACAGCCAGAGCTACACAGAGAAACCCTGTCTCAAAAAACAAACAAAACAAAACAAAACAAACAAATAAAGAAAATGAAGCTAGCATGTCAGTAACACTCTTACTTAGAAAAACGTCAAAGGCTCAGGGATAGATAACATAGAATAAAAAGAGAAAGGCAGTTCTGAAAGCATTATTAGAGCTTGTGAGTACATTTTCCCTCCTATAGGGTCTATAGGGTCAGGCAATAAAAGAATCAGGGAAGAAACTTCTGGGAGAAAAATAAAACAAACTCAGATATCTAGCAGACTCTACTTAACTGTCCATTGTGATCTCTATCTCCCCTCCTGATGATCATAGAAGACTAAAAATAATCCTTTGTTCATATGAATTGTCATGTGGGAATGCCAACTTTTCTCAGACTCAGAGAACGCTTGAAGATTTGGAAGAAAAAAATTCTGACTTTGTTACTAAGATTTTTTAAAAAGGGGAGTTCTCTACTGACTGCTAACTTGGTCTTGATGCTAAAGGAATTGTGCTAGTCTTACTCAAAGAGAGTTAGCTGAACTTTCAGAATCAATGACCTGTTCAGTACTCACATCATCCAGGACCTACTTCATGTCCTGATATCTAGGTGAGTCCTAGACTTTCTTTGTAAGTTTTAAGTTCTTGAGTCCCATAGTTGCTGTAATCCTTGATTTTCTGTCTTAACCTCCCTTCTTTGCAGGAAAAGGTTATGACTCACAGATTCCTTCTCTTGAATGTAAATCCAGAATGCATGTTGCATGAATATTTCATAGGTTCTTAAGTTCCACATTCCTGGTTCCAGTTTCTAAAATCTGTGCGACTAGGAGCAAGTCACTGAATTTTCAGTGTCTGTTTAATTACTTTTATGAAGAAGAATCATATTTATGTTTTCACCATCAACATTTATGGCTTTGATTTCTTCTTGTCTTTGTATAGGACTAAAAGACAGACATTGGGACTCTTGTCCTCACCCCCCCCCCCCCCGTTATTTCTCAGTGCATGATTCTCCAAGGGCTAAAGGCAACTTTTAAAGTGTCTGTAAACATAGTCATTTATTTTCGTCTCTGTTTTCTTGGCTCACCATTCAGCTCATCGAACAGCTGCTATTAATCACACCTACCACAAGCATTGCAGAGAATAGTCACCAAGCTAGATTCTTGCTGCTGCTTTTATAAGATACCTTGGTCTATCTCTTGAACAAGACTGAAAACATGGAGCGAAGGAACCACACTGGGAGAGTGAGTGAATTTGTGTTGCTGGGTTTCCCAGCTCCTGCCCCACTGCGGGCACTACTATTTTTCCTTTCTCTGTTGGCCTACGTGTTGGTGCTGACTGAAAACATACTCATCATTACAGCAATTAGGAACCACCCCACCCTCCACAAACCCATGTATTTTTTCTTGGCTAATATGTCATTCCTGGAGATTTGGTATGTCACTGTTACGATTCCTAAGATGCTTGCTGGCTTCATTGGTTCCGAGGAGAATCATGGACAGCTGATCTCCTTTGAGGCATGCATGACACAGCTCTACTTTTTCCTAGGCTTGGGTTGCACAGAGTGTGTCCTTCTTGCTGTCATGGCCTATGACCGCTATGTGGCCATCTGTCACCCACTCCACTATCCTGTCATTGTCAGTAGCCGGCTATGTGTGCAGATGGCAGCTGGATCCTGGGCTGGAGGTTTTGGTATCTCCATGGTTAAAGTTTTCCTCATTTCTCGCCTGTCTTACTGTGGCCCCAACACCATCAACCACTTTTTCTGTGATGTTTCTCCATTGCTCAACTTGTCATGCACTGACATGTCCACAGCAGAGCTTACAGACTTTATCCTGGCCATTTTTATTCTGCTGGGGCCACTCTCTGTCACTGGGGCTTCCTATATGGCCATCACAGGTGCAGTGATGCGCATCCCCTCAGCTGCTGGCCGCCATAAGGCCTTTTCAACCTGTGCCTCCCACCTCACTGTTGTGATTATCTTCTATGCAGCCAGTATTTTCATCTATGCCAGGCCTAAGGCACTCTCAGCTTTTGACACCAACAAGCTGGTCTCTGTACTCTACGCTGTCATTGTACCATTGCTCAATCCCATCATCTACTGCTTGCGCAATCAAGAAGTCAAAAAAGCCCTACGTCGCACTCTGCACCTGGCCCAAGGCCAGGACGCCAATACCAAGAAATCCAGCAGAGATGGTTAGGTAGGGAGCAGTTGATAATATAAAACTTGGGTTTGTTTTCTTTTCCTTCCTTCCTTCCTTCCTTCCTTCCTTCCTCCCTCCCTCCCTCCCCCTCTTTCTTTCTTTCTTTCTTTCTTTCTTTCTTTCTTTCTTTCTTTCTTTCTTTCTTTCTTTCTCTTTCTTTCTTTCTCTCTCTCTCCTTCCTTCCTTCCTTCCTTCCTTCCTTCCTCCCTCCCTCCCTCCCCCTCTTTCTTTCTTTCTTTCTTTCTTTCTTTCTTTCTTTCTTTCTTTCTTTCTTTCTTTCTTTCTTTCTTTCTTTCTTTCTTTCTTTCCTTCCTCCCTCCCTCCCTCCCTTCCTCCCTCCCTCCCCTCCTTCCTTCTTTCTTTCTTTCTTTCTTTCTTTCTTTCTTTCTTTCTTTCTTTCTTTCTTTCTTTCTTTCTTTCCTTCCTTTCTTCCCTCCCTCCCTCCCTCCCTCCCTTCTTCCCTCCCTCCCCCTTCTTCCTTTCTTTCTTTCTTTCTTTCTTTCTTTCTTTCTTTCTTTCTTTCTTTCTTTCTTTCTCTCTTTCTTTCCTTCTCTCTCTCTCCCTCCCTTTCTTTCCTCCTTCCCTCCCTTCCTCCCTCCCTCCCCTTCTTCTTTCTTTCTTTCTTTCTTTCTTTCTTTCTTTCTTTCTCTCTTTCTTTCCTTCTCTCTCTCTCCCTCCCTTTCTTTCCTCCCTCCCTCCCTTCCTCCCTCCCTCCCCTTCTTCCTTCTTTCTTTCTTTCTTTCTTTCTTTCTTTCTTTCTTTCTTTCTTTCTTTCTTTCTTTCTCTCTTTCTTTCCTTCTCTCTCTCTCCCTCCCTTTCTTTCCTCCCTCCCTCCCTCCCTCCCTCCCTCCCTCCCTCCCTCCCTCCCTCCCTCCCTCCCTCCTTTCTTTCTTTCTTTCTTTCTTTCTTTCTTTCTCTCTTTTTCTTTTGAAGTCTAAATTAGGGGATTAAGTTAAGAATCAGCGCTTCTAGTTTCTACAACTTAGTCCAGAAAAAGGAAGAGGAAAAGATTATAAGGTAGAGGCTGGATTTCTGCAGGATAGGGATCCAGTATATGGAGTAAGGCTTGGACCAGTATTGTGTATACACAGATCATTTCTCATTAAATGAAGCATGGATTATATGAAGGAAGAAGACACAGGCCAATAACGGTCTGTGAAATAACAGAGGCTCAGAAAGTAAAGATTCTGGACTGAGTTTTAAAGAAAGGAGACAAGAAACTAAGACATATTTTCATGTATTCTGTGTTGCCATTGAGTTTGCTATGTAATGAAAGAAGCTTCTGAACTCCTGGGGCACCTGACTCCATCTCTCAAGTGTTGGCATTGCAGCTATGTGCCCTGAGGCACCTGACTCCATCTCTCAAATGTTGGCATTGCAGCTATGTGCCCTGGGGAGTGAACCAAAGCTTTGTTTTGCTATGCAAGCACCCTACCAACTGATCTATATCACCAGCCCAAAATATGAATTTTTCTATTTATTATTATTGTGTTGCTTATTATCTCTTGGATCACAGTGATTTCTGGCTTCATTTCCAAATTTATTGATGCCATTGAACTAGTGGCTGAGTATAGTTTATTTCTTAATCTACTGCAGCCTTTATAATATCTTATAATATAATATAATATAATATAATATAATATAATATAATATAATATAATATATTATATTATAGATATTATGGAGACAAAGTCACATTTTGTTATCACAGAGTAGAACAATATCTACCATATAATTGCTATAAATACACATAAATTAATATAGTGTTGGGTCATATATAGATGTATGAAGCCTATAGCTGGATTTAGTAGATACAGAAACTAAACCTCTCAAAATTCACTAGGACATGCAGAGGTACAAATTATTTCAGTCTTGCTGGCAAGAAATTGGTAAATATGTATGTAACAGAAGCTTTAAAATATCGAAAGAATCTGAATATACATATTTTTATTTATAATGAAATGATTGGAATATATTTAACATTTACAAATAAGGACATTTTAAAAGGAAGTTATAGTTCATGCATTAAATGAAGCCTTAGAAACAATTGGGCAATATAATCTAAATACGATCAATGACTCAAAACAATTGTTAATTTAGTAAGTTTAATTATTATGTTATATAACAGTATCAAAAACTGTTTTAGTTTTTTAAAAAATTTTAACTATGACTAGAATGAATTTGACTAAAATGTTAGTGGATGTCCTTTTCATATAAATTATTTTTCAGCAATGTTCTGTGAAAAACATATTCATGTAAATAAGCTTTGCTTATAAATTGAGATATACAACTTCATCCATATGGGCATAGATAATGAGAGAGTGGTCAATAGACTCCTATTCTTACCCCAAGAGCCAGAAACCTAAAGACAATAAAGCTTTTGTTTTCTGGTATCCTTCAGGTGTCCTTTTTATAGTTATCTCTTGTCTAATCAAACTTGTAAAAACATTATGAGAAAGTATAGTTTGTTGTTTTTTTCTCATGCTTCCCTCCTGCTTGAGTCTGACAGTATTGTATGTTATTTGCTAGTCTACATTGATGAAATGTTTTAAATATACTTATATACAAATATATTTGTATTTTAAAAATATAAAATACAAATAGTTTTACATATTTAAATACAAATATATTTATATATACATATGTATATATATTTGGACCAAAGATGTTAATCTTATTTATATCTTGTTTAAAAGTTTAGAAATGACTATCCTTCCAGAAGTTGTTTCTGAGTGGGTCAATGATATGCAGTGGGAATGTTCTTCTCTGGGCATCATAATTTTAGTTGTTACATGAATTTATTTTTAGTTCCAGTTAACAGGAAGAGACAGTAAAATGTTGAATTTCCTCATTCTGTTTTTCTCCTTTCTAATATTTTTATTCTAAAATAAAATTTTATTTTCCAATGTAAAGAAACACATGCAATGTTGAATTCAAAATTTGAAACTAAAGACTTCAGATTTAGCAATGCTTAGTATGATTTCCTTCATATAACTATCTATCATTAAGTAATGACTGCAAGGATATTTGACTCTATGTGACCCATAACAAGATTGAGACTTCTTTTACCTTGGAATGAATTTTTCTAAGCATATAATTCTCATGGCCTGTATTGAATTTGAGGTCAATAAAACAGTAAGAATTTTTTTTCAAATAAGTATTAGTTATCTGATTTTATCTATTCTTCAATGCCATGTATTTTTCTGTAAATATAAATATATGTTTATCTCTTTTCCATTTGAGTCTATCTGTTTCAGTCCATCATGATATTCTGTCAGCCTCTCAACCTTTTCATCAATAGTATAGCCTTATATTTCCCCTTTTCTTGGGGGGGGTATCACTAATCTCTTGTAATAGTATAAGAACTACTTGCACCATTCAGACATAGGCATTACCCAGAATGACAGGAGGCAGTGGACATGTACAGTCAAGCAAGGATCAACATAGATTTTCTTGTGTGTGTCCATTGTTCAGTGATGTTGGGTAACACCAAGTTTCTTAATCTGCCTTTAAATCTCCCTAATATATTCTATTAGTCTATATTTTATTTTGGTCTTTTAATCTTTTGTGCCCTGTAAATCATATACAGCAATAGTTTAGATGATGGTTTACATTGTGTATTTACTTTAAATTAATGATCTAAAAAGTTTCATTGTTTTCTAACATCAAACTCTGAAGAGATTCAGAAAATATTCTTCCATCCTTCCTGAATATGTGATGAATATTTAAGGTGACAGACACTTTACAACTTATTAACTTTCATTGAAAAATGCTTACAAGTATGAAACATAATTGAAGACTCAAAAATGCTGATCAGGGAAGGGTGAAGATTAGGATATGAAAATATGATATTCTGGATCTGATTATACATGGAATTTTAAATGGCAGAATTTGAAATGTTAACAGTAATATTATAATGTTCTTATTTCTGAGTTTTTGATTAGTTGCACAAAATGGAAACTGATTATACTAGGGGAAAGAAGAACTGTTTATGTGTGAAACTTTTTAGCATCTTTGTGATTTTTCTACACTTCTAATGTTATTCAAAATGTTAAAAGTTATTAGCTCTCTAAAAATAAATCTAATTGATTTCAATGGCTTTCAGAAGATAAAGATGATCTACCTGTTCCTTTATAGATGAGATGTATATAGTCAGCATCATGCTTTTATGATTTTTTGAATTTTTATTGCAAATTTCAATTCTCCTAACAGTCATACACAATTATTACTTTAATTTAACTAATTAATAAGAAATAAAGTACAGTGTTGCAGGATTTTCCCTTTTCAATCACATTAGGGCAGTGGGAGGCTTGTGATTGGACAGGAGAAGGGAAGTGAAGCTAGGAGTTGAGGAGACAGAGAGAGGTCTGAGGAGGAGAAGGAAAATCAGAAAGGAGGCTGACATGGTGTTATCAAAAGGTTAGAATAATTGTGGTAAAGCCTTATCATTATCATTTGGCTCTGAAATTATTGTATTGGCATCTTGTAAATTGTGTTATTATTGATACATAAATCTGATTGGCTAATTATGCATTAAGAGTCTTGATTCTACTGGATAATTAGGTGTTAAGATGGCTAATCAGGGGTGTGTGGGGTGTTCCATAAAAGCGAGAGGAACTTGGGGACCCATTTGAGAGATGGCCTTGTGGGGGCTATGTGGCCTAGCAGGGCTGGTGAGTTGGTGGGTTGAGAGACCGAGCAAGTGAGAACACCTGGCACAGGGGCTGGGTCTAGATATTTCCCACAACAATACAAAGTAGTACTTACCACTTTAACAAATTCTCTCTCTCTCTCTCTCTCTCTCTCTCTCTCTCTCTCTCTCTCTCTCTCAGAAACCACAGCTAGTGCTAGTCCTGGACAAACCTGAGTGGACAGTCCTATTCAGTGCAGAGAACAAGGTCTGTGGATCAAGGGTTTTCACTTTTCCATTTATTTATTTATTTATTTATTTATTTATTATTTTAAATCCCAATATTCTTAGACTCATTGCTCATAACAAGATTGCTTTCTCTGATTTTTATTTCCACAGGTACTTTTTAAGAAGACCCATAGGGCTAGGGTTGTAGCATAGTGAAAGTTACTTCCTACCACCTGTGAGACTGGGGCATGTCCTGGGATATGGTTAAACAAGGATGAAGTCCATTGAGTTTGTTATATGTACTTCCAACTGAATATGATTAAAAGAAGAGATAGAGGAAGAGGAGGAGGAGGAAGAAGAAAAAGAAGAGGAAGAGGAGGAGGAGGAGAGGAAGATGTAGAAGAGAGAAGGGAAGTACTAGGCCCAGAATCTCACCAAACTCCAGGTAGTTACACACACAGAATGATCCAGATCCTTAGGGACTGACAGAGCTTTCCTAGGTATTCTCACTTCTCCAGGTCTCTGCCTCTATATATTTTATTCTACTTAAAAATTCCATAAGTTTCTAGAGGGCATGCACATAGATTGAATATTTTTTATTTTGAAGAACTGAACTCACTCTTTTAAAATAAAGAATGAATAAATGAATACTATAAAACAAGTTTTCTTTCTAACTGCAACTTTGTTCTTATCAACCAATTTTTTTCTCATTCATCCTTCCTTCATACTCTCCTCAGTCTCTGAGAACTATCATTTTATTCTCAATTTCTATGAGGTCAATGTTTTCAGATTTCACATGTAACATGTATACTAGAGAAACACTAGGAACAAGAACACATTCATAAAGGTACACACACATCTATACCCACATGCACACACAAATATACACACCAATACACTGATGTGTTACAGAATGTACACATCATGTGCCCTATACGTCTATAATTATTTTGTGTCAATTAAAATAGAGAGAAAACTAAAAAGCAAAACACTGGCAAAACATATAAAAACAAATTTGCCATTTCTTGAACCCAGTTGAGATTTTTTTTTAGAGGATTTTATAACATGGCATCATATTAACTTGTATATAGGAATAAGACATAACAGGTAAAGATATAGCTCAGGTATAAACAGAAATCTATATATAGGTGGAGATTCGGATTTTCTGTTCACGTTCCCTGGACATAATCTTGGCAGTGCACAGAGTCAGGAAAAATGTGTAAGTGAGCCTCCTGAGAATGCCGAGGTGTCTTCACCTAAGTCAACATGAGGTGAATGTTCAAAATGTTCTTCTATCTTCTTGTATCAGTGCTGTAGTAATTTCCGTGCAGCACAGACAAGGACAAGTCATTGACTTCAGAGAATGTAAAACCCCACACGCAGTGGCCTTCTCCAGGGTAAATGTATGAAGAAGTTTCCATTCTCGAAGAGGACTAAGGACTATGGCAAGTGTTTAGAGGAACCAAGTAAAGTTAATTAGGTTTGAAGAAAGCTCTATGGAACACGAGGAGCTTGTAAGATGTCAATAAGCTTCATTTCTATGGGTACGTGAAGTGGAAATTTCTGTTTGTGTCATGTGACGCAGACTCAAGTGATGCTTTGCTGAAGCAAGACCTGTGAGAGAACATGTGTTGTTTGGAGAGACTATAAACCAGTAAAGATAGCTGTACAATACTTCTTTGGTCTTGAGAGAGAGAGGCATGACAGAGAACTTCTGGCTTTCTGGCTGGTTCTGTTGCTCCTATTGATTCCTGTCAATATGGCTTAGGCCTGGCTATTTCTGTTCGATCGTGTGTCTGTTGCTGATTCATGTTTGGTGACACTTTTTGAACTGAATTACCGGTATCCTGACAATGAAGATTGGAATTTCCCCAAAGAACTAATTCTAATAGGTCTACATCCCTGTTGTCCTATTATCCATCTTTTCTCCCCTACCTTTGGATGGTGGGCTAGAAGGTGGGTCAAAGCATTTAAGAACTCTTTTTAAAGTAGGTTTTAAAAAAATTCTGAGCTTACACATATGAGAGATTTTGAAGGAAATGAATAGAATAATGAAAGCTCAGGCACACCTTTACCCAAGTTTGGAGAAATTTGAGCAGGTGTAGATCTTTGGAGCACTTGACAAGTTCACAAAAAAAATCTGTTTCTTGCTCTAGATAAATATCTTCTAAACTGTGTTCTCTTTTGAGAACAAGTATTACAGAGTATAAAAGTGTTCTGTAGCAATAATGATAGGCCTCTTTTCTTTTCAAAATATACAGATGTGCAGGCTCTGTGTTCTTTATTCTGAAAATACAAACAGAGGGAATTGTTCACTGCTCAATGATTCATATAGAGCTTACTAAGAAGACTGGTGGCAAACAGTGGAGCAGTATTCAAATAACAAAGTATGCCTGAGTACATGAGGAGAATTTATTAGCACTAACATGGGAAAGAGGTCCTATGTGATATGAACTTAAGAGCTCTTTAGTGGAGGTGTAAGTTTAATTTCTCAGGACTTCTGTATATATTGGTTGTAAAAGCATGCAGAGAGTGAAAACTCTGGATGTGTCAAACATGTATGACCTGATAGATATACTTCCTGTACCTGAAAATCCAATGATGTCTCTTTGCCTGTGACCTATTTTCTGTGGATTTTAAAGGTTCAGGAGATGCATGAATGCAAATATGAACCCACATTCAGTTAATATTCCCATGCTTACTAGTTATTCTTTTAGTTATGTGGGTCATAGTCCTGAATATCAGAGTCTTGAGTTTTGCAAGTGTTCTGTCTCCTACCTGGAACACATAGTTAACTAAGGTGCTATTAATATAGCAAAGCTGACCTTTGCCTCTAGATTCTCCAAGCATCCCTCAGTCCCTACCTTTATAGAGTCTTGGCTGGGATACCATGCCCTCTACCTTAAACTTCCAGCCTAGGGGCTGGGCTGCCATTCCCCCAGATGCTCCTCTCTATATAATCAAGTCATTTGGCTGTGCTGGTCCTTTCCACCCTCTTGGGCACTGTAGCATGAAATATTAAAAGAGCAATCCAAGCTATGTCAGCAGTGAACTGGTGGACAGGCCAGCTTGTTCTCATTTCATGATACTCTCTGACCTGGAGCTCCGAAATCTCTCCACCTGACTTGCTAAGTTCCCATGGTGAGTCGATGCTACTCCAGCCTCATGCTTCCAAATTCCCATGGATTTTTTTGGGTGCACTTCTTGTAAACCCATGCTTTGCTGCCATACCTTTCTGTCTGGAACCCAGTTGAGTTGCCACATGAAGAAAAACAACATAAAAAAACTTAGTTTAGAATCATGGTAACACAATCATTGGGTGCAGCAACTATCATCCTAATTTGTAAATCATTCTACATTATAAATCCTCCAGTACTATGTCCAATTTTCTGAGGAACCGCCAGACTGATTTCCAGAGTGGTTGTACAAGCTTGCAATCCCACCAACAATGGAGGAGTGTTCCCCTTTCTCCACATCCTCGCCAGCATCTGCTGTCACCTGAAGTTTTGATCTTAGCCATTCTGACTGGAGTGAAGTGGAATCTCAGTGTTGTTTTGATTTGCATTTCCCTGATGATTAAGGATGTTGAACATTTTTTCAGGTGCTTCTCAGCCATTCGGTATTCCTCAGGTGAGAATTCTTTGTTCAGCTCTGAGCCCCATTTTTTAATGGGGTTATTTGATTTTCTGGAGTCCACCTTCTTGAGTTCTTTATATATATTGGATATTAGTCCCCTATCCGATTTGGGATAGGTAAAGATCTTTTCCCAATCTGTTGGTGGCCTTTTTGTCTTATTGACGGTGTCTTTTGCTTTGCAGAAGCTTTGCAATTTTATGAGGTCCCATTTATCGATTCTTGATCTTACAGCACAAGCCATTGCTGTTCTATTCAGGAATTTTTCCCCTGTACCCATGTCTTCGAGGCTTTTCCCTACTTTCTCCTCTATAAGTTTCAGTGTCTCTGGTTTTATGTGAAGCATAGTACTACCGGAGGATCCAGCAATACCTCTCCTGGGCATATATCCAGAAGATGTCCCAACCGGTAAAAAGGACAACAGAGGAATGGATACAGAAAATGTGGTACATTTACACAATGGAATACTACTCAGCTATTAAAAAAATGAATTTATGAAATTCCTAGGCAAATGGATGGACCTGGACGGCATCATCCTGAGTGAGGTAACCCAATCACAAAGGAACTCACACAATATGTACTCACTGATAAGTGGATATTAGCCCAGAAACTTAGGATACCCAAGATATAAGATACAACTTGCTAAACGCATGAAATTCAAGAAGAAGGAAGACCAAAGTGTGGACACTTTACCCCTTCCTAGAAATGGGAACAAAACACCCATGGAAGGAGTTACAGAGACAAAATTTGGAGCTGTGACAAAAATATGGGCCATCTAGTGATTGCCATATGCAGGGATCCATCCCATAATCAGCTTCCAAATGCTGACACCATTGCATACACTAGCAAGATTTTGCTGAAAGGACCCAGATATAGCTCTCTCTTGTGAGACTATGCCGGGGCCTAGCAAACACAGAAGTGGATGATCACAGTCAGCTATTGGATGGGTCACATGGCCCCCAATGCAGGAGCTAGAGATATTACCCAAGGAGCTAAAGGGAACTGCAACCCTATAGTTGGAACAACAATATGAACTAACCAGTACACCGGAGCTCTTGTCTCTAGCTGCATATTCATCAAAAAATGGCCTAGTCGGCCATCACTGCAAAGAGAGGCCCATTGGACTTGCCAACTTTAGATGCCCCAGTACAGGGGAACGCCAGGGCCAAAAAGGGGGAGTGGGTGGGTAGGGGATTGGGGGGGGGGTGGATATTGGGGACCTTTGGGATAGCATTGAAAATGTAAACGAGGAAAATACCTAATAAAAAAATTAAAAAAAAAATCCTCCAGTAGTGGATCCCAATGGACCTGCCACCTGAACCGGGGGCCTCCGCTACCTACATTTTGGCCTCCAAGCTGTCTCTAGTCCCAAAGCCAAGTCCCTCTGCTCTTCTGCAGTTCCTCTCTCTGACCTGAAAGTCCCACCTACTTGCCCCAGTGATTGGTTCCTTGAAATCTTCTTTAGGGTAAGTTTCACTTGAAATCACCTGAGTACATGATTCACTCCTCATCCCAGGCAGCCCTTCCTGGGGAAGCTGAATCAGCATCAAAACACAAACAGCTTCAGGACTATCCACAACTGGGCACTGCATTGATTTTTTTTCCCCTTTCTCTCCTCTTCCCTCCTGTCTCTCCTCACAAGGCCTGTTTTAGGGACATCTTCATTCTGGATTCTCCCAGATGTCTCTGCCTTTGGCTATGTTCTCCCTTATATCTACAATAAACCTTCCACTACATCTAGGAACACTCATCTCCTCCTCTTTCTTTCTTTCTTTCTTTCTTTCTTTCTTTCTTTCTTTCTTTCTTTCTTTCTTTCTTTCTTTCTTCCTTCCTTCCTTTCTTTCTTTCTTTCTTTCTTTCTTTCTTTCTTTCTTTCTTTTCCACAAGATTGTAAATTAGTAGTAAGAAATATCCATGTCTGAAAGGGGAATACACTGGGAAGCTAATGGTAGTGAGATACTTGTCTTAATTCTTGTGTATTTCTTATGTGGAAACACGAATTGTGAATTATCAAATGAAGAGTGGGAAAGGCTTAAGTAAGAGATGGAAGAATACAACCCTGAGGGCATAAGAGGTACTTGGGGTGAAAAATTAGTTGTGTATGCCTGGAGCAAACACATTCAGTGTCATAAACCATGAAACTGGATAAATAGGGTTAGAATCACAAAGTACTTCCTATGTCTAGTATTTTAATGTGAATCAAAGTAGGAGTCCTTAACAAATGTTTTAATAGTTCCCTCATCTGAAAATGTCCTTGGACTCCATTTATTCTGAAGAAACCACTCTAGCTAGGTACAATATGACATACAAGGGGCCACAGATATATTACACTTTTGAAACTTTCAGACCCTATGCTTTTGTCTCTGTTTTCTATAGAAACCAATACCCAATTAAATAGAGAATTAGAACCAAAAAAGTGAAAGACATACTGGGCCTCCGTTCACCGAAAAAATACTGTGAATGAGATAAGTACTAACATTCAAGCCACTGGCAGTGAGGACAGTAAGAGCTGGGTAAAGATGAAATTTGATATTAGGAGATAATTTATTTTAAAAAGTCTTTGAAGCGATACCTATTTCACACTTTAAGAGGAAACACTAGCAGAGGTTATTTCACGAGTCTTCTTTATAGGAAGTCAGAATTGCTACCTCGTTTTGATCATTTTTGCTAATGCTCCATCCATCAGTATTTGTAGCAATTCAGCCATTTTGAATATGAGCATCACTACAGTCAGTGAGTTCATTCTAGTGGGCTTTTTCACAGCTCTTTGGCCTCAGAGCACCTAATGTTCTTCCTTGTGGTTTATCTTGCCTATCGAAGAATCTTATCATTTTCACTGTTGGGGGGCGTGGTCACTGGATTGTTTCATAAATCCAAGTACTATTTTTGGTAGTTTTATTTTTTTCCTTTCCTGGAGGTCTCATATATTTTTGTTACAGTCTCTAAAATACTAGATAAACTTCTCCTACAGGAATGGTACATCTTCACAAGTTGCATGACTTATTTTTACCCTTTTAAAAACCTCATTTGCATGCAGAGTATGTGCTCCTAGCAGCTATGGCCTATGATTTTTATGTGGCCAACTGCTACCCTCTCCAATATCGAGTCTTCATGACAAGTTATTGTGTGCAGTTGATGGCTTTCACTTATGTGGCTGGCTCCGTGATTATCATGATCAAAATCTTTCATTTCACATGTCATTTCTGTGGCTCCAGTGTGATGAACCACCTTTTCTGTGATATCTAACCAGCCCTCAAACTGGTATGCAAAGATGTCTGCTGCTGAGTTATTTGACTTTTCTCTGGCTATTATAATTTTTGACTTCTGTTGTGAGCTGTCCAGCGGCTCACATGGACGGGGTGCACCTGAGTGGCAGGCTGGCACTGAAAGAAAGGGAAACTAGGCGAACAAGAGAGAAATGGAGCCAAGACAATATTCTGATCAAGGCTCAAATGTTTAATGGTGACTGCGCTTATAAAGGGGGGAGGGGAGGCCTGTTCCCACCAATTCATTCTTGGAGCCCAGCTGCAGATGACCACGTGCAGAATAGGGTGTAGTCTCTGGAATAGCTAGGTGGCCTCTCAGCAGGTAGCAGTGACAGTGGCTGAACAATAGAGTGATCTAGGGAGGCTCCACCCTAGATAATCTCCTTATTGGCAGCAAGGTTGAGGTCTAGTTCAGCCAACTTCAGGCTGGATGGAGGTCACAGACTTCTCTGTCATCACCACTGTGTTATGTCTACATAGCGTCTGGCGTTCTGTGTATATTCTCCACTAAGGGATGAATACCTTTTCTTCCTGTGTCTCCCATCTCACTGTGGACCTAATTTATTATACAGCCATGATTTTAATATAAGACTGACATAGAGCTATTGCTACTTTTAATTCCAACAAACTGATCTCAGCTGTGTTTGCAGTCCTCACACTCATGCTGAATTCCTTCATCTATTGCCCAAGGAATCAGGAAGTCAAGGATGCTATCAAGACACTAGAAGGTGGCCTGTGCTTCCTGGTCAGGTTATCACCCTGCTTTAAGAAGACATTATTCTTCCACAATATATCATGACAGTGACTGTGGACCTGTTCTTCACAGATATAAATTCTTTTTTTTTTTTTTTTCTGAGACAGGGATTCTCTGTGTAGCTCTGGCTGTCCTGGAACTCACTCTGTAGACCAGGCTGGCCTTGAACTCAGAAATCCGCTTGCCTCTGCCTGAAATCACAGTAGAAAAGCACAGAAAACAAAAACCTAAGCTCAAAATAGAAGCCAGACACTATGTATTACTATAACTGGAAACAATTAGTTTTTGTATAGACATGTCAGTAACTTACAAATGATATATTGGTTCAATATATTGAATATTTCTTACAGATTTATTGCATATAATTATATGCTTAGCATTTATTTCGTATATGAAAAGTGTTAAAGTAAAACTAATATTCCCAGAAAATATCTACTTGTTCCTTGCAAATTTGAATAAAATTCTAAGATCCTTAAATTAATGATCCTGTTTGTAATTTTATGTTGTTTACATGTTGAAACTTTAAGGATGAATCTTATGTTGTTATTAATACTATTTTTTAGAATTTCACATTTGTGGTCCAATAGTTTTTAATATATGCTACAATTTCATATTGAAGAGAGTCAGGAATCAAATTTCAAGTCTATCTGGATGAAAGTATCTAAGTTTGTAACTTATTTTTAGTTATGAAAATATTAATTTATTCATTAAAATATTTATAGGATAAAAATATCAATAAATTATGACTAAAACAGCAAAAAATATTGGTTAAAAGTAAAGTACCAGTTTGGTTTCTTGTCTTTTTAAATTTTAGATTTATTTATTTTATTTTGCATATGTAGGTAGTTTGCCTGTATGTATGTATGTGTAACATATATATGCCCAATGCCTGTGAAGTTCAGAAGAGGACATTAGTTCTTCTAGATCTAAAGTTTGGATAGTTATGAATTATCATGTGAGTGCTTGGTACTGAACACAGGTTCTATTCAAGAGCCAAAGATGAGCAATCTATCCAACTCTGGATCCTTGGTTTTTTTGACAAGTTTTAATGCTACTGAAACTTGATTTTAAAGGGAACTGAAACTTAATGATGGGTGTATGAGAGCTCTCTCTCTCTCTCTCTCTCTCTCTCTCTCTCTCCATTTTGAAGTTTTCTATAAACTTAAAATAATTTCAAAATTAAAATGTGTGTGTGTGTATTTTTAAATGTACTGAGTATATTAGTCTAGGCTAGCCATCATGATCTTTTGGCTTTTGTTTTTGACTAAGTGATTTATTTACTTTATATTTTGATTGCAGCTTCCCCTCCCTCCATTTCTCCCAGTCTCTCCCTCTCACCTCACCCCATTCACCTGTCCTCTCCTCCTCCAAAAGGGGAGGCCTCCCATGGATATCAACCAGGCTTGACGTATCAGGTTGAGTAAGACTGTGCATCTCCCTGTATTGAGGCTATACAAGGCAACCCAGTTTAGAGAAAGGGATCTAAAGGCAGGAAATATAGTCAGAGACAGCCCCAGCTCCCACTTTACAGATCCCACGTGAAGACCCAGCTGCACAACTATTACATACATAGAGGGAGCCTATGTCTGTCCCATATATGCTTTCTGGTTGGCAGTTCAGTCCCTATGAGCCCCTATAGGCCCAGGTTAGTTGACTCTGTAGGTTTTCTTATGGAATCCTTGACCTCTCTAACTCCTTCAATCCTTCCTTTTCCTTTTCTACAGGATTCCCCATGCTCCACTTAATGTTTAGCCATGGGTCCCTGCATCAGTTCCACCACTTTCTGGGTGAAGCCTAGACTATTGTTTACAAGTATAGCAGAATTTCATTAATAGTGTCAGGTGTGGGCTCCCTTCCATGGCATGGGTCTCAAGTTGGATGGACTAGTTATTTGTTGAATCTTCCTTCATTCTGCCCCAAATTTTACCCATGCACATCTTGTATGCAGGACAAATTGTAGTTCTAAGGTTTTGAGCCTGGGTTGGTGTCCCAATCCCTCCATTGGAAGTCCTGCCTCGTTACAGGAGATGGCCTGTTCAGTCTCCATATCCCCTATTGCTAGGAGTTTTAGCCAGGGTTACCCTTATAGATTTCTGGATGTTTCCATTTTCCTAGGTTTCTAGCTTGTTTCAGAGATGTCCTCTCCCCCAATCCAGTTGTCTTTCCCAGTATTCTTTCTCTCTAGTCTCCCCTGCCTCCTTCCTCCTGTTCCTCTATCATCACCATCTCCCCACCTAGTTCCCTCCTTATGTCACTCTTGCTGTCTAATCTATATCCCTCTCTCAGTGAGAGTCAAGTATCTTCCCTTGGGCCCTCCTTGTTACTTAGCTTCTTTGTGTCTGTGGTTTGTAGCATGATTATCATGTACTTTATGACTAATGTCTACTTATAAGTGAAAACATACCATGTTTGTCTTTCTGAGTCTGGATTACCTCACTCAAGTTGACATTTTCTAGTTCTATCTATTTGTCTGTACATTTCATGATATTGTTTTTAATGCCTGAGTATTACTGTGTTGTATAAATGAACCATATTTTTTAAAAATCCATTCTTCAGTTGAGGGTCATCTAAGTTGTTTCCAGTTTCTGTCTATTACAAATAAAACTGTTATGACCATAATTGAGCAACTGTCCTTGTGGTATGGAGGAACTTCTTTTGAGAATATGCTCAGGAGTGGTGTAGCTGTGTCTTGTGGTGTATCTATTTACAATTTACTGAGAAATCACCAAATTGAGTTCCAAAGTAATTGTACAAGTTTTCACTCCCCCAGCAATGAAGGACCATTCCACCTGTTTTGCATCCTCACCAGCATGACCTGTCACTTGAGGTTTTTGTCTTAGCTATTGTGGTGAGTGTAAAATGGAATCTCAGAGTCATTCTGATTTGCATTTCCCTGATGACTGAGAATGTGGAACATTTCTTTAAGTGCTTCTCAGCCATTAAGAGATACCTTTGTTGCTTCTTGCATCTCGGCTGCCTCGTGGTCAGGAAGTCCTGGCGGGAGACTAGTGCCTAGTATTTGCAGTGCCTGAAAACTTTCTTAAGGAGCAGTTGTTTTGCTGGCCTCCTAGGACATTCAGGAGCTGGTCCTGTCATCTTCCAGGTATTCATATGCTCAGCTAAATGTGCGTAACTTTAAATCAACACTAAGGGCACCGGATGGTTAAGGTCAAGGAAATACTCACAAAGGATCCAGATTGAAAGCATCATCAGGCTATGGTTGTTACAAGGGCAATTTATACATAAAGCAAATGTCAGCAGTAGCCCTTCCGCTCCACTCGAGCCCCGAGGTACCTTGCCAGCGGAGTTGCCTGACACCCGCAAGGGCCCACACAGGATTCCCCACGGGATCCTAAGACCCCTGGTGAGTGGAACACAGCGCCTGCCCCAATCCAATCCCGCGGAATCTGAGACTGCGGTACATAGGGAAGCAGGCTACCCGGGCCTGACCTGGGGCACAAGCCCCTTCCGCTCCACTCGAGCCCCGGGCTACCTTGCCAGCGGAGTCGTCCGTCACCCGCAAGGGCCCACACAGGATTCCCCACGGGATCCTAAGACCTTTAGTGAGTGGAACACAACTTCTGCCAGGAGTCTGGTTCGAACACCAAATATCTGGGTACCTTCCCTGCAAGAAGAGAGCTTGCCTGCAGAGAATACTCTGCCCACTGAAACTAAGGAGAGTGCTACCCTCCAGGTCTGCTTATAGAGGCTAACAGAGTCACCTGAAGAACAAGCTCTTAACAGTGACAACTAAAACAGCTAGCTTTAGAGATTACCAGATGGCGAAAGGCAAACATAAGAATCCTACTAACAGAAATCAAGACCACTCACCATCATCAGAACGCAGCACTCCCACCCCACCTAGTCCTGGGCACCCCAACACAACCGAAAATCTAGACACAGATTTAAAAACATTTCTCATGATGATGATAGAGGACATCAAGAAGGACTTTCATAAGTCACTTAAAGAATTACAGGAGAGCACTGCTAAAGAGTTACAGGCCCTTAAAGAAAAGCAGGAAAACACAGCCAAACAGGTAGAAGTCATTAAAGAAAAACAGGAAAACACATCCAAACAGGTAATGGAAATGAACAAAACCATACTAGAACTAAAAAGGGAAGTAGACACAATAAAGAAAACCCAAAGCGAGGCAACGCTGGAGATAGAAACCCTAGGAAAGAGATCTGGAACCATAGATGCGAGCATCAGCAACAGAATACAAGAAATGGAAGAGAGAATCTCAGGTGCAGAATATTCCATAGAGAACATCGACACAACAGTCAAAAAAAATACAAAATGCAAAAGGATCCTAACTCAAAACATCCAGGAAATCCAGGACACAATGAGAAGCCCAAACCTACGGATAATAGGAATTGATGAGAATGAAGATTTTCAACTTAAAGGGCCAGCCAATATCTTCAACAAAATAATAGAAGAAAACTTCCCAAACATAAAGAAAGAGATGCCCATGATCATACAAGAAGCCTACAGAACTCCAAATAAACTGGACCAGAAAAGAAATTCCTCCCGACACATAATAATCAGAACAACAAATGCACTAAATAAAGATAGAATATTAAAAGCTGTAAGGGAGAAAGGTCAAGTAACATATAAAGGAAGGCCTATCAGAATTACACCAGACTTTTCACCAGAGACTATGAAAGCCAGAAGAGCCTGGACAGATGTTATACAGACACTAAGAGAACACAAATGCCAGCCCAGGCTAATATACCCGGCCAAACTCTCAATTACCATAGATGGAGAAACCAAAGTATTCCACGACAAAACCAAATTCACACAATATCTTTCCACGAATCCAGCCCTTCAAAGGATAATAACAGAAAAGAAGCAATACAAGGACGGAAATCACGCCCTAGAACAAGCAAGAAAGTAATCCCTCAACAAACCAAAAAGAAGACAGCCACAAGAACAGAATGCCAACTCTAACAACAAAAATAAAAGGAAGCAACAATTACTTTTCCTTAATATCTCTTAATATCAATGGACTCAATTCCCCAATAAAAAGACATAGACTAACAGACTGGCTACACAAATAGGACCCAACATTCTGCTGCTTACAGGAAACTCATCTCAGGGAAAAAGACAGACACTACCTCAGAGTGAAAGGCTGGAAAACAATTTTCCAAGCAAATGGACTGAAGAAACAAGCTGGAGTAGCCATTTTAATATGGGATAAAATCGACTTCCAACCCAAAGTTATCAAAAAAGACAAGGAGGGACACTTCATACTCATCAAAGGTAAAATCCTCCAAGAGGAACTCTCAATTCTGAATATCTATGCACCAAATGCAAGGGCAGCCACATTCATTAAAGACACTTTAGTAAAGCTCAAAGCACACATTGCACCTCACACAATAATAGTGGGAGACTTCAACACACCACTTTCATCAATGGACAGATCGTGGAAACAGAAACTAAACAGGGACACAGTGAAACTAACAGAAGTTATGAAACAAATGGACCTGACAGATATCTACAGAACATTTTATCCTAAAACAAAAGGATATACCTTCTTCTCAGCACCTCACGGGACCTTCTCCAAAATTGACCATATAATTGGTCACAAAACAGGCCTCAACAGATACAAAAATATTGAAATTGTCCCATGTATCCTATCAGACCACCATGGCCTAAGACTGATCTTCAATAACAACATAAATAATGGAAAGCCAACATTCACGTGGAAACTGAACAACACTCTTCTCAATGATACCTTGGTCAAGGAAGGAATAAAGAAAGAAATTAAAGAATTTTTAGAGTTTAATGAAAATGAAGCCACAACGTACCCAAACCTATGGGACACAATGAAAGCATTCCTAAGAGGGAAACTTATAGCTCTGAGTGCCTCCAAGAAGAAACGGGAGACAGCACATACTAGCAGCTTGACAACACATCTAAAAGCTCTAGAAAAAAAGGAAGCAAATTCACCCAAGAGGAGTAGACGACAGGAAATAATCAAACTCAGGGGTGAAATCAACCAAGTGGAAACAAGAAGAACTATTCAAAGAATTAACCAAACGAGGTTTGGTTCTTTGAGAAAATCAACAAGATAGATAAACCCTTAGCTAGACTCACTAAAGGGCACAGGGACAAAATCCCAATTAACAAAATCAGAAATGAAAAGGGAGACACAACAACAGATCCTTAAGAAATCCAAAACACCATCAGATCCTTCTACAAAAGGCTATACTCAACAAAAGTGGAAAACCTGGACGAAATGGACAAATTTCTGGACAGATACCAGGTACCAAAGTTGAATCAGGATCAAGTTGACCATCTAAACAGTCCCATATCACCTAAAGAAATAGAAGCAGTTATTAATAGTCTCCCAGCCAAAAAAAGCCCAGGACCAGACGGGTTTAGTGCAGAGTTCTATCAGACCTTCAAAGAAGATCTAATTCCAGTTCTGCACAAACTATTTCACAAAACAGAAGTAGAAGGTACTCTACCCAACTCATTTTATGAAGCCACTATTACTCTGATACCTAAACCACAGAAAGATCCAACAAAGATAGAGAACTTCAGACCAATTTCTCTTATGAATATCGATGCAAAAATCCTCAATAAAATTCTTGCTAACCGAATCCAAGAACACATTAAAGCAATCATCCATCCTGATCAAGTAGGTTTTATTCCAGGGATGCAGGGATGGTTTAATATACGAAAATCCATCAATGTAATCCATTATATAAACAAACTCAAAGACAAAAACCACATGATCATCTCGTTAGATGCAGAAAAAGCATTTGACAAGATCCAACACCCATTCATGATAAAAGTTTTGGAAAGATCAGGAATTCAAGGCCCATACCTAAACATGATAAAAGCAATCTACGGCAAACCAGTAGCCAACATCAAAGTAAATGGAGAGAAGCTGGAAGCAATCCCACTAAAATCAGGGACTAGACAAGGCTGCCCACTTTCTACCTACCTTTTCAACATAGTACTTGAAGTATTAGCCAGAGCAATTCGACAACAAAAGGAGATCAAGGGGATACAAATTGGAAAAGAGGAAGTCAAAATATCACTTTTTGCAGATGATATGATAGTACATATAAGTGACCCTAAAAATTCCAACAGAGAACTCCTAAACCTGATAAACAGCTTCGGTGAAGTAGCTGGATATAAAATTAACTCAAACAAGTCAATGGCCTTTCTCTATACAAAGAATAAACAGGCTGAGAAAGAAATTAGGGAAACAACACCCTTCTCAATAGTCACAAATAATATAAAATATCTTGGCGTGACTCTAACTAAGGAAGTGAAAGATCTGTATGATAAAAACTTCAAATCTCTGAAGAAATTAAAGAAGATCTCAGAAGATGGCAAGATCTCCCATGCTCATGGATTGGCAGGATCAACATTGTAAAAATGGCTATCTTGCCAAAAGCAATCTACAGATTCAATGCAATCCCCATCAAAATTCCAACTCAATTCTTCAACGAATTAGAAGGAGCAATTTGCAAATTCATCTGGAATAACAAAAAAACTAGGATAGCAAAAAGTCTTCTCAAGGATAAAAGAACTTCTGGTGGAATCACCATGCCTGAACTAAAGCTTTACTACAGAGCAATTGTGATAAAAACTGCATGGTACTGGTATAGAGACAGACAAGTAGACCAATGGAATAGAATTGAAGACCCAGAAATGAACCCACACACCTATGGTCACTTGATCTTCGACAAGGGAGCTAAAACCATCCAGTGGAAGAAAGACTGCATTTTCAACAATTGGTGCTGGCACAACTGGTTGTTATCGTGTAGAAGAATGTGAATCGATTCATACTTATCTCCTTGTACTAAGGTCAAATCTAAGTGGATCAAGGAACTTCACATAAAACCAGAGACACTGAAACTTATAGAGGAGAAAGTGGGGAAAAGCCTTGAAGATATGGACACAGGGGAAAAATTTCTGAACAGAACAGCAATGGCTTGTGCTGTAAGATCGAGAATTGACAAATGGGACCTAATGAAACTCCAAAGTTTCTGCAAGGCAAAAGACACTGTCAATAAGACAAAAAGACCACCAACAGATTGGGAAAGGATCTTTACCTATCCTAAATCAGATAGGGGACTAATATCCAACATATATAAAGAACTCAAGAAGGTGGACTTCAGAAAATCAAATAACCCCATTAAAAAATGGGGCTCAGAACTGAACAAAGAATTCTTACCTGAGAAATACCGAATGGCAGAGAAGCACCTGAAAAAATGTTCAACCTCCTTAATCATCAGGGAAATGCAAATCAAAACAACCCTGAGATTCCACCTCACACCAGTCAGAATGGCTAAGATGAAAAATTCAGGTGATAGCAGATGCTGGCGTGGATGTGGAGAAAGAGGAACACTCCTCCATTGTTGGTGGGATTGCAGGCTTGTACAACCACTCTGGAAATCAGTCTGGTGGTTCCTCAGAAAATTGGACATAGTACTACCGGAGGATCCAGCAATACCTCTCCTGGGCATATATCCGGAAGATGCCCCAACTGGTAAGAAGAACACATGCTCCACTATGTTCATAGCAGCCTTATTTATAATAGCCAGAAGCTGGAAAGAACCCAGATGCCCCTCAACAGAGGAATGGATACAGAAAATGTGGTACATCTACACAATGGAGTACTACTCAGCTATTAAAAAGAATGAATTTATGAAATTCCTAGCCAAATGGATGGACCTGGAGGGCATCATCCTGAGTGAGGTAACACATTCACAAAGGAACTCACACAATATGTACTCACTGATAAGTGGATATTAGCCCCAAACCTAGGATACCCAAGATATAAGATACAATTTGCTAAACACATGAAACTCAAGAAGAATGAAGACCGAAGTGTGGACACTATGCCCCTCCTTAGAATTGGGATCAAAACACCCATGGAAGGAGTTACAGAGACAAAGTTTGGAGCTGAGACAAAAGGATGGACCATGTAGAGACTGCCATATCCAGGGATCCACCCCATAATCAGCATCCAAACGCTGATACCATTGCATATACTAGCAAGATTTTATCGAAAGGACCCAGATGTAGCTGTCTCTTGTGAGACTATGCCGGGGCCTAGCAAACACAGAAGTGGATGCTCACAGTCAGCTAATGGATGGATCACAGTGCTCCCAATGGTGGAGCTAGAGAAAGTACCCAAGGAGCTAAAGGGATCTGCAACCCTATAGGTGGAACAACATTATGAACTAACCAGTACCCCGGAGCTCTTGACTCTAGCTGCATATGTATGAAAAGATGGCCTAGTCGGCCATCACTGGAAAGAGAGTCCCATTGGACACACAAACTTTATATGCCCCAGTACAGGGGAATGCCAGGGCCAAAAGTGGGAGTGGGTGGGTAGGGGAGTGGGGGTGGGTGGGTATGGGGAACTTTTGGTATAGCATTGGAAATGTAAATGAGCTAAATACCTAATAAAAAATGGAAAAAAAAAGAGATACCTTTGTTAACAATTCTCCGTTTAAATCTCTGCCCTATTTTTAAACTGGGTTATTTGGTTTGTTGTTATCTACTTTTTTGAGTTCTTTATATATTTTGGATGTCAGCCCTCTATCAGATGTAGGGTTAATGAAGATCTTTTCACATTCAGTAGGTTGCTGTTTTGTCCTATTGGCAGTGTCCTTTGCTTTACAGATGCTTTTTAGTCTTTGAGGTCCTGTTTATTAATTGTTAACTTTAGTGCTTGCACTATTGACATTCTGTTAAAAAAGTTGTCTTCTGTGCCAATGAGTTTAAGGCTATTTCCCACTCTTCTATTAGATTTAGTGTGCTCAGTTTTGGTTTTTGTTTTTGTTTTTTTGTTTTTGTTTTTTTTTTTGTTTTTTTTGTTTGTTTTTTTCGAGACAGGGTTTCTTTTTATAGCTCTGGTTATCCTGGAGCTCACTTTGTAGACCAGGCTGGCCTCGAACTCAGAAATCCACCTGCCTCTGCCTCCTGAGTGCTGGGATTAAAGGCGTGCGCCACCACGCCCGGCTTGTGTGCTCAGTTTTATGTTGAGGTCTTTGATTTACTTGGACTTGAGTTTTGTCCAGGGTGATAGACATGGATCAATTTGCATTCTTCTACTTCCAGATGTCATTGAAGAAGTATCATTTGTTGAATGTGCTTTCTTTTTCCCATTGTATAGTTTTGGTTTCTTTGTCCAAAATCAAGTGTCCATAGGTATATGGATTTACTTCTGGGATTTCAGTTTAATTCCATTGATAAACCTGTCTGTTTTTATGCTAATACCATGTACTTACTACTATTGCTCTATAGTACAGGTTGAAGTCAGGGATAGTGATAACCCCAGAAGTTCTTTTATTTTACAGGACTGCTTTAGATATCATGGCATTTTTTGTTTTCCATATGAAGTTGAGTATTGTTAAAGGTCTTTGAAGAATTAGGTTGAGAATTTGATGGGAATTGTGTTAAATCTGTAGATAGCTTTTGGTAGGATGGCCATTTGTACTATGTTAACCCTACTGATCTATGAGGATGAAAGATTTTTCTATCTTCTGATATCTTCTTCAATTTCTTTCATCAAAGATTTCATGTTTTTGTCATACAGGTCTTTCACTTGCTTGGCTAGAGTCATACCAAGATATTTTATATTATTCTTGGCTATTTTGATGGGTATTGTTTTTCATATTTCTTTCTCAGCCATTTATCATTTGTATAAAGAAGAAAAGATAGGACAGGCTCACTCACCACCAAATTTTTACTAATCTAACACAGATTCTCAGGGATTTGTTCAAAGCATGTCTATGTTTCTCATTTCTCCAGGCACCTTCCACTGTTCTCATCAGTTTTCTTTGACTACTGGAGTGCATTTGCTGGGCCTTCATTTTTATAAAACTTCTAGCACTGGATTTTAGATTTCGGATTACTCTAGTAGGCAGAATTCATAGCAGAGATTGACAGCTCATTAGGCTATGGCTGCCTTACAGACTGAAGGAGTTGACAGTTACTCCTGAATATGAAGAATGTACATTATAAAGATCCATTCAGTGACTGAATGTGTTCTAGAATTTGAGGCAATAGGCATGAAGGGCCTGTATTCACCTTTGAGGCTAAATTATTCTGTCACTTCTTGTGTATTCTAGTTATCTCATAGTCTTTCCTGTGTTACTGTTCAAACTAAAACATTTCTCAATTCACTGACCAAACTGTGGTCAAGCTTCACATCCCATCACAGTCAAGAGTTAATATTTTTGTACATTTAGCACAAAAACATATAGAGATGTTTCTCTGTTCTTTTGAATTTAGTTCTTGAGTAATTGTAGTTCACTCTTCTTCCAGCTTCATTGAGGTGTGGTTGACTAGTAAAAACTATTTATTTAAGGTGTAGACCATGATTTAGCATATGCATATATTGAGAAATGATGATTCAAATCAAGATAATTAGCATATTCATCACTTCACATATTACCTTTTTCTGTGTGTCTCACAGCGAATTTCACTATACACTAAGTTATTATAAACTGCAATCATCATGTTATACATTTATCCTCAGAAGTTACACATCTTAGAACTGAAAAAAAATCCATCCTTGGACTAATATTTCCCTTTTTTTCCTGAGATCCTCAGTACTGGAAATCACCATTCTTTTTTTTTTTTCTGTTAGTAAATGCAAATTTTATAGTTGGCACATGTAGATAAGATCAGACACTATTTATACCAGCAATTCTGGTTTATCTCACTAAGTGGAACTCTGGCTAATCTACATTGCTGTGAGTAATAGAATATTCTTACTTTTAAAGAGTACATCAGTAGTTAGGAGCACTTATTGCTCTATGGAGGATCAAGATTCAGTTCACAGTGTTATGCCTCCTTCATGAGCCCCAAAAGACCACCAAAGAGCTGACTTCTATGCAATTGCACTAGAGTCCTTTTTATTCAAGTTTAAGCTTTGGCTCACTCTCCTCAGACACAGAAGGCATGGAGGGTGAAGCAGCCTTGAACCCTCAGCAGAACAAGATTTTATAGGAATCTATTTGGCAAGCAAGCAAGGAGGTTTCTAGCCTGGTAAGCATGTAACTGAATGACTATTATAATAGGACATATAGGTGCTCTGAAGCAAAACCATGAACACTCACTAGCAGTCTGAAAGTACATCTATAACAATGAGACTAATCTTGATTGGCTGTTTCTATGATGTAGCTAGTGAGTAACTCTGGGCTAAGGACAAGCCATGGGATCCTTTCTGGTTCTTGAGTACAGCTTGGGTTCAGCTGTAGCCAAATTCTCAGGCTCTTTTTCTTTTAAGATGGAGGTCAGTCCTAAGATGGGGTAGGTTTGACCTTTCACCAGCACCCACTTGGCAGCTTACAATCCTTGGAAATTCTAGTTGTAAGGGATCCAGTGCCCTCTTCAGGCCTTCATGGGTTCCAGGTTTGCATGTGGTGTGCATATATACGCATACACAAAGTCAAAATATTCCTATACATAAATGATAAATACTTCTAATGAAGGGAGTAAATAATGTTCTATTGCATGGATAAACCATAACTCCTTCATAAATTTGTTCATTGCTGCTTACCTTCACTGATACTTTCTTTAAAGTAATTTTTAGTTTTTATTTCATTTATATCAGTTCTAGCATTTTAAATTTACCTTTTCCCTACTGTTTTAAATTCAGGCTATTCTATTTTCTCTCATTTCTTGATACACAGTGCAAATTTTTGTGTTTTTTTTTATCTATTTCACATTCATAAATATAAGCAAATATGGGTGTATTTTAAACAGAACTTGATAGGTAGATAGAGTTTCAGTTTCTCAGGTTCTTTGCAGAGCAAATCAAGTTTACCTACACTCAGGACAGAGTAATCTAGGTAGGTCCTTGGGGAGAGGACATGATAGAAAAAATATCAACAAGCTGAATATATTATCCTGACTCTTCTTGTCTTTGTATCTTGAAGTTGCTATAGCTGCTGTGTAGACTGAGGACATCTCTGGTTCTCTCAGGACTGTAAGATTCCACAGACCAGCTCGCTTTCTCACAATCTCTGGAGGTGTCTGAAGAAGTTTCCATCTCAGTGTAAAGATACATAGACAATGGTTACTGGTTGATGATACCAAATTAAGTAGATTCATCCAAAAAGAGATTCCTAGGAAGATGAGAAGAGACTCAACAGCTACAGGTTGTAGTCTTTAACCAAAGAAAAAGGTAATTGGGAGATACAAAATGTATAATGAAGAGTCAAAACCTCTTCACCTAAGTTGGGACAATTGTGACAAATGTGCACCTTGTAGCTGTAGTGGCACAAATATATATATATATGTATATATATATACATATATATATGTATATATATACATATATATACATATATATATACATATATATGTATTTTTAATTATATCTATCTATCTATCTATCTATCTATCTATGTTATATATATAATTCTAGAGGAGGTCAGTAGTGTTGGTGTCCTTGAGAATAAGAATATTCAGGACTGTAAAAGAGTCAGAAGTAGAATGAAAGTGCATTCATCCATAAGGTACCACAAGAGAACAGAGCTTAGTGTCTTTGTTTCTAAACAGGGATCATAGATGAAATGATTCTGTATTCCTAAAGGCATTACACTAGAGCATATGAAAAAGAATTTGATGTACTGGTATAATAAAATTCATTAAAAATAAATTAGGAAAAGTCATGAATGATTTTTAATTTAGAGTTTATTCATGGATGCTATAATTCAATTTTCTAACAAATTCTGATTATTTTGTCCTTTTGACTTTAAGAGGAAAATTAAGCAAAAGCAAGAGAAGAAATAACTCTAGGTGTCTATGAGTACACAAGAGTAAAACATGCATATGTTTATGACTGCGTAAGAATCTATGGGTCTAATGTAACTCAATGATAGTACCTACTAACACGTGTATGAATTGAGTCTATGTTAAAAGTCTCCTATGCACTGTTTTATTCAATACTTATATCTCCGGTGGAGTTGATATGCGCTTTTATGACTTTTCATTTTGTAGAAGAGGAAATTGAAGGGTATACTTGTTTAGTGATGCAGAACACAACTAGTAGGTATTTTAAAACAAACCTTTCCCTGACTATAAAGTCCATGCTTTTAAATTTTATGTAGCAGTGAGTAGGAGGAATAGTGTGTGACTCATGGCAGAAGTGTAGATTGTTATATGTGAGATGAGTTTACATCAGACGTTCTCAGTGAATTTTCTTTATCTTAATGCAGATCCCTGTTGAACCAGTGTGCTCCAGCTACCTGCTTTCTTTGATTCCTGCATGCCTGGGTTACAGACAGGTCACTATGCACACCTTCCACTTACATGGCTGTTGGGGATCTGAACTCAGGTCTCCATGCTTGATGACAAGTGCTACAGCCACTGAAACATCATCACAGCCTCCTGATATAGTTTCTGTAGAAGTGCCCTAAGTACTGAAAACTAACATCTTAAAAATAGTTATTGTCATATACAATTTTCCATAGACTTCAGTTGAAGACAATGTTGTGTGTCAAAGTACTATAGCTAAGATATTCCCTCAAAACTAAATTTTTGGAGGATTTTCTGATTGAATGATAATCTCCATCATTTTAGTTCAAGAATGAATAAATGTTTGCTCAGTAATTCCCTAGTTAAACAGAAATAGAATCAACTTGGAGGGGCAAATGAGTCTATCTTCTCTAATAAATGATTTCAACCACTGTTTATAGATAATAGTATTATGGTAGATTTTATTTTATTTTTTTTTACAAACAATATTCCTTTATTCTGATCTCTTCAAACATTTCTCTAAAATAGTGAACACTCACAAATTAAGCCATCAAAAGAAGGCTCCTTCTGATTATTTTCAAATGTTATTGAATGACAAAGCTTTTTATACTATATGGCTGCAGAATCAGAGTTTTTGAGTCAGCCACCCTTAACATACTAGAGACATGAGTCTGCTAGAACTTTTTTGGAGTCAATAGCATAACCTTCCAAATATAATAAATGTTCCAGCTTATATGAAATGAACTGCAATTTACTAGGAAACACATATGTGACCTTGTTCTTCACATTGCTGATAGTATTTAAAGAGTGAAAAATATAGGCAGGGACAGCTTAGATTTTATTATTTTCCATTTTGAGAATTTCATACATGAGAACTTTATGTGTATAATTACCATACCTCATTACTCCCATCCACAAAACCTGATGAATCCATTTAGTGTGGCATGTAATTACGAGTGTTTAGGGCTGACCACTTGGGATTTGATAACTTATCAATAGGCTCATACATGGAGAAAATAGTTTCCATCTCTCAGCATCCATTGATGTCCTCACACCTTTATGTAGGAACGGGGTCTTGTGAAATTTTCCTCACCCATATTGGCACATTAACTGGTCTTGTTTAGGAAGCCACATTAATTGAAATTTCATGGGTATAAGTTTCCAGTGACTTCTGGAAGACGCTAGCAGCTGATGACTTCACCATCTGGCTTTTGCTGTCTTTCTTTCCCCATCTGTGATGTCTTCTGTGACTTAGGTTTAGAGGTTGCACTGCAGATGTATGAATTACAGTTGAGTACTACACAGTCACTTACTTGCTGCACTTTGAACAATTGTGGATCTCTGTAATAGTTTCTGCCTACTGAGAAAGAAACTTCTCTGATGAGAACTATACTTACTGGGCCAGGCTGGTTTATAAACTATATGATCCTAGTCAAACTTAAAAGTATGGGGAACTCAAAGGCAGGCATGATTCTGGTGACCTCACCATGGTGGGCTGGTGTATGGGCAGTGGCAAAAGTGAACTTGTGATTCTGGAAAGCTTTTATAAAAACAATTCCATATTTCCATTGCTTTTATAAAAAGCAATTTCCATATTTATAAATATGGAAATTGTTTTTATCACATTATATAACTTATTAATATAAATTATATTGTGAATCTTATTCACAAGAAGAGTGAATTACTAACTCTTTTTATTTTTTGGTCTGATGCCATAGACATTGCCCTTATTTGTGGTGCCACAGAAGATTACAATATCTCCCAGTGCCTTTGGTCATGCTGGATATGAACATTACTCTGGTCAGTGAGTTTATCCTGGTGGGCTTCCCTACAGCCCCTTGGCTACAGATCCTCCTATTCTTCATTTTTCTTGTAGTCTATATGTTGATTATAGCAGAAAATCTTGTAATTATATTCACTGTCTGGTCCACTGGCTCCCTCCATAAGCCCATGTACTATTTCTTAAGTAGTATGTCCTTTTTAGAGATCTGGTATGTCTCTGTCACAGTCCCCAAGATGCTAGATGGATTCCTCCTGCAGAGACGGCACATCTCCTTCACAGGCTGTATGACTCAGCTCTACTTCTTTATCTCACTTGCCTGCACAGAGTGTGTGCTCCTGGCAGCTATGGCCTATGACCGCTATGTGGCCATCTGCCACCCTCTTCGATATCCAGTCATCATGACCACAGTTTACTGCATGCAGCTAATGGCCCTTTCCTATTTTAGTGGTTTCATGGTCTCTGTTGTCAAAGTCTATTTCATTTCACATGTTGCTTTCTGTGGCTCCAATGTCATGAACCACTTCTTCTGTGATATCTCACCAATCCTCAAATTGGCATGCAAAGATATGTCCACAGCTGAGCTAGTAGACTTTGCTTTGGCTATTGTTATTCTTGTCTTCCCTCTTATCACCACTGTCCTCTCCTACGTCTACATAGTGTCTACCATTCTGCGTATACCCTCCACCCAGGGAAGAAAGAAGGCCTTCTCTACCTGTGCCTCCCATCTCACTGTGGTCATAATTTATTACACAGCCATGATTTTCATGTACGTCCGACCCAGGGCTATTGCATCTTTTAATTCCAATAAACTCATTTCAGCTGTATATGCTGTCCTCACACCCATGCTTAATCCCTTCATCTACTGCCTAAGGAACCGGGAAGTCAAGGATGCAATCAAGAAGACTCTGGGAGGTGGCCAGTGCTTCCTGCTTTGTTGATCCCTTTGCCCTGAGAAAAAGACATTGCCCATCTAATTTATGAGAATTACTGTGATCATTTTACTAATAGTTTCAATTCACAAACTTGGATTTGTAAAGAAATCATAGTATAGGTAAAAACAATAAATAAATAAAATAATAATAAACAACTAAATAGTGGATGAAAGGACTTAATCTTTATCACTTGAATCAATAAGCAGTTATTAACAACTCTGAATAGTTATAGCATCCTGAAATGATGTAGTACTAGTAGACATATATCATTTAGAAACTATTCTTAGTATTTCGCTCAAAATAAACTATTTGATTCTATCATCACTTTATGGTCAGCTGGCTGACATTGTGAATTGAGAAAATGAAATATGATGAAGTTAAATAAATTGTCCATGGTTGAAGCTAAATTACCATCAAAGCCTTTGTCTGAGCCCAGGAGATCTAGCTTAAAAATGCATTCTATCAGGTTCTCTCTGCATCTCTGATCTGTGATAACAACTCTGGAGAATATTAGCCATCAAACTAATTTCTCGTAGGGAAAACACAATCTAGTGATCAGTATACACAGAGAGATGTGATGATAACTGATAACAGTGCTTTTTTTTTTTTTGTAGTGTTCTTGATGATGAGCACCAGTGGCTAAAATAATAATATTTAGAATTTTATTTTCTATGCTCATCTCTGTTTTTCAAATATTACAACTCATTTCTATCTGTACAGGTGAACTAAATTGTTTCATATTTAAAAGTTATATTCCTCAAATTTCTATCAAATGAAGAGTAGTTATTGATTCAATGATACAGGAGCAAGTTGAGCTGACTATTCAGCCTTGCCTGTGACACCTTCTCATCATACATGACAGATTCTCAGCTGTCAGCTTGTGTTTGACTCTCTGCCATAGAACAAGCCCCTTTAGAGCTCAAAGCAACTCCTTCATTTTTACAATGCTTGCCATGGTTGTCTGGGTTGTTTTCTCTTATCAGAGTAAACATACTTTAGTTTAAGTTTGTGGAAGAACTTTCTAAATATATTGCTCCAAGTGCTTCTAATTTAATCACTGACTTTCACTATATTTTAGTACAAAATGTATATTAAATTACTCCATTGGGTATGCAGTAAGTGGGAAAATACTGGCAGAATGGATGAACATTCTAGGCCAATATTTAGCTTAAGACTCTGGGACTTCAGATTCCATAGTTGTTAAAGTACTGGGTACACAAATATGAGGACCCAAATTTGATTTCCAGTGCCCATGTAAAAAACTAGGTATGGTGAGACATGCTTTTTATTCATGTGGTAGGGAGGCAGAGACAGATCAATTCTTAGAGCTTTCTGGTCAGCCGGCCTCATAAAACTGGTAAGGTCTAGGTAAAAATGAAAGACTTTGTCTCAAGAAAGGGAAAAAAAAGTAAACAACTTCTTGAGAGATGGAATTTGAGATGTCCACTGGCTTCTACAAGCACAACTGTATATTTGCACACACATGTGCCTATTATATTCATCCATATACACAATCTTTGATATTTCATATTATTAGTTATGTGACCTTCAGAGGTCATTAGGATTTCAGTTTCCTTGCCTATAAAACATGTATTATAATATCTACATTCAAAATTGGCATAAAGTTTAAAAGAGAATGAGTATGTAGAATGAATATGTAGAAAACATCATGATGCTTCTACATTATTTTCTTCTACTGCTTCTTCTAAGGTATACATTCTTCTAAGTTATTCAATAAAGTCCAAGATAAATTGAATTCTTCAAATATATTTTTAGGAATCAGCTCCTTGGGACTTTCACGAGGTTGTTCTTTTTTTCCCTCCTAGTTCTTAGACTTTAGTGATTAACACCATCATACCTATCAAGAAGAAATTCTTACTGCTTTTGTTTAACTTCCATTTGGTGTAACAGTATCTCAATTATAGTATTCTACTCCCTGATAAGTGGATATTAGCCAAAAAGAAGCTCAGAATACCCATGATACAACACACAGACCATATAAAACCAAAGAAGAAAGAAGATCACACCAAAGTGTAGATGTTACAGTCCTACTCAGTAGGGGGAAGAGAATAATCTCTGGGAAGTAGAGAGAGAGAGAGAGAGAGAGAGAGAGAGAGAGAGAGAGAGAGAGAGAGAGAGAGACCTAAGAGGGAGAGAGGAGGGAGAAAAATGGGAGCCAGTTCAGATATAGGAGATGGGGGAGAAGTACAGAGAGAGGGTCAGGAATTTGAAAGTAGGTGTGTAGCAGTGTGTATGTGTGTGTGTGTGTGTGAGTGTGTAGCCACTAGAAAGTCCAAGATGCCAGGGACCGAAGAGATTACCAGGACCCAACAGGGAAGACTACAGCTTAAATAACCAACAAAGGGGAGATAGAATCTGTAGAGACCATATCCAGTGGATAGGCACAGCCTCCAGTTGAGAGATGGGGCCACTCACCCACCTCAAAAATATTAATCCACAATGCCTCCTGTCAAAAGGAAATGCAGGGACAAAGAGTAAAGCAGAAACTGAAGGAAAGGCCATCCAGAGGCTGCTCCACATAGTAATCCATCCCATCTGCTGACACCAAACACAGACACTATTGCTGATGCCAAGAAGTGCTTACTGACAGGAACCTGGTATAGCTGTCCCCTGAGGGGCTCTTCCAGAGTCAGACCAATATAGACATGGATGTACACAGTCAAATATTGGACTGAGCATGTTCCCAATGGGGAAGTTAGGGCAAGGACTGTAGGAGCTGAAGGGGTTTGCAACCTCATAGGAAGAACAACAATATCAACCAACCAGAACCCCCAAAGCTCTCAGGGACTAAACCACCAACCAAAGAGTACACGAGGGGGCCGAGGAGGGGGGGAAGAGGTGACCCATGGATCCAGCTGGATATGTAGCAGAGGATTGCCTTATCTGGAATCACTGGGCGGGAGCCCCTTCGTCCTGTGGAGGCTTGAATACCCAGGATAGAGGAATGCTAGGCCACTGAGGTAGGAGTGGGTGGGCAGGTGGGAGAGCACCCTCATAGAGGCAGGGGGAAGGAGGAAGGGATAGGGAGCTTGTGGAGGGGAAACTTGTAAGGGGGATAACTTTTGAAATGTAAATAAATAAAATAACTAATAATAATAATAATAATAATAATAATAAAAAAGAAGAGTACTAGAGTTGAAATCTATCTCTGACATTCAACCCCCAAATTCTACTCTGATCTTCATGGGACTCCTATAAGTACTAAATACTCCCTTTCCTTAATTGAATCAGTGTGGATGCTGCTATTTGAATACTGATAATGCAGACACAAAAGACAATATTTGTTTTGTATCTGTGTTTTTTACTCATAAAACTGAAAAGAATAATAACCTTTTAGAGGATTAAATTAGATAATGCAGATCTGAAGATTTTGTTGTGAATACGGCATATGAATAAGCAATATTTGTCTCAGTTTTTCTATTATTGACCTGTCTGTCTGTCCATCCGTCCGTCTGTCCATCCACCTGTCCATCTGCCCACCCACTGATCTATCTATCTATCTATCTATCTATCTATCTATCTATCTATCTATCTATCTATCTATCTATCAATCATCTATCTATCTATCTATCTATCTATCTATCTATCTATCTATCTATCTATCTATCATCTAATTTTTTAAATGTAAGAGTGCTCTGTCTGCATGTACACCTACATGCCAGAAGAGGGCACCAGATCTCTCTATAGATGGTCATGAGCCACCATGTGGTTGCTGGAAATTGAGCTCAGGTCTTCTGGAAGAACACCCAATGTTCTTAACTGCTGATCCATTTCACCAGGCCCATTTGTCTCAGTTTCTTATAAATGGTTTCTATGATGGAGTCATGGTATTCTTATGACCTTTTTATTGGAAGGTTCATATCTTTAAAACAGAGACAGTATTAGTCATCTCAATATCTGAAGAATGTTATGGTAAATAAACCATACACTATAATACTTCAAAAGTTCTCAGAAATCTCTGGAATATCCTAGAGTGTCGGTGTTTCATATTATTAGCTGAACTAAACCTAAGAAAGATGTTAAATCAGCTCTTTGTACACAGTAGAACAATATCATTATATACTCCATTTAAGAAGAATAAAACAACTTGTTACAGTAGTAATTTTAAAATTTTTTGTTTGCTATAAAATAAAGACTTTTGATTGAATGAATAAATGAATATGCTATTTATACTTTTATGAAAACAAATTTACATCTTTGCTTTTATAGTGTTAGTGCCAAATGTGTTTACATGAGTGTTGTAAAGACTGCACCAAATTTTTTATTAGCTAATTTTTTTGTCTTATCTAATAGAATAACATTTAGCAGAGTGAGAAGAAAATAACAAAGTCATATGCAATAATGTTCAGCTTTCCCCATTTAACTTGCTGTTTTCAAAGAGAGGTATATGCAGAAATAAGGTTGTAGGCCAAGACACATTTTGTTACTTTTTTCACATTTTATTTTTTTATTAGATATTTTCTTTATTTACATTTCAAATGTTATCCCCTTTCCTCGTTTCCCCTCCAAAACCATCCCAACTCATTCCCTCCAACCCCCGGCTCACCAAACCACCAACCCGTTTCCCTATCCTGGCATTCCCCTACACTGGGGCATCGAGCCTTCAAAGGACCAAGGGCCTCTCCTACCATTGATGTCCAACAAGGCCATCCTCTGCTACATATGTGTCTGGAGCCATGTGTACTCTTTGGCTGGTGATTTAGTCCCTGGGAGCTCTGGGGGTACTGGATGGTTCGTATTGTTGTTCCTCCTAAGGGGCTGCAAAACCCTTTAGCTCCTTGGGTCCTTTGTCTAGCTCCTTCACTGGGGACTCTGTGCTCAGTCTATTGGTTGGCTGTGCGCATCCACTTCTGTGTTTGTCAGGCACTGGCAGAGCCTCTCAGAAGATAACTATATCAGGCTCCTTTCATCAAGCTCTTGTTGGTGTCCGCAATAGTGTCTGGATTTGGTGATTGTATATGGGATAGATCCACAGGTGGGGCAGTCTCTAAGTGGCCTTTTCTTCAGTCTCTGTTCCACACTTTGTCTCTGTATCTCCTCTCATGGGTATTTTGATCCCCCCCCCCCTTCTAAGAAGGACAGTAGGACTTTGGTCTTCCTTCTTCTTGAGCTTCATGTGGTCTGTGAATTGTATCTTGGGTATTCTGCGCTTTTGTGTTAATATCCACTTATCAGTGAATGCACACCATGTGTGTTCTTTGAAGATTGGGTTACCTCACTCAGGATGATATTCTCCAGACCCATCCATTTGCCTAAGAATTTCAAGAACTCATTGTTTTTAATAGCTGAGTAGTACTCCATTGTGTAAATGTACCACATTTTCTGTATCCACTTTTCTGTTGAGGGACATCTGGGTTCCTTCTAGCTTCTGGCTATTATAAATAAAGCTGCTATGAACATAGGGGAGCATGTGTCCTTATTTCATGGTGGAGCATTTTCTGGGTATATGCCCAGGAGTGGTATAGCTGGGTCCTCAGGTAGTACTATGTCCAATTTTCTGAGGAGCCGCCAGACTGATTTCCAGAGTGGTTGTACCAGCTTGCAATCCCACCAGCAATGGAGGAGTGTTCATCTTTCTTCACATCATTGCCAGCAACTGCTGTCACCTGAGTTTTTTATTTTAGCCCTTCTAACTGGTGTGAGGTAGAGTCTCAGGATTGTTTTGGTTTGCATTTCCCTGATGATTAAGGATGTTGAACATTTCTTTAGGTGCTTCTCAGCCATCAGTATTCCTCAGTGGAAAATCCTTTGTTTAGCTCTGTACCCCATTTTTTAATAGGGCTATTTGGTTCTCTGGAGTCTAACTTCTTGAGTTCTTTGTATACATTGGATATTAGCTCTCTGTGGGATGTAGTGTTGGTAAAGACCTTTCCCCAATCTGTTGGTTGCCTTTTTGTCTTATTGACAGTGTCCTTTGTCTTAGAGAAGCTTTGTAATTTTATGAGGTCCCATTAGTCAATTCTTGATCTTAGAATATAAGCTGTTGGTGTTCTGTTCAGGAAATTTTCTCCTGTGCCCATGTTCTCGAGGTTCCTCCCCACTTTCATTTCTATTAATTTCAGTGAATTTGGTTTTATGTGAAGGTCCTTGATCCACTTGGACTTGAGCTTTGTACAGGAGATAAGAATGGATTAATTTGAGTTCTTCTACATGCTAACCACTAGTTGAGCAAGTTCCATTTGTTGAAAATACTGTCTTTTCCCCCACTGGATGGTTTTAGCTCCTTTGTCAAAGATCAAGTCACCATAGGTATGTGGGTTCATTTCTGGGTATTCTATTCTATTCTATTCTATTCTATTCTATTCTATTCTATTCTATTCTATTCTATTCTATTCTATTCTATTCTATTCTACTGAGATACCTGCCTGCCACTGTACCTACCAAAACTATGCAGTTTTTAATCACAATTGCTCTGTATTATAGATTGAGGTCAGGGATGGTGATTCCCTGAGAAGTTCTTTTATTGTTGAGAAGAGTTTTTGATATCCTGGGTTTTTTGTTATTCCAAGTGAATTTGTAAATTGCTCTTTCTAACTCTGTGAAGAATTGTTTTGGAATTTTGATGGGGATCACATTGAGTCTTTAGACTGCTTTCAGCAAGATGGTCATTTTTACTATATTAACTCTACCAATCCACGAGCATGGGAGGTCTTTCCTTGTTACACATTTTTGAGGATCTGTGTCCTTGACTTGACAATTATTGACCGTGTCTGTATTATTTCTAACAAGGTCTGGATCACATCTAATATACAAGTGTATTTTCCATTTCCTAATTTTCAGACTCTGAAACCTAAACATTTTTCTTGTTCTTTTTACTTGATCCGAAGTCTAATCATAGCTACCTGAATAGTTTTTAGCATTATGAAAATAACAGGAGAGATGGAAAGATTAAGTTAGAGGAGAGAGTGAAATTTGCAAAAACAGAATGAAAACTATGGTAAGCTATTTGCTCTCTATGTGCTCTGTCCTCTGTCCTACTGTTCTTTGCTCTGAATTCTCTTTTGCTTTCCTCTTGGATGTCTAAGAATGCATATTCCTTTGACCATACTTTCAAAAAGAAGAGCCAAGATAATTTTTTTAAAAAGACGAGAAGGTCAACATCATGCCACAAAGAAGACAGACCTGTCAAATTTGCTTCCTCTCCAATGCTTACTTCCCTTGCTCTGAGCGCAATTACTTATTTTTAATGCTTAGCAAAATGGAGTAGGCATAAAGTTTTATTTCTCCCTGGAGTGTACTATGCATCAAAAATGCTATAAAATACTTTTGTGTGGCCTTTAATCCCCTCATCTGCATACTATTTCAAATAATCTTAATACATTAAGGAGAGATAGTGACTTTATCACAGAGAGGAAGGAAAAATGAAGGCTTGGGACCTACCCAGGTGAGGCAGTGGGAGGAGTCAACACATAAAGCAACTAGGGAGACCAGGGATTGTTGGAAGAGAAATAGGTCAGGAGCAAAAGTAAGAGAAAGAGTGAGAGAAGACTGAGAAAGGCAATGAACAGTGATGGAGAAAAAGCACAACAATAGGAAAACCTCTTCTATCCTGGCCTCTAGGAGTATCAGGCAAGCCCAATAGTAAGAACATACTTTGGATTTCAGTCTTTCTCATATATGCAAATTGATGTAATGTTTCATTTTCTCGAACACAAACAGAATAAGTTACTATTTTTTGGGGGCTTTGGACTCTGTAGTCTTTTTTTAGTGGAAAAGAATAAATGTGTAGAACTCTTGGGCTTCACTGGGAGGCAATGTTCCAGGATTGAGAACAGGCTATTCTAGAACTGCTGCTTTCTTTCTTTTCCTTTTTATCACCTTTTGTTTTAACCCCTTTCAGATGCAAAGACAAAGATTCATATGGGGCAAAGTTTTTGTTCTCAAAGACACCTGCCCATCAGTCTGGTAAGTGGAAAACCAAATCAAGGTTTCTAAACCGGACTCAGGTTAGATGACTTGCTCCACCAGGGCATCAAAGAAAGGAATCAATGAGATGTGGGTTGGTGAGATATCTAGTCTAATTGTATCTCACAACTAATTTGCTTATCAGGGGTCAAACACAACCCAGGGATTCCAATAGTTAATCGAGATGGTAAAGTAAGTCAGAACAGATAAAACTGGTGTTTTCAAGGGGTTCATAAATCTAACAAGGACAGGTAAGCAAAGCTGAATGTTACTATGCAGTGCTGGAAGGTACAAAATGTTATAAAGTCAGACGTTTTGATGAAAATGTCTGGAGGATAGGAAGGGTGAGGGGAGGAAAGTAGATGGCCAGAGTTGGTTTGACAGAATAATATTTGGACAGGAGCTTTCCTAGAGTCCTGAGTAAGAAAGAATTTCCAGCCACAGGAAAAGTATCTGTGACTGTATTATTATAAAGAGTCACGTAAGGAAGATCGTCACACTCTTCAAAGTTGCTCAAGCTTGTGATGAGGAGCTAGCAAAGAAAGAACAGTAGGATTTACAGGAATATGGGACTGGGTGCCAGGGAGACACTCAAAAGTTTTAGGACTACAGGAAGAAATAGATGGATTTAATGTACATATTCATATTTAAGCAAGGTCACTCAAACTGCATATAGAAATGTTTTTTAGTACTGTCTCAAATAATTAGTAGATAGTCTGCCAGCATCTGTATAGGCCCAGAACATTGCTCTGAACTCTGTTTTCTCTTCAGATTTGCATCTTAGCTTTTCCTTTTAATCCTGCCTTCTACCTAAGGTAAACAAAATTTCCCTCTATGTTGTATTTCTCTAGTCTCATCTCACTGTTTCTCCCTTCTTCAGAAAACCTACTTCTTACTTGGAGCATCTACTGGGTCAGCTACATCAGTTGTTTATTTTTCTTTTTCTGACTTATCAGGTGAGCTACTGTTTTTCTCTGAGCCAACATTCCAATCCTAACAGATACTTTTCTGAGTTATGAAGTAGATGGTCATAGGTAGTCCATGGCTGGAGCAGGGGTCTTTGTTCTGTGGAAGGAAGATCATGCAGACTCAGATGGTATTTAAAGAAGAGAATCACAGAGTTCTTAAATGTTTTCTAAACTTGGAAGTTTCTCATGACAAACAATTTTAGATGTTGAGAACTTCAGACTTATCACATAGCTAAACATTAGTGTAGAGGCTAAATATGTAGATGTAGAATTGGCTAAAAGAGCTTGAGAAAAGAAAATATCTTTCATTTTAAGGATCAGGATAAAGAATCAGCCATGTGATCAGAACAGAAGAGAATGGACATTGGTACAAAATTATCTGAGGAGTGGATGGGGAACATGGAAAAGGGGGAATGTTTGAAGAAATACTATTGTTATACAGTGAAAGAATGACAATCTATCCTTATAACTCCATCTCTGGAACCATTAGCCTGTGTGAATTCAGTCACATTAGCTACTTCATTATCTATAATGGGGAACCAGTAATAGCTACTTTATTATGGCATGGTGAGAATTAAGTGATATGATGTCTAGAAAAAGGATGGTACATATTTTGCCATGTGATAGGCACAGTAAATTATCATTGTTGCTGTTATCACTATAGATTACATGATCTTGGAGTAACAAAAAGCTGCCATGAAGAATGAAGATCACAAATGCAAGATATAAAAATTTGGTGAATGTTCAACAAGGTAAAAATGTAGAGGAGTAGCCTCATGTGGTCCTTGATCATCTATCCAGAGGGATGGACTGTGGGTACAGATCTAGATGATGCTTGAAGCTGTACAGTCCTACAATGGTTTTAAGATAAACAGATAACTCAACAATAATGGAAGCACAGGTCAATACTAGAAATTTTGTCACTGAGACTCAACCCTTTTTCCTATATGTGGTCAGTGTGACAACAGGTATCCATAAATCTGTTGTTATAAGTGAGAAAATTAATAGGTTTCATAAGAAAGTGTACAGAGAGCTAATTCTACGTAACCTCACATTCCATCCTTGTTCATTTCCTTCCTCTCTGTTCCAATTATTGCCAATCAAAATCCAAATCTATCATTTACTTACACTTCTTCAATCTATACATTTACAGTTTTGGTTTTCTTTCCCAGTAGTTATCTACCTTTCAAAACTCAGCAATTCTTCATGCAGTCCAAACTGTGTCTTCCAAGTGAAGGCTTTCTGAGCTCCCTAGACAAGAACAATCAACTGTTACCTTGGACTCTCACTGTATTTGGTATTCTAATATGATCTATTCTTATTACAGATGGCTCTTTCTTTTTCTAGTCCCTTTGCTAAGTAACTGCAATGTTTGGTGATTCTCAACTGCTTCCAACTACAGAGCTAAATACAAAGCAGGATAAAGTAAGAGGTGGGTTCAACAATTGGAAAATACTTTGTTTCATTTATTTCCATGCTGGCATTGGATTCATGGTGTCTCTGCCTTATTTGCTGAGTGCTGTGGTTACAGGTACAGACAGCTATTCTTGTTTCAAATTGACAACTTAAGATAGGAAAGACTTGGACGTTTCTGGAAAGGTAGTAGTCATTGAAAGGGAGCAGTAGAAGAAAAGGAAACCAAATGGGGTTAGTTGATATCCTGTGTCCTAAAGCAGACATAGAAATGTGGTCATTAAAAACAGCATGATTACTTTTAGGAAGGCACCATTGATCCAATTGTGCAGGAAAAGATTTTCTTGAAGTCTTACATATGCTAGGCAAATGCTCAGTAAGTCACGTGCCTAAGTCCATGAATTAACTATCTCAACTGCTCAAAACATCCCTAAAGTAGTTCAGTAAATAGCAAATGTGTACCACCCATTAGAAGGAACACAGTGATCTGCTCATGGCCAGGTCTCTCACACTTTATTGCTATGAATTCATTTCCTCCTCTATTCGCTCTGCTCCTTTCCACCATACTAGATTCCTTGGCATCCTTCATTCTCTCTGAGGTTTTTAAAATGACATTTTCTGTCTAAAATCCTCTTCCACTGGGATGCCAGGTATCTAATACTTTCCTGTTTTTCATAAGTGTTTAATGATATCTGTCCTTATCATTATGATTAAAATAACTTATTGGCCCTGGCTGCACTCCTCTTCTAGTTTTGTTAAATTTATCCTAAGAACTTTTCCATTTCTACATTTTTATACTTGGTGTATTCACTCTTTATTGCCTGCTTTTTTCCTTACACTGTAATCACCGAAGGAAGGGTACTTTACCTGATTTCTCTACCTTGCTAACTGAGCCACTTAAATGTCCAAGATGGTGCTTGCCCCATAATAGGTTCTCAGTAAACACTGATAAACTAATGAATTTAATATACAAAAGAGATGGGACAGATGATTAGTTTCCTGAAATGTACTGTAGATTAGTTATAAAGCTCATCATCTTTTTTGTTTATTTGTTTGCTTGTTTTCTTTCGAGAAGGGTCTTATTGTACAACCCTGGCAGTTTGGACCTCACCAGCCTGGATTCAAACTTGTAGTAATTCTGTATCAATCTTCCTATTGGTGTGTGGTTTAAACTTCACTAAATGATCATAGTACCATTTATTCACTTGCATATTTTTTTTCTTATCTGGGCTCAGCTATCCAGGTTTAAATAATAAAATCCTGTTATTTAGATAGAACGTTGGATCCCTTCTACAGTGGGCTACCTGGCTATAATATTTGTTGTTTAGCTCCTTTCAAGTTCTCAAACAGAGGAATCTGACCCCTTTTCCATCTTTTTCTTCTCTTCTCTTCTCTTCTCTTCTCTTCTCTTCTCTTCTCTTCTCTTCTCTTCTCTTCTCTTCTCTTTTCTTTTCTTTCTTTTTTTCCTTTTTATGAGACTAGGTCTTATTAATTAGCTCCAGCATACTTGGGATTCACTATGTAGACTGCTGGCTTCAAATTCAAAGAGATCTGTGTCTGTTCCCTGAGCAATGAGATTAAAGGTGTGTACCACCCACATCCAATGACTGCTTTATATTTTTACTATTCAATGGAGGACAGGCCTTTAAAGAAAAATTTGATAGTTTCTCTTTACCACTAATTATGCTCTCTATCCCCTAGTAAGCCAATTCCACTAGTGAGTGAATTGGCTTAGATGGCTGAGGTTTATAAAGCCATAAAGCAATAAGTCATGAAATAGAGTTTACTTTCCACCTAATGTTACACTGGTGAATGCTTTCCTCATTGCTTTGATGGACTGTAGCCATTGGGTCTGCTTTCCCTGTAGACTCCTGTCATGTGTGCATAATGTGTTTCAAGTACATTAAAATCAGACATGGTAAGGACACCAAGCTGCAAACATTCCTTTACTACCTTGCTTGGTAATGGTTCAGAGCTAAGCTATGTGCTTCTCCCTCTCTTACACATCTTGGATAAAAAAAAATTCTCCTGGGAGATGTCATTATAATTAATTAAAGAATAATTCTTTTTGTAGAGAAAGAAGTCAAATTTGAGTTCTTCTTCACTATAGCCATTATTCCAATATATAATAACCAACTAATTTATGGTCATTTAAAAATGATGAAAATAAGAAATAATCGATGGATATTTAGAACATTTTACATATTATTTCCCATTTCCTGAGTTCTATATTTTCTTTTGAGTAAATTACTGCTTCCATTAAATATTTTTTTAGTTAATTTTATTTCTAATTTGATGCCAGCTTCTATCTCTGTTCAAATTGTAATTGTGTCCGCAGATCATATTGTCCCCTGAAGAGCTAGGGACTTTCTGAATTCACCTCTTGAACCTACTCTTCTCAAATAAGCTCCTCAATGCAACCTGTGTTCAACTTGTATCTAAAGTAGTAATATTTAGAGTTAAGAATTGGAATTAATCAAGTGGTACTTGTTTCAATATTGACATTTAACCTTATGTTTTCAGAAAGCATAAATTATGTTTGTAAATTAACTTGAAATTAAATAATGTGTGGTATGGTATAAGTGCACATTTGTATGTAAGTATATTCATATTTTATATTCCCTTTTATTGACCATTTTGATCCTCATGATTATAGTTATTTATGGTCAACTATATAAAGCATTAAATGGAAAGTTACAACAGTGAATGATCTTCAGGTATAAATTGTATGTTTTCCAAGCATAGCGAAGTCCCATGTCATTCCCCTCTCACAAGAAGCATTTTTGTGTTCAATATCACCACCCTATTCTACATCACACACTCCTAGTCTACTCATTGTCCCTCCTGTGGCAGTGCTTATGTTCAAGTGACCATTGTTTTATGTCACAATGTTTCAAAGGTGTAAAACTAGTGATGCTGGCAAGTGAAAAGGTAAATTTTCCTGAAGGAGGAAAAAAACTATATAACAAGACCTATGGTATAGTAAGAAATTTTGGGAAAGAAACTAAAAGATAAAGATATCATCTGCATATATCTTTTAAAACTGTACTTTTATTATTGTTCTAGTTTATTATAAACTATGATTATTTATATTTTACTGTGTCTAAAGTATAAATTTGAATATATTATATAAATTATAAAATGTGTGGTGTATGTGTGTGTACACATGTGTATAGGAACAGAGTATATAGAGGGCTGCTAGCAAAAGTTTGGGCATCTACTACATATCATACCCACATTCATGTACTATTCTCTATATAAGTATACATAATGATTATTATTTGCATTAATATAAGACATCCAAAAGGTATGAAGTTTTCTTTTCATTTATTTTTTTAAAATTTATTCTTCTCTCATACATTACATTCCTACAGAAGTTTCTCTTCCCTTCCCTCCTCCAAATCCAGCCCCTCAAACAAAAACACACACACCTCCCCTCTTCCCCAGATTCACTCTTTCTCCATTTCTCTTTAGAAAAAAGCAGGTCTCCCAGGGATATCAACCAATATGGCCTAGCAAGTTACAATAAGACTGGGACAAACCCTTATATCAAAGCAAGACAAGGAAATCCAGTAGGAAGAAAAGTGTTTTAAGAGCAGGGAAATTAAAGGTACTGCTCTAAACATAGGAAGAGAAGCATTAATATAGTCTTCAAAATATGTACAGCAATCTAGAATCAGTAGTTGTCCTGATTGGGGATGTGGGTGTGTGTGGTTTATCTAGTAGCTGTACTTTTATTTTATCCAGATTTTGAACTTGCCTCATTCCAGATGGACCATCCTAGGAACTTTCCCCTGTCACATAATTTCTTGTCTCATAGTTTCTTCTGAAACAGAAGAATGCACTGACATGAAAGTGCTAACCCCAACTATCATCTGTAGACTCAGATCCAAAGACCTAAACCTTAAATATGGCCTTATAATGTTGTTTCAACATTCTTGGCTGTGTTCTTTGTTTTAGGTCTCTATTTTTCTGGACTCATCTTATGGCCTCTCTTGTTTCCCACATCAGTCTCATGGTAAATGAGGAATCAAGAGTAAGATTTTTATAATAATAAAACTAATCTTCAGCCTAATGTTCCATGGTACTCTCATGGATCTTATTCTTAAATTTTCTGATATTAGCATCCAATCTTTTGTCATTTGGTGATCCAACTTTGTGGATGGAAAACATCACCAACATCAGTGAGTTCATCCTCATGGGCTTCCCTACTGCTCCATGGCTGCAAATTCTGCTTTTCTCCATCTTCTTCATAACTTATGTGTTTGTGCTTTTGGAAAATCTGGTCATCATTCTTACTGTATGGGTCACTGGGTCACTGCACAAGCCTATGTACTATTTTCTGAGTACTATGTCCTTTCTGGAGGCCTGGTATATATCTGTCACTGTCCCTAAGATGCTGGCTGGATTCCTATTTCACCCCAATACCATTTCTTTCTTGGGATGTATGACTCAGCTTTACTTCTTTATGTCCCTTGCCTGTACTGAATGTGTACTTTTAGCTGCCATGGCCTATGATCGTTATGTAGCCATATGTTGGCCTCTTCGCTATCCAGTCATGATGACCACAGGATTTTGTGTTCAACTGACCATCAGTTCTTGGGTGAGTGGCTTCACCATCTCCATGGCAAAGGTGTACTTTCTCTCACGAGTTGCCTTCTGTGGCAATAATGTCTTGAACCATTTTTTCTGTGATGTGTCACCCATCCTTAAGTTAGCTTGTATGAACTTATCTATGGCTGAGACAGTAGATTTTGCCCTTGCCATCGTCATCCTTATATTCCCACTCTCAGCCACTGTTCTTTCCTATGGCTTCATTGTCTCTACTGTCCTGCAAATACCATCAGCCACTGGGCAGCGGAAGGCCTTCTCCACCTGTGCTTCTCATCTTACAGTGGTGGTCATCTTCTACACAGCTGTGATCTTCATGTATGTCCGACCTCGGGCCATTGCTTCGTTTAATTCTAACAAGCTGATCTCAGCCATCTATGCAGTCTTCACTCCCATGCTCAACCCCATTATCTACTGCCTGAGGAACAAGGAAGTCAAAGATGCCATCAGAAAAACCATAGCAGGTGGTAGAGCACCGGCCTTGGGAGAGTCTATTTCTTAAATTGACTTAGACAACCATCATTTGACTTAGCATCAAAAAGCACTTTCATTGGAAGAAATTCTGTGATTGTAAACATACTGATTTAGTAGAACAATGTAAAGATATAGACTCAGAGATTATAGAGAATCCTTTATTTTTCTGTCAGGCCTTAATGAAATACCTTTTTAAAAACAAATTTAGGTGAAATATACATTAGTAAAATAGCTATACAGCAATTTTATTATCTATGAAATACTCTGAATAAATAATCAGTTATCACTGAACTGTTTCTAGAGTTCTGTTGGTATGGTCACTGAATTTTGAATGACTCTCTCTTTGATTCATCAGAAGTACACAAAGAGAGGTTTCTTTGAAAATTTTAATAGGTAGGGATTATTGTTTTAGGATTTTCCCTGTCTAATTACATTAGTTCAGAGGAGGCCTGTGACTGGACAGAGAAAAGGGAAGTGGAGCTAAGAGTTGCAGAGACAAAGAGCATCTCAGGGGAGAAGAAGGAAAGGTAAATGGAGGCAGATGTGAGCAAGCATGCCTTTAGCCAGTCACAGGTAGTTATGATATAAGGTTAGAATAATTGGGATAAAGCTTTTATCATTATCAATTGGTTCTTTGGCATCTTGTAAATTGTGATTTTTTTTTGATACATAAATCTGATTGGTCAACTATAAGGTTTAAGAGTTTGAATTCTACCGTGTAATTGAGTGACCATGGGGTACATGGGGCTTTGCTTGGTAGCAAGAGGAACTAGGAATGGGGGCGCCAGAGAGTTGGTGGGCAGGGAGACCGCCGAGTTGACATCACCCAGCATAAGCTCTGTGGCCCGCTGTTGCTGGCACTAGAGCTGAACAAGGTCCGGCCTTGCCGGGGAGTTGGCAAGTTGAGAGAAGCAGGAGCTCGAAGAGTTGGCTGATTTGTTTTTTAGTATTTCCCGCAACAGATTATTATTCATTAATGTGGGTTGAAGACTGGCTTTTATAATCAAACATAGCTCATTTTTTCCAATTTTTTATTAGGTATTTACTTCATTTATATTTCGAATGATATCCTGAAAGTCCCCTATATCCTCCTCCCCTTCTCCCCTCCCCACCCCCTCCTACTTCGTGGCCCTGGTGTTTCCCCTGTACTGGGGCAAGCCATTGGGAAGAGAGGTCTCTTGGTCTTAACAAACATAGCTCATTTTAATTAGCTTTAAAATTTAGCAAAATGAGAGAGAATTTCCTTCTTAGTGTAATAGGAATACTATGAAGTAGTGCTTGTATTGCCTTCTCACGACAGAGGGAAATCACACACACACACACACACACACACACACACACACACACACACACACACACACAATTTCTGCTGCTTTATTTCCCTCATTGTGTTGGAGCTTCAACACATAAAATTTCGGTGAAATAATGGAAGGTCAGACTGTAGAAAGTTGGAAATTGCTTTGCTACTCATTATAGCAACTCATTTTAGGTAAACACAACAGACAAACAAACATAAAAAAAACCAACATTGGCATTGACAAAAGACTAAGCACTTTTGCTCATGCACAACCTGTCCTGAATGTGAGGAATTTCCCAAGTTTTTCCGGAACATTCAACTTTTATCTGTTTTATGTTTGATTTAAAAAGGTAGAAGTCGGATCCTACCAAGTAGTATATGCTTTAATGTAGTAATAAGAAAATAGGAGAGAAATGGGTTCTGTTTGACTCAGTAAGAATGTTGAATGAGAAAGTTCATGAAATGTGATCTGCCCAGAGTTTAAAAATGACAGGTGTGCTATATTCATCTAACATGTTGGAAGTACATTTTATATATTTTAATTAGGCCTTTGCCTGCTCACCTTTGATCTGTTTCTCTTTGTTTATCTGCCTCGACAAGCCCAGCCATTTTGTTTTAAGTGTCAGGGATGAATGCCGATTTTTTTTTTTGCAATTATACAGGGGAAGAAGCTATTTTGCAATTATACAGGGGAAGAAGCTATTTTGAAATTATACAGGGGAAGAAGCTATTTTGAACATGGTAACTCCTCTCCTATTTATATGTATTTAGATTCTTCTGGTCTTTATTGCTTGGTACCTACCATTCATGTTTGTTAATATTTTCTTTTTATATTTATTTGTCCTTAAGATAGGCATATAGAAATTCATAATTGTTACAAATATAGAATGACTTCTTTACTACATAAAAACTTTGCCTTGTTTTATTTTTTAAAGGAATATAAAACTGTTTATTGACCACTGTTCACCATTACTTACAATAAAGTAAATATATAGTTGGATGACATTCTGATACTACAAAGTTACTTTTCTGACTCATTGAACCGGAACCCAAATACTGAAAAGACTGATCCTACCAGTAAGGAATGAGTCAGGGTAAATAAAAAGCATGCAGGTCATTAATTGATATAAAAAATTTTGCTTGCTCACTCAATTACATCAGCAGGTCTTAAACTGCCAACATCATGTACAACCATGATTCTATTTCCACATCAAATGGATTCCATGAATCATAACCTTTTAGTTCAATTTTTAACTTTTTCCAAAGGAATAGTTCATAAAAGAAACCTTTACATGGACTGACTGACCTAGACCTGGACCAGCTGGCCTCTTAAATCAGAGCTCCATCTGCCTCTAGAGTGCAGGAATTCCTTGGCCAAAGTCTTGTTATTAAATCACACTACTACTTGTTCTAATTCCATTATCTGAAGGGGGAGTTTGTATGGACAACATTCTGTAAATAAACTACCGTGTTTATGTGATAATACATCAATTCTGATGTGGTTGTTTTTAAACTATCCAATAAATTACAGAATCTGCTTAATTTGAAAGGTTATGGTTTCAGGAAAATGTTCACAATGACGGAGTCTCATCAACTTGTGTTTTCATCTTCAGTTCTTTTTGGTAGTAAAACCAAGATAAAACAAACAAGTTATGTGTTTCATGCATTCACTGCATACAAACAACCATCCCAGAATGGTCCTTCTATATTCCCATTTAAAATAAGTTCTGACTGAGCAATGAGTGTAAAATCTCCCCAGCATCTAAGAAAAGCTGTTCTTCAAAGCTGAGGAAATACAACATAGTATCAAATATTCTATTGTTAAAAGAAGCAACTACAGATAGCTCTTACTTGCTCATATGAATCAGTTCCTTTTGATGCAGAACAAAACCCAAAAATATCCCAGCTACTGTCAATACTTTCAAAATTAAGCCTATCAAATTCTATTTTTTTAAAACAAAATTCTATTTTTCACACTAGTAATTCAACACTAAAGATTCAGTATACACACACACACACACACATATATATATATAAAACAATTATTGTGCTTCATCTTTGGGGCAAGAATGTCAAGTCAGCCTCTCCTTGAAGAAGGTGATGACAATCTGAGGACACTTTATATTCACCTCCTTTGCCAGCACCAAGTCATCCTTATCCGAGTCCTTCCATTTCATGAGAAACATTAATTCTCCCCTGATGTCTGTGGCACCGATTATTCGTTCAGGATCAAGACCTCTGGCAAAGCTCCTTGGTTTGTCAGCAGCATTTCTTTTTTTCTTTGATTTGCTATCATCAGATTCACTGTCAGATAAAGATTTCCTTTTTGTACCATCTTTTTCTTTACCAGCGTTTTGAGAAGTAAGAAATACTTCACTTAATTCTAGACAATCTAAATTTTCTTCTTGTTCCCAAGTATTTACAGCATCTATGAACTCCTTCCACTTCAGGAAATACTCCACCTTCCCATTAACTACACAGCAGTCCAGTAAAGGAAAGAAAGAAAAAACAAGTCCATTTTGTGTTGTCCATATACTCACTCGAACATAGTCAAATTATCAGTGACTAATACTCTAAGGAAAGCTGACTCCTTCTTCACCTACACCCATGCCAGAAGCCATCAGTTGTGGAGAGCTACACTTCAACATCCTTATCAGAATTTTTGAGAGTTATCTTTGATGACTTCCTTTTATGGCTGTTACTTTTTGAGCGGGTGGGGTGCTGTACAGGTAGGGCTTGTCACAGAAGCTTTCTATGCCCCTCTTTCTCAACTGTGTGTCAGTAGTCATTGATACCACTGCAAGAGGAGCTTCCTTGTCCTTTACAGTCAGTGATTGGATTGGTCTTGGGTTTCTACATGGTTTCTGGCAATAGCATGGACCTCAAACATCCACGTGGTCTCCAGCATTAGCATGTGCCAAGGACCTTCACTTGGTCTCCAGTGGCAGTATGCCCCACATTACTAACATTATCAACACATTTCTCTGCTGAAGCATTGGTCTTGGATTGACATGGTTTACAGGAGAAATATAGATTATGGAGGTCTTTCAATGCTGAGGTCCAGTTCAGCATATAATTCTCCAAGGAAGGCAGGAGGGTGGCATCAGTGATTGCAGGGCAAAAGCTGTTTACATTTGGCAATTTTATACCTTTCCTTAACTCTTTGTTATTCTGTGGCCAAAAGCCACTGTATTTGGGCAATTTAACTCCTGCTGGAAAAGATGCATCTAAGAAAAAAATACTTAGTTACCTGGGCTCTTTTCTTTCTAGCTCAAGGACCCCTCACTGGCCAGGCAAGAGGCCCAGAGTTTGTTAGTTCTTCATGAGCCAGAGAGAAAAGAAAAGGAAGAAGAGAAGAAACTCAGGCACACACACTCACACACACACACACACACACACACACACACACACATTGGGGGCCAGGCCTAATCACCTGTTTCTTCAATATCACAAATGCATATGCATACTTAAATTCATACACATATACTTACAAATGTATGTATGCACATACATATAGACAGGCATATATACATATATATATATATTTGGTGGATGAAGTAGAGACTCCAAAGCCACATTTTATTCTTATTTTCTGGAAATTTATACCTTTTTAGACAAAAGTTCTTTATAGAATTACCTCATAGATAAAATATTACACAAAAGGGAAGTTGCAGAAGAATGTTGATAGTAAGTTCAAAGCAGCATTTCATTCTATTAGCTCATTATTAAGTTCAAAGTAGGAGTTTCACATGGCCTTGCTTTTTCATAGTACACTCATGTGGCTTCATCCTTGGATCTGACCTAGAATTAATGTTTTTTCCTTGATCACAAATCTGTACCAAGCCTACGTCTTTTCTTAGTGTAGCTTATGATCTTAGTGTAGTTTATGAAAGTTCATTGTATTCCTTATTACATAACCTTTACTTACTATTCTATCATGAGCGGTACATTCTATTCTTGAGTATATCTTTATTACATCTTTTTGGCGAAACAACTAAATCCATCTCCTTAAACTTTCTTCCTAAAATTATTTGTATTCTATAAAATCATTAATTCATCTAAAAGGTATTCATGAAAGCTCATCTTCATGTTGATCTTCAGGAAATTTGCCCAATAGGGTGGGCTGATGCACAGGAATCATTAGTCTATGTAATAATGGCAGGAGAGGTATATCAACAGTGAGACACAATCCTAGGATGAAGTCTCTGGGGTTGTGCCTTTCTCACAACCATGCAAAAGGGTGGGCGATCTCCAGGAAAGTCACTTGCTTGATATAACCTTTCCTAGATGGTTTCTGACATTTCAAGAAGATTCAAGCCAGTAAACAAACCATTCTTTATTTCAAATATTCTGTTGCTGTTCAGAGCCAGGGTAATTACCTGGCTGGAAGCTTGTTTGGGGCTGAGTCCATGGAAGCTCTGGGCTACTGCCCACCATTCTGCTGAGTGTACTGGTGGACCACCTGTTCCTCCATCACCTGCAGCCTTCTCCAACATGGTCACAGCTACTGTATCTTTGACATACTACTCTTCTCCATATTTCCTGTTTCTCCATCACATGTTTGTTGGTTGTAGTGACATTAAAAGCTGCAGTGTGTCATACAGTCTACCCTTTTGCCTAATTAGCTTTATATGCAAATGTTTATTGCAGTGAGTTGTTAGTCTGGTCCAAGTCTTCTGCCACACCATCATAACTAGAACCTTTCTGAGATGACTCGATAGTTTGCTGTTGCTCAGGGTCATGGAGATTCTGAATCTCTGATTTTGTAGGACTGGCCTCTTCACCTACCCCAGCAGTTCACAGTTGGAGTAGATGTTGGGGTGGAACAACTCAAAGCTATGGATTTGGACCTGGGTAGTAGCTAAGTTAGTCAACCTGGGTCACACTGCAGAAGCAAGGGGTAGGGCCAGCCTTTGGTGTATGTTTTTTATGGAGTATGCTATATCTTCACTTTTGTAAATTGTGTCCTTGTTGAAGTGACTTGTATAGGCAGCGTATAAGATTTTTTTTCACATTTAAAATTTTTATCCCTTAAATTTTTTTATTGTTTTTTTATTAGATATTTTCTTTATTTACATTTCAAATGTTATCCCCTTTTCCCTTAAAATTTTTTTATAGTCCATCTCCAATAGAAAGGCAGAGCATCAAGTGGGGGGGATGGGGTTGCTATACCATAGTCAACAACTCTGACCCAGAATTGTTACCGTCTAAAAGAACTGCAGGGACAAAAATGGAGAAGATACTGAGGGAAAGGCGGTCCAGTGACAGGCCCAAATTGGTATCCAATTCAAGGGGAGGCCCCAGGGCCTGACACTGTTACTGATGCTATGGTGTGCTTGCAGACAGGAGACTAGCATGGCTGTTCTCTGAGAGGCCCAACAAGTAGGTGACTGAGACAGAAGAAATACACCCGACCAATGGACAAAAGTCGGGGACCTCTGTGGTTGAATTAGGGGAAGGATGGAAGAGGCTGAGGAGGAGAGTGGCCCCATAGTAAGACCAGCAGTCTGAACTAACCTGGACCTGCAAGATTTTTCAGACACTAAGCCACCAACCAGGCAGCACACACTAGCTGGTATGAGGCCCCCAACACATATAAAACAGAGGAGTGCCCATTCTGACCTCAGTGATAGAAGATGTACCTAATCCTTGATACACTTGAATCTGCAGGGAGTAGGGAAGCCTGGTTGGGGAGGTGGGGGTGAGGACATCCTCTTGGTGACAGGAGGGAGGAAGAATAGGATGAGGAACTGTGGGAGAGCAGACCAGGAAGGTGTAATGACTGGACCATTAAAAAATAAAAGTAATTTAAAAAGAGGTAGTTTTAAGGAATTTAGCCATAAGTATGGGAAAGGAATATATATTTTTCATATAAATGAAATAAGATTTATACAAAGAACACATAGACAATTTCAGTAAATCATACCAGAAAAATTTTTCTTTGTCATATATCTGATAAAAGATTTTAACAGTATCTATGCCATTTGCAGATTTTAAACAATACTTTTGAACATTTCACTAGTGAACCATTAAGACAAATGCATATTTACATTTTTCTATCAATATAGAAATGTTGACATATTGAGATCCTTTCTTGTATGTACATCACAATTCATTTTGCTGCCATTCATAGAGGAGGGACTATTGGGTCATCCTGAGATGCAGAGCACACAAACCTTTTGTGGTATTTATAGAAAATTTGAAAAATAGACATGTAGAATTCAATCTGTGGCTACAAATCAAGAAAACAAAATGTCCCAAGACATCTCATTGTGTGTAAGGTTAATAAAGTGAGCTATCGTTACTGCCAAGAGTCGCCCCAGGGAATATTGTGTTTGCATCCTTTCTCAAGACCTTGATCTTAAAAGAGCTCTTCTCAGAAAAACGATTGAGATCAGTGCTGGTGCTTGGAAGCTATGTATCCACACTAGCCAACAGCAGCTGGTAATGGAGTCTACTGCTATGTCTGCTTCCAGTCCAGCTGCTAGGAGAGAAGCCTGAGAATCACTGGGTCCTAACTCCAGATCTGCAGCTAAGAAAGAGTTGTAGACATCTATCTAATTTACTTAGTGTGAGGTCCCCACGTCTGTGCTTCCTCTTCTCCAGGCCTCTGGGTAAGGAGAAAGATATTGCGATGAACAAGGATGATCCTGAAGGAAATGAGATACCCCTCAACTCCAGAAACCTCGAGTGTATCCTGAGAGAAGGGGCCAAAAAAAAAAAAAAAAAAAAAAAAAACAACAACAACAACAACAAAAAAACCCCTCATTTTAACCCACTGTCTGTTTGAGGCAGAGTGTTTTTCATTTCTCTCATCTTCTTTAGAATCCTTAACCTTAGAAACCTTAGCTCTTTATAAGTGCATCCATTCTGGTTCTAAAAGAGGCCCAAGAAAACGAATGAATAATTTCTTTTAAAAAACTAGTCATCATTTTCCTCCCACCAGTATCTCACTGCTCATTGAGTATCCAGTCTTACCCACAGTGGTGTTTTCTTCTTTTGCTGTTCTCATGATCTATTTGCAGTGAAGCCCTCTGGAATTATGGAGGTATTGCTTACAACATATAGTAGAGTTTTAGCTGTGTATAGTTGATTGCTCTGGCAAGTGGGGGGAGGCCAGAGCTGAAGAGTACTAGCACTGAATTATGTGGGCTCTGTAGGCACCGATAGAGCAGTGTGCAGAGAATGATGTAGTCTGCTTGGGGCTAGAGCGAGAAAGAGACACTTACAGCAATTGGTGGTGCATTTCCTCCTCACCAGAAGAACTGCCAGTGAATCTTACTGTATACACAGGCGTACGCGATGTTATTAACTTGTGTTTCTCCTTGTCAAACAATTTCTCAATTCTAAAGAAATGACTTACTTCTTAAAAACATAAGCCATTCCTTCAAAATTGTATATTATTCTTTAAATAGGTCATATAGTGCTTGGAGTATTTGAATGCACATGTATATAAATGACAGTATTAAGGAGGATCCTATTAATTTCTATACTTGTTCATTTATTCATTCAGCTAGTCAAAAATCTTTGAAAATTTATTTATGCCAAGAAATGCAGATATATGGAATGTTAGGATTAAGATAGATTTATTAACTTGAAAAACCTTAGAAACATATTATGGTCAGATATTTATGAACATATAATTACTAATATTTAGTGAATGTGCATGTTAACATTTGCCAAATTATACAGGGAATAAACACAGCTCACTGCCTAAAAATTCACCATATTATAACATGGCAAGTTTGCTTATTAAAACTATTGGAAAATGAGGTCAGCAATGAAGCTTTTATTGACATTCTTAATCATTTTGGACTTATAACAATATTCTTCTTAAAGCTTTCTTAATTTTTATTGTTACATTATTTTATTATCATATTATTATTTTATTATTAAATTGAACTATTATTAACTATAATAAAAGAAATACATTTTACAGTACTGCCAATTGTATACTCAAAAGTGCACACACATACTAAAGGAAATATTTCCTCAAAACCATGGTTACGTTATTGCAAAAGACAGTATTCTTTTTTCTATTTTAATTAAGAAATACTAATGCCAACCCACTAACTATATTTAATTATCACTGAATATATTGTAAATGACAGTTTCTTAAGCATATAACAAAAGATTATTTTGATTATTGATGATAGTGTCTTTCATCCTCATGTCACCTCAAACCAAAGTGAGAGGCAAGACATTTTTTATTTGCATTGGTTTTTGTAACATGCTTTTAGACATGATCTTGCTGGTCCCTAAGCCAGTATATCCTTCCATACATTACACTAGACCCAGTTCAGATCCAGTTTTGACAGCACTTCTTGATTTGAAGCTTGCTTCTGTTCTCTTGACTCATGATAAACTTAGAAATCATAAGCCACTGATTTAGATCAAATGACTCTGGTCACATTTTTTCTATTTTGTACCTGAACAGAGGTTCATGTGTGTAAGCACAAATATACTTGCAGTTTATGACTTTTCCTATTTTAATATGGTATGGACAGCTGGATTAGCTTTCATTCCTGATAACACTGTTAAAAAACATTCATTTTTAAAAAAAGATTAGTTTATTATATATATATGAGTACACTGTCACTGTCTCCAGACACACCAGAAGAGGGCATTGAATCCTATTACAGATGTTTGTGAGCTACAATGTGGTTGCTGGGGATTGAACTCAGGATCTGGAAGAGCAATCAGTGCTCTTAACCATGGAGTCATCTCTCCAGCCCCTCTAAAGAGCACTCTAACATGGGTACTTCATATTTTCCGAGGAACACCCACTCCAGCTTCATGTTCCACTGCTTACTTTCTTTACTCCTTTCTGTTCACTTATCTTTTATTTTGTATCCAGTCATCACACTGTTGTAGATATATACCAAACTATAGATAGTGACTGTGTATCCTGCCTGGTTTCTGGACACTTCACCAAATGCCTGGTTTCCTGCCAAAGCACACATCCAGTTAATTGCAGTATGCCAAGCTACAGCATGAATGAAGCTAAGTACTATTAGGACACATAAGATATTGTCCTTTTCAGACAGTTCTTAGACTGCCTCTGGACTTCATGAAAGAACCCTTATGTGATTCTGCCTAATTCTGGTCATATGTCTTCCATTTGTTTATACACTATAACAAGGTTATAACTTTGTAATTCCTCTTTGGATGGTGTTATTGGAGAAGATGTTAGAGAATTCCAATAAAAAATGGAGAAGATGATTATTGGCATCTGGTATTTTTTTGGATCAAGGCTAACTTATTCTCTGTGATTAGTAAACTGGAAAGTAACACTAGAACTTTCTCACCAAAGGAAGGATTTTTTATTGTTTTTCAAAGGCATATAATATCTTTGAACTTTTGATATATGGTTTTAATATTTATCTCAGTGTGTAATTTTGTATGTTAGATTAACAACATGGAATTGAACTGAAGATGTTTTCTGGAATTATCAACACAATTGTTGAACAATGGCTCCATAGATAATAGCGCTCTGTCATCAAAGATTATGAGAGTGGTCCTGTTTTCAATGCACATACCAATCAGCTTTAGGAGCCATATAGCTATACAGAAAATACAGCATCTTGAATGCTTACAATAATTTTTTTTAACCAATTTCTTTTCTTCCCATGGCATTTTTACTTTCTGGATTTGACCATCATAACCAACATTTGATTGTTCTGCCTGTGTATGCTGATTTGTAGGAGTAACATCCATGGGCAAATTAAACCACACTTATCTGACGGAGTTCATCTTGCTGGGCCTCTCTTCAGATCATCAGACTCAGATCCTGCTGTTTGTGGTATTTCTCATCATCTACCTGATCACTGTGTTTGGGAACCTGCTCATCATACTCCTCATTCATGTTGACTCCCGACTTCATACACCAATGTACTTCTTTCTAAAAATCCTGTCATTCAATGATCTCTGTTTCTCTACAACAATTGTTCCAAAGATGCTAGTCCACTTTCTAGGTGTCAGAAAGACCATTTCATTTGCTGGGTGCTCAGTGCAAATGTTTTCTTTCCTCATAATGGGGTGTACAGAAAGCTCTCTTCTGGCAGTCATGTCATATGACCGCTACATAGCTGTCTGCAAACCCCTGCACTACTCCACCATCATGACACATAAGGTTTGTGTTCTGCTAGTTGTAGGATCCTGGACTAGTGGAATATTTGTGTCTGTAGTAGATACCTCATTTACTTTATGCTTGACGTACCGGGGACCAAATATAATCAATCATTACTTTTGTGAGCCTCCTGCACTCTTAAAGCTGGCTTCAGAAGAAACCTACACAGCTGAAATGGTCATATTTGCAATGGGTATAATAATTCTCTTAGGTCCTGTCTCTCTTATCCTTTTCTCCTATTGGAATATTATCTCCACTGTGGTTCAAATACAATCAGGTGAGGGGAGGCTCAAGGTTTTCTCTACCTGCAGTTCCCATTTTATTGTTGTTATCTTCTTCTATGGCTCAACAATATTTACCTACATGCAGCCAAACTCAAAGAAAATGAATGAAAAGGATAAGGTAATCTCGGTATTCTACTCAATAGTAACATCCATGATGAACCCATTCATTTATAGCCTAAGGAACAAAGATGTGAAAGGGGCATTAAAGAAAGTACTTAAAAGAGAGATAAGATAAAAGAATATAGGAGATAATCAGGAATATAGGCGATTCTGAAGTCTATCAATGTCTTAAACACCTTTCGTTGTGAACTATCTCTAATCTGAGAGTAAAGTTCCTTCATGTGCACCAAAGAATGCTTCTGCAACCTTGTTCACAATTATTTTATTTGGGTGCAGCTCACTTAATTTGTGACAATTTTCCTATTAATAGTAAATAAAATAAAATAGAATAAAATAAATTTAAAATAGTGAGAAAGTTTTATAAACTGTAGGTTTCATGAACCAATCTAATTTCACCATGGGACATTTCCTTTAGCTTTAAACCCCACAGGTAAATGCCAAACTCATACTACCCTACCATTGTTCATATCCGTCTTTATAGTTTTAATCCACAGATATCCAAACTACTTCTATAACTAGGTATGATGGCACAAACCTATAATCTAAGTACTCATGAGACCAATGCAGAATGATATTGACAGTTTAGGCAAGCCTGGGCTATATAAGGATTTTAGATCAGCCCAAAATAAAGATTAAGATCTTTTCTCAAAAGCAAATAGGCAAAGTATCCTGATAGTCAAGTCAACTCTCAGTATTGGATTTCCAGAACACATCTTTAATATTTCCCACACTCCTTACAACAAGAATAGTTATTGGTTCTAGAGAACTAAGATTGAGAAACAGCTTTCTCCATCAGAACTGTTATGAGAAACCCTTCCACTCTAAATAACATACCCCTCCCTAGACAAATTCTTTCCTATGCAGGTAGATAGAAATATTTGTATTATTATTTTTATTACCTCCTCTATGGAAAGTAGAGTACAATGCATGACACATTTTCTCTGTGAGCTCAATTGGCCTCTGTAGTACTATATATTACTCAGGGCAGGAACGGTGTGGATGAGATAGAGCTTCTATGTTCTTACTAGAATTCTGAATGTAACATTTCCTTCTCCTTGAAGGAAATACAATGATATTTCATTCCTTATGCTTCATTAACAGTTCAATTCTAGGCTGATGTGAAATGTAGCCTACACTTAGGTGGTGTCCCCATTCTTGGTCTCAAAGCCATGATGATGTAAGTTACAGTCATCCTAGCGTTGCCAATTTCCTTCTCTAGTAGTTAATTTCTCCTGGAAGGGCCATGGTGGCACAGACACATCCAATCATCTATGCTTCTTGTCTTGGACTTACATATATCTTCCTATAATATACCACCTTTCTACCAAGGAGCCCATTGTTAGGATGCTCCACATGAATGAACATTGCTGCTCATTTTAGAAACCTCTCCACCTTTTTCACAAAGTGGGAAGAACTCAAAAATACTTTGTTTTCCCTGAAGCTGCTTATAATTAAATTAACCTCTCATTTTGTGATACTCTCTTACCATATATAAAAACAAAGTGATAATGGGCAAAGAATGAGGTTGGAGAGGTGAAAATAGAAGGGGGATGATGAACTTCAAATTTTCCACATTGACTTCCATCTTTTCCAGATTCAATGGTCACAAATGTTTTTCATGACAAAAGAGGACATATTATCCCATAGTAGATCTGGATGGGAAGGTATGTGGGAAGGACCTGGGAGGTATAGAGGGCAGGGGTAATTGTAATCAGGATATATAGTATGAAAAAAGATTTTGGTTTTAATAAAAGGGATAAAAACAAGAAAAACAACAACCACAAAGAACTCTATCTTATATACAATTTGTAGGGTGAAAAATGGTCAAAGTTCTTGAAAGCTAATACAGTCGATATTGGCATAGGAGACCTCAGACACAGATACCTTAGGAACGATAACCACAGCCAAGGGGAAAGAATTAGGATCCCAGAAGGCAGAGCCTTAATGACTCTGAGACACCAGCTTCAGTGCCAGACTAGCCTTGCAAAGTCAACTCCTGGACAAGAACTCAGAGATAAAGTTCCCTTTGTCCTTTCATCAGGGTCTCTGAGAAAGCTTTGGGTCAGTCTGGGTCTCTACAATTAAGATTTTGAAAAATCCAAAATCTATTGTAATGTAACTTTTCAATATATCTAAAGCATAAGAACTAAATTTTATTTATATACTGATACTTCTAAAGTGTTATGAATGATTTTAGGATGAGTGAATTTTATAATAATTTATGACAGAAGTTATCAAATACAATATATGGGAAAATGTTCAAAATGAACCATCTGCCTATGCAGAGCTCACTATAAATGAGATATTTAATTATATGCCATCCAGAAAATGCTCAGGGGCAGTTGTGGAAGAGGAGGCAGGAAGATGCTAAGAATCACGGTGGTAGATGTCTGCATGGAACCAGTATTTGCTAGACATGGCAATTGCACATATGGATCTACAGTGGCTGGGACTGTATCCACAAGACCAAATCAGTGAAAAATCCTGTCATGGATGGGGGCAGGGTCTTGAAGTTCCATCCTCAACTTAGCAACTATTGGCAATTGATGAGTCCTGGGAGCAGGAGAATGAATGGGATCTGGTCTTTCAAGGTTACCCAGCCCCTGGTAGACACATTCAAACCAACATAGAAAAGGAAACACTAAGCAGACTCATTAAATGTTTTTGTTTTAAATTTTGAGAGAGAGAGAGAGAGAGAGAGAGAGAGAGAGAGAGAGAGAGAGAACACCACATGAATGAAGTTGGAAGGAAAAGCAAGCATGGGCAGAGCATGGAAGGAATGAGGGGGAAAGGAACAAGTGAATTTTACAGAACATGTTATATGAATGAATGAAGTTCTCAAACAAACAAAAAGTCCTCATTTTCCTTTTGTAGTTCAAGGGCACAGTAAGATTTTCTGAAAGCATTTGATTGTTTATATAAAAATCTTTCTTTTCAATATTTAATAAGCAACAATTTTATTGATGTTTTAGAATTTTGAAGCATATTTGGGGGAGGTTTGGATAACTTTTGACTAAACCTCTAAATGGCTAAGCTCCCTTCATTTAGAATCAAGAAGTACTATGCAATCACTCTACAAAGCACCCTTTATCAAATACCAAAGCAGGTATTTGAAAACATCCTTATAGGTTTAATCTTTTATTAGCTCTTTCTTGATTTACAACTCTGATTTATGTCTCTGATAGCTTCATAGTGGTAGCAACGACTAGGCACTTTCAGCCCTTGGATCTCTGCTGTCTTTACTATCAAAGTACACACCAGGATTATAAAAAGAAATGTTAATGGAGACTACTAGTTTAAGTAAAATGTCAAGTTACACGTATAGTCTGGAGACACCCTGGTTCAATTCCAGATTCTGTAGTCACTGTTCTCAATAAGGTTCTAGCATGCAGGGAGTGTCAGGAAGTGACAATTGCTTTTTTTTTTTTTTTGCAATGATTATCACTGCTTGGAAAAGTCAAAACTATAAAACAGCTTTGAGGGGTCACCTTGGGCGCGGAGTCAGTGGACACCCCCAAGATCCCCTAGTGGACTCTCCACGCAATCTTAGGAACATCGGTGAGTGGAACACAACTTCTGTTCCAATCCAATCGCACGGGACCTGAGACAGCATTAGGGAAGCAGGAAACCCGTCCTGACCAGGGTCACAAGTCCCTTCTGGTCGGCGCCAGCACTTGGTGACCTGGGCGCAGAGTCGGCAGACACTCCCAAGGTCCCTAGAGGACAGCTTCTGAGACAGACCCCATTTCGTGCTCCAGACATCTGGGCACCTTCCCTGCCAGAGAAGAGGTATCTGCCCTGCCCGGGAGGGCTTGGCTGGAGCACCTGGGGGAGCCATCTTGGTTCCCAGATCCCTCCAAGACTAGTCTGTGCAGGTGAGTGTGGACTACAGAAGCTAACAGCTCCTGTGACAGGTCAAAGCAACACAGCTTCTGGGACAGGTCCTGTTTTGGGACTTCATCTTCTGCCAGGAGGGAGGTCCAAATGCCAGATATCTGTGCAACTACCCTGAAAGAGGGGAGCTTGCCTGCAGAGAGTGCTCTGACCACTGAAACTCAGAGGAGAGAGCTGTCTCCCAGGTCTGCTGATAGAGGCTAACAGCATCACGAGAGGAACAAGCTCTAACTAGAGACAACTATAACAACTAACTCCAGAGATTACCAGATGGTGAAAGGCAAACGTAAGAATCTTACTAACAGAAACCAAGACCACTCACCATCATCAGAACGCAGCACTCCCACCTCACCCAGTCCTGGGCACCCCAACACACCCAAAAAGATAGACCCGGATTTAAACGCATATCTCATGATGATTGTAGAGGACATCAAGTAGGACTTTAATAACTCACTTAAAGAAATACAGGAGAACAATGCTAAAGAGTTACAAGTCCTTAAAGAAAAAGAGGAAAACACATCCAAACAGGTGACGGAAATGAACAAAACCATACTAGACCTAAAAAGGGAAGTGGACACAATAAAGAAAACCCAAAGTGAGGCAAAGCTAGAGATAGAAACCCTAGGAAAGAAATCTGGAACCAAAGATGCGAGCATCAGCAACAGAATACAAGAGATGGAAGAGAGAATCTCAGGTGCAGAAGATTCCATAGAGAATATAGGCACAACAATCAAAGACAACGCAAAATGCAAAAAGATCCTAAATCAAAACATCCAGGAAATCCAGGACACAATGAGAAGATCAAACCTACGGATAATAGGAGTAGATGAGAATGAAGATATTCAACTTAAAGGGCCAGCAAATATCTTCAACAAAATTATAGAAGAAAACTTCCCAAACCTAAAGAAAGAAATGCCCATGAACATACAAAAAGCCTACAGAACTCCAAATAGACTGGACCAGAACAGAAATTCCTCCCGACAATGCACTAAATAAAGATAGAATATTAAGACCAGTAAGGGAAAAGTGTCAATTAACATATAAAGGCAGGCCTATCAGAATTACACCAGACTTTTCACCAGAGACTATGAAAGCCAGAAGAGCCTGGACAGATGTTATACAGACACTAAGAGAATAGAAATGCCAGCCCAGGCTACTATACCCAGCCAAACTTTCAATTACCATAAATGGAGAAACCAAAGTATTCCATGACAAAACCAAATTCACACATTATCTTTCCACGAATCCAGCCCTTCAAAGGATAATAACAGAAAAAAAAAAAAAAACCAATACAAGGACAAAAACCAAACCCTAGAAAAAGCAAGAAAGTAATCCTTCAACAAACCAAAAAGAAGACAGCTACAAGAACAGAATGCCAACTCTAAAAACAAAAATGACAGGAAGCAACAATTACTTTTCCTTAATATCTCGTAATATCAATGGACTCAATTCCCCAATAAAAAGACATAGACTAACAAACTGGCTATACAAACAGGACCCAACATTCTGCTGCTTACAGGAAACCCATCTCAGGGAAAAAGACAGACACTACCACAGAATGAAAGGCTGGAAAACAATTTTGCAAACAAATGGTCTGAAGAAACAAGCTGGAGTAGCCATTCTAATATCGAATAAAATCGACTTCCAACCCGAAGTTATCAAAAAAGACAGGAGGGACACTTCATACTCATCAAAGTTAAAATCCTCTAAGAGAAAGTCTCAATTCTGAATGTCTATGCTCCAAATGCAAGGGCAGCCACATTCATTAAAGAAACTTTATTAAAACTCAAAGCACTCATTACACCTCACACAATAATAGTGGGAGACTTCAACACACCACTTTCATCAATGGACAGATCGTTGAAACAGAAACTAAACAGGGACACAGTGAAACTAACAGAAGTTATGAAACAAATGGATTTAACAGATATCTACAGAACATTTTATCCCAAAACAAAAGGATATACCTTCTTCTCAGCACCTCATGGTACCTTCTCCAAAATTGACCATATAATTGGTCAAAAAACAGGCCTCAACAGATACAAAAATATTGAAATTGTCCCATGCATCCTATCAGATCACCATGGACTAAGTCTGATCTTCAATAACTACATAGATAATAGAAATCAACATTCACGTGGAAACTGAACAACACTCTTCTCAATGATACCTTGGTCAAGGAAGGAATAAAGAAAGAAATTAAAGACTTTTTAGAGTTTAATGAAAATGAAGCACAACATACCCAAACTTATGGGACACAATGAAAGATTTTCTGAGAGGAAAACTCATAGCTCTGAGTGCCTCCAGAAAGAAAATAGAAAGAGCACACACAAACAGCTTGACAACACACCTAAAAGCTCTAGAACAAAAGGAAGCAAATTTACCCAAGAGGGGTCGACGGCGGGAAATAATTAAACTCAGGGGCGAAATCAACCAAGTGGACACAAGAACTATTCAAAGAATCAACCAAATGAGGAGCTGGTACTTTGAGAAAATCAACAAGGTAGATAAACCCTTAGCCAGACTCACTAGAGGGCACAGGGACAGCATCCTAATTAACAAAATCAGAAATGAAAAGGGAGACATAACAACAGATCCTGAAGCGATCCAAAACACCATTAGATCCTTCTACAAAAGGCTATACTTAACAAAACTGGAGAACCTGGATGAAATGGACAAGTTTCTAGACAGATACCAGGTACCAAAGTTAAATCAAGATCAGGTTAATGATCTAAACAGTCCTATATCCCCTAGATAAAGAGAAGCAGTCATTAATAGTCTCCCAACCAAAAAAAGCCCAGGACCAGATATGTTTAGTGCAAAGTTCTATCAGACCTTCAAAGAAGATCTAATCCCAGTTCTTCACAAACTATTCCACAAAATAGAAACAGAAGGTACTCTACCCAATTCATTCTATGAAGCCACAATTACTCTGATACCTAAACCACAAAAAGACCCACCAAAGATAGAGAACTTCAGACCAATTTTCCTTATGAATATCGATGCAAAAATACTCAATAAAGTTCTCGCTAACTGAATCCAAGAACACATCAAGACAATCATCCAACCTGACCAAGAAGATTTCATTCCAGGGATGTAGGGATGGTTTAATATAAAGAAGTCCATCATCATAATCCACTATATAAACAAACTCAAAGACAAAAACCACATGGTCATCTTGTTAGATGCAGAAAAAGCATTTCACAAAATCCAACACCCATTCATAGTAAGAGTCTTGAAAAGATCAGGAATTCAAAGCCCATACCTAAACATGATAAAAATCAATCTACAGCAGGCCAGTAGCCAACATCAAAGTAAATGGCTGAAGCTAGAAGCATTCCCACTAAGATCAGGGACTAGACATGGCTTCCCACTTTATCCCTAACTATTCAACATTGTACTTGAAGTCCTAGCCAGAGCAATTAGACAACAAAAGGAGATCAAGGGAATACAAATTGGAAAGGAAGAAGTCAAAATATCACTTTTTGCAGATGATATGATAGTATATATAAGTGACCCTAAAACTTCCACCAGAGAACTCCTAAACCTGATAAGCAACTTCAGTGAAGTAGCTGGATATAAAATTAACTCAAACAAGTCAATGGCCTTTCTCTAAACAAAGGGTAAACAGGCTGAGAAAGAAATTAGAGAAACAACACCCTTCTCAATAGTCACAAATAATATAAAATACCTTGGCATGACTCTAACTAAGGAAGTTAAAGATCTGTATGATAAGAACTTCAAGTCTCTGAAGAAAGAAATTAAAGAAGATCTCAGAAGATGGCAAGATCTCCCATGCTCATGGATTGGCAGGATCAATATAGTAAAAATGGCTATGTTGCCAAAAGCAATCTACAGATTCAATGCAATCCCCATCAAAATTCCAACTCAATTCTTCAACGAATTAGAAAGAGCAATCTGCAAATTCATCTGGAATAACAAAAAACCTAGGATAGCAAAAACTCTTCTCAAGGATAAAAGAACCTCTGGTGGAATCTCCATGTCTGACCTAAAGTTGTACTACAGAGCAATTGTGATTAAAACTGCAAGGTTCTGGTATAGCGACAGGCAAGAAGACCAATGGAATAGAATTGAAGACCCAGAAATGAACCCACACACCTATGGTCACTTGATCTTTGACAAGGGAGCTGAAACCATCCAGAGGGAAAAATACCACATTTTCAACAAATGGTGCTGGCAGAACTGGCCGTTGACATTTAGAAGAATGCAAATTGATCCATTCCTATCTCATTATACTAAGGTCAAATCTAAGTGGATCAAGGAACTCCACATGAAACCAGAGACACTGAAACTTATAGAGCAGAAAGTGGGGAAAAGCCTCAAAGATATGGGCACAGGAGAAAAATTCCTGAATAGAAGAATAATGGCTTGTGCTGTTAGATCGAGAATGGACAAATGGGACCTCATAAAATTGCAAAGCTTCTATAAGGCAAAAGACACTATCAATGAGACAAAAAGGTCACCAACAGATTGGGAAAAGATCTTTACCTATCCTAAATCAGATAGGGGACTAATATCCAATATATATAAACAACTCAAGAAGTTGGGCTCCAGAAAAATCAAATAACCCGTCAAAAAATTGGGCTCAGAGCTAAACAAAGAATTCTCACCTGAGGAATACCGAATGGCTGAGAAGCACCTGAAAAAATGGTCAGCATCCTTAATCATCAGAGAAATGCAAATCAAAACAACCCTGAGATTCCATCTCACACCAGTCAGAATGGCTAAGATCAAAAATTCAGGTGACAGCAGATGCTGGTGAGGATGTGGAGAAAGAGGAACACTCCTCCATTGTTGGTGGGATTTCAAGCTTGTACAACCACTCTGGAAATCAGTCTGGCAGTTCCTCAGAAAATTGGACATAGTACTACCGGAGGATCGTGCAATACCTCTCCTGGGCATATATCCAGAAGGTCTTCCAACTGGTAATAAGGACACACATTCCACTATGTTTATAGCAGCCTTATTTATACTATCCAGAAGCTGGAAAGAACCCAGATGCCCCTCAACAGAGGAATGGATACAGAAAATGTGGTACATTTACACAGTGGAGTACTACTCAGCTATTAAAAAGAATGAATTTATGAAGTTCCTAGGCAAATGGATGGACCTGGAGGGCATCATCCTGAGTGAGGTAACCCAGTCAAAAGAACTCACATGATAAGTACTCACTGATATGTGGATGTTAACCCAGATACTTAGAATACCCAAGATATAAGATACAATTTGTGAAACTCATGAAACTCAAGAATAATGCAGACCAAAGTGTGGACACTTTGCCCCTTCTTAGAATTGGGAACAAAACACCCATGGAAGGAGTTACAGAGACAAAGTTTGGAGCTGAGACAAAAGGATGGACCATCTAGAGACTGCCATATCTGGGGATCCATCCCATAATCAGCCTCCAAACGCTGACATGATCGCATACACTAGCAAGATTTTGTTGAAAGGACCCAGATGTAGCTGTCTCTTGTGAGACTAGGCCGGGGACTAGCAAACACATAAGTGGATGCTCGCAGTCAGCAATTGGATGGATCACAGGGCCCCCAAAGGTGGAGCTAGAGAAAGTACCCAAGGAGCTAAAGGAATCTGCAACCCTATAGGTGGAACAACAATATGAACTAACCAATAACCCCTGGAGCTCGTGTCTCCAGCTGAATATGTATCAGAAGATGGCCTAGTTGGCCATTAGTGGAAAGAGAGGCCCATTGGTTGTGCAAACTTTATATGCCTCAGTATAGGGGAATGCCAGGACCAAGAAGTGGGAGTGGGTCGGTAGGGGAGTGGGTCTGTAGGGTAGTGGGAGGGGAGGGTATGGGTGACTTTTGGTATAGCACTGGAAATGTAAATGAGGAAAATACCTAATAAAAATATTTTTAAAAAGAAAGAAAATACCTAATTAAAAAATAAATAAAAAGAAAAAGAAAAAAAAACCCAGCTTTGAGATAAGAATGATTCTATAAAAAAACTCAATGAGAGAGATATGCAGCATGAACTTATGAATGTCCTTGCAGACAAACTTGCATTGAATTCAGTGTGTGGCATTGCTATCCCCAAATTCTGAGAAACAGTAGTGCACCAAACCTGACCTTCCCAGTCTTGAAATTCGTAACATTCTACACCTAGAAATTTAAAACATGTTAATGATTGTCCCACAATGTTCAGATTGTCTGAAATCTATGTTGTGCAACACAGGGGGAAATGGCTTGCTTGCAAGATCCATTTCAGTGTAGTCCTACCAAGCTCATAGAGACAAAAACGAAAGCCATGTGCTCCACTTTCCAAAGGCCGAGAATGATGTGCTGTTTATTTTCTTTTGTATGACTTAGAAGTTGGCTAGGTTTTCCGCCAAACGTGATACTGGAGGACAACCTGGGATGCTGTAACTGAGGTACAATATTTCCTCAAGTTCATCTTACATGTCTGTTTGTGTGTTAAAAACCAAAGCTCCAACACAGTGCTAACCAATATTGACCCAAGGCTGGCACCTTTCAAAAACTATTTCTCTGTTACTAGAAGTATTTAAAGTTAGTTTATAGTAATGTCACCACAAAGTTGGAATGAAGGCATGGCTGTGAATCACACTGTTTATAAAAACTGACCATACATAGGAAATTAGAGCAGTCATCAGGCTAAGAAAATAAGAGACCAATGACAATGTTTAAATGACATTGCCAAGCTCCAATTAGATCTTAGACTGGCAATTACTGTGTAGCAATAGTCAAGTGAATACACCTGTTTGGAGAATGCTTATGTTACTGGAAAAAAACATTTTCGGAGCTTAAAGTAAACAGCCTTCCTCGTGTTCTTGTTATTATTTCCTGGAATATCAGACTTCCTGTAATTAAAATAATACAACAGAGTCTGTTATAGTGTAAGCTACTCTACACATGCACGCATGAAATGTAAATGTGTTTACATTTTCTATGATAGAATTTCATTTAATTAGAATGCTTTTCTTTTAGTTTTTAAAATATATTTAGTTTTAAATTTTTTTGTGTGTATGGGTGTTGGTCTACCTGTACATCTGTGTGCCATGAGTGTGTCTTGAATGTGCCTGGTGCCCTCAGAAATAAAAGAGGGCATCAGGTCTCCTGGAACAAGAGTTATAGACAGTTGTTTGCCACAGTGTGGCTTCTGGGAATTCAGCCTGGGTACTCTGGAAGAGCAGCAAGTATTGTTACCCACTGAACTATTTCTCCAGATTCCATAAGTAAAATGTTTTGAGTATGGGCACAGATAAGAGTTTTGAATCTTCTGATAGTTATTAGTTTATGGAATATAATCCAATTGATGAACCATAGGTCAGCTCTTTGTATCTACAGGTTCTGTATGCAAGGATGCAAGCAGTTGTGACTAAACAGATATATGTATTTTTGATAAATCTAAATAAATAAAATATCCAATAAAAAGAAATCAGCAAAAAATATTTTCCTGCCACTAGGGAGGCTAAGGTAGAATAATTGCAAATTCTAAGTTAAAGAGTAAGACCGTGTAATAAGCCCACAATTATATAGGTCTATATTGAGCTTATGAAGATACTTTAGCCAGTCTAAAGATGATTGAAAATATATGATAGAGTATGTATAGGTTATGTGTAAATACTACTTAATGGATATGAAGGTTTTCACTGCCCAGTGATTTGGGTATCCACTTCTGGAACAGATACCTGCAGCTTCTAAGTTAGAGCTGTTCCTCTACCAGCCATACTTCACACTGTCCTCAGAACTGAAACCTCTAACTTGAACACTGAGACAAAGGCTTGGAAACATCAAGAGTCCATAGGGTAGCCTGAGGCCCAACATTAAAATACTGAACCTCATGTGAGTTTTAGGTAATTCTGTTTCAGATCATTGTTTTTACCATTTTGCTGGTGGGGACTGAACCAAGGCCTTATACATCCTAGGCAAACACTCCAACAGTAAGCTGTATTCCCAGCCACATATCATTATTTTTTTTTAATGCCTGTGGGATTTCTTATTGTCAAAAGGTTTACAAAGTTAACAGCACTGATTACTTCAGGGAGTGCACTTATTAGAACAGCTCTTAGGAACTCAGGTTTGAAGACTTCCTGGAGGCAACACCTCCAGACCCTGGCTGGTGGTTTCTTAGTAGGTTTCAAGCTGTGTCTCTTCATAGAAGAGTACTCACTGGATTAGGCTGGGATAAGACCTGCATTTCATTTGGTGCACCAGCTGCCACTTATTTTGGGAACAGAAATGAAGGTTGCCTGGTAGACTTCTTCTTACCCACTTGGGTTTTGGCATTCAAAGTTGGCAGGTACAACCTGAGCCTACTGATCTGGAGACACAAACAGGAACTGGAATTACCACAGAAGCTGTGTGAGTCTGCAGATGTGTTACTGTCCCTATTCTCTCTCTCTCTCTCTCTCTCTCTCTCTCTCTCTCTCTCTCTCTCTCTCTCTCTCTCTCTCTCGGGATATTCTATTTATTTATATTTCAAATGTTATTTCCTTTCCAGCTTTGCCATCTGGAAACTGCCTATCCTTGCCCCACCCTCCCACTCCTGCTTCCCTGCCCTGGCATTCCCCAACACTGGGGCATCAAGCCTTCCCAGGAACAAGGGCCTTTCCTCCCTTTTTGTCCAACAAGGCCATCCTCTGCTACATATGCTGCTGGAGCCATGGGTTTCTCCATGTGCATTTTTAGGTTTGTGGTTTAGGCCTTGGGAGCTCTGGGGGTCTGGTTGGTTGATATTGTTGTTCTTCCTATGGGACTACAAATACCTTCAACTCCTTCAGTCCTTTGCCTAACTCCTCCACTGGGGTCCCAGTGCTCAGTCTGATGGTTGGCTGCAAGCAACCGCATCTGTATTGGTAAGACTCTGGCAGAGCCTCTCAGGAGACATACATATCAGGCTCCTGTCAGCAATCACTTCTTGGTATCTGCAATAGTATCGGGGTTTGATGACTGTATATGGGATGGAGTCCCAGATGGGGCAGTCTCTGGATGGCCTTTCCTCCACACTTTGTCTCGCTATTTCCTCCTTTGAGTATTTTGTTCTCACTTCTAAGAAGGACAGAAGTATCCATAGTTTGATCGTCCTTCTTCATGAGCTTCATGTGGTCTGTGAACTGTCCCTGTTCTCAGGTGTCCCTCTAGTTGACAATATGTTCATAAGTTCTCTTTAACATGGTGATTGATCCTGGGGTTTTTCAGTCAAGACCTTTCTGTTCCCAAGCCAGAGTTCCAGGTCTCAGCCACCCACAGCCTCCTTTATCACTCACAGTATGTGACAGTATGTGAAAGTGTGCATTGTCATGAGTCAGTGTCCTTGTTATTTCAACTGACTTTGATTGAATCCCTTTGTTACATTAGATGATATTGGGAAAATGGGTGATAGAAATAAACTAAATGACTGTTTCACAATCATGAAGAAGCAGCCCACCTAGAAAGCCCTGCAAGTGTAGGTGGGAGTTCTAAGTTCATATCCATAATGCACTGGATATCATCTAGGGAGTTTCAGCCCAGGAAACCCTGGCAGAAAGAAGTGTTTTCATCTGAAAGTTCCCGCAGACTTAATTTGACTGACCTACTGTGGGAAACCTGCTCTGCCTCCGGAAACCACACACAGGATATTCTTAGAGGAGGGAGGAATCACATCATCCCAGTGAGGAGGATAAAGTTCTGACCAATACCCAGTTTCAGGACAGGCCTTTTGCTTTCCCCTTAATCTGCCATCTCTCTAGTTCATTGAATTAAAAGATTAGTGTGATTTAACTTTTATCTAAAAAGCAAAATAATGTACCGGCTTTTTTCCCCATGCTTTGTTTCACGCTTATTGTTTAGTCTTATCTAGTTTTTTTTGGTGGGGATTGCATTATGTGCATTACTTTCTTTCTTTCCTATCTTCCAGCTCTTAATTATTTTTTTTCATTTTTTATTGGTTATTTTATTTATTTACATTTAAAATGTTATCCCCCTTCCCAGTTTTTCCTCCACAACTCCCATATCTCCTCCTCCCCATGCCTCTATGAGGGTGCTCCCCCCCCCACACCCACTCACTCCTGCCTCAGCACCCCCGTCTTCCCCTCTCCTGGGTCATCAAGCCTCCACAGGACCAATGGGCTCCTCTCCCAGTGATGCCAGATGAGGCCATCTTCTGCTACATATCCAGCTGGTGCCATGGGTACCCCTTGTGTACTCTTTGGTTGGTGGTTTAGTTCCTGGGAGCTTTGGAGGGTCTGGTTGGTTGATATTGTTGTTCTTCCTATGAGGTTGCAAACCCCTTCAGCTTCTATATTCCTTGCCTTAACTTCTTCGTGGGGGTTCCCATGCTAAGTCCAGTGTTTGGCTGTGTACATCTGTATCGGTAATGGCAGGCTCTGGAAGAGCCTCTCGGGGACACCTATACTGGGCTCTTGTCAGCAAGAATTTCTTGTCATCAGCAATAGTGTCTAATAAACTATATGCTTTCATTACTGATTTCAGGAAATTGCTATAGCTTGGGAATAATAAAACAGCTGTTCTCTTTTAAATTTAACTCTCAAGATACAATTTCTCCATTTTTATTTTTTCACAGTAGCATCTGCTATATAAATATAAAAATTTTAACCAGCAGAGTTATTAGCATTTAAAATTTTTCTCTTTATTATTTAGTTTTGGTATATTTAAGAAAGCTTTTACTATGGGTGGTGGTGGTGCATGCATTTAATCCTAGCACTTGGGAGGCAGAGCCAGGTGGATTTCTGAGTTTGAGGACAGCCTGATCTACAAAGTGAGTTCCAGGACAGCCAGGGCTATACAGAGAAACCCTGTCTCAAAAAAACAAAAACAAAAACAAAAAAAGAAAGCTTTTACTAGCAAAGGCTGCATAAGTATATAGATAAATAGATAAACAAAGAAAGCTAAATATGTAATTTTGTAGAATATGGAAGTGTTGTAAAAACTAAGTCATCAGGACATACATGCATATATATTATATTAAGTTTGCATTTGTTCTAAAATTTGTTTCCATTCTTTATATCTTGGCCAATTATTTTGAGTCTGCTTACAGTATAATTACATCAACAAGAACAACATGTAATTATGATATACTATATATTGGTATACATGGCTTTTCTATACATTCATTTTTAATTTAATTTTATATTTTTATTTCTAAGATACATATTATAAAATGACTAAATGAAGGTAATTGATACATGCCTCACCTCAAATTCTTATTTTAATGAGGAAGGTTCAAAATCCTATTTTCTAGATGTTTTGAAATATAAAACTAATTATTACTGTAGTTGCCTAACTGTATTAGAAAAACACAGAACTTGCTCAGATGATATAAATATATATTTGTACATGTTAACCAATTCTTCTGTATGTCTCTCTTTCCCAGACTCTGATAAGCACTACTGTACTCTCAAATTCTATGTGATCAACTATATACATACACATGAGCAGTTGCTGTGGGCTCTCACTTATATACTCTTTGCTAGAGGCTAGAAGCAACAGAACCAAGAACCATGGATTGAAACCTGATCCAGAATAACACTTCCTCCTTTCAAGCTGATTATCTCAGGTAGCTTTTCACAGCAATGGAAACTGATACAATATAGTTGCTTTTGCCCATCAGGTTTTTGGTTTTGTTTTGTTGTTGATGATGTTTTTGTTTTTCCCCCCTTCCTCCTTCTCTCTCTGTACACAGCATCATTTTCTTTGCTCTTTATTTTGATAATGATGTTTGGTATCTGGGTTGAGTGCTTTCAGAGTTAGTGGAAACTTACTCAAGGAATTAAAATAAATGCACACCGATGAGCACAATAACTAAGGCACTTTATTAAAAGTCAAAATGATAGTACAGATCTGGAAGAAATATGCTGTCAAGAATGGCAACAAGCCACAGGAGTGAGAGTTCTCAAGGGGACTCAGGTTTCTTCTATGGGTTCTAAGGGAAGGCAGACTTTGTTATTGGTAGATCTCTATTATGAGTGTCAGATTTGGACTATGTAAACCTTTGTCCCTTCCTACAGTTCACTTAATCTTAATCACATAGGCAAAACATTGAAATTAGAAGGTTTTCTATAAAAGTTCATTTGCAGAATGTAGTTTGCCTTATTCATGCACTCCAAATCAGCTCAGCTTGGATTGGCCCCCTTTCAGATACCTTTACATGAATAGTGCACAGCTGTTTAGAGTCTATGACTGATAGTCACCAAAAAGAGGAGAAACATCTTATTGTTCAGAGTAATGCTCACACAGCTCCATGCAAAGGAGGGTCTCATGTTGCTAACAGGTTTCACAAAATATTGTTTGGAATGTTGTGCATGTTTGTGTGTGTGTGTGTGAATTTTTGTGTGTGTGTGTGTGAGTGTGTGTGTGTGTGTGTGTGTGTGTGTGTGTGTGTGTGAGAGAGAGAGAGAGAGAGAGAGAGAGAAAGAGAGAGAGAGAGAGAGTAGTACATGCAGGCAAGGATCTCAGACTATACAGTACATTATTTTTTTATTAGATATTTTCTTTATTAACATTTCAAATGTTATCCCCTTTCCTAGTTTCCTCTCCAAAAATCCCCTATCCCATTCCCCCTCCCCCTGCTTCCCAAACCACCCATCCCATTTCTGGTCCTGGGAGAAGGATTCTTTTTTTTTTTTTTTTAACCTATTAGAAGATGTAAGGAGAGAAGGGTTCAAACAGACTTCCAATTGTCAAGCTACTAAACAAATTAAAACTCAGACTTAAATACATAGTTTGATGTTGGGGAGTATGATTAAATACCTAAGTCATTCAGATGTCCTGAAACAATTGATGTGTGTGTTTCTTTCCTTGATGCTCTTCTACAGAGACAAACAGCCATTCATGGGTGAAGACAACAGAACCTCTGTGACAGAATTCATCTTCCTGGGCCTCTCACAGGACCCACAGACACAAGTCCTGCTCTTCTTCCTCTTCCTCTTCATCTACCTGCTCACTGTGCTGGGAAACCTGCTGATCATCGTGCTCATCCACTCAGACCCCAGACTCCACACCCCCATGTACTTTTTCCTTAGAAACCTGTCCTTTGCAGATCTCTGCTTTTCTACTACCACAGTGCCCCAGGTGCTTGTCCACTTCCTGGTGAAGAGGAAGACCATTTCTTTTACTGGTTGCTCCATACAATTAGTCGTGTTGCTTCTAGTAGGGTGTACAGATTGTGCACTTCTAGCAGTTATGTCCTATGACCGATATGTAGCTGTCTGCAAGCCTCTTCACTACTCCACCATCATGACACACTGGGTATGTCTTCAGCTGGCTGCAGGGTCCTGGGCCAGTGGTGCATTTGTGTCCCTGGTAGATGCTACATTCACATTGCGTCTTCCTTATCGAGGAGACAATGTCATTAACCACTTTTTCTGTGAACCTCCTGCCCTCCTGAAGCTGGCATCGGCAGATACCTACAGTACAGAAATGGCAATCTTTGCAATGGGTGTGGTAATCCTCCTAGCACCTGTCTCCCTCATCCTCATCTCCTACTGGAACATCATCTGCACTGTGATTCAGATGCAGTCTGGAGAGGGTAGGCTCAAGGTCTTCTCTACCTGTGGCTCCCACCTCATTGTTGTTGGTCTCTTCTATGGCTCAGCAATATTTGCCTACATGAGACCAAATTCCAAGATAATGAACGAAAGAGATAAAATGATTTCAGTGTTCTACTCAGCAGTGACCCCAATGCTGAACCCCATCATTTACAGCCTGAGAAACAAGGATGTGAAAGGGGCTCTCAGGAGAATAACTTCAAGATAACATTTTCTGAGATGGCAATGTGAGTATTTTAAGAATGTCAGAGATATGGAAAGAAGCAATTTTCTTTGAGGTTTTTCTTGTTTCATGCCATTCTCCTACTTTCTTTTTCTTCTTTTCATATCATTTTTATGTGTTTTATTCAATTGATTATTTAAAAGAAAGGGATCTTAATAGTCCTTGAAAGAAAATTGAAACGAAGAAAGAAAAGTGAAAGGTAAAAATTTTATTTGCAAATGGAAGAAGGGAGAATAAGAAAGGAAGGGAGGATGTTTGGGAAGGAAGGAGGGAGGAAGCAACAGAATAGCAATTCTTTTCTTACTCATACAAATATGGAAATTAAACAAAGTGTTATAGTATTTGTCCAAAAAATCCCAATGGAAAAGCAATCTCACACAAATAGGATACTATATATTTTGCAATGAAGTTAACTTGTATCATTTGTATATGCATTTGACAATTGTATTTTGGATATATATTTTATATTAGATGCACTTTTATAGAGATTGAGAAGTAGACATGAAAATATAACTCATGTTATATTTCTGGCATTTGTTTTTATACTAATTATAATAATTCCTGAAATTGAATAGAAATTATATTAGCAGAACAAGTGATAGATGTTTATAAATTTAAGAGAGTAGACATAAATCTAAAAGTAAGACATCTGGTTAAGAAGACTTATTTGTATAGTTCCTTCCTTCCTTCCTTCCTTCCTTCCTTCCTTCCTTCCTTCCTTCCTTCCTTCCCTCATTTATTCCTTCTTAACTATACATTTTATTTCTTTTTTCTTTTATATTTTATTTTTCTCTCATATAGTACATCCCAACCACAATTCCCCCACTCCCCACACACACATTTCTCTCATATCCACTGCTCTGTTTTCCTTCAGAAAAGAGAAAGCCTCCCAGGGATATCAACCAAATGCAGCATAGCATGGTACATTAAGACTAGACACAAATCCTTGGTAATCCAGTAGGAGAAAATGGTCCCAAGAGAAGGCAAAAGCATTAGAGACATCCCCACTCCCAGTGTGCGCAGTTACACAAAATTGTCAAGCTAACAAGCATAATATATATGCAAAGGACCTAGCCCAGACCTATGCAGGCTCCGTGATTGTTGATTCAGTGTGTATGAACACTTACAAGCTTTGCTTACTTGATTCTGTGGCTGGTGTTTTGGTATTTTCAACTTTTATGGCTCCTATAACTCTTTCTCCCTTCTTCCACGGGGTTCCCTGAACTCCAAGGGGAGGGACGTGATAGAGATCTCCAATTTAGCTCTTTCTCCACCCAGTATTTGGGCGTGGATCTGTGCATCTACTCCTATCAGTTGCTAGAAGTCTCCTTGATGCTGCCTGGGCTAGGCACTGATTTATGAGTATAACAGAATATCACCAGGAATCATTTTATTTTATTTTTCTATGCTAGGTCTCTGTTCTGTCTAGCCTCTCGTTCATGGTCATCCAGGCAGTGTTGGGCATGGGCTCCCTTTTGTGGAATAGGCCTCAAATTAGACCAATCATTGATTGGCCACTCCCACAAGTTCTGGGGCCCCATTGTTTGTTTGTTTGTTTTTTTTTAACATATTTTGCAGGCAGGATAGATTGTAGGTAAAAAGTTTTGTGGCTGGGTTGGTGTCCCAGTCCCACCACTGGAAGTTGCCTGGTTACAGAATATGGCCAGTTCAGCCTCCTTATCCTCCAGTACTCGGAATCCATCTAGGGTCACCCTCATAGAATACAGGCAGTTTCTACTGCACTGTTTCAACATCACCCCCAAAAGCCTTTTAGTCATCTCTTCTCATACTCCACCTCCCAAATCTGGCTAGCTTGTAAAGCACGTGAAGATTGGGTGATTTATGGGAATGACGATAGAGAAGGAAGATAATGTAAAAGGATGACGGTCAGCAAGCTGTTTTTGATCTTAGTGGGACATCTGAACTTTGTAATGCGGATCCAAGTTCACATAACAGAATGTAAAATGTGTGCTCAGTTGATTGTTAGGAACAGTGCTTCTCAGTAGAGAATGAGGTGAAATAGTTAGCTGGTGAATTTCCCTTTAAACAGCTGATTGCCATGTAATTATTTTTAAATTAACTTTTTAGTTAGCATAACAAGTTAGCCTTTTGTTATGCACATATCTATTAAAATGTCTGTTTTAAATAAATAATGTGGGAAAACAAATGAAAGTACATAAAAAAGAAAGTTGAGAATGATTAAAAAATACTCAGAACACTGTGTGTGTGTGTGTGTGTGTGTGTGTGTGTGTGTACAGATATATGTCACTGCACTTTATTCCTGTTCATGCCCACACTGCCCTCCCCCATCTCCCTTCTTGACCTTGATGGTTTTCTTTCTCCTCTTAGGGGTTGATGGACACCCAGGATCTTTTTCTTCTTTTTTAAAAAATTTTATTAGATATTTTCTTTATTTACATTTCAAATGCTATCCTGAAAGTTCCCTCTACCCTCCCCCCACCCTGCTCCCCTACCCACCCACTCCCACTTTTTGGCCCTGACATTCCCCTGTATGGAGGCATATAAAGTTTGCAAGACCAAAGGGCCTCTCTTCCCAGTGATGGGCAACTAGGCCATCTCTGCTACATATGCAGCTAGAGACACGAGCTCCAGGGGTACTGGTTAGTTCATATTGTTGTTCCACCTATAGAGTTGCAGACCCCTTCAGCTCCTTGGGTACTTTCTCTAGTTCCTTCATTGGGGGCCCTGTGTTCCATCCAATAGCTGACTGTGAGCATTCACTTCTGTGTTTGCCAGGCACTGGCATAGCCTCACAGGAGACAGCTATATCAGGGTCCTTTCAGTGAAATCTTGCTGGCATATGCAATAGTGTCTGGGTTTGGTGGTTGATTATGGGATGTATCCCTGGGTGGGGTAGTCTCTGGATGATCCATCAGCTGGACTCCAGAAATTCAAATAACCCCATAAAAATGAGGTACAGAGCTAAACAAAGAATTCTCAGCTGAGGAATACTGAAGGGCTGAGAAGCACCTGAAAAAATGTTCAACATCCTTTATCATCGGGGAAATGCAAATCAAAACAACCCTGAGATTCCATCTCACACTAGTCAGAATGGCTAAGATCAAAAATTCAGGTGACAGCAGATGCTGGCGAGGATATGGAGAAAGAGGAACACTCCTCCATTGTTGGTGGGATTGCAAGCTTGTACAACCACTCTGGAAATCAGTCTGGTGATTCCTCAGAAAATTGGACATAGTACTACCAGAGGATCCCACTATACCTCTCCTGGGCATATATCCAGAAGATGTTCCAACTGGTAATAAGGACACACATTCCACTATGTTTATAGCAGCCTTATTTATACTATCCAGAAGCTGGAAAGAACCCAGATGTCCCTTAACAGAGGAATGGATACAGAAAATGTGGTACATTTACACAATATAGTACTTCTCAGCTATTAAAAACAATGAATTAATGAAATTCTTGGGCAAATGGATGTATCTGGAAGATATCCTGAGTGAGGTAACCCAATCATCTCGAGCGCGCCCCCAACTCGCCAGCAAGAACGACGCTGCAACAGGATCCTTCTGCACACGTTTATTCAGTCCTGTTTCTTCTTTCTCTATATCTCCCCTGTTTATATCTCTCCCTTGTTTATATATCTTCCTTGTTTTTATATCTCCCTTGTTTTTATATCTCCCGTTTTTATCTCCCAATAATAACAATCCTCTCTCGAATAATAATCCTCCCTCTAACCCAGGCCTCTCACTCTTTTATACTCTCAGTTCCCATCCACACACAGCAGGCCACGCCACCACACCAGGCACGCAGCTTCAGCTAATCAGGGCAGCAGGGGCAAATCTCCACCAAATTGGATTCACCTGTATCCTGGTACACCTGCGCAGCACTCAAGATGTTTGTGTCTTATATGAGGAAGTCAGGTGCAAGTCATATGACTTAGCTGCAGTCCCTGGCACCTTTGGGACTGCCGCCACACCCGCTCCCCACAATTCCCCCTTTTTTCTTTTTTGGCAGAGAGAATGTCTGTAGATAGCCCCCCGCAGCCATGCCCCTTACCCGTCCTTGGGTGACAAACAGCATTGGTTTGATCCCTGTCTTAGGTTGGTGACATGCCCAGGGAGTCTTATCACTGACTACCTCTCAATCATGCCAAGCCACTCCTGGGGAGATTGTGTTTTGCTTGCGGCAGGTGCATCAAAAGGCCAGGATGTTGATAATCTATGGCCAGATCTTAATTGCTGCAAGCAAGCCTCATGGGTGAAGGTAGAGGTCTGATCCCCAGTGTGCAAGCATAGGGGCCCTACACAAAACCATCTCTTAGGCTCATCACCCAGAGAGGTCTTGGCCAGCTCCCGTGTCGTTTTTCCTGGGGGAAGGGAACTAGGACACTGAACCTTCATGCAATCAGACATACCTTCCACAGGATGCCAACAGCAAGCTATCCTCTGTGCAGTGCTTAGCCTCGCACCCCACGGCATAACGCAGCATAATTTCTTTTAGAGCAGCAAACCAAATCTGAGGAGATTGTCCCGCCTCCACTGCAGCAAAAGCCTACGCTACCATGGCAAAAGTGCGGGCCTGCACACACTGCACCTAACACATGTGCCAAACACACAACGCACACGCACTATAACAAGCATACATCCCAGGGCTCTCATCCCCGCTCATCTTCCCTGAAGCAAGGGATAGATGGCCAGAGGGGCTATCTCTTTAAGGGGAATTCAGGGATCAAAAAGCGTGGAAAAATTTGAATGTCATGTCGAGCTGGTATCAGCTTCTGGAATACCGAAAGGATCTCTCATCTCGGCTCCATTGTTTGTGCTTGTGGGATCATCCACCACATCCACAGGGGTAACTGGATCAGGAGCCTCATTCTTGCAGCGTCTCACCAATCTCTCCGGCACCCAAAGAGGTTCCGTCTGGTCCTGTGGAAACACACAAACAGACCCTCTCGCCCACGTCAACACCTGATCCACTCGATCCCCAGTGGAGATGGACACAATACCTCGTGGTAATGAGACCATAACCTCAATCACCTGTGTGTCCATCTGGGGAGTCAATATGAGAGTCAAGTTTTCACTAGCTTCCCCTCTGTTAGGCAATGATTTCCATGCCCTTATAGCAATCTGATTCACCTGCTCAAACACCTGCACTGGATATCCTGTCTGTTGTTGTGCAAATCGACCTTGATCAAGCAGCATATCTCTATCCCATGCAAATTCAGATTGATCAGTGAAAATAGGACATCCCAGCAAGGAGAATCTATCCTCTTTCCAGACCTCCGGACAGAAGGTCTGCCCATAGATGGCTGACGAGGAGGCATAGGGAGGGGGAGCAAAAGCTAATTCGCCTTCCTCCTCCGCCTCGGCTCTTTTGTTTCGTCCTTTCTGACCACCTGATAACACTGTGTCTCCTTTCTTTTTCCTTTTTCTTTTTAAGCCCTTCTCCTCTTCCAACATACTTTCTTGTTGCTCTGTAAGGATTTTCTGACCTGTCTTGACTGCCTTTACACACAGTTTCAAACAGTAACAGAGTCCATATATCAGAACAAACAAGACCAAAACTATCAGACCTACCCACAAAGGGTCAATGGAAGAAAAAAGCATAACTACACAGCAAGGATCTATTGATCACTACACTGAGGTTATCATAGTTCCTTAACTTGTCCCCAAACCGTGAACCTTAACTTGTCCCAAAGCCAGGAACCTTTCGTTACCTTGTGCCTGCTTCCTGGCAACTTTATGCTTGCCTCTATTTTATCCGAGGTCCTTCCCAAACTCCTGGGTTACTTTGTGCCTACTTCCTGGCAACTTTATATTCCCCTCTATTTTATCCGAGGTCCTTCCCAAACTCCTGGGGTCGCAAGTTTCACTCACCGTGAACTTACCCTGCCACCACTGACTGCTGAAAGTTCTGAACTCGGTGGGGGAGTCGGTTCCCCGTACGGGCCACCAATTGTCGCGCCCGCTCTCGACCAGCAAGAACGACGCGACCACCAGTCCTTCTAACAGCAGTTTATTCACTCTTCATCTCTCTTCTTTCTCTTCATCAGTACCATTCCCCAGCTGAAAAGTTCTGAATCCACGCAGGATCCTTCTCAACAGTCTGTTTTACGGGAACACTTTATTAACCACTCCTTCCCCGTGATGCAGTTCTGAATCCTCCTTGTAGCAGGGGGTCTTCGCTCGTGCCTGAAGATGTTTCTTTTCCTGTCCCGGGTTTCGGCACCAACTCTCGAGCGCGCCCCCAACTCGCCAGCAAGAACGACGCTGCAACAGGATCCTTCTGCACACGTTTATTCAGTCCTGTTTCTTCTTTCTCTATATCTCCCCTGTTTATATCTCTCCCTTGTTTATATATCTTCCTTGTTTTTATATCTCCCTTGTTTTTATCTCCCAATAATAACAATCCTCTCTCGAATAATAATCCTCCCTCTAACCCAGGCCTCTCACTCTTTTATACTCTCAGTTCCCATCCACACACAGCAGGCCACGCCACCACACCAGGCACGCAGCTTCAGCTAATCAGGGCAGCAGGGGCAAATCTCCACCAAATTGGATTCACCTGTATCCTGGTACACCTGCGCAGCACTCAAGATGTTTGTGTCTTATATGAGGAAGTCAGGTGCAAGTCATATGACTTAGCTGCGCCTTTGGGACTGCCGCCACACCTGCTCCCCACACAATCACAAAAGAAGTCACTTGATATGCACTCACTGATAAGTGGATATTAGCCCAGAAACTTAGAATACCCAAGATACAATTTTCAAAACACAAGAAAATCAAGAATAAGGAAGACCGCTAATTTTCTTTTTTTTTAATATTTTAAATTTATTATTTTCTTTATATACATTTCAAATGCTATCCCAAAAGTTCCCTATACCCTCCGCGCGCCCTGCTTCCCTACCCACCCACTCCCAATTCTTGGCCCTGGTGTTCCCCTGTATTGGGGCATATAGAGTTTGCAAGACCAAGGGGCCTCTCTTACCAATGATGGACGACTATAGTGCCCCCCCCCCAATTTCCATGTTAAAAAAATCAATTTTTTATGATATTATGTAAGGTAGTCATCAAAGAAAAAATAGAAATTAACAATAAGCAAAATGCTAAAGGAAAGCACACATTTTCACCATTCCAAAATAAGCAATTTACACTGTTAGGTATGTATATATCTTTTTAAACATATGGCATATAGCCTATGTACAATATGATTCAAAGACTATTTAATTATAATATGTATATTTCAAATAAAAGAATAAGGAAGACCAACATGTGGATACTTCATTCCTCCTCAGAATAGGGAGCAAAATACCCATGGAAGGAGTTACAGGATCTTCTTACTGCAGTGATTTCAGCACTGCTGCTCTGCCTGAGTTTTCCCCAAAATTGTTTGCCAATTCTTATATAATTGATTTTTCTGGTTGTTTGAGTTATTATTAATTCATCTTCTCTTCTCCTTTAGTATTAGGGTTTGCTATTTTACTGAATTTTACACTATTCACTCTGTGTTTCATCTTCATTTTATTTATTCTTTACAGTGCTTTCATGACTGAAACTTTGTTCTTCTTGTGTTTTTGTTTCTTTGTGCTGTCTGTAAAACTGGCATGATTTGTTCACAAATCAAGAGCAGTGTTAGTCTCTTCTTAAAAGCATCTTGTCTTAACTTTCATCTTGTTAAATATAACTATGTGGGTTGACATTTATTTTCAGGGATTTAGCTATATGTTTTCCAGGCTTTAAGATTGTTGATAAAAGATCTGATGTCTTTACTTTTGTAAGTAAGTAGGTGCTTTTTTTTTAATAAAACTGTTAGTACCAAGTCTTTGTTTGTGATTTTTGACATATTGACTATAATATATTGTTAAGATGTTTTGCTTGGCCATATCTCTAGAATTTTAAATACCTCTTCTATTTGGATATTTTTTGCCTAGACTTAGGAAAATTTCTGTCATTTCATTGAATTCATTTTTCAGGACTTTAGTTTGTTCTCTTTTTCATGGCTCAGATTGCTTCAACAAAGTGGCTTTGGTCATTTACTTATTTTCCCTCATTATTGGTATTTCTTTGAGCTTGCCCTGTTGTTAATCTATTGGCTATACTTTCACCATGCTTTCCATTTAATTCACTCTGTTGGTTATTTCTCATATTTATATTCATTTTCAAATCTGTTTTCTTTTGAACATTTCTTCCAACTTGCTGATATTTTCATTCATACTATTAATTTTCATGTCTATTCTACTGACCTTTTCTATTTGTTGCTCATTTTTTTCTCCAGAGGCTGGGTTAATTACTTTATTTCTTTGCACTTTCTTATATTCTCTTCAGGTCACAGAAAAATTTTCAATTAAATATTTGAGCTTTCCATTTATTATGTCAATTTCAGTATATTTAAATTAATTGGATGGATAATTATGTTTTAGAGTGATTATGTTTCTTTTTCATGATTTGCATGCATGTTTCATTTCTATATTTATGGACTTATTTTTTACACAATGTATTTTGGTCACATCTTTCATGTCCCCTAACTCCTCCCAGGTCCTCCATACATTACTAACCCATCCAACTTCATGTTTTTCTCTGTTTCTGACTTTCTCAATAAGCAACCCAATACATATCAAAACAAACAAGCAAACAAAACACAAAAAGACAAAATATACCAAATCCAACCCAAAAACTCACACAAGAAAAGCATGGATTCCATTTTGTTGTTGTTGTTGGCTAACTACTTTTGAGCATGATCCCTGTTGTGGAGTGTAGTTAATAAACCCAATGACCCTCTTACTGGAGATCAGACCTTAAAAGAAGACCTAATGTTAATATTCCTCAAACTAGTCCATAAAATAGAAATACTACCTAACTCATTTTGTGAAGTTACTGCTATTTCTTAAGGTTTAGATACATGTGTTTTATTTAGAAAACCCACAGAAGTTAGGTAGCTACTAAAGGGCTGAAGGAAAAGAGAATTTTCCAGGAAGAGGAAATAGAACATAGTGATATAAATGTGAAAATTTTATAAAAGTAAAAGTGCAAAAAAGATTAAATGGTAAAGGGAATGGAAGGGTAGGGTCAAGATGGGAACATTTGAGTGACAACTACTACAAAACCTTTTTTGAAGCCACATGGAAGTTAATTATTGTAGAATATATGTACATATTTCTAAAATATGTACACATATAAAAAGAAATTCAAATATAATTAAAATGTAATTGGGAAAATAATACCCTATCTAGACATCTTAAGTAGCCATGGAAGATTCCCTGGTGCCAGGAATGATTTATTTCTTGTCAATTCATAGGACAATGAGGTCTAATGATGCCCCAAATATTACAGGCTACTGCCAATGATTTTGATTACCCTGTGAAACTTAATGGTAATGCCCTGTTGCTGGAGACAACACTTATTTATATCATAAAACACGAAGAACAAGGTGGTGGTCAAACAGAAGCTTCTCTCCTGCTGACTAACATTCATGCTGCTGCAAGGTACTGTTCATGCTATTAGAGAAGAAAAATAGTAAACACCACAAGGTGTAAACCCTGAGAACTACAGGGGTGTCTGCCTGCAAAAATACTTGTGTAATAGTGTCATAAATGTGATGACAGTAACCAACTACTTTTAAATATTAGATTTGAGACCCATATCATAAGATGGAACTCATACCTGACACTGCAAAAAATGGCCAACAACCTGAGACTAGATAGGTCATGGACCCAAGGGAAAACCTACTACTATTGTTCTGCTAAATGAACATAATAATAAAATGATTCCTAATAATATATAATGTGTGTTTTATATTGTGATTTGTGTGTTTTATATTGTGATTTTTACATGAGTGAGTTTGGATATCTCTTAAGTTTTAATTGGGTATCTCTTTAGTAAATAGCACTCTCTCGAGGGTTTATTCCCAAGTACCACAAAGAGAGTAGACAAACTTCAGTTGTAACATCATCACTGCCATACCATAGAAATGCAGCTCCTCAAAAATAAATCACCTCAGTAATTTATCACTAGTGACCATAAGAGAGAAAAGTCTAATTATGACATGGTAAAGGCAAGACATTAAGAATCATTTTTGCATAGATCTAGAAGCAGTAGATGAGTGTAATAAACAAAGAAGGCATAGAAGGGGACAAAATAGAGGAAGATACATGCCCCCGCCACACCATATCCAACTGTTACTCTGCAAGCCAGTCCTGAATAATAAATCAGACTGAAAGGACCATAAGGAAGAGAACAAGAGAGAACAAGGGATTTATGAATAATTCAGGGGGACGAAGAATAGTTAACCTCAGTGAGGCAAGAATTAGATGAATTATTAAATCAAAGTTTGTTGGTAGTGACAAATGGAGAAGCTTTTTCTGAAGGAATTCTCAGCTATTCTAATGCACTATAGGGTAAAAGGCTGTTTAAATAGTTTATTTATAGCATTATTGACCTTGGCAAAAGCTACTATAGCAAAATGATGCACTCACATAGATATAGACTTTTAAATGACTTTAAAAGCAACTCCTGGGTATTTACTTGAATGATTACAACTCAATACATCACAGAGATGGCTGTACACTGATATTTTTGCAGCCTGTTCTCAATGGCTAAGTTATCCAACCAAGTTGGGTGACCTAAAACAAAAGAACAAATGAAAAATGGGTTACATATAATTAATAGTAAGTTATATCATTTGGAAGGAAATGAGTGGAAAAAGTCATTATAAGTAAATTAATCCATTTTCAGAAAAATTTTTTATCTTTATTATTTTCAGATACTACATGGTTGCAAAAATTATGCATGAATATATAAAAGTGGAAATGATTCTGTATATCACAACACAGGGGAAAATGTGAGAAAAGAAATACACAAAAGTGTATCAAAGTTTGGGGAAGAACGTTCTCAATATAGCCTGTATCTTTCATAATTCTTTATGTCAACTTGAAACAAAAGTGTCATATTTATGCCCCAAATTCTATGAATGTGCCCCAGAGAAATGTAAATTCAAAATATAGTTGAAAGAAATGACTATGGACACATAAATACTTGTGATGGCTTTGTTGTTCTATTCATGTTTGCTGACACATACTTAGATGCATAATTAGGTCAATTTTGTTATTGACTTGTATGACTTAAAAGAGAAAGAGCTTTGCTGTTTCTGCTCTCTCATCCTCTTTATTTTTCTTCATTTCTTCTTTCCTCCGTTCTTATGCCCACATCTATTCGCTAATTTGTTTTTACTTACAATTTTTAACTTTAATTTAATTTCATTCACATAGCTATCAAGCAGAGAAAAATATAGGAAAATAGAAAGATATGTGAGAAAAGAGTAAAAGAAGGAAAACATTTTAAAAACACAAAACAAAAACAAAGAACCCTGTTTTCTATTAATACAATGGTCAGTTCATTCATGACACAGTCCTAACATATTATTTTGTAGTTATTCTCTTGAGAGCCCCTTTCACATCCTTGTTTCTCAGGCTGTATATGATGGGGTTCAGCATTGGGGTCACTGCTGAGTAGAACACTGAAATCATTTTATCCTTTTCATTCATTATCTTGGAGTTGGGCCTCATGTAGGCAAATATTCCTGAGCCGTAGAAGAGAACAACAACAATGAGGTGGGAGCCACAGGTGGAGAAGACCTTGAGCCTTCCTTCCCCAGACTGCATCTGGATTACAGTAGAGACAATGTTCCAGTAGGAGGTGAGGATGAGGGAGACAGGTGCTAGGAGGATTACCACACCCATTGCAAAGATCGCCATCTCTGTGCTGTATGTATCTGCCGATGCCAGCTTCAGGAGGGCAGGAGGTTCACAGAAAAAGTGGTTAATGACATTGTTTCCTCGATAAGGAAGACGTAATGTGAATGTGGTATCCACCAGGGACACAAGTGCACCACTGGCCCAGGACCCTGCAGCCAGCTGAACACATACCCAGTGTGTCATGATGGTGGAGTAGTGCAGAGGCTTGCAGACAGCCACATAGCGGTCATAGGACATCACTGCCAGCAGTGCACACTCTGTGCATCCGACCAGAAGCAACACCACTATCTGTGTGGAGCATCCAGCAAAAGAAATGGTCTTCCTCTTCACCAGGAAGTGGACAAGCACCTGGGGCACTGTGGTAGTAGAAAAGCAGAGATCTGCAAAGGACAGGTTTCTAAGGAAAAAGTACATGGGGGTGTGGAGTCTGGGGTCTGAGTGGATGAGCACGATGATCAGCAGGTTTCCCAGCACAGTGAGCAGGTAGATGAAGAGGAAGAGGAAGAAGAGCAGGACTTGTGTCTGTGGGTCCTGTGAGAGGCCCAGGAAGATGAATTCTGTCACAGAGGTTCTGTTGTCTTCACCCATGAATGGCTGTTTGTCTCTGTAGAAGAGCATCAAGGAAAGAAACACATAAACTATTTATTGCAGGACAGTGAGAGCAGCTTATATTTTTGTCAATCTTAAAAACAGGTCAGTGATTTCTTTCTGTTCAAAGTTTCTGTATTCTTAAATACTGAAGTTTTATTTTGCCCAGTAGTTATAATAATTTAAAATCAAAGATAATTTTTAATTACATGAATATTTTAGCAATACCAGTCAGAATGTATCTGTCCTACTATGCTAAATGACCAAACTCATCTGGTTTAACTAGTTTGTTCTGAGAAGGCTGTGGGAAGCAAGCAAGTTTATATGACTTTAACTAGTTAAATTTTATGTTTTGTCCTTTATTACATTTAATAAATCTGTTCATTAATTGTATCTATAAGATCAATCTAAAGAATCATTTTGCCAAGATTTAAAGTAAGGTAGACTGGAGTAGAATTCTGTGATCCTGATCATTGTCCGCATGTTTTCAAAATAAAGAATATATTAGTTAAAATATTTGCTTTTGACTCTGACACTCCATAGTGTAACATAAATGTTCAGCAGTCTGTCTTTTCTTTCCATATGGTCCTTACATACAAATGTGCATAATTAACAACTGCTGGTATCACATATTGTCCAGCATTGTTAAGTTTCATCATATTTACTTTTAGTCATTTAAAATTCATATGAGATGTTTTTAATTTTATAATATAGTAAATATGAATGGGCTACCATGAAGGAGAAAACTTCCTTAGTCTTATCCAGCTGTTAAGCCTTTTAACCACGATGTCAACTTGCCAGGTCAGATGTGACCACTGGTATAATAGTAGCATTACTCTTATGGAGGTAATTAACTGCTCTTTGAGTTTCAGGCCAATCCACAGGAAAAAAATACATACTTGTTCTATAAACCCTGTTTTTAAAAAATCTATACATAGGGAAGTCATTGTCCATACAGGGAAAGTTCTATCTGTGGTTTACTTAAATTTGCATGGTGCCTAGCTGCCATTTATATATTTATGTTTATACTCATAGACAAATGCTACTTGCAGCCTTAGTCAGAGAGGCTTCTTGTTGCTGTGAACTGTGGTGGGTGCACACTAATCAGAATTCTGAGAATCAGTGACAATTGAGTGCTCAGTCCTAAGCATAGAATATATACTCCTTCCTGTAAGCATCAGGGATCATCATGTGAGGGGGTGAGCAAAGGGGAAGGAAGGTGGAGAAAAGGGGAAGGAGGAAGAGGAAGATGAAGAGGGGCAGGAAAGGGAGAAGGAGGGAGAGAAGGAGGGAGGGGAGAAGAAGGGGAGGACGAACAAGAGGAAGAGGAGGAGAAGATGAAGATGAAGAAGAAGATGAAGACAAAGATGAAGATGAAGACGAAGAGGAAGAGGAAGAAGAAGAAGGAAGGAGGAGGAGGAGGAGGAGGAGGAGAAGGAGAAGAAGTAGAAATATAAATATAAATAAAAGAAGAAATGGAAATATATCTATGAAATGCTTAAAACAGCCTTTGCCACTATGATCTTAACAGCTTCAGTTTTCTGAACAAGATCTGTATAAAATTAGGTTTATTGTGGATTTGGGGGGAGGGTATGGGTGTTAAAAGGTCTTACCTCTCTTTGCTGAGCTGTTGTCAGGCAATGAACTCTCAAAGAGAGATGTTCAGTGTCTTAAGTTGTATAGCAAGTAGTAATCACACTATTATCTAATAGATTCTTCCAAATCTGTGGCCTAGGCTTGTTTGTATATCTCTGGGTAGCCAAGGCTGTAGTAAACATGTGATCCTCCTGCCTCAGCCTCCTGAGTACAGGAATTGTCTTCATGTGCCATCAGGCAAGACTCTCTCTCTCTCTCTCTCTCTCTCTCTCTCTCTCTGCTATATGTCTTAAATATGCACAATAAAAGTCATCCTGCCATGTAGTGGTGGCACAGCCTTTAATCCCTGTACTCAAGGCAGAAGCAGGCAGATCTCTGAGTTTGAGGTCAGCCTGGTTGGTCTACAAAGTGAATTTTAGCACAGCCAAAGCTACGTGAAGAAACCTTGTCTCAAAAATCAAAGATTTTACACACACACACACACACACACACACACACACACACACACACACTATTTGTAAATATACTCAAGAGAAGTTGTATTATTCTTAACTGAGGATTAAAACAAAAGTAACAAATACACAAAATTCCATAGAAAATATAAAACGTTTAGACCCCTGTTTGCAAAATAGGTAAAGTTATGCATAAAGTATGAATCAAAATGTCTACTAAAACAACAAAAACTCAAATATGAGGCTTTGCCTTTTGGGTGAAAATTTAAATGATGCAATTTCCATTTACTACAGAAAGATAACTACATGAAATATTAAGTGAAAAGCAAATGCTTTCGCTTTTTTATATGCTATGTCACTTAAGTTTTTACATGATATGTGACTGGATGTGTCTTTGTGTATGTGTGCATTTATAGTATGCATTTATTTTACAGGAATTTCTATTATAGTGAATATCCAATAACCACAAACAGCTATTAGATGCTAGAAATCAACACAACTCATTAACTAGCATTAGGTCTCTATATCTCCACTGCTGTGTTGAAATCCTGACTTCTCTAGTTTCTCTGCAATGGACATGAGTTCAATCTCTGACACTCACATTATCATTTCACAGCTACCTCTAACACCAGACTTAGTGGATATGGAACCCTCTCTGACTCCATGGACATGCTCATACATGTAGTGTGCACACACACACACACACACACACACACACACACACACACACACATACAGACACACACACACACACACACTTACACACACACTCACACACACATAAATAATTAACAAAACAAATTAATGAGTTGCAGTACTAGTATGTCTAGTTAATGTGTAGTCCTAGTTTTCTTTACTTAGTTTCACTCATTTATAAAGTAGTAACCCAAATAACCCAAATTATACTTATCTAGTAGTATTGATATAAAGGCTCATAAAATGTAAGCATATAAAGAATTTAGGACAATAATGAGTTGTTCACCATATTATATAATGTCTCATTGTAATGATGAGATTATACTTAAGCATGGGCACACATGCTTACAGTCCCAGCACTTCAGAAACAGAGGCTTATGGATCCCTGTGAATCCAAGATGAGCCTGGTCTAAATAATAAGATCCAATGCAAGACTTCATAATGGGACCCTGTGCCAAAACAGTCAATAACAACAGCAACAACAACAACAGCAACAAAACAACAGCAACAAAAACAACAGCAGCAACAACAACAGCAACAACAACAACAACAACAGCAGCAGCAACAACAACAACAGCAACAACAACATTATGGTCTAGGTACTGTTGCTACTGCATTGTGATGAAAACTGTTGAGAGTGTGAAGTGAGTGGGGCTGGCTCATTGTGTTTGCCTTGGGTGAGGATTATTTTCATCAGTTGCTTTCTCCCTTTGCATCCCTTCATTTCTGTTGATTCCTTGATAGTAGAAGTATGTTAACAGAAACATTCCAAGCCATGGTTAAAAACAATAAGGCAGAACTGAAGACGTCAATGAACATGTAAAGACCAGCAAAGGAAGTCTGATTTAACCAGTGCTCTCGCTAGTTTTCAAACTCTGCTTTAATATGAGTAGTTTAAAACTTAAAAAAATCTGAAAGACCACAAAACAAAACTGTAAGAACCTAATAGTAAGATTACAGTAATTATAAATTTGGATTAGAAGATCATTTAATTTACTAGTTTGACTGTGATTAAACATAGTGTTTAAGCACTGCTTTAGTAAGGCAATTTAGAGAAATTAATATTTCTATAAAGATCTGAAATCAAAATCTTTCTTCCAAAGTTAAAACTAAAAGATTAAATAACCATATTATGGACAGTTGGAAAATTATTATCATGCTACAACAGAATAGTTTGTGTGCAGTTGGCTAACAGTGGTGATCCTTGGGAAGTGGGATTCTAGGGACTCAGCGAAAATGGTACTCTTTTTTTATGCTTATATGTATTACTTTATTTACTTCCCAATTTAGCCTACAATTTCTATCTAAAACGATAAAATACAAATTCAAGATTAGTGAATCTATTAAATAAAATGTGAATGTGTCAAAGACCAGCTTTGACATCGAGGTAATCAAGGAAGGTACCAAAAACTAATGACTTCTGGCAATTTAACTCTCTGATGCTATTCTGGGGACCAGAAGCTGATAGCTTCTGGCAATTTAATTCCTTTTTCTATTCTTTTCTATTTCAGGACCAAATGCTGTTGGCTCCTGACAATTTAGCTCTTTCTCTCCCTGGAAACTTTTGGCATGAATGAATAAGAATATAGACAATATAAACTCAGAATGAAAATAGTGATAGAGTTCTGCAAAAACAGAGATACCATGGATTTGATTAGCTAAGAACCAATAAGAGTCTGCTTTAGAGTTAGGTCAGTCCTAAAAATAGCATTTTCCATAAGCCAGAAAACTCACATTATTAATTCACAGTAGGATGATTGGTTAGGTAACAATATTTTAAAATAAATTCATACAAAGTAAGTATTCCAGGGACATTTAGAGGCTGTGTCCACTCACTGTACATAGGCACATACATATAAACAACCTAAGCACTTTAAAGTAAGGTTGTTAATTATTTTTCAGTTCTTATCTTCAGACAATAACCACAAGTGAAAAATACTACATTTCTATTACATTTTGTAAGAGTCTGTGCTAAAAAATTCTCTCCAATTCTCTAATTCTTTAGGCTTTGCAGGAATATTCTGGCCCCTTTGGCTTTTTCTTATACAGTTAGATTCTGTGTAAATGCTGTCTAAAGTTTTCTGCTTAATTGATGGGTTAGATTTGACCATTTTTTTATTGTCTATAAAAAGACAATACAAACATTTCTTAATACAGTTTTAAGAGTATGTTTAAGGGCTGGTAAGATGGCTCAGTGGGTAAGAGCACTGACTGCTCTTCTGAAGGTCCTGAGGTCAAATCCCAGCAACCACATGGTGGCCCACAACCACCTGTAATGAGATCTGACACCCTCTTCTGATGTGCCTGAAGTCAGCTATAATGTACTATTGTATAATAATAAATCTTAAAAAAAAGTTTAAAAAAGAGGTTTTTTTTTCCGATTCTAGGTTGCGCTACTATTTTAGGATTCTGAAACATATATAATTTAATAATACAATTTAAATTTCAAGATTCCATAGCACATGCTCACAGTTTAATAGAAATGAGTTGAGTAAAAACATAAAGAAGCTCATTATCATATTAACTCACTGATTCCAAGAGAACTGTGTTTAAGAAGAGGCTCAATCTGATGTACAGGATGGAAAAGTCTTGACTTTCAGACACCAGGATTGATTGCCAGTTATGCAGAACTAATAGATTGTCAGCCATATCTCAGAGAAGAATGGAAGTTCAGTTTGTCCAAGGACAGGGACAGGGCTGCAGCCTGTTCACCAACATCAGCAGACATACAGCTTCTCTGATCACCAGGGAAGCTGGATCTCCTGCCTATGTCTCTAGGAACAGAGCTTCAAGTACACATTCCTGTCTTCTTTCAATGATCAAATTCAAATAGTGAAAGAAAGAGGCACACTCAGTCAAGGAGGCAAAGGATAACATAGAGCTTAGCTTCCAGAGCCACGGATAGACAGTGGCTATCCACAGTCCTTGTAGTCACTCTGGTTCCTATAATCAAGACTTAACCATACCCAGAGAATCTCCAAACAGGGTTCATGAAGATCACCTCTTCTCTCCAGAGACCCATGGAAACAGCAGTGCAGATGAAAGCCTTTTATTATGCGAAAAGAATCACAGTGTAGACTGATTGAAGAAGAACTCACCCCTTAGAATCTTCCCCATTCTCACCTGCAGCACTGGAAGGAGCAGTAGGTGTAAACACGGAGCAGAGAGCCTAGTGATGGAGTAAAAAATAAAGGAAAATGTGGTTTCTGTAGCCTATATGCTATTTTCCTAATAAACAAACTCCATGGGCATCTCCCAAACATGCTGCGGCTGGGGCATCATCTGGGTTGTGAGTCTTACTCGATCCTGATACAAAGAGTGCTGATGTGTAACAGGATTCAATCCCAAATCTACTGAAAAACTACCACCCTGCGTCTGGAGGTTTCCTACAGGAAGTCTTCAAATCTGAGGTCGTGGAACTGTTCTAAATAAGAGTACTCTCTAGAGTAATCACAGTGGTTAACTTGAAAAAGCTACAATCAGAGAACACGTGGGCATTAAAAATTATAATCTCTTAGGGCTGAAGAGATGGCTCAGAGGCTATGAGCATTGACTCCTCATGATCATCTCTAGTGGGATCTGATGCCCTCTTCTGGCATGCCAGTGTACATGCAAACACTCATATACACTCATATTATATATATATAAAAGATAAAAAAATGTAATCTCTAAGAGGTATACCTAAGTCTCACTTGTTTTTAGGTTCCACACCAACACATCTTAAGTCACTCTGTGGAGATATGAAGTCTTCAAATCTGAACTGACAAATAGGATTTCAACCTGTATGAGCTTTCAACCTTTGCCTGCATTTGTATCAAGACTCCAGTTACCTTCTGCTCAGATGGAAAAATCATACTAGAGACAAACAATCCGATGTCCTGAGCATTTGAATGGAGGCTTCACTACCACTGCTGAAATATATCAGAAGGGGAGCCAGGTCATCATACAACACAAACCTAAATAAACAGATCAAAAAGAGAATTGCTGATTGCCTACCCAACTAACTTTTCAGCCTCCCATGTCAGGCATGAGATTGGATAGGCTGAGTTGGCTCTCTTCACTTTTACTTTACACAGTCTAAATGCCTAACCAACTTACCACCCTCTCTGATTCTTCATTACTGCACTTCTTGCTCAGACGCCAACCTCTGACCTCGGCTCGCTCTCCCTTAATTGCTTTTATTATGTTTCCTCTTATCACTCTCTCTACAACACTGAAAGTAATTTGTCAAACATGTCAGTATGCCTTTGATAATTCAAGTGGAATGAATCATCTCTTGTTTTCACACACATGGTTTAAAAGTCAACAGTGGTTCCCATTCTGTGGGTTGTCTCTCCATTCTGCAAAGTGTTTCTATTGATTTGCAGCAACTAAGTTGGTTTCCATATTTGTTTATTTTTTTCACCTCATTGACTGCGTCTTTGATCTGAGCAATTATTTCTTAGACACAACCACCAAAACACAGACAACACCATTTAAGTTTTGAGTGATAATTAGACTGCATTAACCCCAAGACTTCCTGCAAATATTTAAAACATATTTGTGATATTTTCAGTGTAGAATCAGTCTATTTTTAAAATTTCATGCCCATGGACTTCTACTTGTATAAAATATACATTTATATCTTCAAGAATAAAATGAATATGAAAAAAGAAGAAAATATGAAAAATTAAATAATCCATTTAAAAAACTGTTAAATGTAACATTACAATTAATACATTGAATACTATTACATTTAATAGTTTTTGAATTATTAAATTTAACAGAGAAAATGGCTGTCAGGCTGAGGTAGAAATTTCTATGTACATCTAGTCACCAGAATGTAACACACTGATCTTAGCATGGTTCTAAGCCTACATGAGTAGGGCTGAGTTACAGCTCTGGCCTTACAAATTGACATGTGGAATCAGTTTCAAGGGAATGTTAGCTTCGATTCTTTCATTTTGCTTTTATGTCTACATTGATCGAAAACCCACCAATCTCTTTGGTCACAGAAGAGAAGATGAACAAGGCACAGTTACATATACTTGTAAACTCAGCACTCAGGAAGTTGAAGTAGGCAGATCATGAATTTGAATACAGACTATGCTATACAGAGAGAACCTGTCTTAATAAAACATAACCAAACTAGAATCAAGTAAACTTAAAAACCCCTGAGTTTTGGAAACCTCAATGTAAACTATTTCTTGGGGGTTTCCATTCCACAGTCAAAAACTCTGACCCATAATTGTTCCTGTCTGAAAGAACTGCAGGGTCAAAAATGGAGAAAGGCCTGAGGAAAAGGAGGTCCAGAGACAGGCCTAAAGTGGGATCCAGCTCAAGAGGAGGCCCCCAAGGCCTAATATTATTACTGAGGCTATGGAGTGCTCACAAAACGGGATCTATCATGACTGCCCTCTGAAAGACCCAGCAAGCAGCTGATAGAGTCAGATGCAGATATTTACACCCAATCAATGGACAGAAGCTGCTGACCACTGTGGTTGAAGTAGGGAAAAGCTGGAAGAAGCTGAGGAGGAGGGAAACACTGTAGGAGGAGCAGTCTGAATTAACCAGGACTCCTGAGATCTCTCAGACACTGAGCCTCCAACCAGGCAGCATATACCAGTTGATATACCAGGCAGCATATACCTCCAACACATATACAGCAGAGAACTGCCGGGTCTGGGTTCAGTCAGAGAATATGCATTTAATCCTCCACAGACTTGAGGCCCCAGGGAGTGGGGAGGTCTAGTGGGTTGGGGACATCCTCATGGAGGCAAGGTAGGGGAGGAGGTATGGGATGTGGAACAGTCAGAGGGTAGACTGGAAGGGGGATAAAATCTGGAGTGTAAAAAACAAAATTAAATAAAATTAATTTTTTTTTGTAAAAAAATTCATACAGTATATCCTGACCATGCTTTTCACCTCCATCAGCTCCTCCTAATCATCCTCACATCGCCACCTTATCTCTCTCTCTCTCTCTCTTTCTCTCCCCCTCTCTCCTAGGCAAACAAAAACAAACGAATGAACAAACAAACAAACTCAATTCAAACAAACCAACACCTTGTCTCACACACCTGTGTGTGAATGCAACTTCAGACTTGCCTTGCTAATATACTATATACTATAGGCCATTTCTTACCTGTGATATACACTATACACATCACTCAATCTGAAAATGATGGAACAAAGATTGCTTTTATTCTTGATATTTTTACAATAAACTTTATCAGTTATGATACAAATTGATGTGTTCCATTATGACATTTCCATTGCACTTCATTTTATATTCATCACCAAATTTCTCTACCTGCTCACTTCCCTTCTTTTACTGATCTCTTCCTCCCTCAAAATAGTCCTCTTTCTGTCTCTGTCTCTGTCTGTCTCTGTCTGTCTGTCTCTGACTGTCTCTGTCTCTCTCATTCTCTCTCTCCTTCACACACACACGCACACGCACACACACAAATATAGATTTGCAAATGTTAAGGTCTAGGTTAAATATTAAGGCCAAGATGGAATGTTAAAGCCTAGATAAAATGATAAGTATAACAAGGACACAGGCTCCACTATGTTCATAGCAGCCTTATTTATAATAGCCAGAAGCTGGAAAGAACCCAGATATTCTTCAACAGAGGACTGGATATAGAAAATGTGGTACATATACAAAATGGACTACTATTCAGATCTTAAAAACCATGAATTCATGAAATTCTTAGATAAATGGATAGAACTAGAAAATATCATCCTGAGTGAGGTAACCTAACCACAAAAGAACACACATGGTATGTACTCACTGATAAATGGATATTAGCCTAAAAATTCAAGTAACCAGGGTACAATTCACAGACCACATGAAGCTCAGTAAGAAGAAGACCAAAGTGTGGGTGCTTCAGTCTTTCTTAGAAGGAGAACAAAATAATCACAGGAGCAAATATGGAGATTAAACTGTTGAGCAGAGACTGAAGGAAAGGCCACCCAGAGATTGTTCTACCAATTATGCCATATACTATTGAGAATGCCAAGAAGTGCATGCTGAAGGGAGCCTGATATGGCTGTCTCCTAAGAGGTCCTGCCAAACCCTTACAAATACAGAGGCAGATGTTTTCAGCCAACCATTGGACAAAGTGTGGGGTTCCCAGTAGAGGAGCAAGAAAAAGGACTGAAGGAGCTGAGGGAGTTTGCAACCCCATAGGAAGAACAATATCAACCAACAAGATTCTCCAGAACTCCCAAGGACTAAACTATCAACAAACGAGTACAAATGGCTCCAGCTGCATATGTAGCAGGCCAGTGCTCAGACTTCAGTCCACAGTTCGGCTCTGCCATGAGCTCATCTCCAACAGTTCTGGGTTTCTGGAAGTTTGCTTCTTGAAAGTGGTTTGTTTTTCTACCATGTGAATATCTCCAAAAATCTCTTGCCGATATTGAGGCCACTAAGTCACAAGCCGTGACTGCACCCCTGTGCTTCCTAGACACTCTGCACTGCACATATGTGGCATGCTCAGGATCTCTCCAGAATCGAAGCCACCATATTAGCTTCTGAGATGGGGAATAACTATCACCATCCTCTGGTTTTTCATTCTCAAGCAGGATAAAATGTCTTTTCCTTCTATAGATGGTTTCTGAGCTCCACTACAGACCAGCTTTGTGAAGAATGAAACTGAAGAAGATCTCAGAAGATGGAAAAATCTTCCATGCTCATGGATTGGCCAGATTAATATAGTGATAGTGACCATCTTCCCCAAAATAATCTACTGATTCAATGCAATTCTCACCAAAATTCCAATTCAATTCTTCGTAGAGTAAGAAAGAGCGATATGCAAAAAAATGACCAAAAAAAGCCTGGATGGTGGAAACTATTCTCAACAATAAAAGAAATTCTGGGTCACAGACATTGTCACTTTATCTTTGACAAAGGAGCTAAAAATCATCCAGTGGAAAAAAGACAGCATTTTCAACAAATGGTACTGGTTCAACTGGTGGTCAGCATATATAAGAATGCAAATCAATTCATTCTTATCTCCATGTACAAAGCTCAAGTCCAAGTGGATCAAGGACCTCCACATAAAACCAGATACACTGAAATTAATAGAAGAGAAAGTGGAAAAGAGCCTTGAATACATGGGAACAGGGGATATGTTCCTGAACAGAAAACCAATGATTTATGCTCTAAGATCAACAATCGAAAAATGGGACCTCATAAATTTGAAAAGCTTCTATAAGGTAAAGGACACCGTCAATAGGACAAAATGGCAACCAACAGATTGGAAAAAGATCTTTACCTATGCTAAATCTAATAGAGGGCTAATATCCAATATATACAAACAACTCAAGAAGCTAGACTCCAGAGAATCAAATAACCCTACTTTAAAATGGGGTACAGAGCTAAACAAAGAATTCTCAACTGAGGAATATTAAATGCCTGAGAAGCACCCAAAGAAATATTCAACATCCTTAGTCGTCAGAGAAACAGAAGTCAAAACAACCCTGAGATTCCACCTCATATCAGTCAGAATGGCTTAGATCAAAAACTCAGGTGACAGAAAATTCTGAGGAGGATTTGGAGAAAGAGGAACACTCCTCCATTGTTGGTGAGATTGCAAGCTGCTACAACCACTCTGGAAATCATTCTGGTAGTTCCTCAGAAAACTTGACACAGTACTACCTGAGGACCTAGCTCTACCACTCCTGGACATATATCCAAAAGGTGCTCTAACATATAAAAAGGACACATGCTCCACTATGTTCATAGCAGCCTTATTTATAATAACCAGAAGCTGGAAAGAACCCAGATGTCCTTCAGCATGAGAATGGATACAGAAAATGTGGTACATTTACACAATGGATTATTACTCTTAATGACATGAGTTTTAGACAAGTCACATACTGGTAAACAAGTTAAGAGATTAATATCAAACAAAGCAAATCCTCACCACAGTGGAATACCCCAACCAATGGGAACAGGGTAAATCTATGACAAAGACATGTTACTAAGGAAATCCCCCTATCCCTAAATACTGATTGGTGAAATAAGTTGGAACAGATGTTTGTAGATATCAGGTTTAAAAAGCTCTGTAGGATATTGACTCCAAATCACGGTTCAGCTCCCAAGCCTGAATCATGTACCTGATTCATCAATCTTGGGATGTGACATTCAATAAAAAAATCCCTATTTTTCTAAGGTATGTGTCTGAGTTTTTTTTTTTTTTCTTTTGACAATTCCTAGACCACAACACAAGTGAAAGAAAGCATTCAATATTTTATATTCTCCCTTTATTGCCCTTTTCTGGTTTCCCTAAAATATTTTCAATGCTGGTATTTCATTTTTTGAAATGTCATATATTCAAATCTAGGTTCTACATATGACAGAACACATGTAATATGTCTTTCCAAGTCTTTCTTCTTTCACTTAATATATAATCTCCAGTTTCATCCATTTTATTGAAAATGGCATACTTTCATCCTTTATTTTTTATTTTTTTGGGTTTTTTGAGGCAGGGTTTCTCTGAATAGTCCTGGCTGTCCTGGAACTCACTTTGTAGACCAGGCTGGCCTTGAACTCAGAAATCCGCCTGCCTCTGCCTCCCGAGTGCTGGGATTAAAAGCGTGTGCCACCACTCCTGGCTATTTTCATCCTTTATGACTTAGTAAAATTTAATTGTATTTAATTGCAACATTTTTTCACCTATTCATCTGTTGATAGGTACCTAATCTAGTTCCTGTTCTTAGCATTTTAGAGTTATATCTATAACATTTACCACATATGGTAGTATTGGTACCCTGAGTTTCAGGGACAAGTTTCTTCTTTCTTTCTTTCTTTCTTTCTTTCTTTCTTTCTTTCTTTCTTTCTTTCTTTCTTTCTTTCTTTCTTTCTTTCCTTCTTTCTTTCTTTCTTTTAATTAGATAGTTTATTTATTTACATTTCAAATGTTATCCCCTTTCCTGCTTCCCCTCCGAAAATCCCCTATCCCCTCCCTCCTTGCCCTGCTCCCCAACCCACCCACTCTTGCTTCCTGGCCCTGGCATTTCCCTATACTGTGGTTTAGAACCCTCACAGGACCAAGGGCTTCTCCTCCCATTGATGACCAACTAGGCCATCCTCTGCTACATATGCAGCTAGAGACATGAGTCCTACCATGTGACTTTTTTTGATTGGTGGTTTAATCCCAGGGATCTCTGGGGGTACTGGTTAGTTCATATTGTTGTTTCTCCTATGGAGCTGCAAACCCCTTCAGCTCCTTGGGTACTTTCTCTCGCTCCCTCATTGGGGGACCCTTCAGGCACAACTTCCTTGGTAAGGATTCTATCTTTCGCTTGGGTGAGTCTATTGGTTGTGCGTCCACTGTGTTTTCTAATTGACCCACTGAGGCCACTTTATTTACAATATTTTTGTTTTGTTTTCAAATTCTTAATTTCCTTGTTGGTATTTCTGACTTGCTGTTGACTTTCCATTCCTGTTTATGATTTAACATCAGTTTGATGAGTCTTTATCTTTCTTGCTGGCTTTCCTTCTCAATCATGTGTCAATTTAATGATTTAATTCATGTGATAGTTAATACTCATTTCATATCATACATAGATTACTTTTAGTACTAAACTTTTGTGACCTTTATCTAGTACTTTGCACATCTTGGTATCTATGAATTTATTAGTTTAGAGTTAAAAAGGTCCTGTGATGGAGTCATGGTGACTTTTCATGTTTTATCTTTTGGTTTGATTATCTCTGCTAGTTTTATTTGAGGATTTTCTTAGTGACTTTCACTATTTTGAAATACAGGTGATAGAACTTCTGCTCTACTACAGAATAAGCTTAAGAAGTTCAGGATATCTCTGACTTACACAATGCAAGGCAAATGATGGTACTGCCAGATAATTCAAGTTAGAATAAAAAATTTAGATAATATTTTGAACATTTCAATCAAGCAGTGATTACCACAGAATTTTTGGATGCTATCTTTACATGACACACATCAGTGTGTGTGTGTGTGTGTGTGTGTGTGTGTGTGTGTGTGTTAAAAATGCTTGTTGGTATTTCCATTTTCCTTACTATTATTATTTACCTTTCTTTTCCATTCCCTTAGGGTTTTTTGTTTGTTTAGTCTTTGTTTTCAATGGTACCTCTTTGTTGACTTCTTGCCTTTGGGTTTACAGTTGCTTAATATATTAAAATTTTATTTATAATTAATCAATTTGTCTATTCTTCTGTATTTCTTAATGAGATCAGGAATGTTGTCATTTATCACCCAGAGGGTAACTTTTCAAATTCTTTTTGACCTAAGGCCAGTTTTTGCTAGTTTTGAATGTGTTTGGACAAAAATATTGTCCATGCTGTAAACTTTACTATAGAAAGCTCGTGTGTTGACCTAGTTCTCATTCTGAGCTTTTCCATGGACTCTACTGAAGCCTCCATTCAAGCAGTCATGGTATCTTGTTCTGTGCGATGTTCTTGTAGCATGAATTTCCCATGTGACTATGAGGAAACTGGGGCATTTTTGACACAAGTGCATGCAATGCATGGATAGAACTCTCCGAAAGCTCTTAATTTGGGAGATTCCATCCAAAATCTGCCCCTCCTGCCTATATATTTTACATTCACAGATATGCCAACCATAAATCAAAATTGATTTTTTAAATACAGACATCTCGAACATGTGAGGATTATTTTGAATATTATAAGTAATAACTACAGAAATTAATGTAGAAGAGAGTATATGCATGATTTTGAGTCAATATTAATTGCATAAAAGATGAGTATTCCAGGATATCTAAAGAAATGATGAACCAAAGTCACTGCAGATGCTGAGGCATTTGTACAATTCTTTCAGCTGCATTTTGTTACCGTCAATTCTGAATGAGACTTGGAGACCCCATATGACTTGGTTTGACATCAGATGAGAGTCAAGTATCTTAGTTACAGATGATTATTTTAGTCTCCCTGGAATATTTTCTTGTAGAATGATTTTTAAAAAGTTAACAGCCCATGTGCTCCAGGGAACTGTCTGGTAATAACAGCTCTTAGGAACTAAGGTTTGAAGACTTGCTGGATTATACTCTTCTAGGCTGGTAACTCAGTTGAGTCTCTTCACATACAGCACTTCCTGCATTAGGAAAGAAGTTCCAGATGATGTGCCAGCTTCACTATAGTTGGGAAACAGCAATTGATGTTCCTTGTTAGGGTAAGGCAACACAGGCTGCAGACACCAAAGCTCCACGTGTCGCTCTCCTTTTCTGCTGTCTTCACAACTGCCAGTGCTCCAGGTGAGGGTAGGGAAGATGATGAGGGGGAAATGCTCCTTCCAAGGAGTCGCCATTCTCTTTACATAGGCAGGAGCTTTAGCCTTCATTTTCTTGGCTCCCACTTTCTCCTCTGCCCCTTGCTTACTCAGGGCATCCTCTTTGGGGTTTCTTTACAAGTCTGAGATGCAACCGGAGGCTCCTACACTGGAAAATCATGTGGGAAACCACCTCCCTGCTCTTTTCAAACACAGGGTTTTTTAAAATTGGGAGTGCTTCTCTGAAAGTGTCTGCATGAGATTCTTTGTTTTGATAAGCTTACTTTTATTTAATCATTAGTATGTGACAGACAATGTTGAACTACAAATGAAAGAAATAAATGTATATTTAAAGAATGTTGGTGGCCGGGCGTGGTGGCGCACTCCTTTAATCCCAACACTCGGGAGGCAGAGGCAGGCGGGTTTCTGAGTTCGAGGCCAGCCTGGTCTACAAAGTGAGTTCCAGGACAGCCTGGGCTATACAGAGAAACCCCGTCTAGAAAAACCAAAAAAAAAAAAAAAAAAAAAAAAATTGAGGCAGCAACCCACTCTAAGATCATGAAAACATATATTGAATATTTTTTAAAATTCATGTGAGAATTTTGTGCAAGTTTTTATGTATACCCTGAAGATAATAGCCAACCTGCATATGTATTGAGTAGAAAATTTTAGGAAACAGTTATATTATAAACAACTTTAAAGACAAAAGCCAAAGGGTCCAGAACTATCCCATTAAAGACTGTGAATCATATTTCTGAAGAATCAGAGAGCATTTTTTATCTGGAATAAGAGTTAGGGAGAGGTAAAGATTTATGCTGTGTATATTGCCCAAAGTTATGGTACTAATGAACGGAGGAACAATCAGAGAATGACATGAATTTGAGAAGAGATGTAGGTGAGGGCTATCAAAAGGAGTTGAACTATGTATATTGAGTTTGTTCTTAAGAGCTATTTGTCTTGTTGGACTCAAAAATTACTATGTACGAGAAATCTGAGTTCGAGGCCAGCCTGGTCTACAAAGTGAGTTCCAGGACAGCCTGAGCTATACAGAAAAACCCCGTCTAGAAAAACCAAAAAAAAAAAAAAATTAAATCTTCTTGTTTGAGGGCAAAATGGAATAATTGATACATGAATATTAAGTAAACTTATCACTATGTGTTAAGTTGTTGTGCACAATGTGTTCAGTGTTTTCAATTAAACCTCATGTATTTTATCATTTGAGATAAACATTGAAAGTCTGTAACAATATCAATAGCATGTTATTGTGATTTTCCTGCCCAACCAGGATCATGACAATATGACATAGAAACATCAAGAAATGTTACAGGATAGTCCTGAAGATGCAGTAGATCATGAAAACAATGTCACTGATATACTGTGTCCAACAATAAAGGAGAGGTTTTAAAAAGTATTGACACTTAAATATACCAAATACCATAGAAAATGAAGAAGCTATGAAAAGAGATAAGATCATTGCTTTGATTAAAAAAATTATCACAATTACCGTGTGGGAGTTAATGAGACTGGAAATGTTTTAGGAGTGAGTGGTGTGCAGCATGAAAAGCAGACACAGAGAGTTCTGAATGTGTCACTAATTAAGGCACAGTTAAAAATGCAGGAACAAAAGGGTCATGGAGCCAGTGCAGCTTTTACCCTCTCCTCTCAGGCAAAAAAATAATTTCTGACATTATGGTTTTAAAAACCACAATATTTATCCTTGTCACCACATTAATTACAGAATTTTTTAATCATTCACTACTGATCTCTAGAACTTTTTCATTTTATAAATATGAAATTCTGCAAATTGGGCAAAATCATACTATTCCTCCTCTTTAGAGTCACTGGATTTTGAGTCTGTCCATTTCGGATAGCACATTTGAGAGAAGCACAGTGTTTAGTCTTTAGTGACTGGTCTGTTTCACTGAGTAAACAGACTTCTCCATAAAGTAGATTACAGCAAGATTCCCTCCTGTTCGTTCGTTTGTTTGTTTGTTTGTTTCAAATAGCTAACTAAAAACAAAGCAGAACATTTCTCTCAATGAATGCTGAACTTGCTTTAACTGTTTGCCTATGGGAACTGTAGGCTGTTTTCTGTTTATCCTCTTTAACAATGTTTGAACAGAATTAGTAAAAGAAAAATCATATTAAGAAGAAAACAACAGAAAGTCTTCAAGGAGGGCTGTTAGTGTGTGTGGTGGTAATGCCTGCAGGAGTACTAGGACTGTGCAATACCATGTTGTTACAATTTTCTTTTAAATAAGAGACCACAAAAGGAGTTACAGAAAAATATCAACCAGTCTCATAACGTTTTAAGGAACATTTAGGATTTCATGTTGGGCTAGCTCTCTTTGACAACATGCAGTCTACAGGTCACAAGATGGACATCCCTTGAAGCACAGTGAAAGTTGGCTTGACTTTGCTTTGTACTATTCCACTATAACCCTGTGTATGATGTTACCAGGTTCTCAGGAAGAGATGATGAGTATTATGACCACAAGCATGAGGCTTTCATCATGGGAAATCTGAAACACTGAAAACCTAGAAAATTCATGTCTTTAATTGGAAGCTTATTTTCATTGTCTACATAATATTTAGACAGAGTAAGTTATTATAAAGATTAGATGAGAAATAGAGTTTAAAACAAGGTCTCTACCCAACAGTAGCCTTTAGGCTAGGAGTTTACAAAGTTTCAGAATGTAGCAGGGAGAAAGAGAGGCAGCAATGAAATTAACAACAGCTACATCCTAAAAGATCCAGTAGAAAAAACTTTTTATTGTCTGGTTATAAACACAAAGATCTGCTTTGTGACTGAGTATACAGATAATAAAATTATACAAAGTTGAAAAGAGAATTGTCAGTTGTAATCCCTTCACTCACTGAAATACATGATCACTACTTGAAAGCATGAATGCTTGAGAATTATATTGTAAGGTGTTGATTTTTATGTATTTTCTATGCACACAAAAATACTCATGTATTTTCAGTACTTAGAAAAACCTCATTAGCATATCATATATTCAAAAATATCATCTACAGGTGAACAACTGAGCATCTAATTTTAATTAGGCTGGGCTAAATTGTAATGTACTGTAACTGCCAAGTCATATGCATACTCCTTGTTCCCACTGTATTTATCTCCTACTTCTTTATTAGTTTATCATTGCACATCCATAAAGAGTTATTAATGTTTGCTCTGTCATCTGTAATGTAATTTCTTTGATTCCTTATTCCCAGTGTGTTTTGTCACAGTGTATGCTTAAGCCATTCGAGTCAAAATTATCATTTCCTTTTGAACTTTGGACCTTTGTAGTGAGGTTCAGAAATCTTCATGGAGTCAATAAAGCACTAACTTATTTTTAAATATATATACTTAGTGATGTATGTTTCTCTGTATGCAGTACATGGACAAACATGCTGGAAATCTGAAAAATTTATGTTTTCACTGTGATAAATTATGCGATCACATAACATTTGTCCCTAGCTTGTCAATCACTTAATTATGACTTATTTAATGAGGAAGATTAATTATTCTTATTGGAAATGCTGAGCTTAGCATTAACCTACCCCTCAGGCAGCCTCTTCTGGCTGACTCCTATAATTTATAGTGTCTGCTTTGACATATTCTGACATTATTTTCACTGTATTGTCTACTTTTCATTTTTACATATTTTCTTTTTAACTGTTTACTTATTTAAAATTTTCATTGTCTTTTCTTTCCTCAGAGTATGTAGGCTAAATTGGAAATGAAAGCAATCATTATATGTAAGTACAAAGAAGAGTAGGTCTCTACTGAGCCATGTTCCCTGTTCCCACTAGGTTCCTCCACCCCAAGGGTCACCCCTTTTCATCAACATGGTGGTATTTGTTGTGAGTTCACTATACATTCACTATTTTTCTAAGCAATAATAATATTTTCTAAGGACCCTCAAAATAGATATATTATCCTTTTATTTTATCTTTTTTTCTATTTTTCTTTTATTGAAAATAAATTCTTTTCATATGATATATTCTCACTATGGTTTTCCCTTCCCCAACTCCTCTAATATCCACCCCCTATCTGAAGTCACACCCTTATATTTCTCTATAGGAAACAAGTATTAAGGGATAAAAAAAAAATAAGATAAGACATAAACAAACAAATCAGAATATAACAAGACAAGCAACCAGAAGAAAGAAAAGCCAAAGAAAAAGCACAAGAATCACATACAGATGCAGAAGCACACACACATTCACACACACAAACTTGCCCCCCCCCAAATATAGCCATAATAAATACACAAAGGATTGCCTTTGATTTATAACTCTGGGCAATTGTTAATGTCTAATGACTTATATGATGTTAATTCTTGTTAAGAGATGAAATAATAAAGACGGTTTTAAGTGGTAGAGTTTTTATTTAAATTTTTATTCTTCTGAGAATTTCACACATGAGTACAGCATTTTCATTATTTTTACTTCTCTCCCACTCTGCTTCTTTCCATGTCTCCTACTCCCCCATATAAGTCTAGAGTTGACTTGTAGTTTTAAAAGACCCACCACCAAATTATCTGCAAGTGATATTTGTTTCATTTCTCAATATCTGCCCTTTTCATAATTCTCATTGCAGTGCTAAAACATTGGAAATAAAACTAGAAATATGCTTGATTGTTGTTTGTCCATCTGTTGCTAACTCTGGCAGTTAGGGTAGCTGTAACACCCTGGAGATAGAGAAGTCCTCTGAGTTCATTTAGAGTAGATAGGAATGGTGTCAGCGTTTGGATGCTGATTATGGGGTGGATCCCTGGATAAGGCAGTCTCTACATGGTCCATCCTTTCATCTCAGCTCCAAACTTTGTCTCTGTAACTCCTTCCAGGGGTGTTTTGTTCCCACTTCTAAGGAGGGGCATAGTGTCCACACTTCAGTCTTCATTTTTATTGAGTTTCATGTGTTTAGGAAATTGTATCTTATATCTTGGGTATCCTAGGTTTTGGGCTAATATCCACTTATCAGTGAGTACATATTGTGTGAGTTCCTTTCTGAATGTGTTACCTCACTCAGGATGATGCCCTCCAGGTCCATCCATTTGGCTAGGAATTTCATAAATTCATTCTTTTTAATAGCTGAGTAGTACTCCATTGTGTAGATGTACCACATTTTCTGTATCCATTCCTCTGTTGAGGGGCATCTGGGTTCTTTCCAGCTTCTGGCTATTATAAATAAGGCTGCTATGAACATAGTGGAGCATGTGTCCTTCTTACCAGTTGGGGCATCTTCTGGATATATGCCCAGGAGAGGTATTGCTGGATCCTCCGGTAGTACTATGTCCAATTTTCTGAGGAACCGCCAGACGGATTTCCAGAGTGGTTGTACAAGCCTGCAATCCCACCAACAATGGAGGAGTGTTCCTCTTTCTCCACATCCACGCCAGCATCTGCTGTCACCTGAATTTTTGATCTTAGACATTCTGACTGGTGTGAGGTGGAATCTCAGGGTTGTTTTGACACCATTGCATACACTAGCAAGATTTTATCGAAAGGACCCAGATGTAGCTGTCTCTTGTGAGACTATGCCGGGGCCTAGCAAACACAGAAGTGGATGCCCACAGTCAGCTAATGGATGGATTACAGGGCCCCCAATGGAGGAGCTAGAAAAAGTACCCAAGGAGCTAAAGGGATCTGCAACCCTATAGGTGGATCAACATTATGAACTAACCAGTACCCCGGAGCTCTTGACTCTAGCTGCATATGTATCAAAAGATGGCCTAGTCGGCCATCACTGGAAAGAGAGGCCCATTGGACACACAAACTTTATATGCCCCAGAACAGGGGAACGCCAGGGCCAAAAGGGGGGAGTGGGCGGGTAGGGGAGTGGGGGTGGGTGGGTATGGGGGACTTTTGGTATAGCATTGGAAATGTAAATGAGCTAAATACCTAATAAAAATGGAAAAAAAAATAGAGTAGATAGGAGCTATAGACAGAGGGAGCTCACAAGACCTTAACCTCTACAGAAAATTCTTTGAGAAAGAAGAAAACTTTGAGTATGTAGAGAGTAAGGGGTACTCTGAATTACTAGTGTGAAACTATTTGGAGTAATTTTTGCATTTAGTAATATAGGAGTGATAGCAACTATATATTATGTATTTAAAGTGGATTAGAAGTGAATGAAATGAAACTGTTAACAATAATAGTCACTAGGTGATAGCAATGGATGGAAATTGGTGTCATTAGTGCTGGAGGACCATGTGCAAAGAACTACAAAATTGTGCAGAAGAAAGACTTTGTATATTTGAAGGATGCTAAATGTAACAGACAAAGACAGACAAAGAGCCAGCTATTTTATTGGTAACCCACAGAATTTTCTTTATATTGGAAATAAAAAATAAAATAAAATTGGATTTGAGTGATGGACAGGATCATGAAACATGAATCCCTTCACCATTAGTTTCTATTTATTCCTCAGTCTAAAGAGTGATTCTTGCTGGGTGCTGTCGGCTCACGCCTTTAGTCCCAGCACTTGGGAGGAAGAAGGAGGTGAATCTCCGAGTTCAAAGCCAGTCTAATCTACAGAGCGAGTCCTAGGACAACCAAGGCTATCCTACAGAGAAACCCTTGCTTTTTTTAAAAAAACAAAAAAACAAAACAAAAAACAAAAGCAAACAAAGAAAAACGAAAGATTTTTTAAAAAATAATTATTTTGCAAATAATGAAGATGACAGGCTTCATAAACATTATCACGATTTCTCAATATAAAGCCTAACTAGGTAAGGTTATCAGGTTTGCTCCTCAGACCCACATAAGGATGGTGTGCTCTGAGCAGCAACACAGCCCTCTCAGGTTATTGGGAGGAACACAGGTGGCTTGGTAATGGAACATACTCAGAATCCTTTTTCCACTAAAAGATGAAAAGGGAGAAGAAAAAAATAAAAAAAAACTGGTTTTCTGTTGTCAGAACTACACAGCACCCCAAAACCCCAGTCTTTCACAATATGGAAAGACTTTTCTAGAACTAAATGGCCCATATTTGAATTAACAAAATGACCAGTTATGTAAATGTTCTGAAACAACTGATGGGCCTCTTTCTTTCCTTGATGCTCTTCTACAGAGACAAACAGCCATTCATGGGTGAAGACAACAGAACCTCTGTGACAGAATTCATCTTCCTGGGCCTCTCACAGGACCCACAGACACAAGTCCTGCTCTTCTTCCTCTTCCTCTTCATCTACCTGCTCACTGTGCTGGGAAACCTGCTGATCATCGTGCTCATCCACTCAGACCCCAGACTCCACACCCCCATGTACTTTTTCCTTAGAAACCTGTCCTTTGCAGATCTCTGCTTTTCTACTACCACAGTGCCCCAGGTGCTTGTCCACTTCCTGGTGAAGAGGAAGACCATTTCTTTTGCTGGATGCTCCACACAGATAGTGGTGTTGCTTCTGGTCGGATGCACAGAGTGTGCACTGCTGGCAGTGATGTCCTATGACCGCTATGTGGCTGTCTGCAAGCCTCTGCACTACTCCACCATCATGACACACTGGGTATGTGTTCAGCTGGCTGCAGGGTCCTGGGCCAGTGGTGCACTTGTGTCCCTGGTGGATACCACATTCACATTACGTCTTCCTTATCGAGGAAACAATGTCATTAACCACTTTTTCTGTGAACCTCCTGCCCTCCTGAAGCTGGCATCGGCAGATACATACAGCACAGAGATGGCGATCTTTGCAATGGGTGTGGTAATCCTCCTAGCACCTGTCTCCCTCATCCTCACCTCCTACTGGAACATTGTCTCTACTGTAATCCAGATGCAGTCTGGGGAAGGAAGGCTCAAGGTCTTCTCCACCTGTGGCTCCCACCTCATTGTTGTTGTTCTCTTCTACGGCTCAGCAATATTTGCCTACATGAGGCCCAACTCTAAGATAATGAATGAAAAGGATAAAATGATTTCGGTGTTCTATTCAGCAGTGACCCCGATGCTGAACCCCATCATTTACAGCCTGAGAAACAAGGATGTGAAAGGGGCCCTCAGGAGAATAACTTTAAAATAGTTCAGGGCCATGGGAATTTGAAGCCAGTTACCATTTTAGAATACATTATAAGAGATTGCTTTCTAAGTTTTTTCATGCTAATACCATTACCCACTTTCAAATTTTACTTTTGTGCAGTGCTTCCTCAACTAGGTTAGTACATTACACAGTAGATGGGCTAGACCTAGGGAGAAAAAGTCAAAAGTAATTAAAAGAAGACAAGAAAGGAAAATAAAGACAGGAGTAAGTAAGCATATAACTACAATGAAGAGTCAATATCAACACCAGAACATATGTAAAATTCTAGCACAGCAATCATGCCCTTTGTTATTTCAGTCAATAGTCAAATTTATTCTTATGCACTTTGATATCTCCCAGGTACATTTGCAAATTCGCAGATATAAGCATAAAGTAGGGTTGTATTTCCAACACTGTCTATGATTCCGAACATAGCATTTTCAAATTTAAAGCTGCTCTTCAGCAATAATGAATAGTAGAATTTTTCATAAAGGACAATGAAAGGTTTGGAGGGAGGGAAAAGAGGGCTCTTTTTAGTTTTATTTTAATTTAAGAAATTAAAAAATAAAGTTAAGCAAAGAAATATGAGCATAAAGGGTAAAGAAAAGTATACGAATTGAGAAATTATTTGAAATCAACACTAAACTTAGCAGTATAAAATTTAAAAAAGGCCAAGGTAAAAATTTCTTACTTGTGCTATGAATTTGCTGCTATTGTATCCCATTGGGTTTCATTTTTATTAAATTCTCAAACTGTCTAATTGTTTTTGATTTCTCTCTTGACCTAATATTTTTTTCAATTTTGCATTGTTTAACTTCCATCAGTTTGTGTACATTTTGCCTTTGCAAGTAGGGTTAATATTCAGAACTAATCTATGGTGGTCTGGTAAAGTACAGGGTATTATACAAATTTTCCTATCTCTGTTAAGCTTCCTTTCGGTCCTAGTATGTGGTCAATTTCAGAAAAATTTCATGGCTACTGAAAACAAAGTGCATTGTTTAGTGTTTGGGTGGAATGTCCTATAGGTGTTTGCTAGGCTCATTTGATTTATGATGTTCGTTACTCCAGATTTTCTCTGATTACTTTCAAGTTGAATGGCCTGTCTTTTGTTGAGAATGGGGAGTTACCCACTATCAGTGTGTGAGAGTCAATATATAATTTTTAGTACTTCTTTTATGAATTTCTGTAGATCTGCATCTGTCCTGCTGTTGGGCACAGCCTCTTGGGGAAGCAGAACGAAGGGAGTTTGACTGTGCTTAACCCACACTGCTGCAGAGGCAGGTGCTGAGCTTCAGGGAGGTGCCAGGGCCTCTTGGACATCCAGGCAACACTGGAAGTCGCAGAAGAGCCGAGAATGGAGTGGGGGATCCATGGTCTAGGGACACTGTCTAGCCCACAGTCAGGTAAAAGCAGAGCTCCATCTTGTCCCAGCATTGATTGTTCTTAGTGTGGTGGAAGCAGGCTGGTAGAGCAGAGAGTCCTTCTACAGGAGAATTAAGCTGAGGCTCTGTAGTTGAATGCCTTCTCCACAACTTCCCATGGCAGATCTTGATGAAAGAGACAGTTCATGGATCTAAATTGTTTATTGGTCGTTCATGGTGGGAAATGGGTGGTGAAAAATGGGTGCATATCATACTATATCCACTTCTCAGGGAGGACCTGAGATTAAATACCTTTTGCAGGGAGAAATGTCTGGGAAGGAAAGTTTATTGACTAAACCCTCAGGACCTCTAGGTACCTCATTAGCATTGAGAAGTCTGTTCTGGGCCTACATGACCACAGGTCATGTTTCCTTATGTGAGGAGTTTGGTACAGGGTCCAGGCCAGGAGTCTGGCAGAGAGTGGGGAGTCACCTAAGCCTCAGGTGTGTGCCCACTGAGTCTCCAGGTCTCAACCTGCTTCACCTTACCAAGCTTCCTGGCATAGTTTTTCTGTTCAACACCCTTCTGTTTGGCAAATAATTGTTTAGAATTGTAATAACCTTGTCAGAGTTTTTTTTTCTCTCTCTCTCCTTTTAATGAGTATTCAGTGTCCTTCTCTATCTCATTGGATTTGTTTTGAAATAATTTTATTAGATATTAAAATTACTATGCCTGCTTTTTTTTCTGACCATGCTAATGATTAGAAGAACTTTCAAATCCTCTCCCTTAACCACTTAGCATGTTCCACCAGAGGTTTAAAGAAATCATTCACTGAAAACTAAAGTAAATCCATATTATTCTTAGTCTTTGTGGCAGTGGGTATTGGATCTAGAGTCTTGAATATGGTAGGGAAGTCACCAACCATTGAGCGATGTGCTCTGACATTGAACCATATTCTCAGGCCAAACTTTTTTAAGTACTGTTCTCAGATATAGCAGTACTGAACTGGGAGCTCAGTAACACTTCTCATGTTGAGTATGTTGCCTTTGTAGAGATAAAAAACAGTAGCTAATTTGTTTTTCTATTACTTTTGTATAATAATTATTTGCATTGATCTTTTTTATCATTACAATAGAACAGACTTTTTTTCTTAAAGTTGAAACAAAAAATATGATCTCCCAAAGAACAGTTTTCTAAAAATTTACAGGTAGAATAATTTATTAAAGGAAATCAGATAAAAAGGATATAAGAAGGAACATACATGAGATGCAGAAATGGAGAACAGAGTTGAAACATCATTAACAGGTCAAATAAATTAGTGTCATTGAAGGAAGACGTACTATTAACACGTGTATGTGCCTACCTCATGCAGCTGATAACAGCACACACAAGAGGTACAGGAGGGAAAGTGGAGTGTGGGACCCTTATGGAGATCTTATGGAAGTCTTGAAACCCTTTGTAACTTGACAAAAGGTGAATCGAGGTTCCTTATTGCTTGGGATGGTTTTCAATACCAGGTCTTCCATAGGGAACTCCTAATGAAGACCATGTGGGAGAGAATAGGTTTTTGTACCCAAGAGCCAAAGACATGAATTAAATGTACAGAGTAGCAGTCCAGTGGATGTGCCTGGGAGGATTCATTAAAATCCAGTTTCCTATAGCATTTTCATGGAATATGTCGCCTGGGAGGATGACACTGTCAAAACTCCCTCAGGATAAAGCTGAAACTTCACCACTGCCCCTGAGACAAGGAGGTTAGGCATCATTGGTTTTCTTTGAGCAGCCTTGGCCATACTGCTTTGCTTTTTTACTGCACTTATCGTGGAGGACTTGAAAAATTCATCCAGAACTGTAGCACCCAATAAGACTCTCCCACATAGAAACTGGATGGGAGACATAATGGAAGATTCATATTCTTGCTTTCTAAGGATCTCATACTGAATTCTCAGATGACCAATCTTCCTCCAGTGGAGGACTATCAATGCTAATAGCTAGAGGGGCCTATCACTAGATCAACTTAGTGATAGCTGCAAATCTTCATCCCATCCTTCAGAACCTCTTTTCCTCAGAATTTTATCAAATAATTCATTCACCAAAGAATTCTAAGGTACTTTGTGTGGTCTGGAATATGTCTTTTGCTTTTGGAGGTAAGGAAGGGTTTTGTTTTTTATTTGGGCTTTGAGTACTGAGGTATTGATTGAAGATCTCAGTTGTCTGTCAATTGTGAAATTCTCTAATTTCTGACTCTCTGCTCTCTGTTCTCTAGACACCTTGTCTGAACACCAGCCTGTACAAGTTGAGACAATAACAGTCATTGTGAAACACTGCTTAGATCTGAGTTACTAGGATTCTAAGCCCCAGGTAATGAGTCTCAGTATTTCCCTTCATTACATCTGGATTTTCCTGGACTCCTAGAGTCTAATGAAAGTGCTTAAATTAGTAGTACCTCAAAACAAAGTTACTTAATATCAGTTGAAGTTTCTTCTTTTATCTATGTGACTTTTTGCCTTTGAAGGACTACAGAAAAGCCATTAGAAATAAATTTTAAAATTTAAATATACTGAGTAGTGACATGGAATAATATTTATGAAAACATGCTTCCAAATTTCATTCTTTTCTCCTCTGGTTCTTCTGACCACTTCTGTAAAGGTTAGCAATGCTCCTCCATTCCTCAGCCTTGCTGACAGTTTTTGATGTGAGATCCCCAATACAATCATCATTTTCCTAGAAATGAGTTTTCTTCAGCTGGCCCAGAGGTGGCTTAGTCAGTTTTCTTCTATACGATGCCTTACAGAAAGCAAATTCTATATGCTTAGCATTTACTGATATGCCTCTTGTCCATTTATTTGATGGTTTTTCAAATTTCAGAAATTAGAAAATACATTCAATGGTATTGCTGTTGGTCACTCCACAGTGACCTGCATTAATTTTCAGATGTGGGTTTTTATACCTTATAATGGCTTGTACTCAGAATCCATCTATTTCTAGGCAATCAAAGATACCACCCAGAATGGAGCTCTGGAACTCCACCTTGGAAAGTGGCTTCATCTTGGTGGGGATTCTGAATGGCAGTAGCTCTCCTGAATTGCTCTGTGCCATAGTCACAGCCTTGTACATGTTGGCACTGATCAGCAATGGACTGCTACTCCTTGTCATCACAGTGGATGCCCGGCTCCATGTACCCATGTACCTCCTACTGAGGCAGCTGTCTCTCATTGACCTCCTCTTCACATCAGTTGTCACCCCCAAGGCTGTCATGGATTTTCTTTTGAGAGACAACACTATATCCTTTGGAGGCTGTGCCCTTCAGATGGCTCTAGCATTGATGCTAGGCAGTGCAGAGGACCTCCTTCTGGCCTTCATGGCCTATGACAGGTATGTGGCCATTTGTCATCCTCTCAATTACATGGTCTTCATGAGTCCTACAGTATGCTGGCTGATAGTGTCTACATCATGGATCCTGGCATCTCTTACTGCAGTAGGTCATACTGTGTACACAATGCACTTCCCTTTCTGTATGTCCCAGGAAATTAGACACCTGCTCTGTGAGATCCTGCCTTTGCTGAAGCTGTCCTGTGTAGATACCTCCCAATATGAGCTCATGGTTTATGTGACAGGGGTGACATTCCTCTTACTCCCCCTTTCTGCCATTGTTACCTCCTACACACTAATTCTGTCTACTGTGCTGCACATGCCTTCAAATGAAGGGAAAAAGAAAGCCCTTGTCACCTGTCTTTCCCACTTGATGGTGGTTGGAATGTTCTATGGAGCTGCCACTTTCATGTATGTCCTACCCAGTTCATTGCACAGTGCAAAACAAGACAATATAATCTCTGTGTTTTACACAATTGTCACCCCAGCTCTGAACCCCCTTATCTATAGCCTGAGGAATAAGGAAGTTATTGGAGCTTTGAGAAGGGTCTTGGGCAGATACATCCTGCCAGCACACCTTACTCTTTAAGGAGGATTCATGGTTTGTCTTTAAACACTTCTTTTCCAACCTAAATTGTGATATTCAGTCATTCATTAACATTATAACTATCTAAAATAATACATACACTTTAAATTTTTCCTTTACTTTCTACTGTGTAAATGGTGTGTATAGAAATTTAATAGGTTCATTTTGTGATTGGAAAGTATCTGGATGAATTACCAAGGTAGACATAGTTTGGGATTCACTTTCCATTTCAACCTCATGTAATAGTGAGACAAAATGGGAAGTCCCCAGTAGCCCCTAAGCACACTTTGATCTGTGTTCTTAATTGTTAATAGCAAGAAAGAGACACAGAAAATACTTTGGATTTCTTTAGAAGAAAATAGTTTGAAGAGAAATTAATAGGCTTATGATTACATTTCCGTGCCTGATCTGAAAGATGCTCACACTGATGTTACAAATGTGAAACTTAAATTAACATAGTACAAAGTGTTAAAAATGGAACCTATTATTTTTCATTGGAATATTAACCAAGTAATTTTTAAATAAGGCAAAAAATTACTAGTGAAAACATAAGTGAATAAAACAGAATTGAAATGTTTTAAAATGCTAGATACAGTAATGTTAATTATGTTAATAATTGATTATTTATGTTTATTTATAATTATGTTAATAATGAATAAAACAGAATTGAAATGTTTTAAAATGCTAGATACAGTAATGTTAATAATGTTAATATGTTAATATGTTTGAAATTTTGAAAAAAATATAGCCTTATATATACATAAATAGATTTAAAATGTTAAAACAATTACAAAAAACTCAAATTCTTTTAGAATGCTTTATTTTTAATTTTATGTGAGTGTCAGTGGGTACGATACATGAGTATAGGTATCTGAGAAAGCCAGAGGTGTCTGATGTCCTGGAGCGAGAGTTGTAATCTGACCAGTGTGAGTGCTTATGATCCTCTGCAGGAGCATTATATGCTTTTAATCACTAAACATCTACTCAGGGCTTGGGAGCTCATACTCATGAGGTAATTATGTATTACTGTGTCCACAGGAATGGTAATACAAAGTATGTAAAACACTCTCTCCATCTAAATGTAAGTAGACTTCATTTTATTAGATCATTCATACGTATGAGGAGATGTAAGAAAGTTTAAAACTTTAATTTATGAGTACAGAATCTAAATTACCTTGGGACATGCAGATGCCATATTGCTGATAGTAGTGCTTAGCACTCAGAAATTCTTATGTGTACTGAAGTAATATTAAATTGCTTAATATATAAAACTAGATAATAATCTATGAACTAAAACAATTTCCTTTAAAGAAACAGAGAATCAAACATGTGATAGGGAAAGAAATATCTACTATAATGCTTCACTTTAATAGCATCTACACTTATTCTATTGAATAAGTGAGTATTATAATTTAAAATCCAGTGAATCTTGCCCAACATTATGATGGAGTATTTTAGAGTGTTGATGGAAGGGGTTGCAGAGATTATGAGTTTGCATCTGTCTGCCTTTTCATCTGTAATATTTGGACATTAGTTTTAAATTTATGTATCTCAGTTTACTGATTTTTTAAAAAACACTGTAAACCTGATCCCATAATGTTTTTTGAGTAGCTTGAAAAAAATGACATTCTGTATTTATATTATAGCCTGGTAATTTGTCCTTAACCCATGCTGACTATTAAGTGCATAAATAGTAGATTCTTAATAAAGTTTCTTGTATTGTTGCTTCTTATAAAGAGAAATATATTCTTCATGATAAATAGTTGAAAAGATTTGAAATAGGGATTTTTTTAAGCTTCTCAATTTTATGCTATTCTTTTATGTATTTTATTACTCGTATTTACCTCTATCTCTTCTCTGAAAGATTCAATGGAACATTTTTCTTTTTTTGCATTTGGAGAAACAACACATTTAAGTGATAAAAACAACGTGGAAGAATTGGTCTTGATTTATAGTGCTGGGAGTGAAACCCAGAATGTTGTCTGTGTTGCTCTGTCATTGAACTTCACCCTCATTGGAATGATCAACTTTTTTGGATATGCAGTCAGAAAAATACTGGAATACACAGCTGAAAAACCTCAACTGAAAAGAGCCTTGAATTCAGTTCTGGGACTGAAACAACCTGAGACTGGAGGTTTCGTGTGAGCAGGCATAGAATTATTTAAGAAAAGGAGGTCTAGAAGATGCTTTATGACTTTTGAAATTTTGTACACTAGAAGGAACATGGAGTGTGTCACATGATTGTAATATTAAATTGAATATGTGTGCATTATCATTTATAACTCAGTGAAACATGTCCAATATTATGATAGAATAGTTTGAGTATTGATGTAAGGTATTACAGAAATTGAGTTTGAATCTGTCCTCCTTGTCATCTGTAATATTTGGACATTAGTTTTAAGTTTGTGTATCAGTTATATATTAAAAATAATATTTCTTAAAACAGGACAAGATGATGCATTTGACACTTGAAGCTTGTGTTTGGAAACAATTCTTATGTCATTATTACTGCAGTATATTATTACTGTGCCCATGGCCACATACCTAAGCACATGTAGGCAACACTAATTGTACTCAAGGGTTATTAATAACATGCAGAAGAGGATATGCAGTTGTGAGGGGTTTGGGAGGGGGAGTTGGAGTCAAGTAGTGGTGGAGGAATATGATCCAATATATTGTACAAATGTATAAAACATACAAGGAATAAAATATAATTTAATAGTATCATAGTTATGAGAAATACATGAGTATAATATTACCCAAAGGTTGAATATAGTCAGTAATATCGTGTTATGTAATCTAAAATACCAAAAAAGAGGAGTTTCAATACTCTTATAATAAAAATATAGGATGAAAATGAAGGTGGGTGGATATAGAATTGGGGGAAGATCTTGGATAGTTGGGGTTGGAAAGTCATATGCTAAAAAATACAGTATGAATTTATTAAAGAATAAGTAAAATATTAGAAAATAATCAGTTAATGTTTGACATGATGAATAAATCCAGTATGTTGAGCTACAGTTGTGTTGAGATTATTTATTTTAAATATACTCCATCAGAGTATCATCTATGAGAATGTAAAATTACTAACTAAAATAATCAAATATTAAAATTTGTAATAAGTTTAGATAAAAAGTAATTTTTGACATAATTTAAGTATCTTCTAAATAAAATTTTCTTCATTTGCAAATTAATATAATAAAAATATTCCACTTTTTAAGTTTAGCTTTCTTTTACTTAAATTAATTATACTCATTAAGATATATGTGCAAGCAAAATTTTATGTTAATGACCAGATAATAAACATTTTAAGCTTTCTGTGCCACAATTTCTCAATAATTTTTCAGCTCTGGGTCACAGACAAGGCAAGATCAAACATGTAACAATAAAATAGAGAGATGCTCAGCCCTTAAGAGCACTTGCTGTCTTTTCAGAGAAGTCAGATTTCATTCCTAGCACCCACATGGTAGCTCACAACCATGTATACCACAATTCTAATTCTGATCCCCATAGGCATGCATGTGGTGCACATACATGCATGTAGGCAAACACCCACATACATAAAATAAAAAGTTCTAAAAGTACCTAAAATCTTTAAATAGCAAGACTATAAGAACTTGTTACAATAGCTGCTTACATCATCTCCACAACTCAAACCAAGAAATCTGTGATTTCAGTTGCTTGATAGGTAAGCTATTCTCTGCATACAGAAGACATGGAGTTAGACATGGAGTGGAAAACATGAAGTTTCAAAATGATACATGATTACCTCTTGGAGAATTTCAAGATGATCTTTCTTCAGCATCCAAGCAGTGGAGATGTGATGGTTTTTCAACACTAAGTTTGGTATAAATTGTGGTGCTTCCATTCCATTTATTGAAACACAATCATGAGACTAGAAATATGCACAGGGAGGATGAGAAGAAAAGAAAAAAATCCAGAGTGAAAGATGACACACAATCTGTTGATTATTTGATAACAGCAATATCTAAAATTTGTTTTAGGAAAATGTATTCTTTAGCATTGATATGGTAACTTTTGTTCTAAATATTTATCTATTTCATCTAATGCCACAGCTATTCTTTTCTTCCTCATTAACTTGAAAGGTGTTCATAGCATGCACTTGTTCCTCCATTGTTGTCAATCCTGAACTCGTTTTATCATACCTTAGTTACTGTACTTTCAGCTGTGATATATATTTCAAAGTTTTCCTTTTTCTTTAAATTTTATTAGATATTCTCTTCATTTACATTTAAAATGCTATCCCCTTTCTTAGTTTCCTCTCTGAAAGTCCTCTAGACACCCCACCCTCCAGCCCTGCTCCCTAACCCACCCACTTCTGCTTTCTGGCCCTGGCATTCTCCTGTACTGGGACATATAATCTTCGCAAGAACAAGGGCCTCTCCTCCCATTGATGGCCAACTAGGCCATCTTCTGCTACATATGCAACTAGACACAGCTCTGGGGGGTACTCGTTAGTTCATATTGTTGTTCCTCCTATAGGGTTGCAGACCCCTTTAGCTCCTTAGAGAGTTTCTCTAGCTCCTTCATTGGGGGCCCTGTGTTCCATCCAATAGATGACTGTGAGCATCCATTTATGTATTTGCCAGGTACTGGCATAGCCTCACAAGAGATAGCTATATCAGGGTCCTGTCAGCAAAATCTTGCTGGCATATGCAACAATGTATGGGTTTGGTGGTTGTTTATGGGATGGATCCCCGGGTGGGGCAGTCTCTGAATGGTCCTTTCTTCCATCTCAGCTCTGAACTTTGTCTCCATAACTCCTTCCATGGGTATTTTGCTCCCCATTCTAGGAAGGAATGAAGTATCACACTTTGGTCTTCTTTCTTCTTGAGTTTCATGTGTTTTGCAAATTGTATCTTGGGTATTCCACTCCACCTATCAGTGAGTGCATATCATGTGTGTTCTTCTGTGATTGGGTTACTTCACTCAGGGTGATATCCTCCAGATCCATCCATTTAATCATTCAGTCTTTTAACTTTCTAGGATGTCAAAATCCATTTTTAAAAAGGCTCATACATTTTGAAGGTGGCTATTTTATTTCTATAGACTATTTCCCAAAATTTATCATCTTTAAATAAATGTTAATACTTTCCGACTAGGAAACTAGTGTATTAGTCTGTTTCTTTGGCGACTATACATACACATACTCAGATATATTTTTCATTATTATAACAATTGTATTGTAGATATTTATAGATTTCTTCCTAATTCAGGAAATATTTCAATCCTTCCCCCAGCTCTTCCATAAGGGTCCCCGGCCTATGCCCAATGTTTGGATTTGGGTATCTGTATCTGTCTCTCAGAGGACAGTTATGCTCAGCCCATGTCTGCAAACATAATAGAGTATCATTAATAGTGTCAGGAATGGTGCTTGCCCATAGGATGGGTTTCAAGTTAGGCTGGTTTTTGGTTGGCCAGTCCTTCAGTGTCTATTCCAGTTTTGCTCCTGCATTTCTTTTAGACAGGACAAATTTTGAGTTCAATATTTTATGGGTGGATTAGTGTCCTTATCCTTCCGCTGGGGGTCCTGTCTGTCTACAGGAGGTAGCCTCTTCAGGTTTCATATCCCAATTGTTAAGCATCTTGGCTAAGATCATCCCCACTGATGCCCTCATCCTGTGTACTCCTGGAGTTCGCAGAGATTCCCTCCCACTCCCCCATGCCTGGCATCTGCAGATATTATAAAAGAAAAACATTTCTTTGAGGTTGGCTTACTTTTTCAGAGGCTTATTCCATTGTCATTATGGTAGGAAACATGGCGCTGGAGATGGAGCCAACAGTTCTACATCTTGATCCAGAGGCAGCAGAAGAAGACTGGATGTGTTTCACTGGGCATAGCTTAAGCATTTAAGACATCAAAGCCCTCCCTCCACAGTAGCACAATCCTCTAACAAGGCCAAATCTACTCCAACAAGGCCACATCTACTTCAACAAGGCCATACCTCCTAATGGGGCCACTTCCTATGACCAAGAATTAAAATACATCAATCTATGAAAGCCATATCTAGTTAATCAACACAATCACAAGCAAAACAAAAAGCCTTAGATATGAGGAAAGGACTTGTTGGGGGATCCTAAGAGTAGGAGTGAGGAGAATTCTGGGGTAATGGTACTAAGAATACTATACATTTATGCATGAATTTATCAAAATAACAAAATTAGTAAGAGAAAAAAAGAAAACAGATTGAGTTAATGTGAATAGATAATTAGTGGAGAAGAAAGTAGATGAAATTCATTTTGTGATGTTTCTTTTACTAACTTAGAGGTTGAAATACTGTGCCAATGACTGAAAGGGACGAGGTTGTAAGTTTTGATGCTGGGGCAAATCAGAATCCATATAGATTTTTATAATTATAATCAAAGGCAATGGAGAAAAGTTTCAGGCAAAAATTATTGTAAAGGAGCAAAATTTTTAGGAAGTCAATGAAATTTAAATCCTAGAAAAGGTTAGCCATTGATAGATAGTTGTAAATGAAGAAAACCTATGTATGCTATCCGAATACAGGTGCAGGTGAGTAGGAGACTCAGAGAGAAAAAGAGCAGGTCTAAATGAAGTATGGAGCGAGTTTGTCAGATTAAACCCAATTCATTCATAGCAATTTTTTGGAAATAAATGTGTAAATTATTCATAAATGGAAACCTAAGTGGGCCTGAGAACTATAACAATATAGTTTTTCTAGGCAGGAGAGGATGTAGAAAAGTTGTGAGAGACAGGTGGTAGGAGACTCCAAAGAGTACAACAGGATAAATACACATAGTATCACTAACTGAACTCACAGACTGTGACATCAAGCATAGAAGATGCACAGGTTAAAATCAGAAACAAATAAAAAAAATCTCAGAGGATTGGAAGTAGGTAAAAAGTTCCAACCCTAACCAAGAAGTCATTTGCAATCAATACATGCTGGGAGAACAAAAAATAATCAGCTTTCTTCAGTGAAGTCACCTTGGGTGATCTATTCAATCATACTTCAAGGAAAGCACTGTGCTCAGTAGTAATATGCCAGCATTAAGCAGATGCCATATTTTGGTGTGTTGCTTTGTTTTCCTTTGTTTGTTGCTTTAAATTTTGGGTTGTTGTTGTTGTTGCTGCTGCAGCTCTTCATCCTGATGATGGTGATAACAGTGATGGTGGTGGTGACGGCGGCTGTGGTGATGGTGGTGTGTGTTTTTGTGTGTAAAAGAGATAGGGAACAGAGCAGAGAGATAACATAAAATTGGATAGGTAGGAAACTGGGAAGGGTCTGAGTATCTGAGAGGAGTTGGGGAAGAGAAAGAATGTGACCAAAATATATTATATATATATATTTTAAAAAGCTAATAAATATATAAAAGGAAAATTTGCACAGAGAAAATAAACTGTAGTCACACACACACAACAACAACAAAAACAAACCAAACAAAAACAAACATAAACAAAAACCAAAAATACCCTCCATAAGACTGACAGAGCTAAGTGTCTGTTATAAACCTAGGCATAATGATATGGATGGTGTTCCAGGGAGAAGGAAACATTAGGCATGGAGCTGACATGGTACTGACAGAATCTAATAATCACAGAAGGAAAAAATAATCATTAAGAATATTCCAGTCTTAAAAAGACAAAGTCATCAGACTTTATATTTCTTCTACTGAAGTTTCGAGGTCATGGTCGTAATTAACAAATGAATGCTTGCATTTAGTGTTCTTAAAGTTGAAAATGAAAAGCCATAGAGTCTCCAGGAACTGTTTTCCAGGATTTTCTAGAGAAACATGTGTCTGAAGACTGAAAGTGAAGAATGAGGAAAGAACCAGGTGAGGAGGGGGATGGCAGTGAAGGCTGAAGCAGGTATCCTGTGTTAGCTGGACAGCAATGGAGCTGTGGTTGCAGACTGCACAGGCACACAGTCACATGAGTACATGCACGAGAGCAAAGAAATGAAACAACAAATACTACAAGAGAAGTTTCAACAAACCAGTTTGATGCTGCCTAGAGATCAATGAAGGAAGACCTGATGTCAGCTGATTTCTTGGCTACCTCCCTGCAGTTGGTAAACATCCACACAAAAGGATGGACCATCTAGAGACTGCCATATCCAGGGATCCATCCCATAATCAGCCTCCAAACGCTGACACCATTGCATACACTAGCAAGATTGTGCTGATAGGTCCCTGATATAGCAGTCTCTAGTGAGACTACGCCGGGCCTAGCAAACACACAAGTGGATGCTCACAGTCAGCTATTGGACGGATCACGGGGCCCCCAATGGAGGAGCTAGAGAAAATACCCAAGGAGCTAAAGGGAACTGCAACCCTATAGGTGAAACAACATTATGAACTAACCAGTACCCCGGAGCTCTTGACTCTAGCTTCATATGTATCAAAAGATGGCTTAGTCAGCCATCACTGGAAAGAGGTCCATTGGACTTGCAAACTTTATATGCCCCAGTACAGGGGAACGCCAGGGCCAAAAAGTGGGAGTGGGTGGGTAGGGGGTTGCGGGGGAGGGTATGGGGGACTTTTGGGATAGCATTGAAATTGTAAATGAGGAAAATACCTAATTAAAAAAAAAGAATCACAGGAGAAAGTAGAGAAGGGAGCCCTCACAGACACAGTAAGACACTTTTGTTATAGACAGAGTCTGTACAGTGATCTCTTGATGCTTATGACAGTTTCCAGAACAGTGTCTTTAGTCAGGGACCTTCCGAGAAAAGCCAAGTGGGGCAGAAGGTGTTCAGACCCCAATGCCAATTTAAAGGGTGAAGTTTGCAGAAGTGTCTGGCAAGAGGGATTTGCCTAGGAGGGTTCATTAAATCTACTTTCCATGGGCAGCATTTCTCAGGAAGGTCATGCCGCTTGGGATGAAGACAGTGAAATCTCCCTCAGGACAAGAATAGTGTTCACTGCAGCCCCTGGGACAATGAGGCTAGGCAGCAGTTGGTCTTCTTTGAACAGCCCTGCCTATCTGTCTCTCTCCTAATCCCTCCTGGGCTTATTTTATATCACAAACCCTTGCAGGAAAGGAGATATAAAAGTCAGTTTATGGACTAAAATAGATCAAAATCGATGTTTGCTTTATTAATGACAACCAATAATATGATGACTAATGATATGAGGGTAGCTAGATGGAATTTCAATGTAGTTTTGACTTGCATTTCACGAATAGATATGGATATTGAATGTTTGTCCTCCTGAGCCAATGTCTTATTGCAGTGCTCAGAAATGACTTCTAATTATGATGGTAGATGAGAATCATGTTGAAGGATTCAGTCTCTTTCCCAGGATTCTCCACTAAATCTCAGCTTACACCCATATCCTTTGTAGAGAGGAAGGACTAGCGGAGGCAGTAACTGTAGGATCATAGGATTCACAACCTTAATGACAGATGCTGCAAGAAACACATCCAACTCTGTGAACTTCTTCAGCTCTGGAAGGAACCTCACAACACTTGGTATTGTCTGGAATCTGTGCCTTTTTGGTGTTGGAGGTAAGGGCTCTGTCTCTGATTTAGGCAATATGAATGGCTCAAGAGCTTTGAGAAACAGTATTCAAAGCACACTGCTCTCCCTGAGATTCCCTAGTGCCTCTGTCTTCAGAGCACAATTGTTCTCTACATTCATAAATACTTGAAATTATTCTACCCTCTGGCCACAACTAAGTTATGAGAATTCCTCAGACTGGACTTCTGATAAAATTGTCAGTGCTAACTTTTGCTTTACCTGGATATTCCTGGACTTCTAGAGCCTGATGTGGCCCCAGAATGAATAGGACCCCCAAACAGGACTATCTACTGTTATTTTGAAGTTCTTTACATGCCTGCTTGACACTAAAAGTTACACAGAGAAGCTAATTGAAATTAATTTGTTTGGTGTTTTTGTTTTTGTTTTTTGAGACAGGGTTTCTCTGTGTAGCCTTGGCTGTCCTGGAACTCACTCTGTAGACCAGGCTGGCCTTGAACTCAGAAATCTGCCTGCCTCTGCCTCCCAAGTGCTGGGATTAAAGGTGTGTGCTACCACCCCCTGGCTGTAATTAATTTTTAAAAATGACCACACTGAGCACTGATACAGACACTTACACAAAAGTGTTTCCAAAATTGTAGCTTTATCTGTTTAAGCTTTTCTGACTATTTCCACAAAATATGGTGGTGTTTCTATGTTTATCTCACCCTATGCTAAAGCTCTTCTTGTGAGGAAGAGCTAAGCTGATCTATGTGTGTGTGTGTGTTGAATGTGTGTAGGTCCTTGTGGAGGCTGGAAGAGGGTGTTAGGTCTTCTGTAATTTGAATTACAGCTGTCTGATGTGGGTGCTGGGGTCTAAACTTGGGTATTCTGAAAGAGCAACAAGGACTCTTTATGGTCTCCTTTCTTATTTTAATAGGCAAACATGCTCTTCCAGACAGTGTTTCTGAGGTAAGACCTGTGTAGTACCCTAGATCAAGTGCAGTTCCTCATGTACTGGAGTTCATTTTGACTGTGTGAATGAAAGAAAGTGGATCACATGGACTTGCAATGTCAGGTTTTTAGGACTTGTATTATTCATAAGACATGATCTGAGATAAAAATGAAGAAAAACTCAGAGTACAGGAACAATGCTATAAAAAAGGTAAAGTTGAGAACACGCATGGTATGAATCTTCCTTTTATCTGGACTGCTTCCTACTATACAACTATGAAACATGTACAATCAATGCTTTTTCAGACACACACATATACATGCACATACACTTCATGTCATTTCCTTCTCAATTTCGTCAAATAGCAATTTAATATGAATTCAGAGATTGACAGTTTTCCATCCTTGTACTTCTAAGATTTGTGAGGATGGGAAACCATTTTTCATGCCCACATTGATGCATCCCAGGTAATGTTATAGTTTGGAGTCTTTCCTTGGTACCTCCTTGGTAACTCACTCCATTGATCACACAGAAAGAGAAAATCTTCCAATTGCTGTTTCTGTGTTTCTGCCTCTTCTTTCCAAATGCATTGTCTTCTTCAAATGAGCAAATACTTTTGTTATAATCTTACTAATTTATCTTTAAGATAAAATTACCTTTGACTTCCATCATTTTAGAATTGCTACTGCCCTCAAAGAGCAGTATGCACAAGTCCCCAGTGACCAGTATGCTCAGTTAGTAGAGGGAGGTATTTGAAGAGTAAATGAAAGCTAATCCATTAAGATCTCAGGACAATGGAATAAAATTTCAAAGTTTCTTTATAAATAAAACTTAAAAATACAAATGGTAATCAGAAGTAGACTTTGACCAGCAACAAATAAAGTCAATATCTGTGTATGTATTTGTGAATGTAGAGATAGAAATGCTTACATTTATTTACATAGATATTTGTTTATGAGTATTATATTGATACATTAAAAATATAATTTTCAATTCTCAAAAAAATTTTAATCCATATTATTCATATTATAGATGTGTCAACATTGAATAAAATTTTTCTGATATTCAGAAAGCAGACAACTAACTTATCTAATGAAGGAAAAATTTATTATACAGGACTCCTGTTGAGCATTCCACAGTGATCTGCAGTAGTTCTAAGGTGGTTTGAACTCCCTTAGAAAGATTTCCACCAAAAATCTGTTTCTAGGCAACTAAAAAGACCACATATAATGGAGCCTTGGAACTCTACCTTAGGAACTGATTTCAACTTAGTGGGGATTCTGGATGACAGTGGCTCTCCTGAACTGCTTTGTGCCACATTCACAGCTCTGTACATGTTGGCTCTGATAAGCAATGGACTGCTGATCCTGGTCATCACCATGGATGCCCGTCTTCATGTACCCATGTACTTCCTGCTTGGGCAGCTGTCTCTCATGGATCTCCTCTTCACTTCAGTTGTCACTCCCAAGGCTGTCATAGACTTTCTGCTCAGAGACAATACCATCTCATTTGAGGGCTGTTCCCTCCAGATGTTCCTGGCACTGACACTGGGTGGTGCAGAAGACCTCCTTCTGGCCTTCATGGCCTATGACAGGTATGTGGCCATTTGTCACCCGCTGAACTACATGATCTTCATGAGACCAAGCATCTGCTGGCTTATGGTGGCCACATCATGGGTCCTAGCATCTCTGATGGCCCTAGGATATACCACCTATACCATGCAGTATTCCTATTGCAAATCCCGGAAGATCAGACACTTGCTTTGTGAGATCCCTCCATTGCTGAAGCTGGCCTGTGCAGACACCTCCAAGTATGAACTCATGGTTTATGTGATGGGTGTGACTTTCCTCATTCCTCCTCTTGCTGCCATCCTGGCCTCCTACTCACTAATTTTGTTCACTGTGCTCCATATGCCCTCAAATGAGGGCAGGAAGAAAGCCCTTGTCACATGTTCTTCACATCTGACTGTAGTTGGAATGTTCTATGGGGCTGCCACATTCATGTATGTATTGCCCAATTCCTTTCACAGCCCTAGACAAGACAATATCATTTCTGTGTTTTACACAATAGTTACCCCAGCCCTGAACCCACTCATCTACAGCCTGAGGAATAAAGAGGTCACTGGAGCTTTAATAAGGGTTCTGGGAAGGTATATTGTGCCAGCACACCCTACTCTCTAGGAAGGGATCATGATATGATTTTCATTATTTTCCAAACTATTTGATATCAGTCCCATATTTAATGTCTGAGGGGATATACATGCTAAAGTTTTGTTTTTTTCTCTGCAACTATTGTGAGTAGAAACTGTGAGCTGACTTACCTGGCACACACCACTGTAGTCTTAAAAAGCCCCACATCAGAAAGAGGGATAGAGAATAAAAAGCTATGAAGAAACATATCATATGCTCACTTTATAGCAGGACATCATACCAACACATTACCAAGTAGATAAGGTCAGGATTCACCGTCCATTTCAAACTCATGTAGCACCACTTGATGTGCATTCTTAATTATTAATAGAGAGAAGGATGCAATGAAGATGGTTTATACTTCTTTGAAAAAATGTAGTTGGTGAGGAAAGTGTGTGTGTGTGTGTGTGTGTGTGTGTGTGTGTGTGTGTTATGTGTGTATGTGCGTGTGATTGCATTTTCATTTCTATCTGAAGACAACATTCGCCTGGGTGACACAGATGGAAATATTTATGTTGACATAGTAGACTGTCAAGAAATAGACATGAATATAACTATATTCTGAAGAATAAAGAAATTTGAAGAAAATACCTAGAGTTAAGCAAGACTACTAGAAAAACAATAATATCAAGAAAAAATCTATTGTATATATTGTTTGCATTATTTTTAAAATGTATCCTTACAGATGTAGAGATGTATTTAGAAAAATGAAAATAACCAGAAAGAGGATATTTTCATAAATTGGGTGTATGTTTGTGTCTATGAGCACAGGAAAGCAATTAGAGAATATTCTATTTATTCTCTACCTTAAGTAGACTTCAATAAATTACATCATTTGCATGAGGAGATTTAAAATAAAGATGAGAGCTTTAACTCATAGAAGCTCCAAGGTACTTTGGCTTATTAAAATATTAGTATTGTTGATGAGAATGCTTAGAAATTCTTTTTATCTTTACCTGGGTCATTAAAAATTAATCTCTCAAGATAAATGTAATAGAATAACTAAAACTATTAGATAAGTTCTTTGTGAAAAGTAGGAAAAATCAGTAATTAATTAAAAACCTCAACTATATGTTTCCTTTTTGCAATGTACTTGCATGTTACTGAATTTAAATGTAAATGATAATTAAACCATGTTTGTCATGTAAAATTTGGTGAATCTTATTAATTCACAGACTGGAGTATTTTAGAATACTGATAAAGAGGGAGACCATAGCCCTTGATTTTGCCATCAGATTCCTTTTATGTTGTCTGGGTCTTCAGGCATGAAGTTGTTTCTGTGCCTCACTTTCCTGATCTCTTGAAATGTTGATTCCTATAAGCCTGATAAGTCAGACCTCATGATGTTTCTAGTAATAACACTAATAATACCATTATTTAGACTACAGCTTGGTTAATTGTGCTAAACCATGACAGATTTTATATAGATAAATAGTAAAATAATCAAAATATTAAGTGATTTTATTGTATTTTTTAAAAGTGAATTATTATGATCACTACTGTAAAGTAGAATTGATATGTAGAGAGATGAATTTTCTGTAAATATTTTTAGATTATATGCTATTCATCCATTTTAAATTCCTTTTTAAAAGTGAAAATAGATTGGTCTCTCACATAATACACTGCAACCAGTATCTTCTCCTTCCTCTCCTCATTCCTTCCCATCTCCTCAGATCCACTTCTCCTCCCTCTGTTTCCCTTCAAAAAGGAGTAGGCCTCCAAGTGACTGCAAACACAACAAAACAAGATACATTAAGACTATGCAGAAGCCCTCATATCGAAGCTGGGCTAGGCAACCCATTAGGAGGATAATGGCCCCAAGAACAGGCAAAAGAGTCAGAGGTACACCTGCTCACACTGTCAGGAACCCCACTGTCAAACAAACAACCATAACATACAGAGGTCCTTGGTTGCTGACACTTTGCAGTTACAGTCTCCATGGTGTCCCATGGAGATTCCCTTAAGGACCCAGGTTGGTGCTAGGTCAGAGTGTTACTCTCTGAAAAGTGAACAATGGGGACCCTATTGCCAAGGACACCATCCACACAACACATTGAATGTAGAGAGGCTGAATTGGTGCTCACATGGAGCCTTCACCCCTAAATCCTAGTCTCTTTGTCATGGGAAGCTTCTAGTTCCTGGGCATTAAGGCAGTGTAGAACATGGGCTTGCTCTTATGGTGTGGGCCTCAAGTTAAATCAGATCTTGATTTGCCACTCCCACAAGTTCTGCATTACCACTGTCCCAGGATATCTTATAGGCAGGACTGATTTTAAGTCCAGGGTTTTGTGACTGTGTTGACATCCAGGTTTCTTTTTCTTTAATCTGCATTTAACCTTCCCATGTAACTACAAAAAATCTTCCCGACTGAGGTAACCCAGATCTAGAAAGACAAACATAGTATGTGTTCACTATAAGTACTATATTAGTCAGGGTTCTCTAGAGTCACAGAACTTATGGAATGTTTCTATACATTAAGAGAGTTTATTGCAATGACTTAGAGTCTTCAGTCCAACTAACCCAACAATGGACAACAGTGATGGGAAGTCCAAGACTCTAGCAGGTGCTCATTCGCACGAGGCTAGTTGTTTCATGTGGTCTTCTGTATAAGCTGGAATTCTGAAGAAGTAGGTTCTGACAGGTGTGCTGGCAAGTTCTGTGCAAGCAGGTGAAGAAGAGTGACTCTTCCTTCTTCCATTCTTAGGTAGGCCTCCAGCAGAAGGTGTGGCCCAGATTAAAGGTATGTACCGCCATGTCTGGATTTGGAACTTTGTCTGTCCCAGGCTGGCCTTAAACTTGGAGATTTGCCTGTCTCAGTCTTCAGGGAGTGTGTGGATTGCTGCCTGTATGCAGGTGAGGGCAAGTGAAATCTTAATTAATCAGATAAGGGTAAAGCCCTTATTGGCTTTATTGGGCAGTGGAGAAAGAAGGTAGAGCTGAAAGTTTTAGAGAGGGGACAGAGAGACAGAAAGGGGGTAAGACAGAAATGAGACAAGATGGAACCTATAGGAGAAAAAGACCAGCCAGATCCACATGGCCTAAAGAGCCACTAGTAGCTATGGATATTATAGAAGAACAATAGAGTAATATAGGGGACATGTGCCCCATCTAGGTGTGTAACTTGTATTTATATCAATTGAGTTTTAAGTTCTTTGTGTGGGCATTTTGGGAGTGGAAGATTTACTGTTATAAATCTGACTGGTAAATTACAAGCTCCTGGAGTTTTCATTTTACTGGGTTATAGGGAATTGTGGGAGCAGCAGCTTGACTTTCTGCCAGCTAGCCACAGGGGGCCTTTGGCCTGCGAAGATCAGGGTGGCCTGGCAGCCGGCTAGCCTCAGGAAACATGGGGGTGGGCAAGACTGCTGATACAGCCATTATCTTTAACCGGTTTTAGTGTAGATTGCTTTTTGATAATTACATGCTATAGGAGTGTGGTACCTTGCCTGGGCCTAAGCCTTTCAAGGCCACTATGCCTCAAGATCTGGATCAAAAGCATGTGTCATCTCATGTCAAGATCTGGGTCAGAAGCCTTTGTCTTCCTTACTCAAGGTCTGGATCAGAGGTGTGCCCTCCATTTCTGGATCATAGTTCATTCCAGATGTAGTCAAGTGACAACTAGGAATAATTATTGCAAGTGGATATTAGCTGTTAAGTAAGTGATAATCAAGCTAGAATCCACAGACCCACTGAGGTTACATAAAGAGGAGGGATGCATGGACCTCTCTGGGGAGGGGAAATAGAATAGACTTTGCAGGTGGACTGGGGGTGGGTGGAGAAGGGAACAGAAGAGATCAGATTGTCAGGGGAAGGAATAGAAAGAGTGCAGGGAAAAATAGTTAGAATTAGAGAGTATTTGGTGGGGGCAGTGGTGTGGATACTATCTCTAAGCTATGAGGGTGATCACTCTAGTGAGGATTTCTAGAAATGGAGGATACAGAATCTGAACTGTCCATCTTTTTAGCCAGGCAAATCTTCCAGTGGTGTGATTGGGTTAGATTTCATTTTAAATTCTTTTTCCCTGTACCTTTTCTTAAAAAGTTTAACTCTTTTCAACACATAATAAATAATAAGAAATAAAGCAAGGAATCTTGGGAGAATTAAATAGCAAATCGGGGGATTAAATAGCAGAAATGAAATCAAGTGAGAATGAAAAGAGAGGGACAAGGGTAATAATTAGTAATAATAATAATAATAATAGAATTATGAGGTAAATAAACCTCCAAAAAAATACAGTCAAGTTTGTTTTATATTGCTCACCAGTTACTGAGCTTGGAGCCTTCCATTAAGTGTGGTTTGTATACACAGTGAAACTCTATTAGAGAAAAGTAATTTTTTTTTTGCCCTGCAACAGATTACTAATTGGAGATAGCTTCTGGGTAGTGATGAGGCTTGTGTCTATTGTCAGTGCTGGGACTTCACCTGGCTTATATCTGTGGAGGCTAGGTGCTTGCTGACACAGTCTGTAAGTTCCTATGTGTGTCAGTCCTGTTGTGTCTGAAGGCCTTGTTTTTCTGGTTTCTTCCATGATCATTGGCTCTTATAATATTTTCACCTCCTCTTCTACAGAGTTCCCTGAGGACTGAGGGGGAATGACTTGATGGGGGCAAATGATTTGATGGAATCCCATTTAGGACTCACACTCTCTACACTTTGTCTACTTGTGGGTCTATTTGTTCCTGTCTGCTATAGAAAAAAAATCTCTCAGATGATGGCTGAGCAAGATACTAATCTATGAATGTACTAGAATGCCATTAGGAATTATTTTATTGCAATGTTCTTTTAACAGAACAATAGTATTGAGTTTTCCCCTAGGTCCATGGCCAATCTAGTCTCAGATTCTTGACTATCCCATCTGAACTGTGTTAGGCATGAATTCCAAAATGTTGTCTGGTATTACTTTTTAAATTTTTTTAAAAAATTTTTTGGTGTTTTTAAACCCTAAAGGTCTCTTGCTTATGTATGCATTAAAGATTTTTTAAGCGGAACTTATATGTATGCGTTTAGGGAGTAACATGTAAACTGGATGGGTTCTATTTAACAATATAAATTTGTATACAAGCAATCTATATGTATATACATATAGATATATGTGTGCAATAACAATTAGTGAAGAGGCATGAATTTGCAGGACAGTGGGGAGGGATATATGAGAGAGTTTGAAGGAAAGGAAGGGGAAAAAATAAATGTGATCAAACAATAATTTCAAATATAAAAAAGAAATACGCTGACATTAATCAATGAAAATTATTCTGAAACTTAAAAAAATAAATCTTTTAATAGTTTAGAGATAGCAAAATAAAAAGTAAGATAAGGAAAATGAAAGAAGGGGGAAATGTATTGGAAACTTCTGGGTTCTTTGGAAGTCAGTTGTGTCAGATGGTGTTTTGTGGGGTAAACAGAGGAAGGAATGTTTTACTGTAGTAGAAGCAGGTGAAATGATGTTTTACTAAGGCAGAATTGTAAGGAATGTTTTGCTAAAGCAGACACAGGTGAATAGATATTTTGCTACAACAAGCACATGAAAGGACATATGATGAAAGATTCTTTGCTAATAACACACATGTATTGGTCTGCCTTACGTTGTGTAGTTTAGCTTCATTTGTCATGACTTTATAGAGAGAAGCACACCAAAATCTTCTCAAGAGGTTCTGTGGGTTCTTGTGGCTCCTGTGGACTTGGACCTGTAGAATAGATGCAGCTTCCACCAATTCTCACCAGGAAAACACCTTCTTGATCCTTAAGATGCTACCCAAAGACTGTTGTCTATCTCTCCTCTTTTCCAACTCAAGTTCACATCTGTAGATTCAAGAATAGAATAGAAAAGCCCTGACAACTGACATGGATAGACTTCTGATATTTTAGCAACTTAGCAGGCAAATTAGTTACATACTGCTGAAGTTAACCACATCTTACCTTCCCATGTACTTTGGAACATCCTTCCTTCAAGTGGACCAAAGGAAGCTACAGGTAGTCTGGTAGCTAGGCTTCTCCCGACACAAGGTAAATAATTTATCTATCTTTTAATGAGAACTGACATATATTCCCTAGTTTTTTGGGATCCATTGCCCTTCCAATCTCTCAATTTAGATTTTCTGAATACTAAAACGGAACTAATTTTGAAGGATTAAAGTCTTTGTTGGAGTTTAGATCTAGATTTCTTTTCTTCCTATTAGTACTCTCAATACATGTCTCCAGACTCTGAAGACACCATAGCTTCTGATGATAAATATTAGAAAGTTATGAATGTCCTAAAAGGACTTCATTATTGACACTTATGCCATGTTCTTATAACTACCTCTTAAGGTACTAATGTCCTCTAATGAAGACAATGTTAGCTAAAGTGATGGCAGTGTTGTCTAGTGTTTTAATTCAATACAAAAGCTGTAAAATATGTGAACATGGAATACCATAGGATATTTTGACACATTTGCAGAATGTAAAATGTTTATGTCTAGAACAATAGTAAAGACATGGATTCTTTGTGGTTGTTGAGACATTTTAATATGTTAGTAGAGACAGACAAATACTATCTGCTTCTATTATTCACAGGCTAGAATGATAAGTGTTCAGTTCCCATTACTGAAAAAAATGAGAAAGAAGGAAAAAAGAAAAGAAAGAAAATTGCATAAAAGAGAGGATGGGAAGAGGAGAGGAGAGGAGAGGAGAGGTCTTTTGTTAAATCAAAGAAATATCTATGAATGCAGATGCTTGGGAGGAGAGAAAGAATGAACACAATGCAAACTTCTTAAGCAAAATAGTCACTGTAATATTACATTTTTGGCCAAGAGTAGCTTGTTTAGCATTTAAGCAAATCTTAAGAATCTTTTCCAATTAATATGAAAGCTATCTACTTGAAACTATGTTTTCTGGTTATTGGTCCAATGATGACTTAAAATCTAGGGGTCATGATCAGGTGGTAAGGTAAGGCCAATTTGAAAGTCTAACACAAGCACTTATATTTGAAAATGATGTATAACTTTTAAAGCCATAGAAAATAATTTTAAAGAGGGTGGACTTGATTTTATAAAATACCTCATAATATCCAAAGAGTACTTTAAAAATTTGTTGTATCGTGTAAACTTTATGTGCCTCAGTACAGGGGAACGCCAGGGCCAAGAAGTGGGAGTGGGTGGGTGGGGGAGTGGGTGGGGAAGCGTGTGGGGACTTTTGGGATAACATTGGAAATGTAAATGAAATAAATACCTAATTAAAAAAATTTGTTGTATCTCATAGCTATCTGTCAAAAGATCACACTTTTACTCTCTTAGTTTTGCCAGTAGCATTTCATTCATAGTAGAAATTTTTTTATTTTTTGGAGAACCAAAGTTTGAAAGACAGCTATTAGAACTTTCTAGAATGTAGACTGTACTGACAACCTTTTCCCAAGGACTCTCCTCAAAGCTCCAGTGACCTCCTTATTCCTTAGGCTGTAGATGAGGGGATTCAAAGCCGGAGTGAAAATTGTATAAAAAACTGAGCTGATATTGTCTTGTTTGGGGCTGTGGAAGGAACTGGGTAATACATACATGACAATAGCACCTCCATACCACATCCCAACCACAGTCAGATGGGAAGAGCAGGTGACAAGGGCTTTCCTCCTGCCCTCATTAGAGGGCATGTGCAGCACAGTGAATAGAATTAGTGAGTAGGAAGCCAGGATGGCAGCAAGAGCTGGAAAGAGCAAGGTCACACCCATCAGATAAACCATGAGTTCATATGTGGAGGTGTCTGCACAGGCCAGCTTTAGCAAGGGAGGAATCTCACAGAAGAGATGCCTGATCTGCCTGGACTTGCAGAAAGGATATTGCATGGTATACATGCTATATCCTAGAGCACTGAGAGATGCAAGACTCCATGAAGTGGCTATCATGAGACAGCAGACTTTCTGACTCATTAGAATTGTGTAGTTCAGAGGATGACAAATGGCCACATACCTGTCATAGGCCATAAAGGACAGAAGGAGGTCCTCTGCAGTACCAAGTGTCAAAGCCAGGAACATCTGAAGGGCACATCCCCCAAATGAGATAGTGTTGTCTTTGAGAAGATAATCTAGTATGGCCTTTGGAGTGATGACTGATGTGAGGAGCAGGTCCATGAGAGAGAGTTGCCAGAGCAGAAGATACATGGGCACGTGGAGCCGGGTATCCATGGTGATGACCAGCAGCAGTAGTCCATTGCTTGTCAAAGCTAAAAGGTACAGGGCTGTGATAGTAGCACAGAGCAGTTCTGGAAAATCATTGTCATCCAAAATACCCATCAAGATGAAGCCACTTCTCAAGGTGGAGTTACAGACTTCCATTCTGTGTGATCTTTATTTGCTTAGAAAACAAATGGTTAGTGAAATTTTGTTAATATGAACTCAGCTTGCCAATTGTCATATCCAATGACACTTTGTGCTACCCTGAATGACTCTAACAACATGGAATTTTTCCAAAAAGTTTTACTTCTTGATTTACAGCCCCTTTCACTCTCTGTCTGCCTGTCTGTCCCTCTGTTTGTCTCTCTGCCCTCATCTTTGTCTCTTTCTTACTTGCATCATTACAAAGATCCATCTATGTGCAGAATAGGTAATATAAACATTAAGAAGTCACCTCAAGCCAGGCAGTGGTGGTACATGCCTTTAATTCCAGCAGTTGGGAGGCAGAGACAGGCAGATTTCTGAGTTTGAGGCCAGTCTGGACTACAGAGTGAGTCCCAAGACAGCCGGGGCTACACAGAGAAACCCTGTCTCAAAAAAAAAAAAAAAAAAAAAAAAAAGCAAGCAAGCAAGCAAGCAAGCAGCAAGCAAGCAAGCAAGCAAGCAAGCAAGCAAGCAAGCAAGCAAGCAAGCAAGCAAGCAAGAAAGAAAGAAAGAAAGAAAGAAAGAAAGAAAGAAAGAAAGAGAAAAAAGTCACCTCACAAAGTCCTACCCAGGATACTAAACCTACATCTTTCCAGAAAGTTTAAGGTCTTTCTTAAGATCAAAGAAATATCCTAACATGTGTCAGTTTAGTATAAAGTTTAGAAAATGGTTTTGAATATTTTAGTTAATTGCTGAATAGAAATTCTTTGAATATGAAACTCTAAAATGATTTCAAGAAATACTGCTATGAATTTTTTCACATTTCAACTTAGAAGGTTCTATGTTTTCAATTATGTATATGGGACTAGAGAAATGATCATCTATTTATAACTGGGCTTCTACATATCATTCAGCATGACTTATGTCCTTTAGCATTCATTAGTTTCCCTCCCTGTGGGCTGTTAGTAACTTAAAAGTTAAATGGTTTGAAAATATCTCCCCTCCTCAGACTCTCAAAGCCTTTTATCCTTGCTAATATTAAAAATAAATAAATAAAAATAGAGAAAATGGGAAAAGGAGACCAAGAAATCTGATTCTGTAATTTCTGATGTTAGCAGTTGCATTTAACTCTATTTTGTGTATTTTCTCAATGTATCCATTAATAGAGAGACATATCCTTACCTCAGGTTCTAAAAATCCTAGCTGCCTGACCAACTCAGCTTACTTTGGACTGCTTAATGACTGATGATGCTTCACTACAGTTGAGATAAGATGTAGTTACCTTGACAGTAGTTAATTGTTTTTTGAAGTTGCTTCAGTGTGCCAGGGGTCTATGTAATATCAGCTGTCAGGACTGTTGTATTCTTCCTGTCATCTGCAACTGTTCTCTGAGAGGGAAATGACTGCAGTCAGGCAGCTTATGTGTTTTCACTAGTTTCCTATAAAGTAAGATGATGGTTTTCCCATTATCAGATATGAAAGGAAGTAGTAGAAAATGCTTCCCCTTTGCTTGTGATATAAAGGGGCCCCCACTAGCTTTTTGTCATTTTCCAGACAGCTCTTGGGTCCGAATATTCAGTTTTCTTTACCGCTGCTTCCAAATAGAGGGAGAGATAAAAAGATGCATGGAATAAATACAAATTAGAACAGCTGTCCAAGCCCTGGGCTGACTTACTTGAATGTCCATGGAATCAGTGGGAACCCAGGACCTTCTCTAGGAACAGGCTACTTTGTCTTCTGATCTCATGACTTCTCTCCTTTTCTTTGTGTATAGCTTCAGAAGGACTTATTTCCAGCTTAGAGATGCTAGTCTAAGAAATAACAAATTAGGGTATCCTCTTGGGTTTTTCTTGGCTTATTTTTCCTGATGTCTTCTGCCACTTAATGAGATTTAAGACCATAGGTTAATTCATTCTGAAATATAGGATCCTACTCCCTTAGGCTCAAAAGTGCTGAGATTATAGGAATTTACTACCTGGTTTCCCCAAAAATATTTGAAATCCATTTTAAATTTTTTAAAAAGTCATTTTTTCAGTTTTGACATTTTTCATTCTCTTCCCACAACTCTTTCCAATTCTTTTCTCCTCACTACCCACCAAATTTCATGATTAATTTTCTTGCTCTCTCCAAATCACTTCTGTAAAACAAAATAGTAACAAACCAAAAACCAAAATCAAAACAAACAGTAAGACAGAAAATACAAAAACATTGAACATGGAAAAATCTGATTCCCAACTAGAAGCTTCACCCCTACTGACTAGTGTCCATGTTACTGGAAAGTACTATGCGTTGGTCATCACCAATGACACCATATTACCATATGTAAAACCTGTGACATACATATTTGGTGGTAAAAATGTTATGGGAGAAATCAATTGTCTCTATAAAAATTTAATTTAAGATGCATTCTATGAGAAAGAAGCCATACCTGACACTGCTAATGTGTCCAAAATCTCCTGCTGTTATTTAGTGACCCCATTTTTTGAATTTTTAACTAAACAGTCCTGCAAAGTTTTTTCGAATATGGTCAGATTCTGACCCAAGGAAGAGAATAAGTATCCCAACCTTTGTGGAGAGTTGCTTTCTTTATTTCTGTTCCTGTATAATTAGACCTTTCTAAATCTATATGGCTGTTATGTGTGAAGTATATAGATATGCTATCTGCCTTTCCTTGACTCTGTTGATCCAGTACACCTTTTCTATGTGATTATCTTATTTCTACAGATGTCTACCATCAGTGATGGTTGAAGAAAGACATATCAGCTTTTCAAATATTAAGTAGGAAATTAAATGAAATCCACACAAATTTAGGTTGTAGAAGTTTAAGATTTACTAAGGTAGTTCATTTTCTTCTGTTTACATAAGTTATCCATAATGTAAATATATTTAGATACCAATAGTCTATCAATAGCAGTAATAAAAGAAGAAAGGGATGTGTGTCAAAGTGTTTAGGAGATAAAACTCTATACCTAGATCTTCTGTGCACAGAAGTGTGGGGCAACAGGCTATGCACAAACAGCTTGGAAACCAGGCTTGGTAGCTCTGATCAGTCGAGGCTAGATATTGAACCCAGTAGTGATAATTCACTTAGGAGTTCTCTCATGTCTTCTGGATCCTGGCTCCTGTTATCGCCCCCACAACCCCCACCGGAGAGGCATGGCTATCAGCCACTTAGGAATAGCACCAAGCCTTCCCACATGCAAATAAGTTTTCCCCAAAACTCTCAGTCCAAGCCAGTGAGAGGTACCTGCTGTCAAACCCTAACTTACCCCCAGAACTGTATCTAAAGCTATGTAGGGAATTAAAGGTATGCAAGAACTATTCCTTTGACTGAGCCTTTTGTTTCAAGAGCTGTATGTAACACTTGGGAAGAGATCTTCTCTACCTAAGAGCCACCTGAGGTCCCACCACATTCTTCACTGGATAGTGGCAGAGACTTCATCTCCCTGCCTGCACTCACTTCCACTTGTTGGAGCCTTCCCACCCGGCCTGGACAGAGATCTCCATGCAAAACCTCTGGTACCCAGGCCTACACAGAAGAACTGTCATCAATTAACAAAACAAACTGAAACATGAAGAGCTGATCTCCAATGACTCCTAAAAATACTTTCAGATGAAGAAAAGCAATTACTAGATGATGTAATATACAGGGAATAATGGTGAGCTCAGAATCATATTCAGTAACTAAGTGGGCAGAATTAATTCTAAAAATTCAAAAAATTTTCTATTTTAAATATACAAAATTTACAAAAGTGATAACACCAGATATGAGTTTCATTAGTATTCTTTATTTTTAATTAAAAAAATTTTGTTTATTCACTTTACATCTTACTCATTGCCCCTCTTCCCAGTCACCAGTCACCCACAATCCTTCCCCCCATCACTTCTCCCCTTCTATTCTGTGGGACTAGGCACTTCTCCCACTGAGTCCGGAAAAAACAGCCCAGTTAGAAGAACATATCCCACAGACAGGCAATGGATTTTGATATAGACCCCACTCTAGTTGTTCAGGATCCATATGAAGACCAAGCTGTACATCTGCTACAAATGTGTCTTTGTGGCACTAGGTCCAGCCAATGCATTCTTTTTTGTTGGTGGTTCAGTCTCTGAGAGCCCCAAGGTCCAGGTTAGTTGACCTGGTCTTCCTGTAGAGTCTCATTTCCTTTGGGGCCTGCAATCCTTCCCCCAGTTCTTCCAAAAGACTTTCCAAGTTTCATCCACTGTTTGACTGTGGGTCTCTGCATCTGTCTCAGACAGCCGCTCCATGGAGGCTCTCAGAGGGCAGCCATGCTAGTGTTCTGTCAGCAAGCATAACAGAGTATCATTAATAATGTCAGAAATTGGTGCTTGGTATGGGTTTCAAGTTGGGTCAGTGACATTACAGCATTCTAACTTGGGCCTTACTTCTTGTTTAGTGTATTTGGGTCTTTGCAGTGTAGCATGTGTGTCTTCTACTTTATGGCTAATAGTCACTTATAAGTGAGTACATACCATGTATGTCCTTTTGGGTCTGGGCTACCTCACTCTGAATGATATTCTCAAGTTCTATCCATTTGCCTGCAAAATTTATGATGTGTTTGTTTTCAATACCTGGATAGTATTCCATTGTGTAATGTAGGCTTGTAATTTCTAAAACCCACTTTTAATAAGGGCTCTCAAATGCTTCAATTACCCTTCCATAAATAGGGAAGAAAAGATGGTAAATAATCAAGGGTATATACACCTGTTTAGAAGTAGTTTGGGGGTGATTCCAAATTCTATTTGTCAGGATACCAGCAGTCCAATTCAGTGTCAGAATAACAAACACGAATGAGCAGCAATAGTACAATTCAGCAGAAACTGTCAGGCCTATGCCAAATTGGCAGGAGTCAGCAGGAGAGACAAGGACCAGCTGGGTATTCAGAAGAAGTTCTCTGCTATGCCTCTCTCAAAAAAGCAAACATCAGCAAAGACAAAGACCTGAGACCAATGAAGCATTGCAGAGCTAGCCATAAAAGCATGATTTCCTTGTCCATTGAGTCTAATTTATACTCTCTCCAAATACTACATGTTCTCTCATGGGTCATGCCTTAGAACAACACCACCTGAGTCTGTCACAGCAAAACACCACATGTACTTGCATCACATGATACCACCTGAAACTTCCACTTCAGTGTAGACGTACCATGTTTTCCTTATCCCTTCTTTAGTGGAGAAACATCTGAGTTGTTTGAAGTTTCTGGCTATTGCCAATAAAGCTTCCATGAACATAGTTAAGCAAGTGTTCATCCAATGGGATGGCAGAGCATCTTTTGGGTATATGAGGTAGAACTATTCCCAGTTCTCCAAGAATCTGCTAAATTGATTCTGAAAGTAGGTGTACAAACTTGCACTCACACCAGCAATGAAGGACTATTTTTCTTACTCCATATCCTCACCAGCATGTGCTATCACTTGGTTTTATCTTATCCATTCAGATTGGTGTAAGATGGAATCTATAAGTTGTTTTGATTTGCATTTCTCTGATGACTAAGGACTTTGAACATTTCTCTAAGTGCTTCTCAGACATTCAAAATTCATGTATTGAGAACTGTTTGTTTAGTTAGCTCTGTAACCATTTTTTTTGTTTTTTTGTTTTTTTGTTTTGAAGAAGTATACTTTCTTTTTTTCTTTTCATTTTCTTTTAAAAATTAGATATTTACTGTGTTTACAATTCAAATAGTGTCCCCTTTCCTGGTATCTGCTCCAAATACCCCCTATCCCCTACCATCTACCCCTGCTCACCAACACACCTACACCCACTTCCTCGCCCTGGCATTCCTCTACACTGGGGGCATAGAGCCTTCACAGGACCAAGGGCTTCTCCTTCCATTGATGACTGACTAGGCCATCCTCTGCTACATAGGCAGTTAGAGACATGAGTCCCACCATGTGTACTATTTGCTGGGTGATTTAGTGTCTGAGAGCTCTGGGCATACTGGTTAGTTCATATGGGGCTGCTAACCCCTTCAGCTCCTTGGGTCCTTTCTCTAGCTCCTTCATTGGAGATCCTGTGCTCAGTACAATGGTAGGCTGCGAGGATCCACCTCTGTATTATAGTCAGGCACTGGTGGAGCCTCTCTGGACACAGTTATAACAGGCTTCCAGGAGTAAGCACTTGCTGGCATCCACAAAAGTGTCTGGGTTTGGTGATTGTCTGTGGGATGGACCCCCAGGTGGGGCAATCTCTGGATGGTCCTTCCTTCAGTTTCTACGCCACACTTTGTCTCTGTAACACCTTCCATGGTTATTTTGTTCCCCCTTCTAAGAAGGATTGAAGTATCCACACTTTGATCTTCCTTCTTTATGAGTTTTATATGGTTTGTGAATTGTATCTTGGTTATTTGGAGTTTTTGGTCTAATACCCACTTATCAGTTAGTGCATACCATGTGTACTCAGGATGATATTTTCTAGTTCCATCCATTTGCCTGCAAATTTCATAAATTCATTGTTTTTAATAGCTGAGTAGTACTCCATTGTGTAAATGTACCACATTTTCTGTATCCATTCCTCTGTTCACGGATATCTGGGTGTCGCGTCCCACTCGACCAGCAAGAAAGACGCAACCACCGGTTCTCCTTAATGCAGTTTTTACTCAGGCAGCTACTTACTTCAAATCCCCCAGCCTCTCTAGTTACAAGTGTTTTTCTCCACTCCAGCCACACCCACGCTCCCACCAATCACTACAGGTCACATCACCTCACAGGCAGGCTTTCTCAGCCAATCAGGGATTAAGGGCGGGCCATCCACCAAACATGGGCTTGTTTACTACCTGGAGCATACTTCCATCCTGCTGACCAGGAAGTCCAGAATGGCCCCCTACATCTGGGTTCTTTCAAGCTTCTTGATATTATAAATAAGGCTGCTATGAACATAGTGGAGCATGTGTTCTTATTACATGTTGGAGCATCTTCTCGTTATATGCCAGTAGTGGTATTAATGGGTGTTCAGGTAATACTATGTCCAATTTTCTGAGGAACCACTAAACTAATTTCAACAGTGGTTGTACCAGCTTACAATCACACCAGTGGAATAGTTTGAGGAGTATTGGTATTACCTCTTCCTTGACAGTCTGGTAGAATTCTGCATTAAAACCATATGGCCCTGGAATTTTTTTGGTTGGGAGATTTTTGATGACTGCTTCTTTTTCCTTGGGGATTATAGGGCTGTTTAAATAGTTTACATTGATCTTGATTTAAACTTCATAAGAGGTATATGTCTAGGAAATTATCCATTTCATTAAGATTTTCCAATTTTGTGGAATAAAGTCTTTGGAAGTACGACCTTAAGATTCTTTGAATTTTATCAGTGTCTCTTGTTATCTTTTCCTTTTCATTTCTGATTTTATTTACATACTGTCTCTCTGTCCTTTGATTAATTTGGCTAAGGGTTTGTCTATCTTGTTGATTTTCTCAAAGAATCACCTCTTGGTTTTGTTGATTCTTTTTATTGTTTATTTGCTTTTAACTGAATGATTTCAGCCCTGATTTTGATTTACTGCCTTTTATTTCTGTTCAATGTGCTTGCTTATTTTTTCTAGAGATTTCAGGTGCACTTTAAAATTGTTGCTATGAGAACTTTCTAATTCTTTTGTGGAGACACTCAGTGCTACAAACTTCTTCCATACACTGCTTCTGTTGTGCCCCAAAATGTCTTCATTTTCATTGAATTCTAGAAAGTCTTTAATTTTTTTCATTTTTTTTTCTTCCAGGATCCAGAGATTATTGAGTAGATAGTTATTCAGTTTCCATGAGTTTGTAGGCTTTTTGGTGTTTCTGTTGTTTAAGTCCACTTTTAGTCTGTGGTAGTCTGATAAGATACAAGGTGTTATTTCAATTTTCTTTTATCTGTAGAGGCTTACTTTGTGACCAAGTATACAATCAACTTTGTAGAAAGATCCATGAGGTGCAGAGAAGAAGGTATATTCTTTTGTGTTTGGGTGAAATATTCTTTGTTTCTTTCTTTATTTATTTATTTATTTTTACGCTCCAGATTTTATTCCCCCCCTGTCCACCCTTCGACTGTTCTATATCCCATACCTCTTCCCTCCCTGCCTTTCTCCACAAGGATGTCCCCACCACCTATCACCTACTCAACCGGACCTCTAAATTCCCTGGGGCTTCTAGTCCCTTGAGGGTTAGGTACATCTTCTCTGACTGAATCAAGAACCAGCAGTCCTCTGCTATATATGTGCTGGGGGCTTCATATCAGCTGGTGTATGCTGCCTGGTTGGTGGTCCAATGTTTGAGTGATCTTGGGGGTTTAGGTTAATTGAGACAGCTGGTCCTCCTACAGGGTTGCCTTCCTCCTCAGCTTCTTCCAGCTTTTCCCTAATTCAACCACAGGGGTCAGCAACTCTGTCCATTGGTTGGGTGCATGATCAACATTGTAGATGGATCCATGAGGTGCTGAGAAGAAGGTATATTCTTTTCTGTTTGGGTGAAATATTCTACAGATGTCTGTTAGGTACATTTGATTCATAATGTCTTTTAGTTTTACCATTTCTCTAGTTTTTTTTTTTCTGGATGACATATCAGTTGGTGGCAGTAGTATGATGAAGTCTCCCACTATTAATGTGTGCAGTTTGATGTGCAATTTAAGCTTTAGAAATGTCCTTATACAAATGTGTTGCTCTTGTGTTTGGAGCATAGATGTTTAGAATTGAGATATTATCTTTGTCACTTTTTCCTTTGATTAGTGTGAAGTGTCCTTTCTATCCATTTTGGTTAATTTTAATTGAAATTCTATTTCATTAGATATTAGAATGGCAACTCTTGTTTGATTCTTGAGTCTGTTTGCTTGGAAAGCTTTGTTTCTAACTATTTACTTGGAGATGATGTCTGTCTTTAAAGCTGAGTTATGTTTCTTGTATGTAGTTGAAGGGTGGATCCTGTTTTCTCATCCATTATGTTATTCTGTGCCTTTTTTTTAAATTGGAGGACATTGATGTTGAGAGATATTAATGACCAGTGATTGTCACTATCTGTTATTTTGATGCTGTTGCTGGTGGTGGTGGTAGTGGTGTGTGTGTGTGTGTGTGTGTGTGTGTGTGTGTGTGTGTGTGTGTCTCCCTTGTTTTATTCTGGTATGGATGGAATTACTTATTTTTTGTGTTTTCTTGGATGTAGTTGTCTTCTTTGGGTTGAGGTTTTCCATCTAGCATTTTCTGTAGAGCTGGATTTGTGGGTAGATATTGTTTAGAGTATGGATTTGTCCTGAAACATCTTATTTTCTCTATCTATGTTGACTGATATTTTTTCTGGGTATGGTAATCTAGGCTAGCATCTGTGTTTTTTGGGAGGTTGCAATATAGATATATTGTCTATGGTCTTCTAGCTTTTAGAGTCTCTGTTGTGAAGTCAAGTGTAATTCTGATAGGTCTGCCTTTGTATGTTACCTGGCCTTTTTCTCTTGACATTTTTAATGTTCTTTCTTTGTTCTATAGATTTTGTGTTTTGATTATATGTGGCAGGAGGATTTTCTTTTCTGGTCCAGTCTAACCAGTTTTCTATAGCTTCTTGTATATTTATAAGTATCTTTAGGTTGTAAAAGTTTCCTCCTATGATTTTTTTGAAAATGTTTTCTGGGATTTGGAGCTGGGACACTTTACCAGCTTCTTCTATTCCTATTATTTTTAGGTTAGGTCTTTTCATAGTATCCCAGATTTCTTGAATGTTTTGTGTCAAGAATTATTTTAGATTTAACATTTTCTTTGACTGATATATCACTTTCTTCTATCGTATCTTCTATGTATGGGATTCTGTCTTCCATCTCATGTATTCTGCTGGTGATTCTTTTTTCCTGTTTTTATTGGATATTTTCTTTATTTACTTTTCAAATGCTATCTCCTTTTTCAGTTCCCTCCCTTCCTGGAAACTCTCTATCCCATCCTTTCTACCTCTGCTTCTATGAGGGTGTTACTCCACCTACCCTCCCACTCCCACCTCCCCATCCTCGATTCTCCAACACTGGGGCATCTATTAGCCTTCAAAGGACCAAGGACTTCTCCTCCCATTGATGCCTGACAAGACCCTCCTCTTCTACATATGTAGCTCGAGCCATGTGTACTCCATGGTTGATGGCTTAGTCCCTGGGAGCTCTGAGGGGGGAGGTCTGGTTGGTTGATATTGTTGTTCTTCCTATGGGGTTTCAAACCCCTTCAACTCCTTCAGTCTTTTCTATAACTCCTCTATTGGGGATCCCACACTCAGTCCAATGGTTGGCTTTGAGCTTCTGCCAATCATTTGTTAGGCTCTGGCAGGGTCTTTCAGGAGATAGCTTTATCGGGCTCCTGTCAACATGCACTTCTTGGCATCCACAATAGTGTCTGGGTTTGGAGCAATAGTGATAAAAACTGCATGGTATTGGTACAGAGACAGGCAGGAAGATCAATGGAACAGAATTGAAGATACAGAAATGAACCCACACACATATGGTCACTTGATCTTTGACAAAGAAGCTAAAACCATCCAGTGGAAAAAAGACATCATTTTAAACAGAAGCTGTCAACAGGCAGTTAGGTTGTTGAAAAATGCAAATCAACCCATTCTTATCTCCTTGTACAAAACTCAAGTCCAAGTAGATCAAGGACCTCCACATAACCAGATACACTGAAAGTTATAGAGGAGAAAGTGGGGAAGAGACTTGAAGATATGAGCACAGTGGAAAATTCCTGAACAGAACACCAGTCGCTTATGCTATAAGATCAAGAATTGACAAATGGGACCTCATAAAATTGCAAAGGTTCTGTAAGGCAAAGGACACTGTCAATAAGACAAAAAGGTAACCAACAGATTGGGAAAGATCTTTACCAATTCTATATCTGATAGAGAGCTAATATCCAATATATACAAAGAACTTAAGAAGTTAGACTCCTGAGAATCAAATAGCCCTATTCAAGATAGGGTACAGAGCTAAACAAAGAATTTTCAACTGAGGAATATCGAATGGTGAAAAGTACCTAAAATTTTTTTCAACATCCTTAGTCAGCAGGGAAATGCAAATAAAAACAACTCTGAGATTCTACTTCACACCAGTCAGAATGGCTAAAATAAAAAAAAAAAAAAAAAAAAAACTCATGAGACAGCAGATGCTGGCAAAGATGTGGAGAAAGGAACACTCCTCCATTGCTGGTGGGATTTCAATCTGGTACAACTACTATGGAAATCAGTTTTATGGTTCCTCAGAATATTGGACATAGTACTATTTGAGGACCCAGCTATACCACTCCTGGGCATATACCCAGAAGATGCTCCAACATGTAATAAGGACACATGCTCTACTATGTTCATAGCAGCCTTACTTATAATAGCCAAGAGCTGGAAAGAACCCAGATGACCCTGAACAGAGGAATGGATACAGAAAATGTGGTACATTTATACAATGGAGTACTACTCAGCTATTAAAAATAGCGAATGCATGAAATTCTTAGGTAAATGGATAGAACTAGAAAATATCATCTTGAGTGAGGTAACCCAATACCAAAAAACACACATGGTATGCACTCACTGAGAAGTGTATATTAGCCCCAAAGCTCCAAATAACCAAGATACAACTCACAGACCACATGAAGTTCACGAAGGAAGACCAAAGTGTGGGTGCTTCGGTCCTTCTTAGAAGGAGAACAAAATACTCACGGGAGCTAGTATGGAGATAAAGTGTAGAGCAGAGACTGAAGGATAGACCATGCAGAGACTTTCCTACCTGGGGATTCATCCCATATACAGTTACCAATCCCAGACACTAATGTGGATGCCAAGAAGTACATGCTGAAAGGAGCCTGATATGGCTGTTTTCTGTTGGTGATTCTTGTACTGTTCTTCCTGTTCTCTTCCCTAGGTTTTCCATATCCAGGTTTTCCCTCCGTTTATATTTTCTTTATTTCTTCTATTTCCATATTCAGATCTTGAACAGTTTTATTTATTTCCTTCATCTGTTTAATTGTATGCTCCTTTATTTTTATAGGATTTATTTATTTCCTCTTAAAACACCTCTACCTGTTTGATTGTATTTCCCTGTATTTTTTTTAAAGGGTTTTATTCTTTTCCTCTTTAAATACCCCTATCACTTTTATAAGATTTTATTCAAGATAATTTTCTTGTGATTTGGTGTATTAGAATATCCAGGGCTTGCTGTGCATGGGTAGCTTTGCTCTGAAGATATATTGCCCTGGCTCTTGTTGATTGTGTTCTTTTGAGGGCCTTTAGCTATCTGGATGGCTTGGTCTCTGGAAGTTTCTTTTGTAGTATGTGCTGCAAAGGGGGTTAAAATTGATCATCCTGGTGTGAAAGGCCATTTATGGATATCTTTGACTGTGTGGTTCTAGATCAGCAGGTAAGTATGGTTGAAGATCCATAGGTCTGTTGATGGTGGGTGGAGATGTGGCCAGAGAATGGAGTCTGACATGTATAGCAGACTGCTCAGGGCAACTGGAGGTATCCAAGAGTATTCATTGATTAGGGAAAGTGGAAAGGGGAAATGAAGGTAACCTGTATGATTGATGATTTGCAGGTGTGATGAAGGTGGAGAGAGAAGTGGCAGGAAAATGGAAGTCTGCTGGGGATAGAGACTTGCCTGTGGAAGCTGGAGGAGCCTCAGAGGATTCAGCAAGCAATGAAGATGGGTGGGAGAAGGGAAACTAACCTGTATGGTTCATGATTCACAGGTCTGATGAAGTTCAGGAAGGCCAGGGGAGAGGTGCTAGGAGAATCTCATTAGCATTCTTTTTTTTTTTCAATTTTTTTATTAGATATTTTCTTCATTTACATTTCAAAAGCTATCTTGAAAGTCACCTATACCTCCCTGCCCCCGCTTCCCTGCTCCCCTACCCACCCATTCCCAATTCTTGGCCCTGGCATTCCCCTGTACTAGAGCATATAAAGTTTGCAAGACCAAGGGGCCTCTCTTCCCAATGATGGCCGACTAGGCTATCTTCTGCTATTATAAATAATGCTGATATGAACATAGTGGAGCATGTGTCCTTATTACAAGTTGGAACATCTTCTGGGTATGTGTCCAGGAGAGGAATTGCTGGATCTTCTGATAGTACTATGTCCAATTTTCTGAGGAACCGCTAGACTGATTTCCAGAGTGGTTGTACAAGCTTGCAATCCCACCAACAATGGAGGAGTGTTCCTCTTTTCCACATCCTCGCCAGCATCTGCTGACTCCTGAATTTTTGATCTTAGCCTTTCTGACTGGTGTGAGGTGGAATCTCAGGGTTGTTTTGATTTGCATTTCCCTGATGATTAAGGATGTTAAACGTTTTATCAGGTGCTTCTCAGCCATTCGGTATTTGAGTATTCTCAGTTGAGAATTCTTTGTTTAGCTCTGTACCCCAGTTTTTAATAGGGTTATTCGATTTTCTGGAGTCCATCTTATTGAGTTCTTTATATATATTCTAAATATATATATAAATTGAATATTAGTCTTCTATCTGATTTAGGATTGGTAAAGATCCTTTCCCATTCTTTTGGTGGCTTTTCTGTCTTATTGACATTGTCTTTTGCCTTACAGAAGCTTTGCAATTTTATGAGGTCTCACTTGTCAATTCTCATTCTTACAGCACAGGCTATTGTTGTTCTCTTCAGAAATGTCTCCCCGTGACTATATCTTTGAGGCTTTCCCCTACTTTCTCCTCTATAAGTTTCATTGTCTCTGGTTTTATGTGAGTTCCTTGATTTACATAGACTTGACCTGAGTACAAGGAGATAAGAGTGGATCAATTTGCATTAACCTACACGAAAACCACCAGTTTTGCCAGCACCATTTGTTGAAAATGCTGTCTTTTTTCTACTGGAAGATTTTAGCTCCCTTGTCATAGATCAAGTGAACATAGATGTGTGGGTTCATTTCTGTGTCTTCAATTCTATTCCATTGATCTACCTGTCTGTCCCTGTACCAGTACCATTCAGTTTTTATCACAATTGCTCTGTAGTACAGAGTCAGGCCAGGCCTGGTGATTCCACCAGAGGTTCTTTTATCATTGAGAAGAGATTTTGCTATCCTAGGTTTTGTTACTCCAGATGAATTTGCAAATTGCCCTTTCTAATTCGTGGAAGAATTGAGTTAGTGTTTTGATGAGGATTGCATTGAATCTGTAGATTGCTTTTGGCAAGATAGCCATATTTATTATAGTGATCCAAAATCCATGAGCATGGGAGATTTTTCCATCTTCTGAGATCTTTGATTTCTTTCTTCAGAGACTTGAAGTTCTTATAATACAGATCTTTCACTTCCTTAGTTAGAGTCACACCAAGGTACTTTATATTATTTGTGACTATTGTGAAGGGTGTTGTTTCCCTAATTCCTTTCTCAGCCTGTTTATCCTTTGTGTAGACAAAGGCCACTGATTTGTTTGATTTAATTTTATATCCAGCTACTTCACTGAAGCTGTTTATCAGGTTTAGGAGTTCTCTGGTGGAATTTTTAGGATAACATATATACTATTGTTTCATCTGCAAATAGTGATATTTTGACTTCTTCCTTTCCAATTTGTATCCCCTTGACCTCCTTTTGTTTTTGAATTGCTCTGGCTAGGACTTCAAGTACTATATTGAATAGGTAGGGAGACAGCGTGCAGCCTTGTCTAATCCCCGATTTTAATGGGATTGCTTCCAGGTTCTCTCCAATTTCTTTGATGTTGGCTACTGGTTTGCTGTATATTGCTTTTATTATGTTTAGGTATGGGCCTTGAATTCCTGATCTTTCTAAGACTTTTATCATAAAGGGGAATTGGATTTTGTCAAATGCTTTCTCAGCATCTAAGGAGATGATCATGTGGTTTTTGTCTTTGAGTTTGTTTATATAGTGGATTACTTTGATGGATTTCCATATATTAAACCATCCCTGCATCCCTGGGATGAATCCTACTTGATCATGATGGATGATTGTTTTGATGTGTTCTTGGATTTGGTTTGTGAGAATTTTATTGAGTATTTTTGTATCAATATTTATAAGGGAAATTGGTCTGAAGTTTTATTTCTTTGTTGGGACTTTATGTGGTTTAGGTATCAGAGTAACTGTGGCTTCATAGAATGAATTGGGTAGAGTACCTTCTGTTTCTATTTTGTGAAATAGTTTGAGGAGAATTAGGTCATCTTTGAAGGTCTGATAGAATTCTGTAGTAAACCCATCTTGTCCTGGGCTTTTTTGGTTGGGAGACTAACTGTTAATGATTGCTTCCATTTCTTCAGGGGATATGGGACTGTTTAGATCATTAATCTGATCCTGACTTAAATTTGGTACCTAGTATGTGTCTAGAAATTAATCCACTTCATCCAGGTGTTCCAGCTTTGTTGAGTATAGCCTTTTGTACTAGGATGTGATGGTGTTTTGGATTTCCTCAGGATCTGTTTTTATGTCTCCTATTTCATTTCTGATTTTAATTAGGATACTGTACCTGTGCACTCTAGTGAATCTACCTAAGGGTTTATCTATCTTGTTGATTTTCTCAAAGAACCAGCTCCTGGTTTGGTTGATTCTTTGATTAGTCCTTTTGTTTCCACTTGGTTGATTCCTGCCCAGAGTTTAATTATTTCCTGCCCTCTACTCCTATTGGGTGAATTTGCTTCCTTTTGTTCTAGAGCTTTTATGTGTGCTGTCAAGATGCTAGTGTATACTTTCTCTATCTTCTTTTTGGAGGCACTCAGAACTGTGAGTTTTCCTCTTAGGAATGCTTTCATTGTGTCCCATAAGTTTGGGTATGTTGTGGCTTTATTTTCATTAAACTTAAAAAAGTCTTTAATTTATTTCTTTATTTATTCCTTGACCAAGGTATCATTGAGTAGAGTGTTGTTCAGTTTCCACGTGAATATTGGCTTTCTATTATTTATGTTTTTATTGAAGATCAGCCTTAGTCCATGGTGATCTGATAGGATGCATGGGATAATTTCAATATTTTTGTATCTGTTGAGGCCTGTTTTGTGACGAATTATATGGTCGATTTTGGAGAAGGTGCCAGGAGGTACTGAGAGGAAGGTATATCCTTTTGTTTTAGGATGAAATATTCTGTACATATCTGTTAAATCCATTTGTTTCATGACTTCAGTTAGTTTCAATGTGTCTCTGTTTAGTTTCTGTTTCTAGGATCTGTCCATTGATGAGAGTGGGGTGTTGAAGTCTCCCACTATTATTTTGTAAGGTGTAATATGTGCTTTGTACTTTACTCTAGTTTCTTTAATGAATGTGTATTCCCTTGCATTTGGAGTACAGATATTCAGAATTGAGAGTTTATCTTGGAAGATTTTAATTTTTTGAGTATGAAGTGCCCCTCTTTGTCTTTTTTGATAACTTTGGGTTGGAAGTCGATTTTATTCAATATTAAAATGGCTACTCCACCTTGTTTCTTTGGACCATTTGCTTAGAAAATTGTTTTCCAGTCTTTTACCCTGAGGTAGTGTCTGTCTTTTTCCCTGATGTGGGTTTCCTGTAATCACCAACAAGTGGGTCCTGTTTATGTAGCCAGTCTGTTAGTATTTTTATTGGGGAATTGAGTCCATTGATATTAAGAGATATTTAGAAAAAGTCATTGTTGCTTCCTGTTTTTTGTTGTTGTTGTTGTTGTTAGAGTTGGGATTCTGTTCTTGTGGCTGTCTTCTTTTAGGTGTGTTGAAGGATTACTTTCTTGCTTTTTCTAGGATGTAATTTCTGTCCTTGTGTTGATGTTTTCCCATTATTATCCTCTGAAGGGCTGGATTCGTGGAAAGGTATTGTGTCAATTTGGTTTTGTCATTGAGTACTTTGGTTTCTCCCTCTATGGTAATTGAGAGTTTAACTGGGTATAGTAGCCTGGGCTGGCATTTGTTTTCTCTTAGGGTCTGTATAACATCTTTCCAGAATATTCAGGTGAGATGTCTGGTGTAATAGGTCTGCCTTTATATGTTACTTGACCTTTTTCCCTTACTGCTTTTAATATTCTGTCTTTATTTAGTGCATTTGTTCTGATTATTATGTGTCAGGAGGAATTTCTTTTCTTTTCCAGTCTATTTGGAGTCCTGTAGGCTTCTTGTATGTTCATGGGCATCTCTTTCTTTAGGTTATGGAAGTTTTCTTTTATAATTTTGTTGAAGATATTTGCTGGCCCTTTAAGTTCAAAATCTTCATTCTCATCTATACCTATTATCCTTAGGGTTGGTCTTTTCATTATATCCTGGATTTCCTGGATGTTCTGGGTTATGATCTTTTTGCATTTTGCATTTTCTTTGATTGTTGTGGCAATGTTCTCTATGGAATCTTCTGCACCTGAGATTCTCTCTTCCATCTCTTGTATTCTGTTGCTGATGCTTGCATCTATGGTTCCTGATTTCTTTCCTAGGGTTTCTATCTCCAGAGTTGTCTCCCTTTGGGTTTTCTTCATTGTTTCTACTTCCAGTCTTTAGACCTTGGATGGTTTTGCTCAATTCCATCACCTGTTTGGTTGTGTTTTCTTGTAGTTCTTTAAGGAATTTTTGTGTTTCCTCTTTAAGGTCTTCTACCTGTTTAGCAGTGTTTTCCTGTAATTCCTTGAGGGATTTTTCTGCTTCCTCTTTAAGGGCTTCTACATGTTTAGCAGTGTTCTCCTGTATTTCTTTAAGTGAGTTATTAATGCCCTAATTAAAATCCTCTACCAGCATCATGCAATATGATTTTATATCCGAGTCTAGCTTTTCGTGTGTGTTGGGGTATCCAGGACTCACTGTGATGAGCGTCCTGGGTTCTGATGATGCCCAGTGGTCCTGGTTTCTGATAGTGAGATTCTTACATTTGTCTTTCGTCACCTGGTAATCTCTGGTGTTAGATGTTCTAGCTGTCTCTGGCTGGAGCTTGTTCCTCCTGTGCTTCTTTAGCCTCTATCAGCACTCCTGGGAGATAACCTCTCTCCTGTGTCCCAGTGGTCAGAACACTCTCTGTAGGCAAGCTCTCTTGCAGGGAAGGTGTCCAGAAGTCTGGAGCTCTGATCCACCTTCTAAGTCCTTGGGTCAGAGCTCTCCCTTGAGGCCAACTCTCCTTTGGCAGGGAAGGTGTCCAGGGGTCTGGGTCTTAGCTATGTCTCTTGGCTGAGAATGACGGCCCGAAGGGACCCTGTCCAAGAAGCTCTGTTGCTTCTGCTGCCCAAGTGCTCTCCTGCATAGAATGGTCTCAGTGATCCCAAGATTCTGGGTGTGCTAGGGCCTGCCTTTGTTCTTTGACCCTGTTGCTTTTGTTTTGTTTTGTTTTGTTTTGTTTGTTTGTTTTTGTTTTTTGAGACAGGGTTTTTCTGTATATCCCTGGCTGTCCTGGAACTCACTATGTAGACCAGGCTGGCATCGAACTCAGAAATCCATCTGCCTCTGCCATCCTGTTGCTGCTAGCACAAGACTCTCTGGTTTTTTGGAACTGATGTTGCGTTCCACTCACCAGTGATTTCAGGGTCCTGGATGTGCTAGGGTGCCTGCAGCGTGGAAAGACCTCTGGGGATCTGGGGGCTCTTCACCGAGATCACAACGAAGATGGCGCAGGGGTGGCGCCAACTAGAAAGAACCCCAGCCACTGGTTTGGCAGCTGTCCTTTGTCCCTGTTCCTGCTAGCACAAAACTCTCTAGGTTTTTTGGGACTGATGTTGTGTTCCACTCACCAGTGATCTCAAGGACCCGGGTGTGCTAGGGTGCCTGCAGTGCGGAGAGTCTACTGGGGACCTTAGGGCCCTCTGCCAAGATTTCTCTGAAGATATCTTTTCCCCCTTTATACTTTCCTGGATTCAACACACCTTTATTCTGTGAGCTTTTGGAGGCCACTTCTAGAAACCAGTTAAAATTCCCAGAAATTCTAGTGGTCATGTTTAATAGCAACAAAATAGATAGTTATTTTACAAAACAATGTAAAGTTATATTCTATCACAACCTCAGCACAATTTTGGCTTTATGACTGTTAAAATTCATGATGTAATCATCACATTCCAGAAAATAATCATGATATTTTTTCACTAAAAGTCTTTATGTGTATTGTCTAATTAGCTCTCACAGCAATGGCATAAAATAGGTGTTTTATTACATACAATTTATAACTTAAAGACCTGGTTGAGAAAGGCTATGTACATGTTTTAAGTTAAACAAGTAATTTACACTGAGTTCCAACAGCTGTACTCTGACACCAGACCTGAATCTCCTCATCATTGCTCTGTAAGGCCATTATACAATAAGGAAGAAAACATCTTAATGTGAAGAAACATTTTATGTGAATATAACTAGCTGAGATAATTGCCCAGACTAAAATGTAGTGATTCATATAAATACACAGAGAAGTTTTCTCTGGGTAATTATCCTATAAAATATCTCATGGAGTAAATAGACAAAAAGTATTTAATAAGAGATGTTTCATTCCCATACTTTTAAATCAACATACGAATAGTAAAATCGGACTTTAAGGAAGAAGTAAGTTTAGAAGGTAGCTATTAGAAAGAACTACCTAGAAAGTGGGCTGGCCCCAACCATTTTCCAAAAATTCTCCTTAAAGCCCCTGTGACCTCCTTATTCCTCAGGCTGTAGATGAGGGGATTCAGAGCTGGAGTGACAATAGTATAGAAAATGGAGAGGATATTGTCTTGTTTGGGACTGTGGAATTGACTGGGAAGGACATACATGAGTGAAGAACCTCCATACCACATCCCAACCACAATCAGATGAGAAGAACAGGTGACAAGGGCTTTCTTCCTGCCCTCATTTGAAGGCATGTGGAGTACAGTAAACAGAATTCGTACATAGGAGGCCAGAATAACAGCAAGAGGGAGAATCAGAACAGAAACACCTGCCAAATAAACCATCAACTCGTATGTGGATGTATCTTCACAGGCCAGCTTCAGCAATGGAGGAATCTCACAGAACAGGTGTCTGATCTGCCGGGATTTACAGAAGGGATAATTCATAGTGTAGATGGTAAATCCTAGGGCTATCACTGATGCCAGGATCCATATAGTACCAACTATGAACCAGCAGACACTTGGCCTCATGAAGATCATGTAATTTAGAGGATGACAAATGGCCACATACCTGTCATAGGCCATAAAGGCCAAAAGGAGGTCCTCTGCACTACCCAGTACCAGTTCTAGAAACATCTGAAGAGCACAGCCTCCAAAGGAGATGGTGTTGTCTTTGAGCAGAAAATCTATGACAGCCTTTGGAGTAATAACTGATGTCAGGAGGAGGTCCATGAGAGACAGCTGTCCAAGTAGGAGATACATGGGCACGCGGAGCCGGGCATCCATAGTGATGACCAGGAGTAGCACTCCATTGCTGGTTAAAGCCAACATGTACAGGGCTGTGATTGTGGCACAAAGCAGATCAGGAGCGCCACTGTCATCCAGAATCCCCACTAAGATGAAGCCATTGCCCATCGTCGAGTTCCTAAACTCCATTTTGAGTGATATGTTTAGCTGCCTAGAAACAGAGGAGTCAATTGAATTTTATTATTATAAAACTAGCTTTTATGTTAGCATTTTGATACTCCAGTAAAATGCTATTTTTATGTATAAATAACTTTGCTTGCTAATATTTAAATTTGGCTTTTAATTATATCTTGATAAATGTGCTGAAGATAAGTATTGAAATTACTCAATTACCTCAAAGGAGGTATTCAACTCTAGACTACAAGATTCTCAGAATGTAGAACATATAGATGTCCCAGTACAACCATTCCCAGATGTACTAGAACAGAAATGCATAGGAGGTAATAGTACAGCAGGACTCAAGGAAGTAGGACATCAGCACATGGAAGTACTAGTAAGGAGCACACAAGGGCATACTAGTACACCACTACACATAAATGTCATAGTAAAGCATTATATGTTTTTATTACTTAAGTGCTTAATAATGGTACCTTTGCAAAAACTGATGTATTGTTATTACAGTGTAAAGCGATATATATTTACAACAAACTAGGTGCATGTATTTGTGGGATCTGGACATGCCTTTATCAGTCCTAAAATAGAGTGATCAAAAGGACAATTGAACATAAAACAGTAGCAACTCTGATAATTTAGTTTAATTACTAAGGATCTGCTTTGGACTCCATTTATTGTCATAAAATGCTCAGAGGCTACACACATTTTATCATGTGAGAGACAAATTCATTACCGCAGGTGATGAGAAGCCTAGCTGTCTGACCACCTCTGCTCCACTTCCACTGCATGGAGATTGAGGTTATTTAATACAAAGGTGGGAGAAGTGACTTTTCAGTAGTACCCAGTTGGTTTGTTTTGCTAAGTTGGTTAAGTAAGGAAGGAATTCTTACAATGTCAAGTGTCTGGGCTGTTTTATTCCTTTCTTTCATCTATAGGTGTTTTCTGGAGATAGATGTCTGTGCAGCCAGGCAGCTAACAGTCTTTGGGTAGTATACTATGGATCCAGAGGTCTTCCAATTCTCATATCTGAGAATGAGTAGAAAGTTTCTGATTAACAGGCTTCATGGAAAGAAATCCTCTAGCTCTATGTCAGTTATCCAATTGGTCTTAGGTCCAGATGCTCAGATTTCTTTATTGCTTCTTCCATCTGAAAGCAAAGATCATTGGTACATGAAAGAAATAGAAACTGGAAGAGCTGCCCAAGGGCCCCACCTAAACGTACCTGAGCATAGTAGTAAATGGAGGCTTTGTTGAGGAGCACACTATGTCTTTTGAGCTCGTGGCCTCCTTTCTTCTTTTTTCTTTTGCTGTCTTTAGAGGGACTTATCTCCCAGCTGAAATGGCCTCCCCTGGAAATGTAAATCTAAGAAAACATTAATGAATTCTCTTGGGCATGTTTTCTAGCTTGTTTTTCTGAGCTCTTTGTCTCTGAATCAGCTCTGAGGTGACAGATTTCTCTCACCATTGAATGCAGGATCCATCAAGAGAACAAACAAGAAATGGAACCATCCTTTTATACAATGACTACTTACTAATTAAAATTTTTTTCAGTGAGATACTCTAGTATTTATAGTAAATGATCCCTAAGATTATCTCCTTTTGATATACTTCATGTACAGTCTAAATAGTTTGTACTGTTTTAGGCAAATATTTTTTAATCATTTCATTTATTTACATTCCAGTCATTGCCCCTTCCTGGTATACCTGACTATTTCTTATCCCATCACCTTTCCCTTTTGCCTATGAGAGGATGCTCCCCCTCCTCCAGCAGGTATCCCTCTCCCCACTTACTTGGGGTGCATCTTCTCCCACTGAGGCCAGACCAGGAAGTGTTTTGCTATATAAGTGCTGGGGGTCTTGGACTAGCCCGTGTATGCTGCCTGGTTGGTGTCTCTGTCTCTGGAAGCTCCCAGGGGTCTGGGTTAGTTGAGGCTGCTGATCTTATTACATGGTTGCCCTCCCCTTCACTTCCTTTAATCCTTCCTCTAATTCCTCCATAGGGGTTCCAACTTTACGCCAAAGGTTGGGTGTAAGCATTTTCATTTGATTCAGTCAGATGCTGGTAGGGCCTCTGAGAGGACAACCATGCTAGGCTCCTTTCTGTAAGCCCATGATAGCATCAGTAATAGTGTCAGGCCTTGGTGTCCCTCCATGAGATTGATCCCAAATCGAGCCAGTTATTGGACTGCTATTCCTTAAGTCTCTTCTCCATTTTTGTCCCTGCACTTCTTTGAGACAGAAACAATTTTGGGTCAGAAATTTTGACTGTGTATTGATAACCCCACCCCTCCACTTGGGGCCCTGTCTATTTACTGGAGGTGAACTCTTCTGGCTCCCTCTCTCCACTGTTAGGCATTTGGCTATGGCTACCCCCATTGACTCCTGAAAGTCTCTCACCTCCTGGGTTTCTGGGACTTTCTAGAAGGTCCCCTTGACTCAAGCCCCCAGAAGCTGTATATTTCCATTCATTCTTCTGGTCCTCTGAGTGTCTCTCCCATCCTACACATACATGATCCTGTTCTCCTTTTCACTGCCCCCTCTTCTCTCCCACCCAGGTCCCACCCTCCCTCTGCCTTCTATAATTATTTTTTTTCCTCTTCTAAGTGGAATTGCAACATCTTCACTTGGGCTGCTGGTTAAACTTCTTGCAGTCTGTGGGCTATATCTTGGATATTCTGTACCTTTGGGCTAATATCCACTTGTGGAGAGTATATAACATGCATATACATTTGAGTCTTGGTTACCTCACTCAGGACGATATTTTCTAGTTCCATCCATTTGCTTGCAATATTCATGATGTCCTCATCTTTAAGAGCTGAATAGTATTCCATTATGTAAATGAACCACATTTTCTGTATACATTCTTCAGTTGAGGGACATCTGGGTTGTTTCCAGTTTCTGGGTATTACAAATAAGGCTGCTAAAAATGTATTGGAGGAAGTGCCCTTGTGGTATGGTGGAGTTTCTTTTGTGTATATGCCCAGGAGTGATATAAGCTGGGTCCTCAGGTATAGCTAAGTGAAAATTTCTGAAGAACCACCAGATTGATTTCGAGAGTGCTTGCACCAGTTTGCAATCCCACCAGCATTGGAATAACAATGTAATAGGTAAAAATATTTTCAGTGTAACAAATAACTAAAATCACACAATTTTCAGATGTACACAATTACAGATATGGGTTTAAATGTGTTCTCAAGGAATAAATGAGACACTCCCAGAAGATGAGAATTTGTTGCAAAAAGGAAAAACTTGCAAACACTACATGAGTTTCTCTAAAACTGAGAGCAAGTTGACTGATACACACTTAAACATCATAATGGAGAAATGGTGATTACATGCTGCAGCAGAAAATCAGGCAAAGAGCCAATGCCACATCTAGAATTCTAGTATCCATGGCCAAAAAATTCAAAACCAGAAAAAATGTTAGTTTTATAATTATAAACTGACTAGTTATTTAAGGGTATTTCTTCTATTGAACTTGTATAGTAGTTTTTATTATTTATGTTATTTTTGTAATCAGCAAATAATCAGAGACCACTTAATTTTCTTAAATTTTAAAATAAAAAGTGATCAACTCTCAAGCATTACTTCTTAGCATTTACTTGTGTAATGAGTGCTTACGAGGAGACTGAGGAAGGAGAGTGAGGAGGGAACTGGGAAAGAGGTAGGGAACAGCCTGATTTACACCAATGTTAGCTGTGGTAAGTGCTGCCTGAGCAGCTGAATTCTGTGGTCACCAAAGAAATAGACATGTGTCCATGTGAATATGTGCATGTCAAAGTAGAAAGGAGAAAAGACTTGAATCAGATTTGGAAGGTACAAATATGTTAAGAGTTGGAAGAAGGAAGACCTTATATTAGCATTCCCTTGATTAGCTCCTGCAGCCAGCACATACAAGAACCACAGTGGGTGTTGGAGAATGCAACTCTCACAGATAGAGGCTCTGCAGTGGTTCATTGTTTCTTGGTGAGTTCTCATCACCATGTATTAGGTCTTTGAACTCCTAGGCAAGAAAATGTGGGCTGGAACAAGACCTTAGACTGAATAAGTATGTGTAATGGGTAAGGTGTGCTGACATGCCAAGCCAGGGGACTAGCACTGAAAGATTCAATAATATCATTTTTCTGTCTTCTGGTTCCCATCACTGCACAGGAATAGACCCTGTGCTCCAGTCCTCCCCACTCCAATCACACCCAGAGACAGCTTGACTCCCATGAGTTCTGACATACCCAGGCACACATGTAAGGCCTCAACCCCCACCCCAATACTTGGCCTAACTGGGATCTACCCAGTCAGAGATACACTTCCTTACAGTTTGGACCTATACCTGGGAACAGATTCTATACTCCATTCCCCACTCTCTACCCTGTTCACACACAAAGAGAAAGACCCCAAAGAGGTCCAACACAGTCTGGCTCACAGATCAGGCTCTCTAGATGCCCTCCCAAACCCAACGACAGCCTGACCTAAGGACCCAACATTGCCACACTCACAGTAGGGACAGGCTCTAGTAAGAGACAGCAAGGCCAGCCAACCCAGAGATAACCAGATGGTAAGCAGCCAGGGCAAAATCATAAGCAAGAGAAACAAATGCTACTTGGCATTATCAAAACCCAGTTTTCCCACCACAGCAAGCTCTGGATACCCCAACATACCTGAAAAATCAAGATTCTTATCTAAAATCCCATCTCATAAAGATGACAAAGGACTTCAAGAAGGGAGGGCATACATAACTCCCTTTAAAAAATACAGAAGAAAACGGGTAATCAGGTAGAAGCCCTTAAAGAAGAAACATAATTCACTTAAAGAAATACAGGAAAACACAACCAAATAGGTGAAGGAATTGAATAAAACCATCAAGAATCTAAAAATGGGCATAGAAACAATAAAGAAATAACAAAGGAAGACAAACTTGGAGATAGGAAACCTAGGAAAGAGATCAACAGTCATAGATGCAAGCATCACAAATAGAATACAGGAGATAGAAGAGAGAATCTAGATTATAGAAGACACCGAAGAGTGTTCCTCTTTCTCCACATCCTCACCAGCATCTTCTGTCAACTAAGTTTTTGATCATAGCCATTCTGACTGGTGTGAAGTGGAATCTCAGGGTTGTCTTGATTTGCATTTCCCTGATGATTAAGGATATTGAACATTTTTTTAGGTGTTTCTCAGCCATTTGGTATTCCTCGGTTGAGAACTCTTTGTTTAGCTCTGTACCCCATTTTTAAAATATTTTTTATTAGGTATTTTCCTCATTTACATTTCCAATGCTATCCCAAAAGTCCCCCATACCCTCCCCCCGACTCCCAATTTTTGGCCCTGTCGTTCCCCTGTACTGGGGTATATAAAGTTTGCAAGTCCAATGGGCCTCTCTTTCCAGTGTGGCTTCATAGAATGAACTGAGTAGAGTACCTTTTGTTTATCTTTTGTCATATAGTTTGAGAAGTATTGATATTAGGAATTCTTTGAAGATGTGATAGAATTCTGCACTAAACCTATCTGTTCCTGGGCTTATTTTGGTTGGGAGACTTTTAATGTCTGATTCTATTTCCTTAGGGGTTATAGGACTATTTAGATGGTTTATCTGATCCTGATTTAACTTTGGTACCTGGTATCTGCCTAGGAAATCATCCATTTCATCTAGATTTTCCAGTATTGTTGAGTATAGGCTTTTGTAGTAGGATCTGACAAGGAATTTCCTCAGTTTTTATTGTTATGTCTCACTTTTCATTTCTGACTTTTCAATTTGAATACTGCCTCTGTGCTCTCCAGTTAGTTTGGCTAAGGGTTTGTCTATGTTGTTGATTTTCTCTTTTTTTTTATTTTTTCCATTTTTATTAGGTATTTAGCTCATTTACATTTCCAATGCTATACCAAAAGTCCCCCATACCCACCCACCCCCACTCCCCTACCCACCCACTCCCCCTTTTTGGCCCTGGCGTTCCCCTGTACTGGGGCATATAAAGTTTGCATGTCCAATGGGCCTCTCTTTCCAGTGATGGCCGACTAGGCCATCTTTTGATACATATGCAGCTAGAGTCAAGAGCTCCGGGGTACTGGTTAGTTCATAATGTTGTTCCACCTATAGGGTTGCAGATCCCTTTAGCTCCTTGGGTACTTTCTCTAGCTCCTCCATTGGGAGCCCTGTGATCCATCCATTAGCTGACTGTGAGCATCCGCTTCTGTGTTTGCTAGGCCCCGGCATAGTCTCACAAGAGACAGCTACATCTGGGTCCTTTCAATAAAATCTTGCTAGTGTATGCAATGGTGTCAGCGTTTGGATGCTGATTATGGGGTGGATCCCTGGATATGGCAGTCTCTACATGGTCCATCCTTTCATCTCAGCTCGAAACTTTGTCTCTGTAACTCCTTCCATGGGTGTTTTGTTCCCAATTCTAAGGAGGGGCATAGTGTCCACACTTCAGTCTTCATTCTTCTTGAGTTTCATGTGTTTAGCAAATTGTATCTTATATCTTGGGTATCCTAGGTTTGGGGCTAATATCCACTTATCAGTGAGTACATATTGTGTGAGTTCCTTTGTGAATGTGTTACCTCACTCAGGATGATGCCCTCCAGGTCCATCCATTTGGCTAGGAATTTCATAAATTCATTCTTTTTAATAGCTGAGTAGTACTCCATTGTGTAGATGTACCACATTTTCTGTATCCATTCCTCTGTTGAGGGGCATCTGGGTTCTTTCCAGCTTCTGGCTATTATAAATAAGGCTGCTATGAACATAGTGGAGCATGTGTCCTTCTTACCAGTTGGGGCATCTTCTGGATATATGCCCAGGAGAGGTATTGCTGGATCCTCCGGAAGTACTATGTCCAATTTTCTGAGGAACCGCCAGACTGATTTCCAGAGTGGTTGTACAAGCCTGCAATCCCACCAACAATGGAGGAGTGTTCCTCTTTCTCCACATCCTCGCCAGCATCTGCTGTCACCTAAATTTTTGATCTTAGCCATTCTGACTGGTGTGAGGTGGAATCTCAGGGTTGTTTTGATTTGCATTTCCCTGATGATTAAGGATGTTGAACATTTTTTCAGGTGCTTCTCTGCCATTCGGTATTCCTCAGGTGAGAATTCTTTGTTCAGTTCTGAGCCCCATTTTTAATGGGGTTATTTGATTTTCTGAAGTCCACCTTCTTGAGTTCTTTATATATGTTGGATATTAGTCCCCTATCTGATTTTCTCAAAGAACCAGATCGTGGTTTTGTTGACTCTTTGTATAGTTCTGTTTCTACTTGGTGGATTTCAGCCCTGAGTTTGATTATTTCCTGTCTTCTACTCCTATTGGAGGTGTTTTCTTCTTTTTGTTCTAGAGCTTTCAGGTGTGCTGTTAAGGTGCTAGTGTATGCTTTCTCCAATATCCGTTTGGAGGCACTCAGAGCTATGAGTTTTCCTCTTAACACTGCTGTTTTTGTGTCCCATAAATTTGAAGATGCTGTGTCATCATCTTCATTGAATTTCAGGAAGGCTTTGATTTCTTTCTGTATTTCTTCTATTACCATGTTATTATTGAGTAGAGTTGTTCAGTTTTCATGGGTATGTGGGTTTTCTGTTTTTTGTTTGTTTTTGTTTTTGTTTTTTGTGTTTTGTATTTTTGGTGTTGATCAAGTCTAGCCTTATCCTGCGGTAATCTGATGGAATATATAGAATTGTTTCAATATGTTTATATCAGTTGAGGCTCATTTTGTGACCGATTTTATAGTCAATTTTGGAGAAGGTACCATGAGGAGGTGAGAAGAAGGTATATTCTTTTGTTTTAGGGGGAAATGTTCTGTATATATTGATTAAATCTTTTCACTTTATAACTTTGATTAGTTTCAGCGTGTCTCTGTTTAGTTTCTGTTCCCATGATCATCCTATTGGTGAGAATGAAGTGTTGAATTCTTCCACTATCAGGTTCAATGTATGCTTTGTGCCTTAGTAACAGTTCTTCTATAAATGTTGATCCCCTTGCATTGGTGGCATAGATGTTCAGAATTGAGAGTTCATCATGGTCGATTTTTCCTTTGAAGAGTTTAAAATGTCCTTCCTCTTATTTTTGCATAACTTCTGGTTGAAAGTCAATTTTATTCGATATTAGAGTGACTACCCCTGCTTTTCTCTTGGGACCATTTGCTTGGAAAATATTTTTCCAGCCTTTTATTCTGAGGTAGTGTCTGTCTTTGTCACTATAGTGTGCTTATGTATACATCAAAGTGCTGGGTCCTGTTTACCTGTCAAGTGTGTTAGCCTATATCTTTTTATTGGGGAATTGAGTCCATTGATGTTGAGAGATATTAAGGACCAATGATAGTTGTTTCCTGTTATGTTTATTGTTTTTTTGGTATTTTCCTCATTTACATTTCCAATGCTATTCCAAAAGTCCCCCATACCCTCCCCCCACTCCCCTACCCACCCACTCCCACTTTTTGGCCCTGGCGTTCCCTTGTACTGGGGCATCTAAAGTTTGCAAGTCCAATGGGCCTCTCTTTCCAGTGATGGCCTGCTAGGACATCTTTTGACACATATGCAGCTAGTCAAGAGCTCTGGGGTACTGTTTAGTTCATAATGTTGTTCCACCTATAGGGTTGCAGATCCCTTCAGCTCCTTGGATACTTTCTCTAGCTCCTTCATTGGGGGCCCAGTGATCCATCCAATAGCTGACTGTGAGCATCCATTCTGTGTTTGCCAGGCCCCGGCATAGTCTCACAAGAGACAGCCATATCTGGGTCCTTTCAGCAAAATCTTGCTAGTATATACAATGGTGTCAGCGTTTGGAAGCTGATTATGGGATGGTTCCCTGGATATGGCAGTCTCTAGATGGTCCATCCTTTTGTCACAGCTCCAAACTTTGTCTCTGTAACTCCTTCCATGTGTGTTTTGTTCCCAATTCTAAGAAGGGGCAAAGTGTCCACACTTTGGTCTTTGCTCTTCTTGAGTTTCATGTGTTTTGCAAATTGTAACTTGTTATTTTTACTGTTAAAGGTGGAATTATGTTTGTAACATACTCTCCCTTTGAGTTTGTTGTGAGAAGATTAATTGATTGCTTTTTCTTGGGTGTAGTCTCCCTCCTTGAGCTGGAATTTTCCTTAGTGGAAAGAGTGTTTAAATTTTGTTTTGTTGTGGAAAATCTTGGTTCATCCATCTATGGTGATTGAGAGTTTTGCTGGGTAAAGTAGTTTGTATTGGAATTTTTGTTCGTTTAGGGTCTGAATAACATCTGTCCAAGATCTTCTAGCTTTTAGAGTCTTTGTTGAGTTTGGTGTAATTCTGATAGGTCTTCCTTTATATGTTACTTGACCTTTTTCCCTTACTGCTTTTAATATTCTTTCTTTGTTTTGTGCATTTAGTATTTTGATTATTATGTGACTGGAGAAATTTCTTTTCTTGTCCAATCTATTTGGCATTCTGTATGCTTCTTGTGTGTTTATGGGCATCACTTTCTTGAGGTTAGGAAAGTTTTCTTCTATAATTTTATTGAAGATGCTTCCTGGCCATTTGAGTTGGGAATCTTCATTCTCTTTCTATTATTCTTAGGTTTGGTCTTTTTTATTTCATTGTGTCCTAGATTTCCTGAATGTTTTGGATTAGGAGCATTTTGCTATTTTGCATTTTCTTTGACTGTTTTGTTAATGTTTTCTTCCATATCCTATTTCTTTTCTCCACATTGAGAAGATGAGATTTTATTTATATTTGTCAATTATATAGAAATCATTTTATTAGATATTTTCTTTATTTACATTTCAGATGTTATCCCCTTTCCTTGTTTCCCCTCTGATAACCCCCATCCCCTCTCCCCCACTCCTCGCCCCACTCACCAATCCACCCACTCCTCTTCCTGGCCCTGGCATTCCCTTATACTGGAGCATAGGACCTTCATAGGACCAAGGGCCTCTCCTCTCATTAATGACCCATTATTATTGAGGATTGGGGAGCTCCCTCATATGGGTATAAGGGAGGGGATAAGGGCAGATATGTGATGTGGGATTTTGGATGGGTAACCTGGAAGTAGGATATCATTTGAGATGTAAACAAATGGAATGACTAATCAAGAAAATGTGAATGGAAGGAGGGAACTGGATGGTGAAGGGGATGAGGAAGGGAGCAGGATTGGGAGGATCAGATGTAGAGAGAGCAGGGGAAAAAGAACAGAAATCAGCAGCAAGTGGAGGGCATCTCTAATGACATCCCAGAGACCTGGGTTGGAAAGAGGTCCTAGGAAATCCATGGGGGTAACTTTAGTATGATGCACAGCAATGGGGATATGGACACTGAAGTGGCCACCTCTTGTAGCCAGGCAGGACTTGCAGTGATAAGAAGGGATAAGGATGGCAATCTATTCACAAAACTTTAACTCAAAATGTGGCCTGCTTACAAGATGTGCAGGGACAAAGACTTGTATATTGATCAGCACAAGGGATAAACAATGTACAAATTCCTTAGCAAACAGAAAGGTTTATCTTTCTTTGATTATCATCTTAACAATGGCAGCAATAGAGCAAGTTCTCATTATGTGAAAAGTGAACTGTAACTCATGCTGAGCTGTAGTTCAGCTTCTATGTAGCCATTTGAACTGTTATCTTTCTAATAGAATTTATCAGGAGAGATTTGGAGATTTTAATATATGTTTGTAAGCCTATGATACAAAAGTCTCCCATCATAAAGCCAGGGCTCAGGGGAACATGTTGTTTACATCAATCCCTAGCACCTCCTTTTAAATAAATTCCTCTTAGGAAATTCCTTAGTTTAGTTCCTAGGAGAATTTAGGTGTGTTTCTTTGATGGGGAAACCCTTTTAAGTGCCTAGGAATAAAATATAGTGAGAAATGCCTGGAGGGACTCTGCCTTTCAAATTAACTGAACCCACTGTCCCTTGCCTGTGACCCAGCTGCTCTGAACAGTCTTCAGGTTAGTTCATCAGGTGAGAGCAGGTTTATGTCAAGGTGTGGTCACCTCATCAATATATTCTGCTAGTCTTTAAGGACTTTGCTTTTCCTCTCCAGCATCATTTTCTCTCTGTCCTTCCTTTTATCTCCTCTCCCCCCCTCCCCCTTCTGTTCTAGTCCCTTCTACTTCCCTCCCCTCCCCTCTTTTTTCCTTTCTCATCTCTTTTAACCTTTCATGCAGTAGTACAGAAGTCCTCCTCTACACATCTGCAGGGACCATGTTCTACAAAAATGTTCCCATACATTTTTAGGTTAATGGGCTCTCATACTGACTTTATAACATTACAGTTGTACCCTATGAGATATTCCCTAGACCTTTGCTAGTGTATTCTTGTTGTTTCTAATCTCTGGTAAAAAAGAGGCAAAAGAAAAACTTGACGTTTTGGTTTTGAAAATCTGCATGTCTAGAAAGTGGCTTGTTATAAAAGTCATGGAGATAACATTCATTTGAGAGGTTTTGTTACTCTTGGATCCTGTATCTTTTTCTGCCATGTTTGTCACAGTGTGTACATTTTTACACTGTTCTTATAGAGTGTACTTCTTTTTTTTTCCACCCAAAATAGGTGAGTGTGCCCAAATATGTATGTCTCATTATTCCTGCTGTTCATTCTTGGGTGCATCCCATACTCCTATAGGTGCTGTCTTTTAAACATCATTCATATATAAAATGGAGTATACAATGGGAAACAATGTCTTGAAATTTAACATATATAATAGAAATGCATTTGCATAAGTATAAAATTTTCAGAAGTTGAGAAAAAATAACTCAGCTTAATGTAGTACATGAACACTTGCCTGGGGGAGGGGGGAGATAGTGCTGGCAGCAGAGAACAGCACTGCTAGATGGCTAAGGATTTATCTAGTTGATAAAGCAGGAAGTGTACTTTAGTTGGGGAAACCACAGGGACAAAGCTCAGGTCTGTGCATGAGTCTGACAAGGATTTGAATGGGAGTCAGGAGAAATGAACTTGTAGATTTCTTCAGACAGTCATGGATGCTCTGTGGTTAAAGTATGTGTTTGATTAAAACCACATTGAATTGGTTTAAATGGGAGAATTTCAAATGATAAGATCAGGATTTAAAAGGATTTTTCTGTTATATGAATGCATTGGATTGGGCAACAGAAAAGTCGAAAGATGATAGAGGTAAAATAAACAAGCATCTAGAGCATTGGAAACTCAAGGATATATTAGGAATATATAGAAGCAAGTAACATGTCACATTAGTTTAAATTGTCTGAGAACTATCAAATCATTGAGGGAAGAGAGCAAAACATCTATTTTCATAGTAGGAGACTATCTTAGTAGTTGTGTGTATGCTATAGGGAAAAACAGTGCATGAGTACAATACATTCTCTTTGAACCTGATTGACAAAATGTGTGTCATATATGCATTTGTTCATGTGTAATAAGAAATTTCTACTTACTGGTACTCTATTCTATATGTCTATTTTTCTACCAGGTACAATAAAGTCTCAATCTCCTTTAAACTAATTCTCTTTCTTTTTTGGTGTTATTTTATTTTTTATTAATTGGTTGTTTTATCTACTTACATTTCAAAAGCTATCACTCTTTCTGGTTTCCCCTCCATAACTCCATCCCATCCTTCCTCTCCTTTGCTTCTAAGAGTGTGCTCCTCCACCTACTCCCCACTTCTTCCCTCTAGCATCCCCCTATGCTGGGGCAGCAAGCCTCCATAGAACCAAGGACCTCTCCTCCTATTGATGTCAGATAAGACAATCCTCTTCTACATATGTAGCTGGAACTATGGACCTATCCATGTATACTCTTTGGTTAATGGTTTAATACCTGGGAGTCTGGGGGGGGGGGGTCTGGTTAGTTGATACTGTTCTTCCTGTGTGGTTGCAATTCCCTTCAGCTCCTTGAGTCTTTTCCCTAGATCTTACACTGGAGTCTCCTGGCTCAGTCCAATGGTTGGCTGTGAGTATCTGCTTCTGTCTTAGTCAAATGCTTGTGGAGCCTCTCAGAGAACAGCTACACTAGGCTCCTTCTGGGAGCACTTCTTGGCATCAGCGATAGTGTCAGGATTTGGTATCTGCAGAAGGAATGGATCCACAAGTGGAGTGGTCTCTGGATAGCCTTTCCTTCAGTCTCTGCTCAATTTTTTGTCCCTGTGTTTCCTTTACATAGGAACAATTCTGGGTTAAAAATTTTGAGATCTGTGGGTGGCCCCACCCCTCAAGTTCGGCCATTCATATGTACTGGAGGTAGTTTCTTCAGGTTGTATCTTCCCTTTGTTGGGTATTTCAGCTAATGTCATCCCCATTAGGTCCTGTGAACCTCTTGCTTCCCTGGTT